>NC_140495.1:84728840-85353340 GCF_964271855.1 Acomys minous | reverse complement strand
GAGGTCTTTAATCCACTTGGACTTGAGTTTTGTGCATGGTGACAAATAGGGGTCTAATTTCATTTTTCTACATGTAGACATCCAGTTAGACCAGCACCATTTGTTGAAGATGCTGTCGTTTTTCCATTGAATGGATTTGGCTTCTTTGTCGAAAATCAAGTGAGCAAATGTGTGTGGATTCATCTTTGGGTCTTCAGTTCGATTCCATTGATCCACTAGCCTATTGTTGTGCCAGTACCATGCTGTTTTAATTACTATTGCTCTATAGTACAACTTGAGATCAGGTATGGAGATTTCTCCAGAGGATCTTTTATTGTATAGGATTGTTTTTGCTATTCTGGGCTTTTTGTTTCTCCATATGAAGTTGAGAATTGTTCTTTCAATATCTTCAAAATATTTAGTAGGTATTCTGATAGGGATTGCATTGAATCTGTAAATTGCTTTTGGTAAGATGGCCATTTTTACTATGTTGATTCTTCCAATCCACAAACAAGGTAGATCCCGCCATCTTCTGATGTCATTTTCAATCTCTTTCTTCAGAGGTTTAAAGGTTTTTTCAAATAAATCCTTCACTTGCTTGGTTAGGGTTATTCCTAGATATTTTATATTGCTTGTGGCTATCGTGAAGGGAGTAATTTTTCTAATTTCTTCCTCTGCCTGTTTGTCATTTGTATATAGGAAAGCTACTGACTTTTTTGAGTTTATTTTGTATCCTGCCAGTTTGCTGAAGGTGTTTATCAGCTGTAGGAGTTCTCTGGTGGAATTTTGGGGGTCACTTATATACACTATCATATCATCTGCAAATAGGGATAATTTGACTTCTTCCTTTCCCATTTGGATCCCCTTGATCTCCTTTTGATGTCTTATTGCTCTGGCTAGAACTTCAAGAACTATATTGAAGAGATATGGGGAAAGTGGGCAGCCTTGTCTGGTCCCCGATTTTAGAGGGATTTCCTTGAGTATCTCTCCATTTAATTTAATGTTGGCTATTGGTTTGCTGTATATAGCCTTTATTTTGTTTAGAAAAGTCTGGCTAAAATTTTTAAACCTCCTTTTGGAGGGGAAGTCACAAGGGTGGAAGGCAGACATGAGAGGACTGGAAAATGAGTACGATTGCCACACATGATGTGAAATTTCCAAAGAGTCAATAAAGAGTATGTTAAAATATAATGATAGCAGCCAGACACAGTGGTGCACATCTTTATTCCCAGCACTCAAGGAGGAAGGGGAGGTGGATCAATGTGAGTTTGAGGCCTGCCTAGTCTACACAGTGAGCCCAGGATAGCCAAGGCTACACAGAGAAACCCTGTTTCAAAAAGTAAAAAGCAAAATAAAATAATTTTTTGTTTTCTATATGCTTCATGAGCTTTTTCACACAGGATAACTAATAAGCTTGTATCTGTTTATGATTTTAAAAAATCTTGGGGCTGGAGAGATGGCTCAGCAGTTAAGAGTACTGGCTGCTCTTCCAAAGGTCTTGAGTTCAAGTCCCAGTCAACCACATGGTGGCTCACAGCCATCTATAATTAGATCTGGTGCCCTCTTCTGGTGTACATGCAGGCAAAACACTGTGCATATATGATAAATAAAATAAAATTTTAAATAAAAATATAAATAATTAATTTTTTAAAATCTTGTCATTCCCAAAGACAGAAAAACCTTATGTCTCTTCTCCCAAAGATGCTTGGATCTGTGTTGGAAACAAACTGAGACTTGATAAGTGTGCCCTGGAAACAAGACTCGTACAAAGCAACTAGCAAAGATAGTACACAAGCATGGGGATGCTACTTAGGAAAGAGTTCCCCTGCCAGCCCCCATCCTTGCCCTCGCCTGCATGGGGCCACTGGTCAAGCTCAGCAGCAATGAGTTATGCCTTGGTCCCTTAAAGATCCATCACCTGGGCCTCACCCCTGCTTGCATTCCTGGAGGCTTTGCAGCCCACAGGAAGCACCAGGTGAGACCACCTTGGACTACAATTCCCAGCTTGCCCTGTCCTCCCAGAAAACTTAGCAGCAGAGAGTCCCACCCCATCCCCTGTGCACTCCATTCCCAGAGTAGCCACCCAAGACAGACAAGTGAGACTTCTACTTGCCAGCCCACAATTTGCACAGGGCCCCTTGCCAAGCACAGAAGCAGTGAGTTATCACCTCCCCCTGCCCATCCTATTTCCCAGAGCACAGCCATACTCCCATTCCCAGAGGCCATCAGGGACCACCACGTAGGAAACCCAGGCCAGCCGGTCCTCCTAAAACACTCCCAACAGAGGTAAACCACACCCTCTCCATTTTCTGACCCACAATGCAACCTGCATTACCTGAGGCCTGCCAATACCAGAAATAACCAAGTGGCTAAAGGGCAGCTAAAGAACACAAATAACAAAAGCCAGGGCACTGTGCAACACCAGAACTCAGCTATGAAACTATAGTAACAAGGGATGGGATAACAATTGAGATGTAACAAGAATAAATTAATAAAGGAGAAAATAAAAAAAAAAGAAACTATAGCAAGCCCAGGCTGTCTTAACACAACTGAAGCACAAGGAAATGACCTTAAATCCAATCTTATGATGATGATAGAGGCTTTTAAAGAAGAAATGAATCAATCCCAGAGAATATGCAGGAAAACACAGTTAAACAGGCAAAAGAAGAAGAAGAAGAAGAAGAAGAAGAAGAAGAAGAAGAAGAAGAAGAAGAAGAAAACTGTCCAAGACCTGAAAATGGAAGAAGAATCAATAAAGAAAGCACAATCTGAGGGAATCTTGGCAATGGAAAACCTAGGGAAGAACAAGAACAACACACACAAGCATCACCAACAGAATCCAATAGATGGAGAAGGGAATCTCAGGCAAGAAAGAAATGATAGAATAAACTGATACATCACTCAAAGAAAATGTTTTCAAAAATTCCTGTCACAAAACATCCATGAAATCTGGAATAATATGAAAAAACTAACCTATGAATAGAAGAAGGTGAAGAGTCCCAGCTTCAAAGACCAGAAATCAACAAAATCATAGAGGAAAATTTCTAGATACATACCACTTACAAAAGTTAAATCAAGATTTTTTTTTTGGGCTTGGGAGACTTTTAATGACGACTTTTATTTCTTTAAGGGTTATAGGACTATTTATTTAAATATTTATTTAAAATATAGGACTGTTTATTTAAATAGTTCTATAACCACTAAAGAAATAGAAGTAGTCATTAAAAGTCTCTCAACAAAGAAAAAAAATCCCAGCTCCAGATGGTTCTAGCGCAGAATTCTTCTAAACTTTCAAAGAAGAGCTAATACCAATACTCCTGAAACTATTCTGTAAAATAAAAACAGAAGGAACATTGTCAAATTCACTGTATGAGGTCACAATCATCCTAATATTTAAAGCACACAAAGACCCAAAAAGAAAGGGAAAGAGAATTTCAGACCAATCTTCCTTATGAACACAGGCGCAAAAATACTCTATACTCAGGAATACATAAAAAAATATAATTCACCATCATAAAGTAGGTTTTAATCCCAAGAATAAAGAGATGGTTCAACATACAAAATTTCATCACTGTAATCCACCATATAAACAAACTGGTTGGGGGGAGGGGAAGCCACATGATCATCTCATTAGATGCCAAAAAAAGCCTTTGACAAAATCCAATGTCCCTTCATGTAAAAGCCTTGGAGAGATCAGGGATACAAAGCTCATACCTAAATAATATACAGCAAGCTATTAACCAACATCAAATTAAATGGAGAGAAACTTAAAACAAGAAAAACATCTTAGAAGATTTTAGAAGATGGGTAGGTCTTCCATGCTCATGGCACAGTAGGATTAACAAAGTATAAATAGCCATCTTACCAAAAGCAATTACAGATTAAATGCAATTATCATCAGTATTCCAACACAATTTTTTATAGACCTTGAAAGAGCAATCATCTATTTTATTTTGAAAAATAAAAGACCCAGAATTCCTAAACAATTCTTTATAATAAAAGATCTTCTTGAGGTGTCACCATGACTGATTTCAAGCTGTACTACAGACCAATAGTAATAAAATTTGCATGATATTGGCATAAAAACAGAAAGGCTGATCAAGGAATCAAACTGAAAACCTAGAAATAAACACACATACCTATGGACACTTGATTTTTGACCAAGGAGCCAAAACCATACAATGGAAAAAAGAAAATATCTTCATCAAATGGTGCTGGTCTAACTGGATGTCTACATATACAAAAATGCAAATCTATTCATATTTATCACCCTGCACAAAACTCAAGCCCAACCCCTCAACATAAAACTGGGTACACTAACTCTATAAGAAGAGAAAGTAGGGGGAAAGCCTTGAATTCATTGACACAGGAGACAACTTCCTAAACAGAACATCAACTGCTCAGGCACTAATATCAACAATTAATAAGTGGGAACTCATGGAACTGAAAATCTTCTGTAAGGCAAAGGACACTGTCAATAGGATAAAACAGGCTTGCAGAATGGGAAAAGATCTTCACCAACCCTACATCTGAAAGAGGGCTAATATCCAAAATATATAAAGAACTCAAGAAATTAAATACCAACAAACCAAATAACCCAATTGAAAATGGGGTACAGAGCTAAATAGAGAATTCTCAATGGAGGATTTTGAATGGCCATGAATCACTCAACTAAATGCTCAACATTCTTAATCACCAGGGAAATGCAAATCAAAATGACTCTCTGATTCCATCTAACACTTGTCAGAATGGCTAAGATCAGAAGCTCGAATGACAACACATTATGGCCAGGATGTGGTGAAAGGGAAACACTCCTCCATGGCTGGTGGGACTGAAAATTTATACAACCACTTTAGAAATAAATTTGGAGCTTTCTCAGAAAATTAGGAATAGCTCTACCTCATGAGCCAGCTATACTTCTCCTGCGCATATACCCAAAAGATATTCCACAATACCACAAGGACACTTGTTCAACAAATATTATAGCAACTCTATTCATAACAGTAAGAAACTGGATACAACCTACATGTCCCTCAATGGAAGACTGGGTAGAAAAACTATGGTACATTTATACAATAGAATACTATTCAGCTGTTTTAAAAATAATCATGCAATTTTCCGGCAAATAGATTGAACTAGAAAAGATCATCCTGACTGAGGTAACACAGACCCAGAAAAACATGCATGGTACACATGCACTTATAAGTGGATATTAGCCATAAGGTACAGGATAACTATAATACAGTCCAGAGAGCTAAAGACGACAAGGAGGGCCCACAGGAGGATTCCTGACCTCACTCAAAAGAGGCAATAATATAGATGTCAGTGTTAGATGGAGGGAGGGTGCTGTGTGGGAGAGGCAATGGGAGATTAACAGGGGTGGAGATCAGGTTGTGGGTGTGCGAAGAGTAGGGGAAAAGTGAAGGGAAAAGGAGAGAGAGGGGGGGAGGGAGGGAGGGAGGGAGGGAGGGAGGGAGGGAGGGAGGGAGGGAGAAACAGAAGGAATAGGGAGCATCTCTGGGGCAGGGGAGGATCCTGGGAGTCTATGACAATGACCTTAGCTGAGAGTCCTAGCAATGGGGGATAGGAAGCCTGATGTCACTATGTCCTGTTGCTAGGAGGGACTTCCAGTTGAGGGAGGAGGACATCAACTCACCCATAAAACCTTCAATCCAAGCTTTGTTCTGCCTACAAGAAATGTAGGGATAAAAATGGAGTAGAGATTGAGGGAACGGCAAACCTGGCAAACTTGAGACCTACTCCATGAGAGAGAGCCAACCCCCGACACTATTGATGACACTTTGTTATGCTTGCAGACAGGAGCCTAGCTAACTGTCTTCTGAGGGGCTTCATCCAGTAGCTAATGGAAACAGATGCAGAGTCCCACAACTAAATGATAGGTCTTATGGAGTTTTGTGGAAGAGTATGAGGAAGGATTGAGGAATCGAGTAAACTATCTCTGGCTCCATTCCCTGCCTTTAGATTCTTTTCCCCTAGCTGGGTTGCCTTGTCTGGCCTCAGTGGGAGAGGAGGAGCTTAGTCCTGCTATGACTTGAGGTACCAGGGTAGTTTGGTACCACGTAAGGACCCCTCCCTTTTCTGAGAAGAGGGAGAGGGAGGGGGAGGAGGGCAGAACTGGGAGGAGATTGGGGAGGGGACAGCTATCAGGCTATAAATTGATTAAATTTTTAAAAAGGGAAAAAATAAGAAAAGAGCCTCTCCCTCCACAGACACACACACAAGGGACCCAAACTTTGTCACCTCTGTGTCCTAATCTTCTTTCTTAAACAGTAGGCTCATTGGGAGCCATATGTGATCTAGCCTTTTTTTTATGCAGTGAGCTAGTATGTGGAAAATTTTGACAAAAATAGCTTTCACCAGTTCTGTGGTCCTCAGAGTCCAACAGCTTCTATTAGAATTTAAAACTAATAAACACCAAATGAACACTTAAGTAGTTAGTACTATAAACAATCTTGGTTGCCTCTAACTAGACTGTTTTCTTCCACTCTTCAACACCTCTGTCTTATGAATGGCCATATGCTGAAACAAATTGGCAACTCTTTGGGAAATCACTCATAGGCATTTCTGTTTTATGTCAATCTTGAAATCACAGTCTCTCCTTTGGGTAAAATCTTATAGCCGTGGCACCTCTTGAAGACACGGTGGTTATTTTGTGGAATAAAAAGCAGCAACGGGCTTGATTTAAACTGCCCAGAAAACTACCTATTACCAAGAGGTGAGGCAGTCACTTAACAGTTTGAGAGTGCAGGAGCAACAGGTGGGCAATCAAATTTTATATTCTCCACCAGGTGGAAAATCACCTCTGATTTGAAATTTTGACTCCTTTAATGACTCCCCAAAGGAGAATATGCCTTGCTAGACCTGGGCTGAGCTCATTTATCCAGTTATACTGTGCTTTTCTGATTCTAGCGTGCAGGCAGCAGAGTAGCATTTTAAGGCCTTGGATTTTATGTCTGTCTGGCTCTGGCCTGGTGGAGAGGCCACAGGTCATTATGTCTGTCTGTCTGGCTCTGGCCTGGTGGAGAGGCCACAGGTCATTATGTCTGTCTGTCTGGCTCTGGCCTGGTGGAGAGGCCACGGGTCATTTGCTGGATCTTAATTTAGACATACACATGATCCTGAGCAGAGCCCTATGATTGACGGGGAGAGGAGATGTCGAAAGGGACTCTTAATCCACACCAAGGCAGAAAGGCCTGAATGATGACTGATAGAAGGTAGAGGTTTAAGTCCAAATGTGATGTGTGTGTGTGTGTGTGTGTGTGTGTGTAAGTTTGGGGATTTGATATTTGATATTGGAACTGGTGTTAATCCTAAATAGTGGCATGATATTGGCAAACATTTCATTCTTTTACTTCAGTGCCTTAAAAACAAGAACTTTACATTTCTAACTTCTTCAGCCAGAGAATTATATCTATTTTATAGTAGCCAAATAAATCATATCAAAATAGTCTTACTCATCATTATTTTGACGGTTCCTGGGACTGACTGTCGGACTGTGACTTAGGAGAGAGATTCCAGTCATGTGCTGGCCCTGAATTAGAAATACATACATGAACCTTGAGCAAAGCCCCAAGCATGCACACTCCATTTTGCCAAAACCGTAAGTTTCAAGCTACACTCGTGGCTTTAGTGGATTTTTCCATGAAGTGAAATTCAACATTTGGGTTTTCTGTTGCTACTTTAACGTGCCTGTTTTGCTTATTTATTTTTACTTGATTCATTCTTATTTCATGTATGTGCAGTATATTTCCATCAGTCCCCCTTCCTTTCTCCAGTCCACCATCCTATATCCCACCTATTGCCTCTCAAATTCATGGCCTCTTATTCTTTAATTATTATTGTTGTGTGCACATGTGTGCGTGCTCATGCACACACACACACACACACACATACACACACACACACACACACACACACACTCCTGTTGAATCTATTTACTCACATGAATATGCTTTTAGGGCTGACATTAGCATTGGATAGCCATTTAGGGTTCCCCTCAACCCTGGGGAAGATAATTGTTCCTTTATCAGGAATAGTCATTAATTGCCCATCTCTTCATCTAGGGGTGAGACCCATGAGATTCCCTCTACCCAAGTTCGCATGCCAACTGCTGTTGTCTAGTCGGTCACATTGGTAAGCTTTGACAGGTGCAGCTTCCCAGTCACACAGAGGGGACTTACCTTTGCAGTGGCCATCCTGGTTCTCACTGCCTTTTCATGCCCTCCGCTGGTATGTTACTTGAGCCTTATTATAGATGGATGTTACAGATGTGTTACAGATGGACAACTGGGACTGGGCACCCCACAGCCATTTTGATCAGTTGTGGGTTTCAGTGATAGTTTCAGTCTACCGAAAGCTTTTTTGTTTTTTAATGAGGGGTTAAAGCTACACTTATCTGTGGGCATAAGGATAAATATTTAGAGGGCGGTTAGGAATGATTTTGTTTTAAAAGAGTGGCAGTAGGCCATTCTCTTCTAAGATCTATGACCTCACTAGCCACATATAGTTGAATAAATTTATAATGCCGGAAACACATTCTCTACTGCCGAGCAGGTCTTAGGTTCAGTAAGAGGCTGCTGGTTACCACAAGGATAAGTGGCTGTACTGCACATTCAGGAATATCTTAGCATGTTGGTAATTGTTATAGCTCGTAGATATCACTGCTACGGGGACTAATGGTTGCTTTTGTTCCTTGGCCACTTGCAAAGCACCTTCTGGAACTGTGATAGTTTAGTCTTTGAAGCCTTTGTGTCACATCCATTTTATTTCCTCCACTTCCTGTATCCAAAGTGCGTGGTATCTTCAACAGAGGGCATTTAATTTTAAACTCTAACGTGTGAATTTTAATATGAAAATACCATTAGGACAATTTTCAATCTATATAGTTCCAGTTTTCACATAAGAAAATGTTAGACACAGTTAACAACCAAATATAAATAGAAACTAGTAACAATGACTTTGTGTTGAATTTAAGGAAAATGCAAGTACTTTGGACAGATCAGACATAATTTTAAAGTGACCTTCTAGAGCAAGCACACTAATCTCACTTTCCAAAGATTTTCATCCTCCTTCATTTATCTTTCTATTGACATTAGTTTATGTCTTTGAGTCCACTGTCCCAAAGCCAGTGGAAAATGAGGTTTAGCACTTCAACCCTTCAGGTTTTATCAAAGCAAACAAAACAAAATAAAAACAAACAACAAGGAAAAAAACAAATATGTTGGACAATTGGAGATAGGTGATATAGTATCTCTTCTTTATGGATAGCTCATGAGATTTGACTCTGATGAAAGCCACCTTGTGTACGAGTTCTTTCTGTGGCTACCTTGTCCAGGTGACAGATGTCTTCCACCATGTGCACTGGAGTCAAAAATTATTCCGTGCAATTAAAGAGATGAGTTTACATGGAGGAATAGGAGAAACTTGAGTATCATAGGGCATCATGTATCTCTGCAGACTGGTAAAATCCTGGGCAACAGAAAAACATAATCTGAGACAGAAGGAAATCAGTTTACAAGTTCTACTGAGAATTTTAGTTACAAATGAAAGAAAATTGGTGTTAAAGGCAATGAGGAAAGCCAGGGCAGTATCAGCACTTCTCAATGAAGCTTGGGTATCTGGCTGCTGTGCTCATTCTCAACCCTGTTTAAGTATTTTATTAACTTTACACCATGCTGTACACTACCAAAATAGAATTCTAATCTTATTTACTGCCGTTCTCCCATTTGGAGAATAAAAAAAGGAGATGTTGTAATTCAAAGCAACAAAATTCTCCACCACGTTGTACATACTTTATTGGAAGGAATGCACTAGATAGACATAGTGGCATGGGCTGAGGTAAGAGGATTATAAATTCAAGGCCAACCTATTATGCACATTCACAAAAACAACAAAACAAACCAAGTAAGCAAATATGTTATTGTTTACACACACTTTCTATCTGAAACATTTACCATATTGCTGAGTTGATCCCAAGAGCAACTAAAATATGTAATGACATGTAAAACCACCATGAAAATGTCCCTAATAGAGTCATAGACTAAAATGTGACAAGAGTCCCGAAGCTGAACAGCAGCATATTCATTCAATGAAAGTTTCCATTTGTATTATTTTTGTTCCACATCCACTCTTCTTTTCCTTAATAAGGTTATGTTTCCTTCTCTGTTTCCTTGGCCATAGGTATCCAAATTAAATGCAATTACATTATAGGAATTCATCACAAAACTAAGACAGCTCAGACCAGTTAGTTCTTAAAATAATTCTTGATTTTTTTTTTACGAGAACAATGTTTAGTCAAGACTGAAGAATATTTTAAGAGGTCATAAATCAGATTAAGTGCCTGCTTTCAGGTCTCTGTATCTGGGAATGCTGCCAGATAGCAATCTCTGAGATTGAGTCACTTTACATTAGAAGAGCTTGTTCCAGTGATACTCAGATGACTCATGGCTTCTAATTCTCTTAAAAAGAGCCACGAGTCCTGCAATGTTAATTACATTATGAGAGTGAGTGTAGGGAAAATGGAGATGGTCCAAAATTATGCATGCAATGCTCCTGTCTGTAGAATACAGCAGAATGCAAGTTTGTTCCCATGCAGAACCCATATTGTCCTTGTGGCATATGGCTGCTCATCTCCCTCTCCCAATATATCTTTAATGAATGAAATACCAGCTAACATAATCAGAGCAAATTGAATATGTGTAATTTGGTCTTGTCTGGTCCAGACTGCAAAAGGAAGCATAGTGCTGAACTATGATGGTATACTGATGGTAGATTTCATCCTGAAAGAGCACTGTCATATAAAGCAGCAGCCTTCCCTGAGTATGAATGATAGACCCAGTGGGCAGCTTGTTCCAGACAACATTTGTTTGATAGATGTTGCTAAGCTTTAGCAAGCAGAGTTCACTAACATTAATCTGGGGCTGCTCCATTTTTTTGTGTTCTTAAAGGAATGGTACAAAGATTTGATTAGTCAGTTTTATCCACAAGGAAATTTCTTCTGCCTACTATTGTATATATCTACATAGGTGTCTTTGTTAAAACGAGAATCATAATGCTTTTATATGACCAGTTTCTATGTTTCTGTTGGTTGTTTCTGTTGTTGCTGTTATTGTTGTTGTTGGCACAGGGCCTCACTTTGCAGACTTTACTGGCCTGGATCTCACTACGTTGATCAGGTTGGCTTGTAATTCACAGATATCCTCCTACTTCTGCCTAAACAGTGCTAAGATTAAAGACATTCTCCGCCATGTCTGTCCTGGCTTCTTGTTTGTTACACATGCCTGGGGTATAAATAGCCAAATATTTTGAGAACGTTTTAGCTACGCAACATCTACAGAGAATAGATAGAGTTTATTTTATATTAATAATGACAGCAAACCTTACAGTCAGTCTGAGTTCATAGAGCATAAAGACAGAAGAAAATACAAATCTGTGCCTCCACTATTTGCTGTCTGGTCAGGCCAAAGACCCATTTGTCATGGATACCAAAGAGTCTAGGATTCACTGTGCTGGTAGCCATGAGGGGAAAAAAAACTGAAAAACTGAGAACAAAGAGGGTTTAGCAAAAAGAGTAATTCATTTTTTGAACAGAGGGAAACTAACTATGCATGGATAAAGAAGCCCTGGATTTGAAACAGAGGGAGAAATGATAAACATAAAAAAGATTTAGTGGAACAGAATTAGTGGAAGAGCAGAAATAGTTGGGGTAGAGAGAATGCATTCTGTGGATAGGAGACCTCTGCTAAGCCTGCTGACACAGAATTGCTCAGCCATTTGAGAAAACTATGTCCATTTCGATTCATATCATTTCAACTACATAAACATTCAGTGACAGAGAAAAAATGAAAGTGTTCCTTAATTGCCTTATCTTACATTCCTGAAACCTCTCAAAGGCCATCATTATGAAATGAGTAAGAATTAAATTCAAGTCTGTGGTACTTTGTAACTTTCAACTCCAGACACTTGCTTTGTGTTATGAAGTTATATGTGTAAAAGTAAATGTTACATATGTGCATCTAAGTATGTGTAAACATACATGTATATGTTTTTTTACTTCAACTCATTATGTGTAAATAATTAGGTATATGTACATTGGCTTCCACCATTTTCTTACCCAATGCCTTGGTCATTTCCTATGTTATATTCTCTTTCTCTCTTTTTGTATTTCTTTCAATTTGTAAAATTATATTTGCTTCTTATGTATGTGAAAATTTTTAACAGTAATATATAAGAGCTAGCCCATAGGAATACAGTTATTAAAATTTTCATGTGAGGTATTTCACCAAAAATACTTACTATGAAATAATAGTCTAAAAGAAAAATTACCAAAAACATAATTTAAGAACTTTGCTGTGTGTTTTTGCTAGCCTGAGCCCAAACAGGAGAAATGATTTACATGTTTGCTTTAAGAAAAAGTGGAAATCACACCAAATTTTCAAAGAGAAAATAAAGTTTGAAAGAGAGTCTTATAAAGAACTAAGAAGCAACACTCTTAGGGAAAATTGAAGAGTAAATGGGATGAGACTTTAATTTTGGGTATAGACTAACAATAATATTTGAAATAGAATAAATACAAATTATGCAAACAATTGTGTTAACTAACAGGTGACTTTCTCAGGATGCACTCTGCATTTGAGAAAGCTGGGAGAGGGTGGCTGCATAGAGTAGGTTGCTACTGCTTCCCACTGCTCTTTGTTGGACAAAACAAGAAAAAAATAGCGGAATCTGACAAGAATATGTAGTAGAGTCCCATCTTCTCCGCTGACTTTTACCAGCCTCTTCCTGCCAAAAGGACATTGGGTTCCAGCTGCCACTGAACGCTGGGTCTCATGCTCTCAGAAAATGCACCCTGGGTCAGAAGTTCTCCATCCTAGTCTGGAATTCTGGGAATGTCACTGGCTGACTGATCTGGTTCTGTCACAAGCCATGATATCTGTTCTTTTTTAATTTATCCAAAACTGTTGGTCTGAGTCCAAGGACAGAATACTTCGGTGATAAATTGACCTTAATTAAACTAATGCATAGGCCGGGTTAAGTTTTAAAAGCATTCGTTGCCAGCAAATCCATTCAGATATTTAAAAAATACCAACTAAACACAGCAGGCCTGGCATACTTATCCACAATTACCAAGTTTTCTCAAAGTTCCTTCAAGTCAAAATCAGCTTGGATAGTTCTACAATATAACATAGGATTATGAAAGGAAGAAGACTGAGGCATCATCATCTGCCTTTTGCTGATGAACATGGCCTCCCCCTTTCTAGTATAGGGCTCATCATAGAGTCCCCAGGTCAATTCCCCTGGAAGTTTCTTGACAGCGTCCCCCATCTTCTCTAAGCAAGGCATAGCTGTGCTGCACACTCTGACATCGCTGACTGGGGTACTACCTTTTAACCCATCTCATTTTTGTGGTTAACAAATATGTGAATTGAAGCTTAATCAAAATAGAACAGTTCGATGTGAGATGTGATGCTATTGCTGTCCATAGATGCTCAAATAAAGCCTGATAGGATGACAGGTCCTCTTATTAAAGAGCTTTGCTTCAGTGGTTTGGAACTCAAGCAATTTAGCTACTTTGACCACATCACATGCCCTAATAGTTGCCAGAACATGATTTGAAACAACACACACACACACACACACACACACACACACACACACACACTGTACCAGTCAGTTTTATGTCAACTTGACATAAGCTAGAATCGTTTAGAAGGACGGTATCAGAAAGTTCCTCTTGAAAGATTATCCAGTACACAAGACTGTAGTGCATTTTCTTAATTAGTGATTGATGTGACTGGGCTCAGCTCTTTGAGGACGGTGCCACCACTGCGATGGAATTCTTAGGTGCTATAAGAAATCAGTTTGAACAGGTCGTGGATGAACAAGCCAAGTAGAAGCACTCTTCCATGACCTATGCATAGGTTCCTACCTCTAGGTCCCTGTCTTGATTTGCTGCCTCAGTTTCCCTGAATGATGGACTGTTAGCTGCAAGATGAAAACAACTATTTTCTCGTAAAGTTTAATTTGGTCATGGTGTTTTATTACAGCTATACTAAGTGCAGTTGTCATTGATGAAATAGAGCCTGTTCTCTCATTAACTACGTGAAAGAAATAGTTCTCAAATTTGTTATTTATATTTGTTTTCAATATTGTTTTAATTTTGTTTAATATTGTTTAATATTAAAATGTTTTTAATGTTAAATGTACAGAGATATAGGAATCCTGTAAAGCAAAAGTCTTCATTCTATGACTTTAAGGTTCTGAACAGAATCTTCCTTAGTTTCTCATTGGAACATCTGAGGTGTAATAATATGCTTTATTATCTCAGTATTGAAAATGTATAGTCACATTCTAAGCAATGTAAAGATATTTTAAAGCTATACTTAGAAGTATTATGAATTCAAGTAATATTTCATAAATTGGGCATCACGTACATGCCCCAGCTTCAACAGGTGAAATCAGACACAACTTCTGGCAGTGGTTACAGGCTACATGTGGCTGAACAGAAGTGTGTTCTGTATTTGAATTTCCACCAAGAAGACACTCAGAAATGTCTATACAATCCTTCTACCAACAGTTATTGCACAAGTTTCTCTCTGCAGACTGTGAGTCAAACTCCTTTGATTGACCAGAGGCAACATTTGCAGAAGGCTTCTCCATTCTTATTTCTGTGCCTCTGCCTTCTAGAAACACACATTTCCCCAGTTTCTAGGTTCCCCCTTCTCCTAAGTGAGAAATAGAAGAATTTATTAGGATTCTTGCATTTTCCTTTTTTAAATTTTAAAATGTACTTGATTTTGTGTATGAGTGCCCTACCTGCATGTACACCTACATGCCAGAAGAGGACATCAGAACCTATTATATGGGTGTGAGACATCATGTGGTTTCTGGGAATTGAACTAATGGACATCTGGAAGAGCAGACAGTTCTCTTAACTGCTGAGTGGTTTCTCCATCTCTATTCTCGTATTTTTATAAGAGAGTTAAAGAAGGAACCTCAAAGAGAACAAAGAAAAAAATTGATAGTGACTTACAGGCTTTGAGATATTTTATCAAGAGCCGAAATTTTCTGGAGATCTTCCACTAATTCTCAAATAATCTTACAAGTGTCTTTTATCCAGCATTCTCTTAGGATGGTCAATTTTATTAACTGGATGTAAGATGATGAACCAATCAACACCACCACATGTGTACGTTGGTGATTTAAGAGATTTTATAGTGTTTTATTCTCTCCGGGGTTTCTGGGATCCTGGGCTCTTGGGCTTGGATCCAAATCAGAGATGTAGATAAGTGTTGGCATTATTATTGACAAAACCAAGAGCAGGAGATATGGCTTACCAGTGTGGTTGCAATAGGCTAAATTAATTTGATCTCCCCAACATAGGCAAGGATAGAAGTCAGATTAACAGTTCTTTCAGGCAGACTGATGAGATGAGAGGAAGTAGGGAGAGAAGAATCTTCAAACCCTTGTTCTAAACTCAGCAAGTAGCTAAGCCTTCCTCATCCCACAGCCAGGGAAAACAAGCAGACCATGGGCACACAAGGCAGAGGTTTATTTCCACCCAAAGATCCAATGTGTATCTGATGTAGTTCAGTCACATTTTTGTGAGTACTTATTATAGCTCCTGTTAAACATCCATGAATTAGATGTTATTCCTCACTATACTTTAAGAAGGAGAAATACAAGCTTGCCCAGGTGGCAAAACCAGGGTTCAAACTCATACCTTTCACTGTCAAAGGTCAGTGTTCTGTTTAAATGTCCACACTTCTTCCGTGTATCTTAACAAGGGAGAATAAAGCACGCTCTCGCTTGAGATAGGTTCGTGTGAGATTTTAGGAGAGTAAAGTGTTTGCCTTTTGTTTTGACTTCCTGATAGTTGACCAGCACACTTGGATTAAGACATAATAGACGTTTCTTCGGGAACAAAGACAGCAGGCCATCTGCAAGGTGCTCCTTTTTCACTTAGCAGTTTTTGGACATACCTTCTAGAACCAGTCATTAACAGGAAACAGGGAGCATCCAAATTCAGATCACTATACTCATTCACAATCAGTTACATCAAATGAATGTTATACCTTCTCTGCTGAATAAAATGCACTAAGAAAAAAAGTGGCTTCTATGTTTAATTTCTTAGATACACACATATTTCAGAAGATATAAGTTAGAGAGAATGACTATTGAAAGTCTATAGCAGTAGGATTCGTCCTTAAGAGCAATCATAATCTCCAAACTTACAGATCCATCCTGAAATCGAAATATTTTAGCTCAGGGTTATAAAATTACATAATTATTATAAGATGAGTATTAGAGAGCATTAAATGTTTTAGGTTGATGACATTTCCCCAAATTTGAGGATGCTTCCATATTCATAATGTTTTTTATCTTGGGACTAGAACCCAAGCCTAACTAAAAAAATTAAGTCCTACATGCTTAGCATGATGGTGACTGTGATAATAATTTAGTATTTTTTTATGAGACATGGTTTCATAGCATGAAATTTTCCATTGGCGGCATCACACAAATTATCAAAAGATTTTGGATGATGTCATATTTTCAGATTAGATATTATCTATATTATCAATTCTATAATCATTTTTAAAAATCAAAATGAGTCCTATAATGAAACAATTAAATTTAGTTTCAAATATGTGAAACTATTAACCACATTCTTAAATATGTGGTTAAATTTTCTTTATCAACTATGATGATACCACTTGACACAAGGGCCTCACATCTCATCTAAATCAATTCTTCCTTTCTTCCACAGGAAATCAAGCATCATCCCTCATGAACTAGATAAAAGTTGTGTCAATAACTTAAGCTAAATAAACTACAAATATACACAAGAGAAATCTGTTACAAAACTAATTTGAAACAAAATCAAAACAATGATGAAAGCCAATAGTCAGATTTAGCCTTATTTTCCTACTTTGGCCAGAAGTCAAAATGCTGAATACAAGTCATAAAGAGGTTACAGGCATCACAAAGACTGGGCTGTGGGATCAAAAAGACCAGAGATGAGACTGCTATTATAGTGACTTTCTCATTCATAGAGTCATGAGGTTAAGGTCTGCCTTTTCAGAGTCATGTAGACTGACAAGAGTTGATGGACAATACTGACACACATAAAATAGGCCTGCCTCTGCCTTCTTTAGTCCATAAACTCAAATTGAAAACTCTGGAAGGCCATAGCAGGTCCATATCTCTGGGAATAATGAACTACCTGGGTAAACATGGAGGCTATGACTGAGCCTTAGTACAGAGACTTGGGAATTTAAGAAAATACATTTTAAATTTTTTAAAGAAAAAATTGGTATTGTCCTAATCCTTTTGTAATATCTATTTCCTAAAAATAACCCTGTTGAGTAGATATTCTAACAATACCTTGGTGAGGAAACTGAGTCATGGAGACATATCCCAGGTCACAGAGAATAGGATATCTGGAATTTGAAGATAGGTAAAACATCATCCATTCCAAGGGGGGGCTTTTTTTTTCTCCTTTATTAATTTATTCTTGTTACATCTCAATGGTTATCCCATCCCTTGCATCCTCCCATTCTTCCCTCCCTCCCATTTTCCCCTTATTCCCCTCCCCTATGACTGTTCCTGAGGGGGATTACCTCCCCCTGTATATGTTCATTTCACATACTCTGGTGCCTCACCTTTGACCATGTCCCCTGGAGGGGGAGACCTGGTGGCACTCAGAGGAAAGGGGAGGGCTTTTAAAGCTATTGCAAATACAAAATGTTAAGTCAATACACACCACACCAGCTGTGATTGTACTAATAAAGGCTTTATTCTTACCAATGTATCAGCTTTTCTTCAAACATTAGACTTTTATTCAAATATCAAAGAAATGAAAATGTCCAATGTTCCCATAAAAATATATCACATTAGCTATCACTTACTCCCTGCCCAGTAGATGTGAATTATTTTTGTGTGTCATTATCTGGCACCCTCTAATACAACAGCCGTAGTCATAATATAGGAATGTGCTTGAAAAAATAAGATACCGTATTACTAGTCAGGATAGAAAGCACCTGTAGCCAAGTGAATGACCCAAATCAGAGGACACAGGAGACACATTGACTTTTCAAGAACTACACTAATGCCAGAGCATGAGACAGCAGATGCAGATAGATGGAACAGCTCTAGGCCAAACACCAAGATCAAGATAGACATGAAAAACTGATGGAAAATGAAGATAAGGCGAATATAACAAGAAGGGCTGTCTGCTTGGCGCTCATTAGCATTAGCTAGCCTTGAAAATTCATGTGTGTGTCTAATATTCTCTCAGACAAGGAGAAACGACATTTGAACACAAAGAGAGGAAAGGTGGAATATTTTGCATGCCTAAAAGCTCTCCACATGCCTAACTCGATGTAGCACAGGTCCAGCACTTAGCTGAGGAAGTTATAACTTCCTGGAATCAGACCCAGCATTGAAACATCAGCCTCTACTATCTTCTTTTACAAAGCTTAAACCTGAGAAGTATGTACCCCACCCCCAATTCCTTCACAGGCTCTCATATCCTATTTCTCTGTCCTAGAGAAAGATTCCATTAAAACAAAACCATTCAACTGATTCAATTGATATAAATCCTCTAGGGCCCAGCACTACTTCTTATCTTCCTTAATGATAAATCAAAAAAAAAAAAAAGGTAATGACTCATATATTCAACAGGAAGACAGAGTCAAAGGTCTCTGCAAATCTGGGATAAGCTGTGTCATTGACCAAAAATATCCTTCTCTGTGAGAACTTGGCTTTCTTAAAGGACTTCGTGAGTAAGAAAGATACGAGCCTGAAGATACAGGCCTTCTTCATAGTCTTTACATCAGATGTTTATATTACAATTCCTAACAGTAGAAAAATTACATGTATGATGTAGGAAAAAATAATTTCATGGTGGTGATCACCACAACATGAGGAACTGTGTTAAAAGGTTGCAGCATGAGCAAGGTTGAGAACCACTGTCTCAGTAGCTCAGTAGCTCTTTGAATGTGACAGGTAATATCAGCAGCGGTCTATGCTAGGTTATTCATATGCACAGTCACAATTAATACTCAAAGTGCTTTGTATTATTTTTACTATTCTGTTTATTGATGAAGCTAGGACTGAGAAATTTGACCAACAACATCTAGGTTTTCACAACCAGTAGATCCAACATTCAATGCCAGATTCTCAAAGCCTGTTCCTTTCTCTATGATGCTATACCATGCTCATGGGGAACGGGATTAAGGTCGTTTCAAAATCTCTATCTCGTTGAATGCTTTCAAATCAAATAAAATCAAACCAACCTGGCGCCAGACCTATGCCATCGCAGGTACGCCAGTTATGCACTTGTCACTGGAAAATGGTTTGATGCTCAAATTAAGCTAGATAAGAAACTCAGAGCACAGTGGTGTGTTTTGAATGTAATATATCTTCCGTGAGCGCAAATGTTTGAACACCTGGCTCCTAGTGTGTAGCACAGAATCTTGTAGAACTTTTAACAGGCATAGGAACAAGGTCATTGGAGGTGGGCCTTGGGGTATCACAGCCTGGACACACTTGCTGTTTTTTCTCTGCTTCCCATTCCATCAAGGTGTGAGAAGATCATGTCCCAGTATACATCTCTGCCACTATGGAGCTGCCAGCTGACACACCTTTCCATCCATGGCGGGCTGTTTCCCCTTCCTCCTTTAAGTTGCTTCTTCTTAGGTATTCAAAGTAATGAGAGAAGTAACTGATATTCCAGCTTTCCTGTACTTTCCATATTCATGGATAGGAACAATTTTTTTTCTGAATGAATGGCTTGGTAAGCCACAAAGACTCAGAATAGAAACACCTAAGACTAAAATATGTCACAACTAAGAGTGGGTCTCATTGTGTACTCTTATGCTGTGTTTCTTCTTTATTACAGCCACACTCTATAACCAATGGATTCTGGTCATTATCCTAGTCATACAGGAAACACATCCTTGCCACAGTTGCCCTTTTTGCGAGTGAACAATAAGTCTCAGAAACAGAGTATCCAGTTAAGGCTCTTGGATGAAGCCTGGCTTAGCATCTCAGAAACAATTATGTGGAGGCTCTTAAGAGAAATAAATAGTCTTTTCCAGCATCATACATTTTGTCCTCAGGAAACAATGTACAGAAAAAAAAAACTTTTTTGAAATAATTTGGTTAATGCAAAATAAATACTTCCTCTGCCCCAACTGAGCCAATTTTGAATTTGTGCCAAAATAGCTATTAGTGGTGATTGAAAGTATGAGACAAAGAAACTCCCCTGGGAACAAAGAAGTACCTTTCTCCCCTGGTGTCATCATCCCTAATGAGAAATTAGGCCCAATCAGGCATGGAGCAAAGACACAAGACAAAGACAACTCCGGAAAGAATAAACTCACTAGCTGGCTATGGCATGGTGGAACTAAGCAGGGGAAATTCCTTGGTTCTCTTTAGTTGTTTTGGCCGGGAACAGACAATCAAACTGAAGTAAACCATCTATTTATTACAAGTTCCATTACCTAATTCTAAGGCTAAGTCAGTTCAAGTTAGTGTCATTCACATATGACCAAGTCTAGATTCATATGTTTACAACTAAGAAGCTATGCTTCCAGCTCCAGAACTCAAGTAAGATTTGTCCCTCTACCTTAGTTTGCTTTTTTATTGTTGCATTAAATAACGTTACCACTTGCAGAGGGAAGATTTTTATCACTGAGTGAAGTCAGAGCGAGAACTTAAGCATGAACAGAGGATGGAACCGTGGATCCCACATGGTAGAAGGAGAAAATCAACACCTACAATTTGACCTTTGGCCTCCACACATGCACTGTGCACACACACACACACACACACACACACACACACACACACACACACACACACATACACACACATACACACACATACTTCTACTGGATAAATATAAATTAATAAAAAGTAGGTAAATAAATATAGTAAAATAATTAATTCAAGAACTTCTAAAATCTAAGGATTGGTAATGACCATTGCTTATGAGGGTTTCATGTTTTCCAATATTTGAGATTAAGAATGTTCTAACTATATCAATTGATAATGCCTAACATGATCGAAAGAGAAGCCTCCCCAGATAAGGCAGGAGAATGCTAATGTGCATTATTCCCATGTTCTAAATCATTAAAAGGAGGACATTTGTAAAGAGCTGCAATTATAACATGAAGAAAGTTATATTAATGATATGAAGACAAATAAAAAGAAATGAATTACCCAGCATGTTCTCAAAAAATTAAAGCTGACTTGTGTATCTCATAAATGAAGAGAAAAGGAGAAAAATAATATAGAAAAAAAGATATGAGGAAGGGCAAAATAATAAATCAAAGTGAGCAGTTTGGCTGGAGTCATACGAATGAAGCATCCCTGTCAAAAATGGGATAAAACTTACACAGGATCTCTAGAGAAACTCAATAAAGTAAACTCAAACTCTGGATGATAAAAAGAACAGAAGATAAGGAAGACTTTATTAAGATTTTTTAATGTTTACTGTATATGTCTAAGTGTTCTGAGTGTGTGTGTGTGTGTGTGTGTGTGTGTGTGTGTGTGTGTGTGTGTGTGAATTGCATCCATGCCTGGTGACTGTAAGAGCAAGAAGTAGGAATTAGATTCCCTGAAATGTGAGGTACAGATAGATAGATGAGTCATCACCTGTGAATGCTGGAAATCAAACTTGAGTTCTCTAGAAGAGAAGCCAGTGCTCTTAAATACTGAGCCATACCTCACACCCTGAGAAGAAATTATTTTGAGTTAAGAAAGCAAGATGAAAAATTTAAACCAATAAATGTTTAATTGTACTGTGGGGGAAAAGTCTAATTATTAAAATTCAAGCTATAATTCAAGGCATGGGAATTTTTCAGATGTGAAGAAAGTACTAAAAGTTTTATTTTAATCTTTTCTTACCCTTCTCACGCTCAAAACATCATCAAGAAGAATAAATTGAACAACATAGGACTCATGTCTTTAACATTGCCAGGAAACTAAGAAATGTTACCATCAGAGGACAGAAGGATATCAAGAACTTCTTACACAGCAGTGTATAACATGCAAAATCCCAAAATTTGTGGACAAATGGATGGAACTAGAAATGATCATACTGAGTGAGTTAACCCAGAAGCAGAAAGACTCACATGGTATATACTCACTTATAATTGGAAACTAGTCCAAAAAGCATGTCCCATGAAAGTCTTCACTTTCCAGGAGATTGGGATAGATGTGAGGACATCCTATTGGGACCCTAGGTAAGAGAAGTATGGGAGAATGGGGAAATAGAAGGATCCTAGAGGGTTCTAGAAACCTACAAATAGAACATCATGACGGGGGGGGGGGGGGAAATGGACCCGGGAGGTTCTGCTCAAACTACTGCACCAACCAAGGATAATACATGCGGTAAACATTGAACCCCTACTCAGATCTAGCCAATGGGCAGGACATTCTCCACAGTTATGTGGAGAGTGGGGACTGACTTGGACATGAACTCTGGTGCCTCATATATGACCACTTCCCCATCACTGGGAGGCCTGGTGGCACTCAGAGAAAGGATAAGCAAGCTACCAAGATGAGACTTGATAGATAGCCTATGACCATATAGAGGAGAAGGAGGTTCCCCTTGGTCATAGACCTAGGGGAGGGGAATAGGGTGAAAGCAGGAGGGAGGGATGGAGGAACAGGTAGATACAAGTGAGGGAAAAACAATTGAGATTTAATCTGAATAAATTAATTAAATAATAAAAATTTTTGAAAAGGTAAAATAACTGAATGTATATAAAATTTACTAATGAAAAAAATTTATTTTTTTAATTTTTTATTAATTTATTCTTGTTACATCTCAATGGTTATCCCATCCCTTGTATCCTCCCATTCTTCCCTCCCTCCCATTTTCCCCTTACTCCCCTCCCCTATGACTGTTCCTGAGGGGGACTTCCTCCCCCTGTATATGCTCATAGGGTATCAAGTCTCTTCTTGGTAACCTGCTGTCCTTCCTCTGAGTGCCACCAGGTCTCCCCCTCCAGGGAAAATGGTCAAATATGAGGCACCAGAGTACATGAGAAAGTTATATCCAACTCTCCACTCTACTGTGGAGAATGTTCTGACCATTGGCTAGACCTGGGTAGGGGTTAAAAGTTTACCGCCTGTATTGTCCTTGGCTGGCACCTTAGTTTGAGCGGGACCCCTGGGCCCAAATCTGCCTATCATAATGTTCTACTTGTAGGTTTCTAGTACCCTCTGGATCCTTCTACCAAAACAGATATGATATAACTTTCATTCAAAATTGGTACAGAATTAAATTTTCTAGGACTTTCCTAATTAGCACTTCTAAATTCAATGTGATATGTTTGGTGACCTCAGGTCTTTCAACTCTTATAACCACAGTAATCATAACTAGAATTCTATAACACATATTACCTTGTTAGTATACAAACTTAATTTGCTGTAATACACTTATAATACCACAACTTTGGTATTATAATGTATGCTAATGTTTAACTGGGTTTATGTGTGCCTACATTAGACAAATTCTAAGAATATCATATTTCTAGCAGACTTGAATATTCAAGAACAATAATATTTAAGAAATACTGTCCTTTGATTCTGAAGTAGAAATTACTTTTCCGAATTGTATTAGAAAATGCATTCTTTGGCTTTCACTATGAAGTAACAATGTCTCCCAAATGAGCATGAAGGCACTTTTATAGACAGAGCTGCAACTTTCCCATTGTGTGGTAGTTGAGTGACAGTTTCAGAAAGAAATAATAGCAACATGAGATAAAAATTTAATAGCCTGGAACAAAACAAAATGTAGTGCCATCTATCACTATGTTTTTCGTTCTCTGCCATATTGTTCACCACACCCCAAATTAGGAAATTTTCATAATGGTATATTAAACCACACTATAATAAATTCTTTAGACCTGTTCACTGCATCCAAAAAGCTCTCAAGTTCTGGTATTCTTCGATTATATGTAGAACAAGAAATTACTTCAGACTTCTTTTATTCTTCAAGGATAACTTTATAATGTTTTTAATTAGTTGAAATTGTATTATTTAAAATTGTTTCACAAGACAATATTCTTAAGATGATTTGATAACCTTCTATATTAATCAATAATTTTTAGTTTCTTCTTCTGTTGGCCCTAAACTTTCAAATAAAAAGCCCTGTGCTCCTGTGCTTAAAAGCAAAGTTGCATCTTCAAATCATTTTAAATTGTCAAGCTCTAATATAACTGGTTTTCCCTTGCCAATTGTACCCAGTGCTTAAGACGTAATTCCCTAAAATGCTCTCTTCACTTTATGTGGCTACAGAGTGGCTTGAGGTAAATTTAGCATCTTTACACAGCTCTGGGGACACAAGACCTAAGATTTCACTGTTGAAAAAAAGTGGACTGTGTCACTAAGCCTTTATCAGTCATTTTCAAGAACTCTTGCACTTCATAGACCATCAGACAAATAATTCCATTTTCAGTTCAGAAAAGAACTCTCTTGAGAAAAGCCATTTTGAGCAAAGCTCAAACTAAGAAATAAGATATGACTTGCTCAAGATGCACTGCTTTCAAGTAGCAGAAGAGATTTTTAACTTAACTGAAGGCTAGTTCCTTTCTATATGTGTTTACTTTGATAACTGAAGACAAAAACGCCCAGTGCCAGTCTATTTTATATAAGATTAGCTAATGATTTATTTATCCTTGGTGTTAGAGCCCTCCACTGGCCTTAGGTGAGGAAGAATCACCGGTTACATCCTAAAGTACATCAGATCCCCAAACGAATGCCTGGCACCTTCTTTGTAAGGACTTCAACTCTTCTCATTCTGCGAAGTTTTAAACTTATAGCTGAGAAGCATATTTTTAAATCCTGTTAGAGCACTAGGATTTGAAGTAGATATTGGAGCCTAGCTCTTTGTTTTTCTCTTCGCTTTCCAATTATCCTTTAATAATGCATTTTCTCTCTCATGCTCCAGCCAGATTTATACTGCCTCACCACTGCAACAAAAGCAAAAGTGCAAACCTTGAAAATTGTGAGTCTAAAGATATCTATCCTCAGGCTGGAGAGATGGCTCAGAGGTTAAGAGCACTGGCTGCTCTTCCAGAGGTCCTGAGTTCAATTCCCAGCAACCACATGGTGGCTCACAACCATCTATAATGTGATCTAATGGCTTCTTCTGGCGTGCAGGTGTACATGGCAGACACAACATTGTATACATAATAAATAAATTTTAAAAAATATATCTGTCCTCCTTAGAATACACTTTTTGTACACATGCAGTGTCTATCACTGATGGTGAGGTATGTGATGTGGAGGCAACAAAAAATGATACCAAATATTTCCTCCTTATAAGTTATTGCATCAAATATTTTGTCACAGTGAAAAAACTAACTCAAAAATGATGAAACTAAGGAGTTAGAGCCAGTAATGTCAGTGTGCGCCTGTACTTGTAGCACTCCAGGGATAGACACAGGTTGTCTCAATTTTGAGCACAGCCTCATTCATCTGTATCAGAAGTTCATTCCAGGCAGGGATACATAGAGAGATTCTGTCTCAAAAGATCACCACATAGAAAATGCAGGTATTACACTTTATTGGTAAAGTGTAAGACAGGAGAACCACTATACTGGTTAAATTAACTAGTGTTCTTTTATAACTGGAATCCTACAGCCAATGATTCTGCTGATTAATAATGCAATCTGACAGAATCTTTATATTTTAATATTTTTTCATAATTAAAAATATATTTTTCAGTTTCCCAATTTGTTTTATTTTCTAATCTATATATCTAGCACGCATTAATTTTATGTTCACAAACTTTGGAATCTGAGACAAGTCTCACAGAGTAGCAAAGCAAAGTTTCTCAATAGCAAGGTCTGCACCTTTCGTATTCTGAGTTCATACATCATGTTTGTTGTAACAGCATCACACGACATGTAGCTGGGATGCACTAACCATTTGAATGTGTAGATGTCTTGTTACTATACCTACTTAAAGGTTCTTTGTTGGTTTTACAGGATATTCTCACCAATTCTTCGCTTCCTCCTCTGTGGATGTTGGTAATAAGATTGTACCCCTGGCTCTTTCCTCAATCTCCCATATCACAGCTCTTCAAAGCATCTCCTGGGAGGCCACCTGAATGCCTTCAGTTATCAAGTTTGTTCTCTGAATACTAAAGACATTCAATAGAAGTTGTTGGAAGTCACCATCCAGTTCTAACATTCCAAGACCTGAAACATCTAACGCTAATAACATTTTGTAGCATACAGAAGACTAAGACCTGTGGTGGAGTTCTCAGAGCTATTAGTTTGAATCAAGTCATCTTAAAGAGTCTGAAGTACACTGTACTTACTTATGCACCAGGCAACTAATGAAGCATTTGTGGTGTCCTTACAGTACAATAACCGGAGAATGCAGGTGCTTATCCTCATAACATTTCCCCTTCCTATGCCTGTGAGAATGTTTCTGGATGAAATGCATGCAAAGCTAATCTTAATTTTATGTGTTTTCTTCCCTATATTGAGCCTTGTACATGACTCTGTTTGGAGGGAAGACAGATAATCAGGCAGCTATTCTAGACTGATTTTACTCATAAATAAACCTAGAAGGCATTCTCACACAGACAAAACCTCCTATTATTGGAATGCTGTGTCCCAATACACCAGGAAAAAACTCCAGAACTAGCCCAACCTTTCACTTACCCACCAGCCATTCTACCCAACATTGGTAGCCATGGCCCATCCCCATCTGGGATTCCAGGCCTGGACCTGAAAGCCAATCCCCTCATCCATCCGCTAATCAGCAACTTGCTTCATTGCTCAAAGACAGCATGCCATAGTGTGATCAATCCCAGATAAACACCACACTGCCAATCAGCCTATCTTCCCATGAAGCACCCCACCTATCAGACTACCTTGGGATCATCCCATTTCCTGAGAATTTCATGCCAAGTAGGAACCACAAAACCAATCTATCACCCTGACCTGCTAAAGTTTCCTGGAACCTCATGACATCCTGCAACCATGACTCTAGACATGAAATCCAGTTTAGCCTTTACCCTAACCACATCCGCCTGAGGATGGCAAAATATTCTATTCTCCACTCCCATGGAACACAACTGACTCTCACTGTGACCACAATCCCTGCTACCCAAACAGTGCCTGTAGCAAGCTTTCCCCAAACCCCTATGTTTGGCAGTGAGAACCTTCTAAACTACAGAAGATTTAGTCTTGGACTCAGAAGATATATACATATATCACTAGTTAAGCAGAGACCGCTTCTGATACTCAACTCAAATCAACACAGAGCTCAAAACTTTTAATTTTAAGCATAATTTAGCTTGACAAATTGAGATAATAGCAAAAATTTAAACACCTACTCAACAGAGGTGAGACCAGATGTCTATCACCCAAACACTACCAGTAACCTAAATCCAGATCATAGGACACATTCCCCTAAAAGTAAACAGTGTAAATAACTATGAAAATACATCTCCTTCAGAAATTAGTAGCTTTATTGTAAAGTTTCTCAATAAAAGCCACTTACATAATACAAAAATATAGTGATTTCCTAATAGCATTATAAATATTTTAAAGGAACTAAAATAGGATATAAATAAATGCCAAATTGATCACTTTGGAAACACAAACAGTTGAATGAAAAGAAAACATATGTACAAAATCTATGAAGGAAGACAAAAAAAAAAACTAGAAACAAAAACTTCAGAAAGTCAAATAGAAATCTCAGAGAAAAGACAGAATAATAGATTGGATCAAATACACATTGGTACAGGAGGCAACTTCCTGAACAGAACACCAACAGCACAGGTGCTAAGATCAACAGTAAATAAATGGGACCTCCTGAGACTGAAAAGCTTCTGTAAGGCAAAGTGTACCATTAACAGGACAAAGCAGTGGCCTACAGAAGGGGAAAAATCTTCACCAATCCTCCATCTGACAGAGGGCTAATATCCAAAATATATAAAGATTAACAAACATTAAACACTATCAAACAAAATAACCAAATTAAAAAATGGAGTACAGAGTTAAGCAGAGCATTCTCAAAAGAAGAGTCTCTAATGGCCAAGAAGTATCTAAAGAAATGTCAAACTTTCTTAGTCATCAGGAAAGTGCAAATCAAAAGTGGCTCTGTGATTCCATCTTACACCTATCAGAATGACTAAGATCAAAAACTCAAGTGACAGCACGTGCTGGTGAGGATTTGGAGCCAGGGGAGCACTCCTCCATTGCTGGCAGGAGTACAAACTAGTACAACTACTTTGGAAATCAATCTGAAGCTTCCTTACAAAACCTACAATAGTTCTACCTCGGGCCTGAGCTATAGCACTACTGCACATATACCCAAAACATACTCCACCACACAGCAAGCTGTTCAACTATGTTCATTGCAGCTTTGTCCATTATACCCAGAAACAGGAAGAATGGATAAAGAAAATGTGTTACAATCACACAATAGAATACTACCCAGATATTAATAACAAGTGCACCCTGGAATATGAAGGCAAAAAATCGGAACTAGAAAATGTCATCCTAAGTGAGGTAACTCAGATCTATAAAGACACACATGGTATGTATTTACTTACAAGTAGATATTGGCCATAGAGTACAGGATAACCAGGGTACAATCCACAGACCCAAAGATCGCCAACTAACAAGGAGGGCCCAAGGGAGGAAGATTGAATCCCATTTAGAAGAGAAAATAAGATAGACTGAAGTAGATGAAAGAAGGGAACTGTGTGGGAGAAAAATAGGAAGGGTAACAGGGATGCTTATCAGGAAGTGGGAAGGGAGAAGGCTGGGAGAGAGAACAGAAATCAATGGGGAGGGGCATCTATGGGATGGGCAAAGCGTCTAGGAAGTCTATGGGTGTACTCTAGCTGAGACTTCTACTAGTGAGGAACACGAAGCCTGATGAGGCCACCTCCTCTAGCCAGGTGGGACTTCCTGCGGAGGGGACACTAACTCACTCACACACCTTCAACCCAAAACTTTTCCTGCCTATAATCGTGCAAGGATAAAAACGGATCAGAGATGGAGTGAATGGCTAACCAATGACTGGCCCAACTTGGGGTTTTCCCCATGGGAAGAGAGCCAACCTCTGACATGATAATGACACTCTACTGTGCTTTCAGACAAGAGTCTTGCAGTACTGTCTCCCGAGGGGCTTTATTCAGCAGCTGATGGAAATAGATGTAGAGACCCACAGACAAACAATAGGCTGAGCTTGGGGAGTTTTGTAGGAGCCGGTGAGGAAGCATTGAGGGATTCCGAGGGATCAAGTACACCAAACAAAGACCAAACTAACTGGGCATATAAGGGTTCACAGAGACTGAACCACCAATCAAAGAGTATGCATAGACTGGACCTAGGCCTCCAACACACATGTAGCAGATGTTCAGCTTTGTGGGTCCCTTATCAATTAGAGTGGAGGATGTCTCTGACTCTGTTGCCTCCCTTTGGATTCCTTTCCACTAGCCAGGCTGCCCTGTCTGGCTGCAGTGGGAGAAGATGCGCCTAGTCCTACTGTGACTTCATGTAGCAGAGTGGATTGGTACTCATGGGGGCCTCCCCTTCTATGAGAATAAGGGGATGAGAAAATGGAGGGGTGTGAGCATGGGATGTGGAGGAGAGGAGGGAGGAGGTCTGAAATCAGGCTGCAAAGTGAAGTTAAGTGAGATCTGACTCTCACACAAACTCCGGTGCCCCTTTTCTGACCACGTCCCCTGGATGGGGAGGCCTGGCAGCACTCAGAAGAAGGATAGCAAGTTACCAAGAAGAGACTCGATATTCTAAGAGCATATATAGGGGGAGGAGGTCTCCCTCAATCACAGACATAGGGGAGGGGAGAAGGGGGGAAGTGGGAGGGAGGGAGGAATGGGAGGAAACAGGGGAAGGGCAAACAATCAAGATGTAATATGAATAAATTAATAAAAAATAATAATAAAATATAATTTCTGGCAAAAATATATATTATAATTTAATATAATATAATTTTAAATTTTAATATATATATTTTATAATTTAATATATATAGGAAAACAAAACCAAAATAAAATTAGAAACAAGAACTTCAGACAGTTCAGAAAATATATACACCAATATATTGGATAACATGGAAAAGGAGTAGAACACAAAGTAGAGGAATTGGATCACTCAGTCAAAGAAAATGTTAAGTAAATAGTTTAAAAACAGGAATAGAATGTATAGGAACTCTGGGAAACTATAAAAATGTCAAGCTTTTAAGTCATAGGTATAAAAGGAGAAGAAGTTCATGTCAAAGATACAGAAAATGTTTTCAAAATATCATAGAATAAATGTTTTCAAATCTAAGAAAAGAAATGTTGATCAAGGTCTAGGAGGCATAGAGAACATCTCATAGTCAGGCCAAGGAAAGAAGCACTTTATATCACATAATAATAAAACACGGGAGGTACAAAACAAAGAGATAATATATTATATAAATATGTAGTTATATATATAATTATTGTAGTATATAAAAGCTATAAAAGACAATGACGATGTTACCAACAAAGGCAAGCCTATTGGATAACACTTGATTTGCCTGTGGAAATACGAAGGCCGGAATGGCCTAGTCCAAGGTTCTAAGAGTTTTGAAAAGAGCACAAATGTCAAATTAGGTTATTTCGCCCAGAAAAACTATCAGTTTTAGCCAAAAGAGAAATAAAATATTCCATGTTAAAAATACATCCACACAATGTATGACAATAAAATTCAACTCTACAGAGACTACTAGAAGGAATACTTTGATCTAAAGAGAAGGTTAAACACTCGCAGGGCTCAAGCAGACATAAAGAATTCTTTAGCAAATAATCAAAAGAGATGCATGAAAACAACACAGTATCAAAATAACATTGTTGTATGCAACTGTGAGGGCTAATATTGATTGTCAACTTGATTACATCTAAAACCCCAGCATCTAAGCTAAGGAGTTTTTCTTAATTGGATAATTTAAGGTGGAAAGATCCATCCTAAATCTGGATCATTTGAGTCTTAGATCTTGAAGGAGGACCTATAACTACCACTTAACTAAAAGTGGGATAACCTCTAACTACATTATAAATATTTGTTTTTATATCCAAAGCTGAACATAAGTCTTATTCCTCACCAAAGAAACTTCTCTTTCCAACAAATAAAGACTATTCCAGAAAATCACAACCAATCAAAATACAGAGTTGTGTAGCCCAGTCCCATATGAAAACTATAAGACAACTCCTGCACCCAAAGCTCAGGAATCACTCTAGAAGAGAGGGGCATGGGAAGATTTTTAAGAGTCAAAGGAAATGGAAGTTTGCTGTAAGACTATGTCTCCTAAAAATGCCAGAGAAGCTCTAGCCACAAAGCCTCACCAACATAGCTGGCTCACAACACCTCAACCCTTAACAAAGAACTACATACGGCTGAGAAATGCTGGGAGTAGGAGAAATGATCTTCCCCAAGGAAGAGTGTATCAGTTAATTATACAGTACCAGTAACATTACACAAACTGAGCAAACTGTACTTATGTATTTAAGAATTAATGTTTATCATAGCAATTAAATAAGATGCTATGAATATGAATGAGAGCAAAAGGGTACATGAGAAATGGAAATATACATACATATACATATATATAAATGATGTTCAATGAAAATGATACAATTTTGAGCGAAGAATGTGGATGTGGAATAAATCTTAGAGGTGTTGGGGTGGATTAAAAATGCTCTCTATGAAATTCCCAAAGAATTAGTAAAAATATACTTTCCTTTTAAAAAAAACCCCTATTGCATAAGCTTAGCTTTTGGGCCTTAGAATATTACCATAGGCACAACTCCTCTAAAATGCATTCACAAAATTCATGAATCTCTTATTTTTGCAACTACATATAGGTTTTTTGTTAATAAGAATTTCTGACACCTCCTTAGTAACTGTAAATTAAACATGCAAAGCTTTAATAATTTAAACTCATTTCTTAATACTCACATTGAGCTAAATCAATCCTTCCCCCAAATTAAACAAATGCATTTTCCTTAAGTCTACACTAGTGAGAAAAAACAAAATGACCTGTTTCTCAGTCATCGTCTCTCTGGCTATGAGGAAAGCTGCAGAGATTTTTGACAGTTTCAGTTACCTCCTGAAGTAAGCATGTAAAAAATTATCTTAATCAGGTGTCATTTGAGGCATGTGAGAAATCTCCTCATCATTTTACAGTAAGCAGTGGAAGTCATCTGAATACCAAGCCTTTGCATAGGTCCCCTTTAGCATCTTTACCTAATAAGCCACCAAATCAAGTACAAAAAATAACCTATGTGGAATCTTTATCTTTACATATAAACACTGGGCGGCCATGTTGACAGCCAATAAAAATACACTTCAGAAAGACCAGCATGCTGTGTCTTTCCATAGCATGCATCTAAAAACATAAAGTTTCTGCCCTTCTACCAACACTGATTGATAAATTTTGCAAAGCATATTGATAACATGTAACTATAAACTTTAAATTATTAATAATTGTCATGGACTAAATTAAAATGTGAAATAAGGATTAAAAACCTACAGTAAGGCCAAGCTTTCCAAAAATATTACAAAATTAGGTAAAAAGAAATACAGTATCAATAATTCAACACTAGCAAATTAAATGTACAACCTCTGCCAGCAAGAAAAATTGTAGCTGGCTTCTGGCTCTAAGGGTTTTAGGAAAGCGATTTGATTTTTTGATGGTACAGGGCAAGAGGAACATGCCTGTCTCATGGGTTTTTGTGCCCTGGATATAAAGAGCAGGTAGGGAAAATGGTGAATTTAAGAGACATGGGAAAGTCACTTTATCGCTCCAGAGAGCATTAGCTTTATTAAAAGTCAGACAGAATGGTAAAGGTGTTAGAAACTTCTAACTTTCTAACAGAACACAAAATTATCATAAAGAACATTATTGTTTTGAGACCTTTATATAAATAAAATCCACATATCATATATGATAAATGTGGTGCTGATCTACCTACATGATAAAGTATATAGTGTTTATCCTCATACATGATAGAATATGTGGTGTTGATTTACATATGTGATAACACGTGTGGTGCTGATCTACTTACATCATATAATGTGTGCTATTGATCTACATGTGATAGAACATGTGGTGTTGATCTACACACCTAACAGTATATGTGGTATTGATCTACTTATATGATAGACAATGTGATTTTGATCTATAAACATGATAGAACATGTAGAATTGATCAACATATGTGATTGAACATGTGGTGTTGACCTACATACATGATAGAATACATGGTTTTTATCTACACATATGATAGAATATGTGGTGTTGATATTTATGAGCTTTGATTACTTCAAATACTTTTCTGTTTCCATCCATTTTCTTTGAAAAGTTCATTTTCTTTATGATCAAATAATGTCCAATTTTTCATTTTCGTTATTAATTCGTCAGTTAATTGACATGTAGACTGATTTCATTTCCACAACACTATGAATGAGGAACAATAATGGTGGATGTGCAAAGATATAGAGTCTTTTGAGTACATATTGCTTGTGAAATGTCTATCTATATAACATATTATATTTATATTATTTCTATATTACACCCAATAATTTTATATATTCATAAATTTATATTCTCATGTAAATATCTTATATTTATATATAAATACATACATGCAAATTTTTATATCTTTATGATTATATAGTGAATAAATTATATATAGTATAATACATAAATTAATGTAATAAATAAATAAAATCTACAAATTTATTTAGGTAAATGTATATAGATTTATATAAACATAACAAATTTATGTATAAATTTTGTATATTTGTATAAATTTATTTCTATATAAATAAATGAGCTAAAGAGATGGATCATAAAACATGAAATAAATAATAATTTTTAAGAATTTTTAAAAATATGTTGTGTATGTATGTCATATTTTTATTTCACTCATGTGTATGTGTGTACTTGCATTCTTATGTGTTGAATATAGCATGTTTTTAATTTCATATCATCCAATGTGCTTGCCATTCCATCCTCTGCTTACCACCTGATAATCTTCTGGGAAACAACTTCATTCGTTTATATACTTCAGAATCTATCAAATATTATAGCACGTTGGCACTTCTTACAGTTTAGTTGGATAGGCCAAAATGAGAGAAATGGTTAACAAAGGTGCAATTACAAGTCATCTTTTCTAAACTTTTACTTAATAGCAGTCTTTCTTAAAGATAACGGGTTTCATCCTATTTGTCAGAACAGTTCCACATATATAGGATCCAATGCTTAGTTAGTGAACAAAAGCATCTTTGACACTCATTCTTTATACTATCACTGTCATATTCTATGGAGAACCAAAATTATTAGTAGTGGCTGAGTGTGAGTGTGCACACATGCATGTTTGCTATGTATATGTCAAAGACATTACTTTGACAAAGTCAAAATTTATCACATATATTCTTTTTTTAAAATATCAAAACCTTTGTCCCTACAACAAGCAATTTTATAACATGTTAGCCATTAATTACTAGGTATTAAGAATGTGAGATTCTGGTTATCTGAGTGTAAAATATTGCATTGATAAGTTTGCTATTGCTTGCACATTTAAAATGTATTATATTTGACATACTGTATAAAAGGGAATATTTCATTGAAGTTGGTTTTGCCTTAATTTTACTTAATTCAATGTTTTTCAGTGTTGCTACCAGAAGCTTCCTAAATATGGACAAGGCTACATTCTATTTCTACAGATAGTGCATACCTAAGCAGGAGAGGACAAGCACAGGCTATTACTAAAGATCTGCCTTTGGTTTGAAAAAAAACAAAAAACCTTTTGTATTTATGACAATGAGATACCCCTAATTCAAAGAAGACTCACTCTACTGTGGCAGTAGAACTTGGCCAAACTCTATTCATTCTAAATGGTGTTATTTGCTTTGAAGGTAACGTATGTATTTGAGCCCTACCATATGTATCCTTTCTGTTCATATTGTATCCATGATATAAAAATATAGTAGTGAATATAAAAAAAATATTTGAAGCAATTGCTTGTTTTAACTTATGATACGATGTACATATAGTTACTTTACCCCTATATCTTTTTAATAATAGGGAAAGAAAGGCCCCCAAATTGAGGCCAGTTCTAAGCTCCAAACCTCTATCAGGCAGATGGAGGGTCATTGGAAGCTGAAATAAGAGGGGCATTTAATACCTGGACAATTCCTGTAGGTTGTGCTATTGCATAGTGGAGCTTTTTCTGTTCTTTGTAAAGCTTTCCATGCAAAATTTGTCTTGCCTACAAGATGTATATTGATTAAGATGGAGCAGAGATTGAAAGAATAGTAAATCAATGCCTGGCCCACCTTGAGACCCAGCCCATGGGAGAAAGCCAACCCCTGTCACTGTCAATTATATTCTCCTATGCTTGTAGAAAGGAGCCTAGCATAACTGTCCTCTGTTACTCTGACATACAGAATAAACTAACCTGGGCCCTTGCACAAAGAGCAAGCGTGGGCTAGACCTAGACTCCCTACACATATGTTAGCATGTGTGTTACTTGATCAAAATATGGGTACACCAACAATGGGAGTAGGGGCTGTCTCTGACTCTGCTGCCTGCCTCGATTTCCCTTTTCCTTAGCTGGACTGCCTTGTCAGGCCTCAATGGGAGAACGTAAGCTTAGCCGTACTGCGAATTCAGGTGCCAGGGTGGGTTGGCACCCCTTGGGAGCCTCCCCTTCTCTGTAAAGGAGAGTAGAGAATGGGGGAGGGGTGGATAATGCCAAAGATAGGGAGAAGAGGGCAGAAGGGCTGCCCTCAGACTATAAAGTGATTACATAAATAAAAACTTTAAAAAAGAGAAAGAATCACCATCTTCAGAGCCTGCCTATCTTCGTAAGTATTGATATTTTCAAATGTTTCCAAGTGAACATTCTAGAAATCCCCTACTTTTCAACATTGTTTAAACGTCTTCAACCTTGGAGAAAGTCCAATTTCTCAATGACCCTTTGGAGTTGTTGAGCCCGTATGACCCTCTGGCTTAACCACACTTGGCAGCATTGACACTGCAGGCTTGGGGAGGGGGGGCGGGTAGGACATGAAGGATACCAGTAATCAGGCAATCAAACAATCCTTTCATGTTGGAGCTTTGAAGACTAGGATGCTTAATACTTGGTCAACTTGACAGTATCTAGCATTATCTAAGAGATAAATCTCTGAGAACATCTGAGAGGAAGATTTTAGATCACTTTAATTGAGTGACAGGTAACATCATTACATGGGCTCAATTTTCTTTTTTTTATTTTAATGTTTTTTAATGAAAAATAAAATCATTCATATTACATCTCAATTGCTATTGCATCCCGTGCATCCTCCCATTCCTCCCTCCCTCCTGCTTTCACCCCATTCCCCTCCCCTATGACTGTGACTGAGGAGGACCACCTCCCCCTTTATATGCTCATAGGGTATCAAGTCTCTTCTTGGTAGTCTGCTATCCTTCCTCCGAGTGCCATCGGGCCTCCCCATCAAGGGGACATGGCCAAATATGGGGCACCAGAGTTCGTGTGAAAGTCAGTCCCCAGTTTCCACTTAACTGTGGAGAATATTCTGTCCCTTGGCTAGGTCTGGGTGGGGGTTTGATGATGACTGCACATATTGTCCTTGGTTGGTGCCATAGACTGAGCAGAATCCCTGGGCCCAGATCTGCCCATCATAGTGTTCTTCTTGTAGGTTTCGAGGACCCTCTGGATCCATCTATTTCCCTATCTCCTATATTTCTCCCACCTTAGGATGTCCTCACCACTATCCCATTTTCCTGGTAAGTGAAGACTTTCATGAGATATACCCCTTGGCCTAGTGTCCAGATATAAGTGAGTATATACTATTTGATTCTCTCTGCTTCTGGGTTAACTCACTCATGATCATTTCTAGTTCAATCCATTTGTCCACAAATTTTAGAAATTCCTTGTTTTTAATAGCTGAGTAGTATTCCACAGTGTAAATGTACCACAGTTTCTTTATCAGACTGTATAAAAAGGAGAATGTGAGCTGGCTTCCAGCTTCCATCCCTGTGCTTCTATGCTGTAGAAGCAATCTGATTGGCTACATGCTTCTGTGGTCACACTAGAGTCAGATTTCACTTCATGATGGACTGAACCCTTAAACTGCACATCAAAATAAACACTGAAGTTGAATTTGTTAGGTGTTTGTCAAAACAGGAAAAGTATATAGAAGAATATACACACCCACATCTTGAGAAGCTATTCAAAACACAACATTGGGTTGAGGATGCTTGCTCTAGAAACATACTTTGAGAAACTGCATTGGAAGTTTTATGTTTATTTTGATTGAATATAGACATTGTACATATTTATAGAAAATTACCTATGCTTTTGATACATAAATATGACATAAAGTGATCAAATAAGTTTAACTAGTATTTCTGTCTCCTTAAGTGTTTATCATTGATTTGGTTAGGAATCCTTGAATTCTTTCCTCATTAATTCATTTTTTTTAATTTTACATCCCAATCACAGCTACTCTGCCTCCTCTCCTCCCAGTCTCCTACTCACATCCCCATTTGCCCCTGCCTTGTCAGAGAGAAGTAGAGGCACCCTATGGGTACTAACGCATCCTGCCACATCAAGTCACAGCAGATTTAGGGCCATCCTCACCCACTGAGGCCAGAAAAGGCAGCCCAAATAGGGGAAAGGGATACAAAAGCAGTCATCAGGGTCAGAGAACCCCTGTTCCAGTTGCTAGGGAACCCACATGAAGACCAAGCTGCACATCGGCTATATATGTGCACTGAGCCTAGGTCCAGCTTATACATGCTCTGTTTTTGGCAGTTCAGTCTCTAAGAGCCCCCATGGCCAGGTTAGCTGACTCTGTAGGTCTTCTTGTAGTGTATTTTATCCCACCGGCTCACTCAATCCATTCCCTCAATCTTCCACAAGACTCACCAAGCTCTGTTTAATGTTTGGGTGTGGGTCTCTGCATCCATCAGCTGCTGGGTGAAGCCGGTCAGAGGACACTTATGCTAGGCTCCTGTCGGAAACCATATTAGAATCTCATTAATAGTGTCAGAGGTTGGCTGTCTCTAAACGGATGGGTCTCAAGTTGAGCCAGACTTTGGTTGGTCATTTCCTCAATCTCTGCTCCATCTTTATCCCTATACATCGTGTAGGCAGAAAATATTTGAGGCCAAAGGTTTTGTGGGTGAGTTGGTGCCCTTATCACTCCACTGGAAGTCACACCTGGCTAGAGAAGGTGGCCACTCCCATGCTCACGAATAAGTAAGATTAACATAGTAAAAATTGTCACATTACAAAAAGCAATTTACAGAGTCAATGCAATATTCATTGGGCTCAACAGCCCCTTCTGCTTGGAGTCTTAGGTGGGGTCACCTCCATAGACTCCAGGAGCCTGCCATGTTCCAGGTCTCAGACTCCTCCCAGAGATGCCCTCCCACCAATTTCAGTTTTCTCTCCCGTCCCTCTCTCCCCAACTACACTACACCTGATCCACCCCCTTGTTTCCCATCCCTACCCCCTCTCTCACCCAGTTTCTTCCATCTATCCAACTTTGATGTTTATTTTATCTCCCTGTCTGTTTGAGATTTAGAGCTCTCCTTGTTACTTTGCTTCATCAGATCTCTGGATTGTAGCCTTGTTATCCTGTGCTTTATGGATAATATCCTCTTATAAGTGAGTGCATATCATGCATGTCTTTCTGGGTCTCGATTACCTCACCCATGGTGATACTTTCTAGTTCTATGCACTTGCCTGCAAATTGCATGATGTCATTATTTTTAACAGCTGAAGGCTATGCCATTGTGTCGATGTACCACATTCTTTTTATCCATTCTTCAGTTGAGTGATATCTAGACCATTTTCAGTTGGAGGCTATTACAAATAAAGATGCTATGAATATAGTTGACCAAGTTTCCTTTTGGTATGGTTAAGCATTTTTAGGTATATGCCCAGGAGTGGGATAGCTGGGGCTTGAGGTAGAACTATTCCCAATTTTCTGAGAAAGCTCCAAATTGATTTTCAAAGTGGTTGTACAAGTTTGCACTCTCACCTGCAATAGAGGAGTTTTCCCCTTGTTCCATATCCTCACTGGTATGTCACTTAAGTTTTTTGAACTTGGCCATTCTGATGGGTGTAAGATAGAATTCCAGAGTCATTTTGATTTGTATTTCCCTGATGACTAAGAATGTTTAACATTTTTATGGGCTTCTTGGCCATTAGAAATTCCCTGGTTGATAATTCTCTATTGAGCTCTGAACCCCATTTTTAAATTTGGTTGGTTATTGTTTAATTCCTTGATTTCTTTATATATTTTAATATTAGACCTCTGTCAGACGGAGGGCTGGTGACGATCTTTTTCCATTATGTAGGTTGCTATTTTGTCCTATTGATGTTGCCTTTTGCCTTACAGAAGCTTTTCAATTTCATGAGGTTCCATTTATTAATTATTAAAAGAAGACATCAAAGAATTCACAGATGATCTGATAATATTCATAAGTGATCCCAAAAGTTCTACCAGGAAATTCCTATAGCTTATAAACACCTTCAACAAAGTAGCTGGATGGAATATTTACAGAAAAATCAGTAGACCTCATTTATACAAGTGATAATTGAGATAAGAAAGAAAGTAAGGAAACAACATCAATATCAAATATCTTGATGTAACTCTAAGAAGGAAAGTGAAATGCCTGTGTGACAAAAAATTCAAGTCTCTGAAATTTAAGATAACAGAAGATGAAAGGATCTCCCATTCTCATGGATCAGGAGAATCAACATAGGAAAAATGGCCATCTTAACAAAAGCTATCTACAGACTTAATGAAATTTTCATCAAAATGCCAACACAATTCTTTACAGACCTTAAAAGAACAATTTGCATGCTCATATGGAAAAACAAAAAACCAAACTGGATAGCTAAAAAAACAATTGTCTACAATAAAAGAGCTTCTGGAGGTATCGCCATCCCTAATTTCAAGCCTGTTCTATGGAGCAATAGTAATAAAAACTGCATGATATTGACATAAAAACAGACAAGTTGGTCAGTAGAATCGAATCAAACATGCAGAAGGAAACTCATACACCTACAGACACTTGATTTTTGACAAAGAAGCCAAAACCATACAATAACAAAAAAAAAAAAAAAAGAAAGAAAGAAAGAAAGAAAAGAAAGCAACTTCAACAAATGGTGCTGATCTAACTGGATGTCTGCATGTAAAAGAATGCAAATAGATATATATTTGCACAAATATATATACTTGCACAAAACTCAAGTCCAAGTGAATCAGAGACCTTAACATAAAACTAGAAAAATTAAGCCTAACAGAAGAAAACACGCAAAATAGCTTTGTATTAATTTGTAAAAGAGACAACTTCTTAAACAGAACACCAACAGCTCAGACACTAAGATTAACATTTAATAATGGGATCTTTTAAATCACTGTTTAATTGTTTTAAATATATATAATACCCTACTCTGCCACAGAACACTAGAATGTCTTTCTTCTAGCTGTTACTTTCTGTTACTATCTGGCTTTTATATTCTTCTTCCCCAATGTAGACATACTTTTAAAATCAATTTTTATTTTGGTTTCTTATATCTGTTTCTCCCTTCTCCACCTCAATCCCTTCCAACATCCCGAAACCAGGTAGGAGAGAAAGAATGCTAGTGCAGAGAAAAGGCACATTTCTCTTTGTCTACTTCCTGTTGCTTAGGGTTGTCATGTTCTTTGGGGCAATCGACTTGCCTTCATCAGGATGTTTAGCCAACAACCGCAAATGCAGCAGCAGTCTTCTCTTCCTCCTAGGACTGTCTCCTCCAAGTGTTCTTCTTGTAGCCCTCCCCCTCCTTCTCTCAGCTCTCATATTTATATCCTCTCAGAGTCTATCCAAGATATATTCCAGCTGCCAAAGACTATGCCTCTACATGATGCCGTTTCCTGTTGACAAAGATCATGTGACCTTTCACAAGCCTGTTATCAGCTGTAGACAAACTGGAGCAGCCCCCATATCCCACACCTGGGATTAAAACAAAAACATGTGTACATAAGATAACTAGGGTTTTAAAGAAACAAAACTTCTACAGCACCCAACTCTTCCTAGTCTTTATGAGTTATTCCTCTATTCTATTCATACGTGATTCAATTTTCTTAGCTTTTGTGAATGGACAAGAAAATGAAATGTTTTCCTCTATATGCAAGTTGTGTGTTGTTGTTTAAATAAATGAGCAGAACACGTTTTTCTTCCTATGTTTTAAACGTCAATTACTAGTTAAAGTTACCCTTCCTGACTGTTCCCTCACCAAGCAAAGTCAACATTGGATGTTTTATTTAATTGCATGTGAATGCATCTAGGTATGTTCTACATGAATGCATACATACCTGCATGTCTACAAAAAGATTCAGAAACTGAATGTGATTTTCTTAATTTTTATCTCTATGATATTTTTATCTTCTAAGTTTTCTATAATTAATAGACATTGTTCTTGCAAGGCAAGAAAAGGGAGAAAAAGAAAAAGAAAAGGAGAGAAAACTAATGAGAGAGATATGACAACAAAGGAAGGAGAGGCGATATAGGATGAGAAAAGAAGAGAGAAATGTTACATCACATATACTCTGCTTTAAAGCACAATGTCATCCATGTCATAAGAGCCCTTCTGTAGCAAAGCTTTGGCAAAAAAAAAAAAAAAAACCTAGGAAAAGTTTTTAATGTGCTTAGATAATCATACTTTTTCTCTCTTAAATCTAAAGTCATTTTTCTCTAGAAGAAATGATCAGTATAGCATGCAGCAAAGGGTTTTGTTTGGGAGTTTTTACTTGTCTTTTGTCTTTTGTTTGTTTTCTTCAATACAAAATATTTTCTAATTCCCTTGATATTGCTAAACTTAAGGTGCCTCTGGTAGCCAGTTTTGGCATTGATTTTAATGCTGTGTCTCCAAGAAAACCTTCAGGTGCTTGAAAGCAATAATTCAAGGATAGCAAAAATTAATAACAGGTCCTTGAGTCTTTTGTTCCTGATAAGAAGACACAATGATTCTATAGCTACTGACAATAAGAATTTTCCAGACTAACACTAACTACGTGATCAATGGTGCTGGGAGAGATCAGAATGCTTTCAAATTCAACTTGTACATCTCAAGCTTTTCAACATGCACTTAAAACGAGAGTCCTCATCACACCCAGGACTGTCTGCTCCAAGTGTTGCCATTTTGTGAAAGGCAGATTGTCACCCTGGTTATAGCCAGTGACAGCCCCAAGCCACATCCAGCCCTATAAACTGAGAACTGACTTAAGTTAACAGATGACCTTTTGCCTCTTTGCCTTAGAGGTTGTGACCATTTTCAATTTTAAAATGGATGAAGTCAAACAGAACAGGCTTGCCTGCTCAGTGGAGCAGAAACAGGACCAGGGAGCAAGCATCTGTCAAAAAGAAGCTGTTCTGTCCAAAATAATCTGTCAAGTTTTCACATCTTCTGACACCTTCCATGACCAGTGCATACAAAAATGTCTGTGATGGATGTAGACAACACTGAGTGGGCTCCATCATGTCTGATATTTACCACTTTAAAAAGAAATGATCCATGCGATCCTTTCAAGTCAATAAATTACAGTAAGTCATTATTTTTCTAACAGTTGACACACTAAATTTTAATCTAAGGTTGAGGAGTTATAATTGTATATCTTAAGATTATCTTAAAATAGAGACTTGAATAGTAAATAAATTATAACTAATTAAAACAATGGAAATTTAAAAAATTTTGCTAGTACTTTGAGAATTGTATACTGCACCTTGATCATCTCAAATTCCTCCCTGACCTCCTCCCAAATCGTCCACTTCTCCTTCCCTACCCACCTGAATTTATGTTCTCTTTTGTTATTATTGTAAAAAAAAAAAACAAACCACCAAGACCGTTCTGTGCTGCCCATCTACTCTTGGGTGTGGGGATCTTCTGTAGCTTGGTCAAACGATGGGGACCACATCCCTAAAGATAACCCACTTTCCCTCTTCCACTAGCTATCCATTACCAATATATCCTCAGCTGGGGATGGTACATCATGACTCCTCGCTCTTCATGTGGGATTTTGGGTGACTTGGGTGTGTGCAGGCCTTGTGGCTGAAGTCATGAGTGCTGTGAGTTCACCTGTTTAAATTCCCTGTGGTGTCTAGAACAGCTTCTTTGTCATCACCCACCACCTTTGGCTCTTAAAAATCTTTCTGCAGCATCTGAAAAAAAAAATGATTCCTGAGCTTTGGGAATTGAGGGCATGAAAAAGATGCTAAGCATTTCATAGTCTCTTATTCTCTGTACCTTGGCCACTTTGTGGTCTCTGTGTCAATTGAAACCTACTGGGGGGGGGAAGCTTCTCTGATAATAGTTTGATAAATTCATTAATATATGGACATAATGATAGATAATAGTCGATAATAGCAGCAAATTCTCCCCTAGGGCCTATGACCTGTGTAGTCACAGGTTTTTAGCCCAATAATTGTGCCTTGTACAACTATTATCTTGTGGGACTCCTATGATGTTTGTGTCAATGTTGAACCACATGTGTTGCCAAAATAGTTGCTACTATTGTAGCTTTCAGGATTCACTACTGGGTAAGATCGATGACTGCTTTTCTCCTCCAGTAGCATGTAATAGCACCTGACTAGCACTAAGAAAACTAGGCACTTGGGATAAACCTTAAAGGCCAATATCACCTTGATTTCTCCATGCTCTGTGACTCGAGTATGTGGCATCCTCAACAACAGGGCCTTAGAGTAAAGCTCTGGAGAGGAACCAAGACTATGACCTGTGATATTTTAGTGTGTGGTTTTGTTTGTTTGTTTTGACCAACAACTCAAAAAGAAGCAACCCACTTCTGTCACCAGGATCTTACTGTGATAACATGGTGTGTAGTAGGGGGGCATTGGTGACCCCTCATAGGAAAAGTTTTTTAAAAATACATAATTGGGCTCACCAATATGGCTCAGTGGGTAAAGGCATTTGTCATATAAGCCTGATAACTTAAGTTCAGTACCTAAACTCCTTCTCGCAAAGCTGGAAGAACAGAACCAGCCACAGGATTGTCATCTGACCTACACACAAGGGTCACAGAATATGAATGTCTGCATTCACACTGTATGTACACAATGATAATGAATAAAATAAAATTTTAAAACAAAAATACTTAAAATGCTTTAGCTCTCAATAGTTATAATTTTAAGCATATCCTAATGATGTTACTGAGAATTATTTACCAAATTATAACCTATTAAAACACAGTGCAGTATTATAAAGTAATTTGAATTCACATTTCAGACAATTATGTAACAAATCACAGGCCTAGGGATTTGTTAGTAGCAAAGCATTTATCTAGCATGTAAAATAAGGTTTTAAGCCCATGTACAATAAAACAGAGGAAAAATTATAGCTGTTACATGAGAAATTTTTCAAATCAGTAAGTATATATCAAATATATAAAATGGTCTGAAGAAACTTTGTAGATTTAATAACATATATATTTAAATATACATATAAGAACAGTGAGAAGAAAACACAGTTGAGTGGAGAGTGGGGTCTGACTTTCACACAAACTCTAGTGCCTCATATTTGACCACATCCCCTGGATGGAGAGACCTGGTGGCACTCAGAGGAAGGATAGCAGGCTACCAAGAAGAGACTTGATGCCCTACGAACATATACAGGGGGAGGAATGGGAGGACACAAGGGATGGAATAACTATTGAGATGTAATATGAACAACTTAAGTTAAAAAGTTAAAAAATAAAATAAAAAATCCTCATATAAGACATACATGCAAGCAAAACACCAATGCAAAATGAAAATAAGTACATCATTCTTTAAATCGTTAAATATGTAAATAGTGAGTGTTCCAATGGTGGAATTGCTACGATTTTATTTTTAAGTGTGTGTGTGTGTGTGTGTGTGTGTGTGTGTGTGTGTGTGTGTAATTTTTCCTTTCTTTCGTCACTTATTTATTTTTTTAATCACGTTACAGCCTGATTCCAGGTCCCTGACTCCTCTCCTCCCAGTCTCACCCTCACATTCCTCTCCCCCCATTTTCCCTTCTACTACCAACCCACCCTGGCACCTCAAGTCACAGCAGTACTAAGCTGTGTGCTAAAAGCTAAAAAGGCAGCCTAGGTAGGGGAAAGGGATCCAAAGGCAGGCAACAGAGTCAGAGAGAGACCCTACTCATATTGTTAGGGCACCCACATGATGACCAAGCTGCACATCTGCTACATATGTGTAAGGGGGCTAGGTCCAGGCCATGCATGCTGTTTGATTGGTGGTCAGTCTCTGTGAGCCCTCCATAGACCCAGGTTAATTTACTCTGTTGGTCTCTTTGTGGTGTCCTTGGCCCCTCCAACTCCTTCAGTTCCCTCAGTTCTTCCCCTAACTTTCACAAAAGTCACTGAGCTTGGCCTATTGTTTGGCTGAGAGTCTCTGCATCTGTTTCCATCAGCTGCTGGATGAAGCCTCTCAGAAGACAGTTATGCGAGACTCCTGTCTGCAAGCACGGCAGAGTATCAGTCATCCTCAGTTTTCTTGAGTTTCTATAGGACTTCAAAGTTCATAAAAGAAAATAAGATGTCCCTAGTTCCTCCTCTATTTCCTCCACAGGTGGGGGCTCAAATCCATTTCACCTGATATGCAGCAAGACGTTCAGTTAATAATCCTTTAGGCATCTGAGCTGCTCTGAGGAGCAGAGTTCTCCTCTCTTAGGGTTGTCCACTTCATAGACAATTCATGTGCACAAGTACTCTGCTATTTCCTATCTCTGTTTCAGATATGGCAATGTTGAATGACCCACAGTTTAGGATAAATGGTTCTCTACAGCAAAGCCCAGCCACTATTTATTAACTGACAAGGCAACAAGCCATGAGCTCCATTCCCTGGAGACCTTGCCCGTTATGTTTGTCTCATTTTTTTTTTTACAGCTTAGATACTGATTCTCAAAGGTTCAGTGAACAATCAGAAGTCATTGCACTATTCAATATATAACATTCATGAATGCCTACTAGTTTATAGTTTATAAGGCTAACTCTTCTTATTTATTACTTTGAAAAGTCAGTATTTAGTGTACCTGTGGCAAGCAATATAAACCTGAGCAAAGATTGATTTGCTAACCAACTTGCATCCCACAGAAATAAACAGCAGGGATTCATGTGAAAACTGAGCCTTCTAGTTCCTTTAATCCATCCATTCATTCAATAGACTAATTCTAATAGAATCAGAACCTTCATGTTTATTACCTCTTAGACTCTCAGGATTGAGCAACCTTCTCTGTCGCTTCACTCACAAGACCAGAAGCATGTACATTAAGCATTCTTGGATTCAGTAAGTGTATATTGTGATGATGTTGACACTGAAATCTTCAAGAAGGTCTACATGAAAACAAGAACCATGTCTCTTGCATGTGAAGGGACCAAAATGTGGGAAATGTCCTAAGCCCATGCAGTGTCCCCCATAAACAATGATTCACATCATGACTCCTTTCAAAGTAAAGTTGCCAGTGGAGTCTGAAATAACAGCCAACAGTGCAAAGATCCATGGGTAAACCTAGTCCTAAAACCTAAGACGTTTCATTAGCATTTTTCAATCACAATATACTAACCCACCTTGGACTTTTCCATAAACAATTCAACTGTTTTCTTCTTTTGTTGTAAGATTGTGGAAGTCTATGTTATAAAGAGCTAGCTTAAATAATGTTAAAGTACTATTGGTTGAGAGTAGTATTTTTAGAGAGTCTCATGATGAGAAAAAAATAATACCTGTCCATAAAGATGCATTAAAAAGTTATTACATTAAAAATGTGGCAGTTTTGTGCAATAATTTAGGAATCCCAGAGACTGCTGACTCTGTCATGAAACATCTCTGTAATTTTATATATTTTGGTTTTTATGCTGCCATATTTTTGGAGAAAAATAACAAAATAGTTGGAAGAAACAGCATCATTTCTCATGCACACACACCTCTGCCTTCTCTAGTGAATTATGTTGACATGGTTCGAAGATCCAAGAGCCCATTACTGCATCCAACAAATACTACTGAAACAAGAGGTGTACTTGTGTCTTGGCAATAAATCACAAAGAGACAGTGGTTTTCTTTGTGGAGTGTAAAGACAGTAAAAAAGAGATATTTGCCATCTTAGTAGAAAATATAGATGTTTATTTTTAGGATACTACCCAAATATCCATGCATTTCTCTTTTATATGAATGTTCTTTTGCATTCATTTTTTAATTATTTCTGTTTGTATTAATTTTTAAGTTACTGTAGAAAATATACTTCATATACATATGCATAACTGAATTTTCAATTCTTTTTTTTTTCTTTTTGGTTTCTTTCTTTCCTTCTTTTTCTGAGACAAGGCTCTGTGTAGAGATCCACCTGACTCCCTGAGTGCCAGGATTATAGGCATGCACCACTGCACCCAGTTTCATGTTTTAAGAGTTTCATGCATGAGTATTGCACATCATTTTTACATATACTCTTCCCTGTCAAATTTCCCATATCCTCCCAATTCTCTCCCAAATTATTGATCTATTATGATTAAACGTACACACACACACACGCACACACACACACACACACACACACACACACACACACACACACATTGGTCTATTAGTGTTATTCATTTGTATATTTGTTTAAGGCTGACCACTCGAGGCTCGATAATCTATCAGGGAGTTTGTCTCTGAAGAAAACTGACTGCCCCTCTCTCAGCAGCCCACAGTTTTTCATCTGGGGTCAAGCTTTGTAAAAACCCCCTCCATGTTGGCATGCTAACTGGTAATGTTATTGCACAGTTCTTGTTAAGAAAGTCATAGTGTTGGTATTTTATGGGTACAGTTTCCATGTCTTTGCTAGACAACACTGCCTAGAAGCAGCCATCTTCTAGCTCGTAAAAATTTATCCACCCTGTATTCTGTGATTTTCCTTGAGTTTTAAGTTTCATTTTAAATGTATCAATTAGGGTTGGGAACTCCATGCTTTCTTAGTCTCTACATGTGATCAGTTGTAGACCTCAGAAATAGTCTCTATATATTGCAAAGATTTTTTTTCATCAATAAAGTCTTATCTCCAATTTCTTCGAGGCAAACAATGGTAATAGCAACAGTCTATATCATTTGGAAGCCTCAAACTACTCTGAGCAACAATTCAAAGAGAGATTGTCCATGCCTGGAACTGAGGTTTTTGTTAGATAGTCTGTGCCTCTTGGAGAGGAATACTGAAGGTTTTCTTAGATGATCTTTGACTCTTGAGGGTAGGAGCATTATAATTCTGTGTGGTGTGACTCCATATATATAACTAGTATATACAATAATTAATATATATATATGACTCAATATTTTTAAATAGGTTATATATCTGAACAGAGCATTCTCAAAGGAATAAATAAAAATGGTTTGGGAAACTCTTATTCACTGTTGGTGAGACTGTAAAGTTATTCAGTCACTATGGAAATAAGTGTGTAGAATTTTTTAAAACCTGAAAGTATATGTACGGTATAAGCCATGCTGTACCGCTCCTTGGTAGATGCCCAAGGCACCCAGCATGCTACTCCACAAAAAACTGCTCATCCGCGTTCTCTGCCACTATGCTTTTTGTTACTATAACACAGCACTTAGAAAAATTCCTTACTCTTCCTCTCTTTTTCCTCCGTCTCTGTCTCTTTCTGGGGTACCCCTGCCCTCTTCCCATGCTCATTTAATGAACTTCTGTACAACATAAAAAATTAACTTACAAAGAGGAAATGCTTATTTTGATGTATGGTTTTAGAATTTTTAGCCAAGAGCTTTGGAGGCTCTTAGGGAGGTAAGGTAAGGAGTGTGCAAGGGAGCGCATGCACTTCATGACAGTCAGGAAGGCGTGGCCTCAGTTATTCAACTTCCTCCCAGGAGACCCCGCCTCTCAAAGGCCTCCCCACTTGCACCAGCAGCACAGGCCAAGGAACAAGCCTTTAATGCATACTCCTTTAAGCAACCCCTACCAAAACCCCTACCAATGGTGAAATTAAACATTTTCACAAATAAATTTCAAACTTTTCCAATGCCAATGGCCCATGAAGAATACACCTTCTTTTCAGTCCCAAGAATGACTCTGTGCCATCTCAGTTCTGTTCTTTCAGGATACACAAGAATTCTTTGTGGTTTGCAACTGTCGATAGAAGCATCCAATAGCCAGAAGTCTACTCTATTCTATTGTATTATATTCTAAAGTAAAAATTACATTAGCTCCTTTAGCCATGCTTAGTAGAAAGATTTACCAAAAGCATTCATTACCTTTTACTAATCATCTTCTTGCTGTTTGTCTTAGGATGACTGATACAGAAACAATACAAAGACTTGGAGTTTATCAAATGCTTATTATATACCCAACACACATATGTCATTATTTAAGACTCATGTAATCCTTTACGGTATTCATTATTGTCACTCTCACATAAGACAATAAAAAATATAACCATATTAATGCTTCAACGCTCTGAACATCATACATGGAGTGGAATGAGCCCTCTTACTTCCTGTCCAGTGCAGAGTGGCCAGCCTGGACACCATGTATGCACAAACAATGATGGGCTCAGCAGGTGTGTGTGTGTGTGTGTGTGTGTGTGTTTATATTTGTAACAAATATAATCAAAGGAAATGAGGCTCTTGAACTTGAAAGTGGAGAGAGGTTGTTGGAAGAGTCTAAGAGAAGGTACCTAAGAGGAGATGGAGGGAGGAATGGAGAGAGTAATGATTCCATTTTATTACATTTGAAAACACTTTTTAGAAATATTTTTATTTTTTACATATAGATTTATATTATTACACAGATATACAATAAACTACCTACATCAAGTAGAACCATGAAACAATCAGGAATTATATAAATGTTACATTCATAGTGTTTTGGCTATTTGTATTTGGCAGCCTTGAAGAAAACATCTTTCCTATCTTGGTGCATCCAAAATTCTGAATGTAAAGCAATATTTAGCACATCTCACCATTATCAACGTAAAACATCTATCTACATCTAAAAACATCTTAACCTTTAAACATCTAAGCTTCATTGTATAACTAAACTATCTGGTCTTCTGGACCACAAATGCTGTTCCTAGCTTCCTTAACTATTTCCCCAATTTTACTCGGGACCCTACAAAGGTACTATTTGTCCTAAATCAGCTGGAAGAAACCTTAAGAAAAACACTTTTTAAAAAGAAAAGAAATACAATCACTTTAAGAAACATAAAAATTATCAGAATCAAAGTACTTTATCACTTTATTATGAGGGTATTAGATTACTTGATTTGAAATTGAGATAGATGCTGGATAAATGATTGATAGACAAATGATGATGATGATAGAAACATAGATAGATAGATAGATATAGAGACAGACAGGCAGATAGACAAACATAATATACAAACAGACAGATAGATAAAAAAAATTGTATTTTACCATAAAATGAGACGAACTCATTTTATGATCAGGCAAAAGGATGAAATGAGAGAGGACTGAGGGTAAAAATAATAATAATAATAAATCCACTGTATGTAGCAAATGATCGAGCCAAAGGGACAACAGTCTAGCATCAGCATGAGGTAAAGTACAAGAGGAAAGCCTTGAGGCTTAAGAGATAATTATAAAACCCAGGCGGACTCACAACACAAAAGGCATGAATGTAGGTCAGAATCAAACCTAAGGCAGCTAAAGCATTACTGCATAGATGTAAGAACTGGAAATGAAGGGGGAGCTAGTCCAGAGGAGTTTTAGAATGGGGCGTGGCAGTACTGAGGGTGCCCCAATTTGTTCTCTTATCCAAGATAATGACCTTATCCTTCCACATAGGCCACTCCCACATAGGCAGCAAAGTGAGCACAGGACATACGGGGCAGTAGTTGACAGATGTTACTGTCAGGCTCAGGCTTGGCAACATAAAACATACTCAGAATAACGTTTCAGTAATCTCCAAACCACACATGGAGCAAGCAGCGGAACAAAATCAGGTTATTTTTATTCTCAACTTATGACCCTTAGCCATGATGGGAGTTTAGTCTTTAGATACCATGCCTACACACGTGCTAAAGAAACTATTTAAATTCTTAAATTACTTCATATTAAAAGTGTTTTAATTTTTGTTACAAGTAAAATGAAATAGAATACTATTAAATTTAGAGGTCTAAGTATAATACTGAAAATCTAGCCCACTGTTCATGGGATTTTCCCTTCTATTGGCTGCAAAAGGCTTCTAAAACATTCTCCTCGATATTCTTATTTAGGAAGCCACATTACTGAGGTGTCACAATTGTAGCTTCCCTGACAGTTCTAGGAAACACAATCTTGCAGTAGAGTTCATGGGCCTCTGGCTCTAACAGCCTTCCTGACTCCTCTTCTGCAGTGTTTCCTTAGCTTTAAGTCCAGGTTATATTGTAGAGCATTGCTGTCTTCAGTCACAGCAAGATGAACTGCCTTCTGGAGAAGGCAGTCATGAGAGAACATTTATAGCATCCACTTTTGGATGACGTAGAGAGACACAGCTAGGAGGCCTCAGTGAGATGGTATTTGGTGGATGGGTGAATAACACTGGTCCGTGGTCTGTTTTTCATTAGTCCCTACTCTGGCATGAGACCTCATAGTGATACTGCTGCCTATGAGTCACCCTTTGTCTCTCCTGAAAATCCAATAAACCTATTAGTTCACCAAGCTGGACTTGGACAGACTTCTTTCTTTGGTCTGTGGTGTCCTACATAAGTAGGATATTAAGTAGATATTCCATTATGTATCCCAGGAAAAACCATGGAGACAATGTCTAAGGAAAACACAAGAGAACTACAGCATATGGATGTGTAGAAGCACTCTAACCCCATTTCTAGCCAGTAGCAAAAGAAAACACCCAAAAGTTTGCACACAGAGAACAAATTTATTGTGAAAATGTTCACCCCATTACCTTTAAATCAAGTGAAAAAAAACAAACATAAAATTTATCACTTTCCAAAAAATTAAAAATAAAAATAAATCTATCATCAATCTACATGTTTATGTCTTATTAAAAGCCAGAGAGAAAACTAAGATGTAATAAAGAATTTGAAATGATGGTTGTGCCTTGAGAGTGAAGGCACCAGGGAAGGAGGGGAAAGCGGATGCCTCAGGGTGCTTCAGGAGGCTTATGATCCCATTAACCCGCATGTCACTGGTACTTTGAAATTGTTTTGGCTATCTGCTTTTTTCTGGAACTTGAATTCTATAAGGAGTCCACTACAAACTGCAAACACCAAATCTTAGTGCATCCAAAATGGCTCATAGACTTCAGACTGACGCCTTGTGTATTTGTTTGCTATCTTATCTTGGTCTGCCTGGTACTTGTCACATAAGCCAGACAATATTTGGATCTGGCCCACTGGGTATATAATCTGGATGTGGAAGTCTCTTGTTCTTCCATTTGTGCATATAACTTCCTAATCAGATTGATTCTTACAAACCAACAAGCCAACCAAACGAATCTTTCTCATTTCTTAGGCAAGGCCATGAAATGTGACCCATGCACATTTGGGAGCTGCACTCCCCTGGTCACTGCTGAAAAGTTCTGGACTCAAGATACTGAAGTGCAAGTGAGATCTGAAGTTTTCAGATAACACAGTATCACCTTGAAAAGGCCAGCAAAGTGCAGACAGAGTTACAGACTGAGGCTGGGAAGGTAGGCAGGCCTAGAGCAGGTGGGAGGGATCAGATACAAAGCCCTTCAGCAGTCAAAAAAAAAGAGTGGTGTTCCTGCTACTGTTGAAGGCTAATAAAAGGAATTTAACTCCCTCTGTCACCTGCAGCATGTGAGTCTAAAAACCACTACAAGCTAGGTTGGATTCATCACTAGTGGGAAACAGATCCTTTTCTGTGAACACGCTGCTGATGCCTGAAAATCAAAAACAGAAAGTTAAAGTCTCCCTCTAGTGTCCAAACTGCTGCTTTGCAGTGATCATATATAAATGGGCATGTAAACTTGTTCTCTATAAAGGACTAAGTGCACTCACTGAACATTGCAAATGCCACCACTGAAAGAGAAAAGGAACATTTTTTAAAATATGTATGTATTTATTATATTTTATATGTGAGTTTCGTATGCCTATATGTATGTTCACAAAAGTCAGAAGAGGGTATTGGATCCTCTAAAACTGGAGTTGTAGGCACTCGTGAGCCACTAACAATATGGGTGCTGGGAAACAAGCCCAGGTCCTCTACAAAAGCAATAAATCTGCCTAACTACTGATCTATCTCTCCAAGCCTGAATTTGAAATTTTAAAATAAAATATGCAAAAGAAAGAAAGATGAAACCAACAAACTAATTACAGACACATAAATCCCAGTGCAGAAATATCATTAAAACCAAGACAACTGGTCTTCTTTAAAAATCATCAATCCCATAATAATGGAACAACATATAAGAAATGGAGAGATGGCTCAGTAGGTAAGAGCAATTGTACTAAGATTTAGTTCCCAACACCCAACTATGCCTCACAACCATCTTTACTCCAGTTTCAGGGGATCTGGCACCCTCTTCTGAAGTCTGCAGGAAACTAGACATACTTATCCACAGATAATAAAACAAATAAATTTTAAACAAATGTTAAACACCTATGAGATACTCCATACAAGGAATTCAAAAGGATTATTGTAAGTATGTTCAAACAACTCAAGGAATAAATGAATATACTCCAAAAATAAAAAATGAACAAAACAAAAAAGCAAGAGATGAGTAAAATAAGGAAGTCAATCCAACATAAGAAAATTGACCTAAAACCAGTAAAGAAAACTCAAACTGAAATAATAGTCAGAATAAAACTGTAAAGCCAAACATAAACTTCAGTAAAATAGAACAGATCATGTAAAATAAGAGGATCCGGACTAAGGTAGAAGAACCAATCATTCTAAAAAGATCAATAATACATTTGAAAGGGACAATAAACAGAACAAGGGGGAAGTGCCTCAACACCATAAAAAAAAAAACAAAAACAAAAAACAAACTTTATATTAGAGGCATAGAAGAAAGAAAAAAACACAGGGGAGGAATAAGAAATATTTTCAATAAAGTAAATTTTTATAAAAGAAAATCTTTCCATTCTAGAGAAAGAGATGTCATCAGATACCAAAGATATGTAACTCCAGAAAGTCAAGACCAGAAAAGAACTCCCCATGACATTACAGTTAAAACATTACAAAAAAAAAAAAAATACACACAAGGACAGGGATATCAAAGCTTGTAAAAGAGAAAAGCGAAGTCACTTATAAAGAAAGGCCCATTAGAATAACAGAAGTTTAAAGCCAGAGGCGTGCTGAAAGATGTATTCCAAAGGTGTGCTGAAATGCCACACGTGCAAACCCTCATTGCTGTAGTCAGTACCGCCCAGAGTACTTTCCATGACAAAAACATAAATGATGATGTAGCCCGGTCCCAGAAAGACAAGCACTCTAATGTGTAACATTAAATCTTTAGATGTATGTGGAAAAGCTGGAGGACCCATAGAAATCAAGACACAAGTATTTTGAAGTGTAATAGTTCAAGAGAAGGGAATAGAATACAGGTGTTAAGAAGAAGAAGAAGAAGAAGGGGGGGAAATAAAGGAACAGAAAGGATTAAATTGGGTTAAAGACAGGAAGGGAAGGCAGAAGAGGGAGTATAGAAAGGGATAAGTAATACTAGACACCTCCGAAGATTCCATAGGAAAGACTACTGTTACAGAGGCTTTGTTTTCAGGCACATACATGTACATATAGACATATTCATACACACACACAGACATATAATATACATTGTTTATGGGCAGACAATGCCTCTCCCAAACACCATAAACTATCACATAAGAATCCCAGTGTCACAAAAGCATCACCTTTTCAAGTTGTTGGTCAGTAGTGTTCCCTGGTCACCCCTGGCCATGGCAGGCTACAGCTGCTGCTCTTAGAGACTCTCCAGAATTTGCTGGTGAAGCTCCACTGCTGTAGATACCATATCACCATAAACTTGAATTAGAAAATACGGGGACATCAAGTTGGCCCAGACGTAAACTTCATCCTACTGGCTTATTTTCATAATGCAGGACGGTTCTATGCTCACTACCTGGGGGGCGGGGGGGGGGGGAACGCAATCAACAGTCTTACCCGGGTGTGGACCCTGTGAGCTGCAATCATGATAGGCCTTGAGAGATGTGCCAACTTGTGCAACACGGACACAATTGTTATGGAAGTAACGAAGCGCACTGAGTGGATTTAAAGCCCATGTCCCAAGACAAAGTGCATTCCCAGTACTTTTAATTGAGCTGCAGTCTAGTGGCGGACAGGGTCACAGGCCCTATATGAGAACCTGGTCCTAACATTCTCGTAAATGGGCATATCAATGATTTTCCTCATTAAGCTTATCTTTTTCTTCACAGACTAGCGCACTTACCAACTCTTATCAGAGAAACTTTTTATTATTGCAGCAAATGGTGATTAATACAGAGGCTATAACTTGTCAAAGTACAGGAAATGAAAAACTGTGGAGGGCTCTGCTATTAAAAAAAAAATCTATATCACACTGTCTCAAAAGAGTAGGCTGAAAGATTTGAAAAGTCACAGTAGTACTTGCTTATAGCAAAAAAAGAAAGAAAGAAAAAGAAAAAAGAAAAAGAAAAAAATAAGAAAAAAGAAAACCCTACTTGTAGGACATAACAGGGCTGTTGCATGCATATACTCTCAGAGACACGGAATATGTGCATAAAATCTATGCGAGATCAAGCCTACTAGAGTCCCAGCGTGAGTGCTGAAGGGCTCTTGAAGCTCCACCCTCTCTATGGAACAACTGAAGGGTTCTGAGGAACAGAGAGTGAATTTCTCCATGGATGCAGCGCCTCAGAAGCTCCTCATGCTCCAATAGCTATTCCTACACCCATGCATTCAGAAAACACTAAGTAGATTCAGTAAGCTTTCTTTTAAAAGAGCATATACCACTGAAAGAAAAAAGCAGGGTATGTAGGGTGAATTAGAGGGAAAAGAAAGGTGGGAAGACATGATCAAAACAGATTCTGTGTGTGTGTGTGTGTGTGTGTGTGTGTGTGTGTGTGTGTGTGCGCGCGCGCGCGCGTGTGTGTGTTTTCAGACAATGTTTAAATTTTGAAAGGGTCTGATATTATACTTCACAGATCTAGATAATTCAAGAATTCATAATGGAACCACAGAGGACCACAAATCACTAAAACCACCCTAAAGGGGAAAAAAATCAATAAAATATCACAATGCTTGACTTCAAATAATATGGCAAACTTATAGTAACAATGACAGCCTAGTACTAAAAACAGACAATTAGACCAACGGGACAGAAGAGAGCACCCAGACGTCAAGTGTCAAAGCTATAGGCACCTAAGTTTTACAAAAGAGGTAAAAGCATGTGGGAAATAAAAGAAATAGAAAAGTTTATTTGCCAAATATTGGTAGGAAAACTGGATATATCTACCTGCAGAAGAATGAAGTTAGATTCATATCCTTTACTCTCAACAAAAATCAATTCAAAGTCTATTAAAGACTTAATTAAAATCTGAAATGCAGAAACTGCTCAAGGAAAACATGGACCGTAATCTTCAAGGCACTGGGGTAGGCAAAAACCTGAGTAAAGCTGCAAGAGCACAGAAACTAGCCCCAAGTTTTCAGCAAATGGGGCTACATAAAATTAAAATGTCTCTGCACAGAAAAAAAAATCAACAGACCTAAGAGTCCATAGGATGGGAGAAAATATTTGCTACATATTCTTAAGACAAGAGGCTAAGATCCAGAATATACGAAGGACTGCAAAAGGTCAAAATAGTGAAAATCAAAACTACCTCACCAGTCAGAATGGTTGTTACCTTGACAGCCATTGATGCTGGGGAGAAGTCTTAGCAGTTCCTGTCCTTTAAGAAGTCCTAAGTTCAGTCCCCAGCACCCATGCTAACAACTGCTTGCAACTTCTGCTCCAGAGGATTCATTGCCCTGTGCTGGAAAAGTTAATATGGAAAAATAAAAACCTTTATTCACTGCTGGTAGGAGTTGAATTAGTACAGTCATTATGGAATTCAGTGAAGGTTTCTCAAAAAAATAAATAGAACTACTATGTGACCCACAGGTTCTACTCCTAGAGATAGGAATTCCATATCCCACCATTGAAAGATTGACACATCCACATTTATGGCTGCTCTATTTATGATAACTCTCATGAAAAAAAAAACATAACCAGCTTCTATTTCCACCAACAGATAAATGAGAAAGCAAGTTATGAAATAGAGACATAATAGAATATTATCCAGTTAAAAAACAAACAAATGGAATTTTGGAGGAAAGGAATGGACCTGAAATAGGTGGCCCGAACACAAAAAGAAAAAAAATTCTCCCTCATATGCTAATTCTAGCCTCTAATGCAATCGTGTATATATTGTAAGAAGGTGTAAGTATGAGTAATGTCTAAAAATCTAAAGTGGAGACCAAGTAGGCACGACTAGTCACTAAACTCATTCGTCTTGCTGGTCTCATTATAAAAGGTGGTGTTTGTCTATTCTGAGACAAAGAGGTTGTGGAATTTGGGTTTTTTTCCCCCTTTTGCTTTTGTTTAAAACTGTCTTAAATCATTCTGTTATAGTCATCTTACAAGTAATGTACATTGAGTGAAAATGGTGTTTAACTAGACACCACAGGCTAACAAATGGGTTGATGGTCAGTGAGCTTCCATAGACCCCAGCCATGACTGGCTGTGGTCAATCCTCTTGCTTTTTCTCTAGAACTTGGCGGTAAGACCCTATTGCTGATGCCACCAGGTACTTTAGTCAAAGTACTAAAGTCCCAGGTGGCACTCACCTGGAAGTTTCCCCACCCCTCCTGTCCTCCTTATCTTTGTCATACTAAAAGGTACTATGTATGCTTCTGTAGGGGAAAAGTAACCATTACCTAGTCGCGAACTTTGTTAGCTAACAACTGTGGCCTGACAACAACCTACAAGATACGCCCCCTGGTGCAACAGTGGCATGGATACAATGTGAATGATCAGCTGCTTTCTGAGGGGATCAAGGCCCATTCCCGGATATAGAACTTAAACATTGTTCTAGGGCCGCGAACCTGTTGCTGTGTGCCTAAGGGGATGGCCTTATACACTGTTCTAGGGCCGCGAACCTGTTGCTGTGTGCCTAAGGGGATGGCCTTATACACTGTTCTAGGGCCGCGAACCTGTTGCTGTGTGCCTAAGGGGACGGCCTTATACACTGTTCTAGGGCCGCGAACCTGTTGCTGTGTGCCTAAGGGGACGGCCTTATACACTGTTCTAGGGCCGCGACCTGTTGCTGTGTGTCTAAGGGGACGGCCTTATACACTGTTCTAGGGCCGCGACCTGTTGCTGTGTGCCTAAGGGGATGGCCTTATACACTGTTCTAGGGCCGCGAATCTGTTGCTGTGTGCCTAAGGGGACGGCCTTATACACTGTTCTAGGGCCGCGAACCTGTTGCTGTGTGCCTAAGGGGATGGCTACTAGTATTACTATGCTAAGTGCACACAGTTTTTTTTTATTTAAACAGTCTTTTTTATAAAGATTTATTTATTGTATATGAGTGCTTTATCTGCAGAAGAGGGCATCAGATAACATTATAGATGTTTGTGAGCCACAATGTGGTTGCTGGTAATTGAACTCAGGACCTCTGCAAGAACAGGTGGTGCCCTTAACCACTGAGCCATCTCTCCAGCCCAGTGCACACAGTATAACAGCAGCAAGCAATGATGCACAATCCGCGGTACACTCACTCCCATCCAGTGCACCGTGGTGAAACACAAAAACGCATTTCAAGAACAATTCCACATTTTGAAGAAAGAGAGGTCACAAGACTCAGGTCGTGTTCTCTTGGATTTTCTCACGAGCACTCAGGATTCTCCTTGCACGACTCCATCTTGGACCATGTTTCAACGGTTGACCACACTCTAGAGAGAGCCCATTCACAAAAGACGTCAGGCAAAACAAACTGGACTCAGTGAGCCTAGCGAAAAGAAGGAAACTTGCCGTCGGGTGGGTAGGGACAGGAGGGTAGACAGAATGCAGAGGGTGGGTGTGCAACAAGTTGGAGGAGGGTCGTCTTGACACGTTTTACCAAATTCTCAAACCAGTACAAAAATCTTTTAAAAATAAATATTTAAAACCTTATCAAATCATTCTAGCACAATTTAATATGTAAATCTTTTTGCCATACATAAAATAAAGTATTGTTTTAAAGAAAAAATCAAATAATAGTTACATAGTTTTGATATCGAGTAATAAAAATTTCTGGATAATTGAGTTGTAATAGCTACATTACATTGCAAGCATACTTAATGCCTTAATATTACTCCTAAAATTGTTTAAATGGCAAGGGTCAGGCTATATATATTTTACTACATTTGAACACAATCGCTCTCTGTAGCTGTTATACTACCACAGCAGAGCAGAAACTTCCAGAAAATTAACATTTTGCACCTTTGAGTTCTCTGTTTATTTCTGAAAAATATTAGCTATCAGTACACGTGGCAATCAATTGTTTATATTTGGAGGTGTTTCTAGTTAATTGCCTGTTTGCGTATACAAATACAATTGAAAATGTTTCATAGTAGCTAAAATGCTGTGCTATAAACTCTACTTAAAAACTACTGGAACTCATAAAATTATCTCATTCTGTGTCTGCTATCAATTTATTTCCCCTCATCTCCAAATTCCGTGTGTGCCTTATGTGAAATAACCCTGGCACTGTTTTCCTTTTCTGGACAGGCATTTTTATGCATTGTCAATAGAGGGCGCAAGAGAGACACTACAGAAGGAAAGTTCTTCGCTTGTTCAAGAGGTTTCCGTGCCATAGCTAGTTTTTAGCATGGACAGGTGCTCCAGGACCGCCTCTGAGGGCACTCGTGGGTCACCAGTGTCAACCCCTGCAATGCTGGGACCCAGAAATTCCCCCAGCTTCACCCCGTCTCAACCTCCAGGTTAGTGGCTCCTCCTTTTTTTTTTTTTAAGGCACTTTCTGTTTTTCAAGTTTATTTTTTTTCCTCCTTTATTAATTTATTCTTGTTACATCTCAATGGTTATCCCATCCCTTGTATCCTCCCATTCTTCCCTCCCTCCCAATTTCCCCTTATTCCCCTCCCCTATGACTGTTCCTGAGGGGATTACCTCCCCCTCTATATGCTCATAGGGTATCAAGTCTCTTCTTGGTAACTTGCTGTCCTTCCTCTGCTTGCCACCAGGTCTCCCCGTCCAGGGGACATGGTCAAAGGTAAGGCACCAGAGTATGTGAGAAAGTCATATCCCACTCTCCACTCTACTGTGGGGAGTGTTCTGTCCATTGGCTAGATCTGGGTAGGGGCTTAAGGTTTACCGCCTGTATTGTCCTTGGCTGGTGCCTTAGTTTGAGCGGGACCCCTGGGCCCAAATCTGCCTATCATAATGTTCTACTTGTAGGCTTCTAGGACCCTCTGGGTCCTTCTACTTCTATTTCGCTGGAGTTTCTCTTTCACCAGCCAAACCTTGCTCCAAATTTTGTTACAATAATGATTCTTCCTATTATTTTTTTTTCTTGCCTAAATTGTTGTAACATATCACTTCTAATATTGTGTGAGCATTTTAAAAACCTTTATGATATGATGTAAAGTTTTAACATCAGTTTGATCATGTTTTCTAATAATAGGTGAAATTGAAATTTAAACTAATGTAATTCTATATTTTCTTTTTTAAAATTATTCAATGTGTATATTGATTGTACACAAAACTCCTTAGTGCCCCAATTTTCTTTCTTCCCCTAGATAAGATCACGTCTATTTTCATGTAATATACATATGCGATTTTATGTATTTGCATTACACCTAGGAACTAAAAATTATAAAAAGCATATAATATTTGTCTTCCTGAAATATTCATTTAATAAGATCGCATCCCTGTGCTGACTAATTTTATGTCAATTTGACACAGATAGGTGACTCATTTGAGAGGAAGAAACCCTAATTAATAAAATGCCTCCATAAGACTGAGCTGTGGAAAAGCCTGTGGAGCAGTCTTTTAAATTGGTGATTGATGGGGAGGGCTCATCTCATTGTAAGCAGTGCCATCCCTGGACTGGTAGCTCTATAAGAGAGCAGGCTGAGCAAGCCAGTAGCCAGCCCCTTTCCAAGACTTTGCATCCACTCCTGCCTCCCGGTTCCTCTCCTACTTGAGGGTTTGCCCTTACTGTTTTGATGATGAACTGTCTGAGTGAAATAAACCCTTTTCTTCCTAAGTTGCTTTAAGTCATAGTATTTTTATCACAGTGATAGTAAACCTAACTAAGACGATCCTGTGACATCTAATTTCCTACAAATGACAAAGGTTTTGTTTTGTTTTGTTTTGTTTTAACAAATGGAAACTTCCATTGTGTGTGTATATATTTTATTCACCCAGTCTCCTGTTGCTGGACACATGGCTTTGTTCCATAAATATCTATGATGACCAGGGCTGCAATAAACATGTGAAAGTATCTTGGAAACCTTTGACTATATAGTCAGGTGTGATATAAAATCCACTTTGCCTACATACTAGGCAACATTTGTCATTGTTTCCTTAATATCTGCCACTCTGACTGTGGTGAGATGGCATCATAATGTAGTTTTAGTTTGTAACTACTGATGCCTGTTGATAACAACAGGCATTTATACATGTATATCAATCACTTATGTTTCCCCTTTCTTCAAACCTGTTATATGTTATTTCCTTGTTTAGTATTGGGCATAGTGTGTTTGCCATGCTGTAGGGGACAATTTGCAGAGGCTCATTTTCTCCTTCTACCACATGGTTGTCAGGCTCAACAGCAAGCAACTTTACCCACGGAGCCATCTTGTAATGGTATTCCCTTCTGAGCTCACAAGCCAGGCTCCAGGAAGTGTGTGATGGAATGTGTTCTGGGGGCAAGGCGCAGAGTGTCACATATCCTCTGATCCCAAGATACAGGTCCTGAGTTACAAGTGGGTGTCTCTGCTGGCAGCTAGAGGTTCGCCTACATTCTGACCTCATGAATCATGTTGTACACAGGAAAGTGGCTATATTCACCTAGGGGTTCAGCTGTGTGATGGAACAATCCACAGTGTTGACAGAGCTCTACCAGTCTCCTAAACTGATGTCCCTGCAATCACTGTTACTGGTCTCCTATTTGCCTAACAATTAACTATCTCAAGTCAGATGATGCTGTTCCTCTTTTCCTATCCTCTGATAGTTTCTCAAAGCATTAACAACCAACCCGTCAAGCTCCTCCCCAGCCCTGAATACTTCTTAGGCCACATCTCTTGTTAGTTTTTTTTTTCCTTATCACAACATCTGTCTCATCCATCTGCTTGAAGATATTTTCTATTATTCTATTTGTTAAAAAAAAATACTCTCACTGGAATTCTATTTTCCTGGGTCTTTACATGACATCTATCTCATATTTATTTATTTATTTATTTATTTATTTATTTATTTATTTATTTTTTGGTTTTTCGAGACAGGGTTTCTCTGTGTAGCCTTGATTGTCCTGGACTCACTTTGTAGACCAGGCTGGCCTCGAACTCACAGCAATCTGCCTGCCTCTGCCTCCCGAGTGCTGGGATTAAAGGTGTGCGCCACCACGCCCGGCAATCTCATCTTAACATTTCTGTAGATCTATTTAATGTTTTAGTGCATACCTGTATCCCAGCACTCAGGAGGTAGAGGCAGTAGGATCCCACAATTGAGGCCAGTCTAGGATATTGTCCTAGTGTACTTTCTATTCCTGATAGACACTGTAATAAAAATCAATGTTGGGAAGGAAGTTTACTTGACTTACATGTCCTGATCAAAGTACATCATTTAGGGAACTTGTGGCAGGAACTCAGGCAGGGGGCAAAGGCCAATAACATGAAGAGAGACTGGTTACTGGCTTGGTCTTCATGGCTCACTGAGTTCACTTTTTTATGCAACTAAGGACCAATTTATAGGGGTGGAGCCATCCATAGTGGGCCTAGGTCTCCTGCGTTAGTCATTAGTAAAGAAATTGGTACTATAATTTGTCACCAACTGCAAAATCACAAGCCTAGTTTCAGACACTTAGCGCATCAACACTCTGTTATTGAGCCATCTTTCTGGATAAATGCATGAATGAGGTAAAGATTCTACTGAATGACAGAACCCAGAGAGGCAAATCAGAGTGGCTCTGAGATTCCATCTTACGCTCATCAGAAAGGCTAAAATCAAAACCCTAAGTGACAGCACATGCTGGTGAGGACATGGAGAAATGAGAACACTCCCTCATTGCTGACGCGAGTGTGAACTAGTACAACTACTTTGGAAAATCATCTGGCAATTTCTCAGAACATTGGGAATAGTGCTACCTCAAGACCCAGCTATGCCACTCCTGGACATACACCCAAAAGATGCTCCACCATACAACAAGGACATTTGTTCAACTAAGTTCATAACAGCTATATTCGGAATAGGTGTCCCTCAACTGAAGAATGCATAAGGAAACTGTGGTACAGCTACTAAAAACAAGGAAATCTTGACATTTGTAGGCAAATTGATGGAACTAGAAAAGACCATCATGAGTGAGGGAACCCAGACTCAGAAAGACACACATGGTATATACTCATTCATAAGCAGATATTAGTCCACGTGACACAGAATAACCAAACTATAGTACACAGACCTAAAGAAGCTAAACAGCAAGGAGGACGCTAGAGAGGACGTTTAATTCTCATTCAGAAGGGCAACTAGAATGGACAGGTCAAGCGGCTGGAGAGAAGGACCAGGACAAGAGCCCACCATAGAGGTCCTCTAAAAGCCCAGCAGGGGATCAAAGCAGATGCTGAGACCCACAGCCAAACTTTAGGACTGCACACATGGAGTCCTATGGAAGAGTTTTGTGATGGAAGGACCTGCAGGGGACAGGAGCTCCACAAGGAGACCAATGGACCTTGGGTGGTGGGGTACTGCAGAGACTGATAGGCAGCGCAGTCTCATCATGGGTCCCATAAAATGGGGAACAGGGGTTACGACTGACCTGGACTCTGGTGCCCATTCATTGATCACTTCCCTCTGGCATGGTGGCCTTGCCAGGCCACAGAGGAAGAGGATGCATGCAGTCCTGATGAGGCTTGATAGGCTGGGTACAGATGATAGAGAAGGAGTGCTCCCCCTTTCTGAGGACTAGGGGTGGGGAAAGGGGGGATGAAGGATGAAGGAGACTGGGAAGAGATGAGGGAGGGGCTATAACTGGGATGTAAAGTGAATAAATTTAAAAGTAAAAAGTAAGCAAAGAAAGGTAACTGAGCAAGTCAAACAGACCAAGCCATTAAGCAGCTTTTCTTCATGGCCTCTAAGTTCAGTTCCTGCCTCCAGGTTCCTTCCTTATTCTTTATCTACAACTATAAGCAAATGAGACCACCCTCACCAAGGTTGCTTTTGATCTTGGTGTTCTAATCCAGAAATATTAACATATAAAAAGAAGACAAGAACATGTATTTACTTTCTTCAATTCTGATCTTAGGGCACACACACATCTCTCTCTCTCTCTCTCTCTCTCTCTCTCTCTCTCTCTCTCTCTCTCTCTCAAATATCGTATAGTGAGATCTTTTCCTGTGGAAAGAATGCAGAATTTGGGTCGTCAATGTCCTCTGCCTCCATAGGAGAATCACTTCTTGGCCTTAGGCTAGATTCAAGTGAACTTACAAGAAGATGATGGATAGGCTCTCTTTTGCGATAGTTGGAGACTCTATCAGCTAACTAAACAGCTTACCAGTACTAAATATTTATTTGCGCTCATAGTTTTGAAGGCTGTAGTCTGTGCTCAATTGGCTCTATGGTGTGTGTATCTGTGCTAGGGTTAAATATCATAAAGAAAAATGTTTTGCTTGCTTCATGACAGCCAGAAAGCAAAGGTACAAAGCCAAGGGGTCTCAATATCCACTTCATGGTCATGCCTCCAATGAGCCAAATTCTTCCCATTTTACTCTACCTCTGAAAAGTCCCCACCAGTCCTACTAGATCTGCTAGCTAAGGAACAGTGCATGACCAACAATGAGCCCTTGGGAAAATGTTCACATCCAAAACACAAGACCTGCACAAAGCTCCAAAAGTTTACATCCCTCACAGAATGCAAGTTTATTCAGTCTAGTGTAAGCCAAAAGGTTCAGGTGAGACTGCAAGCATAGTTGCTCAGCTGTCCTGGGTGCACCAAGGTTCATGCTGAGTCTCAAATGCCACCACAACTACAGCACAACAGAAAAATAGAATAATCTCAGGTACTTGCCAACATCACTAAGTGGCTAGTAAGCACACTTTTCCAAGATGCCTTAGGTATGCAATAGTAAACGTCCTTATTCTCAGTGTCAGTAAGTTTAAGTATTTGGCACAAAGCTAACTTTTAAAATTGAAGTACTTAGTTTTAGTTTTTATAAGTAAGCTAAAGGGAAAAACACAGTAATGTAAGTGTAAACTATTGGTGCAATTGTACTATTATGATTCTAACATTTGAAAGTGGGGTGGTTTGAATGAGAATGTCCCCCATAGGCTCATAAATTTTAATACTTAGTCGTCAAGGAATAACATTTTTGAGAAGGAGAAGGAGGTGCAGTCTAGAGTGGATAGGTGTGGCCTTGTTGGAGGATGTGTGTGTTTTGAGGTTTCAAAAGCCCATGCCAGGCCCAGGCGCTCTCTGTTAGCATAGAGATCAAGATCTAGATTTGAGATGGTTGTACCATGCCTGCCTATTACTGTGTTCCCTGCTATGAAAATAATACAATAATACCTGAAACTATAAGCATGTCTCAAATTAAAGAATTTTTATATGAGTTGACTTGGTCATGATCTCTCTTCATCACAACAGAGCCATGACTAAAAGAGAAACCATCCTTACATGTATATTCTGGTGTGACTAAGCACTCTACAGTCAGAACTGGCATAAGACTCAGTCATTTCTGAAACAATGAAGGCCACGTTTTTTTAAGTCTCTTTCAGAGGTACCCAATTTTATTACCAACACACACATGAGGCAGATCACAATCCCCTCATAATTCCAACTGCAGGGATTTCTAACTCCTCTGGCCTCTGTAGGAAATGTAGGACAATGTATTACACAGACATTGACACATATGTGAACTTAAAATCTTGGCTAGAGAGCACTAGGCGAGTTCTTAATTCTGAAATTATTCCAAGCTGTCCAAACCAAACAGCTTTTTCACAAATATTTTCTACTTTTCTCAAAAAAAAAAAAACCTAATAGGTTCCTCATTCTTATTAGAAAACAACTGAATCCTAGATGCTAGTGAATGTCAACTAGAGGCCCAAGCATCACTCCTCAACCATGTATTTTTATTTATTATCCAACAGGGAGCATGAGGGGCCAGCTAATCTACCTATTTCTTGTGTACAGCTTCAGTGCCCAGCCTTCTTCTAGCCTGGGCATCAATTACATACAGCTATCAGAATTCAGATACATGTGGCTGCAGTGCTGGCTGCATATAAACATAGACACAGCACTACAGAGGACATGAATTTGAGTGGGTCTATGTTGGCAGGACTAGTGGAAATCTAGACAAATGAAATGGGGGCAAATACGCTCATATCTTTATTGCAAATATTTGTATTATTCAATGGCTTAGACAATAAGATTGAAAGTTCATCTAGGAACAAGTACATAACAAGTCCCTGTTTCAAAAAACAAAAAAACAAAGAACTCACCTAAAGTAGAGATATTTAGATTATTTTGTTTCCAAGTCAGATTCCTCTCAGACTCAGATCCAGGGCTTTGAACTGGCCAAAACCAAAACTACCCTATCAATGAGCAGTTAGAATGCATGAAGGGGCTGACCTTACAGATCCAAAGCTTTAGGATCTCCATGACACAGAGAAATGACAGGATTTCCCAGAGGAGATCCGTGAGGATCCAGTATTGATAACGAAGCAGAAGCCAGGGGTCTCAAATCAGACTAATGACTCATTGCAATGAACATTTGCAAGTAAAGCTGTTTGGGAAAAAGTGTATATTGTATGAGATATTGCAGCTTCTGTCCAAAGATGTTTTGTTTGCATGTTTGCTTATTATTTGTTTGTTTTCTTTCAGGGAGGCGGTACAAACAGCAGAGGGCAGATATGAAGGCATGAAGGCATGGGGAGATATGTAGAATTAGGGTGCATGATGTGAACTTCTCAAAGAACCAATAAAAAGTTTTTTAAAAATAAATAAATAATAAAAAGAAAATATATACATCAAAGACATAATCTTACATACTATTGATGTATGGACATGGGAAAGATGCACATGTCTTTTTGTCTTTTTTTTTCTTTCTTTTTTATTTTGCCCATGCCTTTTAAAAACTTATTTCTGTCAATATTTATGTAATGCTAACAAAATTTTTAGGCTACAAAAATATATTTAATTGGGTTGCTATGGTTTTTTAAAGTTTTTGTGGTGTATGTACATTTGCAGTCATGCTAAAGCACACACAAGGAGGTCAAAGGACTAGTTGGAATAATCAGTATTTGCCTTGAACCATGGGGATTCTGGAAATTAACTTCAGGATGTCAAACTTAATGTAAAGTGCCACACTTTTATCCTGACATCATTGGTTTGCAAAACTTTTAAGTCTATGAAGTGCTTGAGTTTGTACATATATGCACCGATGCATTTATCCAACATGTATAGAGTTCCTAGAACATACCCCCTGCCACTACAGGAAGTAGAACATCAAGGCTACTAGGTACCACCCATCTGTGGAGAAGTTCATGACCTTAGTGGTTGGGGAAAAGATGCCCATTAAGAGATTCACTGGTTGAACGTATGAATTGCAAAGTGTTGTGGGAATGCAGAATAACAAGGGTTAACTACATCCCTGACTACTGGGAAAACATGTTCATACATATAGTCCTAACTTATTATAAGCATACTCTTCACTCCAGTCACTCTAGGAGAAGTATCTGGGATTGGTGGCAAGTTCCAGAACAACACTGAAGGAAGGCAGCACTAGCTGCATCATTTCCCTTTTTACCTTCTGTGGTCACTCTATTATAAAGAATACCATCAAACTATATGAATCTTCTTAACAGCCACCAAGAAATGTAGACTTTAAAAGCCTGAGTGAATTTCACCTGTTTCAATGTAGGGAGTTTCTCCTTCCACATCTTCTTGAAGAAGCAGAGTTTATGCGCACTGCCACATTTTCCATGGGGCATCTTCTCAATAACTTAAGAGGTGAGTCTGTCTTCTGTCCCTGAGGCCCCAGCACAGATCCTCATGAGAAGCAGTGGTGTGGGGATTTCTTCTGCATATACAAGCATTTTCTGTCTCTTCAAAACCTCCAGAACACATACAGACAATTTCCACAGGAGTATTGTAGCCATATTCATTTTTCTTCTTGCGTGATTTTTCTGCTAATGAGCATTCATGCATCACTCCATACTGCCCACAGTCCTTAGTATAGCCAAAGACACACTTTTTATAGTTGGCCGGGCCTTTTCCTGTGCAGCCCACACAGGTAGAACCACATTTTTTATTTGTATATGGGCCATTGGCATTCTTTTTTCTCTGTTAATTTATTTATTCATTTTACATTCTGATCACAGTCGCTGCTCTTCTCCTCCAAGTCTCCCTTCTCATACAGTCTTCCTCCTATTCTTCCCTCCCCTTCTCCTCAGAGAAGGGTGTGGCCCATGGATACCAACCATGCAGGGCACATTAAGTTGCTGCAGAACTAGATGCATCCTCTCCTATTTACACCAAAGAAGGCATCCCAGTTAGGGGGACTGGATCCTAAGAAAGGTATCAGAGTCAGAGAGGGTAACTCCACTCCACCTGATGGGGGAAATCACCTGAAGGCCAAACTGCACATCTGCTACATCTGTGCAGGGGGCTTAGGACCAAACCAAGCATGCTCCTTGGTTCGTGGTTCAGTCTCTCTGAGCCCCCAGGGACACTGGTTAGTTTACTTGGTAAGTCTTTTTTTTTTTATTGTTAGTAACCATATATGTTTTGCTCTTTTAAGGGCCAGATTACATTTATTGAGATTAATAGTTGCATCAATGCTATAACTATTTTTGATACAATCATTTTAAGTGGTTACCATAAACTTTTTTGTTTTTTATATTATTACACATATATACAATAAACTACCTATAGCAAGAAGAACCATGAAACAATCAAGAATTGCATAAATGTTAAATTCTTAGTGTTTTGGCTATTGGTATTTGACAGTGTTGTAGAAAACATCTTTCCTATCTTGGTGTGTCTAAAATTCTGAATGTAAATCAATCTCCATCACGTCTTGTCATTATCAACTTAAAACATCTATCTAGACCTAAAAACATCTTAACCCGTAAACAACTAAGTTTCATTGTAAAACTAAGCTACCTGGTCTTTAACCCCATAAGAGACTTGAGAAGGAATAAACCTCATTACCTGATTATGCTGAGAGTACAGGTTAGTAGCTTTCCAAATAGGAAGATGACAGAGACAGATTGCTACATGAATAGTCACCCAAAACTCTCTAACATTGGAGCATCTTTTTCAGCCTTCTGGCCCAATATATCTGACAGACATATTTGTAAGGCAAGAAGTACTGAGGACTTGCCTACCCTGTCTTGGCAGAGTTTGGCAATCGACTCTGCCTGTATCCTAGTTTGTCCTTCTTTAGGCAGAAGCCTGTCTGTGGTAGAAATGAGGACATTTTTCCAGTGGCTTGTTTGCCACATTTGAAGCCATCTCCATTAGGAGGTACTTAGATGCTCATCATCCTCTTTGAGGTAGGCTGGGTGTTGCCAGGAGTTAACCTGTCTCATTGTCTGTGAATCTTCAAAGTAATGAAAACATTTTTAAATACCATACTCTGCATGTCTCTGAGGGTTTTGAAAACCTTATCTAACTATCCTACCTTATCTTTCTATAGAATCATATCTATCTGCTGCACCTAAGATGTATATTCTTGTGATAAAAGCAGACTACTGACTGACATGGCCATGATTTGATCAGCTAACAATTAACTTGTATAACTTATTTATCCTAAACAGCCTGCATTAGAACTTTCAAAGTATTGGAAGTAATTCTTGTATTATAATTGAGTTATATGGATACAATACCTCACATTAGAACAGAAATATTTATCTATAATGTGTGTGATGAATAAACTTACATTTGAATTCTATACCACTGTATCTAGAATTAAACTTATTTTGCATCTATATACAAAATTTTATAGCAATGAACTAAAAATAACATGGTGACCTGGGGGGTGGTGGCACACACCTTTAATCCCAGCACTGGGGAGGCAGAAGCAAGCAGATTACTGTGAGTTCAAGGCCAGCCTGGTCTACAAAGCGAGTCAAGGACAGCCAAGACTACACAGAGAAACCCTGTCTCAAAACAAAAACAAAAACAAACAAAAAAACATTGTGAGTGACAATTGAGGCACTGAGGAGTAGATTCACTAATCTACTTTTTGTTCTATCTTCCCTACATATTTCTATATTCCCCCATCTTTCTTTTCAACCCCTATCTCCAACCTAAGAATATAAGATCAGGGAAAAGAGAGACATCCATGAGTCTAACCTTGTTTTCTTTCTAAAGAAGACCAATAATAACTTGTAACCAACTCCCATTGATAATAACCCTCTATAGCCCAAGAAAGCAACCAATAACCTACTTGACCTCCCTTAAAGGAAATGGGTGTCATTATTCATTTCCTATGAATAATACATAGTAAGGGCCTAAATAAAATGGAGGTATGGTTAAACAAGCTAGGAATAGCATTTGTGGTCCAGTTTCTAAATGTTGAGAAGTCCCACACTTAATTAGAGTCCTCCATGGGACAGTCTGAAATGTTGGACAATTTGGGATTGAAAGCTTTCCTTGAAAATGTCCTGGGAGCTGTCTTGTTCTGATGAGGAACAGCAATTGAAACACTTGGTGCTGGAACATGAAGGATACATGACCCTCTGACCCTCCCTCATCCCCTCTCCCTCCCTCCCTTAGTACTCAGAAAGGGGAGCCCTCTTCCCCTATCATCTGACCTCAGCCTATCAAGTCTCATCTATACAATCTGTAACTTCTTCCTCTGTAGCCTGGCAAGGCCATCTTGCCAGGGGGAAGTGATCTAAGTTCAGTGGCCAGAGTGCATGTCTGAAGTAGTCCCTATTCTCCACAAGTGGGATCCACAAGGAGACATCTGAGCAGTGGGTCTAGGTCCATCTCATACATGGTCCTTGGGTGATGTTTCAGTCTCTAAGTTGTAGTGTAGCTATCCTGTATTAAGTGGCTAATATCAGCTTATGAGTGATTATATACCATGTGTGTCTTTCTGCATCTGGGTTACCTCACTCAGGATAATCTTTTTCAGTTCCATCCATTTGCTTGCAAATTTCAAGATTTCTTTGTTTTTAATATCTGAATAGTAGTATTCCACTGTGTAAATGTACTAGTTTCTTTATCCATTCTTCAGTTGAGGGACATATGGGTTGTTTCCAGATTCTGGCTATTACAAATAAAGCTGCTATGAATATAGTTGAGCAAATGTCCTTGTATGGCAGAACATCTTTCTGGTATATTCCCAGGAGTGGTATGGCTGGGTCCTGAGAGAGTTATTACCCATATCCTGAGAAAGCACCAGATTGATTTCCAAAGTGGTTGTATAAGTTTGCACTCCAACCAGCAATGAAGGAGTGTTCCCCTTTCTCCACATCCTCGCCAGCATGTTCTGTCACCTGAGTTTTTTATCTTAGTCATTCAGACAGGTATGAGATGGAATCTCAGAGTCATTTTCAGTTGCATTTCCCTGATAACTAGAGATATTGAGCATTTCTTTAAGTGTTTCTCATCCATTCAATATTCCGCTGTTTAGAATTCTCTGTTTAGTTCTATACCCCATTTTTTATTGGATTATTTGGTTTGCTGGTGTTTATTTCTTGAGTTTTTTTTTTATATATTTTGGTTATTAGCCCTTTGTCAGATGCAGGGTTGGTGAAGATCTTTTCCCATCTCTAGGCTATCGTTTTCTTCTGCTGACAGTGTCCTTCGCCATTCTGTAAGTCTTCTTATAGAGTCCTTGACCCCTCTGGCTCCATAAATAGTTCCTCTAACTCTTCCATAAGACTCCCAAGCTCTATCTAATGTTTGGCTGTGAGTCTCTGCTTCTTTTTTCATCAGCTGCTGGGTGAAGCCTCTCAGAGGAATTATGTTATGCTTCTGTCTACAAGCATAGAAGATTAATGTTAACAGTGTCAGGGATTGGTTCTCTTCCATGGGATGGGTCTCAAGTAGGGCCAGTCTATTGTTGGTTATTCCCTAAATTCTGTTGCATCTTTTTCCCTGCACATCTTAGAGATATGACAAATTTTGGGTTGAAGAATTAGTAGGTAGGTTGCTGTCCTTATTCCTCCACTGGAAGTCCTGCCACTTCAGGCTCTATATCCCCCACTGCTAGAAGTCTCAGCTAGGTCACCTGTATCCACCCCCCCATCCCAGGTTTCTGGCACATCCCAAAAATGCCCGCCTCCACCTCTGATTTCCATATTCTCCCCCCCTCTCTCTCTCACACACACACACTCCCTACTCCACTCCTCACTCCTATCTTCTCTCCTACCCATACCTTCATCCACCCACCTCTAATGCCTATTATATTTCCCCTTCTGCGTGAGTTTCAAGCATCCTCCCTTGGGCCCTACTTCTTACTTAATTTCTTTGGGTCTGTGGATTGTAGTGTGGTTATCCTGTACTTTATGACTTGTAAGATCCACTTACAAGTGAATACATACCATGCATGTTGGGGGGGGGTTGAGTTTCCTCACTCAGGTTAATATTTTCTAGAACCAGCCATTTTCCTGCACATTTCATGAGTTCTTTGTTTTTAATAGCTAACCAGTATTCCATTGTGTAAATATACCACAGTTTTTTTTTATCCATTCTTCAGTTATGGGACATCTAGGTTGTTTTCAGTTTCTGCTTATTATGTATAAAGCATCTATAAACATAGTTAAACAAGTATCCTTATGGTATGGTGGGACATATTTTAGAATATGCCCAGGAGTGGTATAACTGTCCATTGAGGTAGAACTATTCCCATTTGTCTAAGAAACCACCAGATTGATTTCCAAAGTGGCTGTAAAAGTTTGCACTTCCACCAAAATTAAAGGAGTGTGTTTCCTTTTCTCCACAACCTCACCACCATGTGCCTGTCACTAGAGTTTAGCTAGGACATACTGTTGGGTGTAAGATGGAATCTCAAAATCATTTCTCGGATGACAAGAACATTAGACATGTCTTTAAATGCTTTGTAGCCACTCAAGATTCTCTGTTAAGAATTCTGTTTAGCTCTGTAACCCATTTTAAAATTGGATTATTTGGTTTGTTGGTATCTAATTTCTTGAGTTCTTTATATATTTTGGATATTAATCCTCTGGTGAATGTGAAGATCTTATCCCATTCTTTTGGCTGCCATTTTGTCCTATTGGCAGTATCCTTTGCCTTACAGAATGTTTTCAGTTTTATGAGGTCCCATTTATTAATTGCTTATCTAAGTGCCTGAGATGTCGGTGTTCTGTTCAAGAAGTTGTTCCCTGGGCCAATGAGTTCAAGGCTCTTGCCCACTTTCTCATCTATTAGGCTTAGTGTATCAGGTTTTATGTTGAAGTCTTTGATCCATTTGGATAAGAGTTTTATGTAGGGTGATAAATATGCATCTATTTGCAATCTTCTACATACAGAATTCCAGGTAAGCCAGCACAATTTGTTGAAGATGCTTTTTTTTCTCCATTGTACAATTTTCACTTCTTTGGCAAAAATCAAGTGTCTGCAGGTGTGTGGGTTTATTTCTGGGTCTTATTCAATTCCATTGATCAACCTTTCTGTTTCTATGCAATATCATGCACTTTTTATTACTATTGCTCTGTAGTACAGCTTGAAAACAGGGGTGGTGCTACTTCTAGAGGTTCTTTTATTGTGTGGGATTATTTTAGTTATTCTGGCCATGTGAATTTGAGAATTGTTCTTTCAAAGTTTGTAAAGAATTATGTTGGTGTTTTTATTGGAATTGCATTGAATTTGTAGATGGTTTTTGGTAAGATGAGCTATTGACATTCTTTAACTACTGCACATCACGTCAGAGAGGCTTCTCAGCCACATGTTCTTCCACATTCACACATACATACCCCGTAATACAGACTAGCCTGCACAAGCCATTCTTCTTGCCTGCTAGCTGCATATTGTGTAATAAACAGGTTTGTATCAGGCTCTTAGGAGTGACAGAATCAAAATCAAGGTTGTGCAGCTTAAACAAGAGGGATTTTTTTTGTCTTATCATCCTGAAAGCTAGCAGTCCACAATCAAGGAGTGCACATAGCTAGTTTCTCTTTCACTTTCCTTGCCTGGTAGATGCCCTATCCATGTTGATTTGTCACATTAGACTAAAACTCTCTCTAGTTGTGGGTTACAACCCCAAAAAGATAATGAGAAAACACAGGTGTTTGCATTATTATTCATATCAATGGCAAAATTACACTTATGAAATGTCAACAATGATAATTTTATGGTTGGGGTCATCACAACATGAGGAACAGTATTAAAATGTCACAGCATCAGGAAGGTTGAAAGCCATGTCTCTAAAGGCATTGCTTTAACATAATGACCTCTTAAATGTCTTGTTTCCAAACACAGTGATGTTCTGAGGTACCAGGTATGAGGATCTAAACATATAACTAAGTCATTACCGCAGGGAAGCAAATTTTACATAACAAAACCTTATCTGACTGGAAACTTGGGGTGGTTATGGCTAAACAAAATGGCTTCTCACCAAGACTGCACCTCAACCAGAACTTCTTTTTGATCTTGGACAAAGGTGTGATGTACTGAGTTTATCAGTAGTTTCCTGCTCAATATGCCAGGTGAGGTTGACAGCTAAAAGTGAAATACCTCCCCACTACTCTCCCTGGCCTCCTGCCCTCACAGTGTCAGTGTCCATTTTTGTCTTTCTTCTGTAGATACTACACTTTTCTTTGGAGCCATGCCTGTAGAGCAACATGGAAAAGCCAGTGTCTCCATCATGAGTGTCCAACTAACCAAAACCAATTGGTTTCCATCTTGCTCTGGATTCCTAGATCAAAGTGCTTTTGCCCAGCTGGCCACCTTGAGATAATCCCATCCCAGTCACATCCTTACATCTTATGGTGCTTTTTTTTCTTAGACATGCTTGGTAATATTCACTCCAAAATCTCACACATAATCAGCACAAGGAATTTACAGGCAAAATGCTGCTCCTCATGTCAGAACCCTCAGGCTTCATAGGAAATTCTATCAAATCTTTGGGTATTGGGCTACTACTTCAGAATGCTTACAATTGCCTCTAGACTAATTTTTATTGTTTGTTTGGCTCCTTATCCTCACCTACAATTATAGTTATGATGCTTTCTGAGAAGTTCATTTCACACAACTGCATTTTTCTCTTTTCATTTGGTGGGAAAGGAGGAAATAATTAGAAATCTACACCTAGCTCTCTTCCTTTGGGCCATAATCATAGGCTCTGATCCTGTTATACCTCTTTATGAGCTGGTAAACAATTCCTTAATCCTCTTGTGACTGCACACGATACGGCTTATCTCCACAAATAAAGAAATCCTGTAGGTCCCCAAACAAGTGAGTCTGCCTTACATTGGAAACATTTCCCATGGTGAGAGAAACAAGAAGTCCCTGCAGGTGTCCAAGAAGTAAACCTATCCATCCCAACAGGTGTTTGCACTGAAAATAAGTCAACAGGCAAGATAGATGCAATATGAGATTTATTCTTGCTCATGGACAATGCCAATCTATAATAATGTTAAATAATATTAGTCATTTCACATATTCCCATAGCCCTTGCCAAAACATTACATGCAGAGCATATCTATGAAAAAAAATGTCTCAGAGGGTGAAAAGTTCTCCTAAGCAATTATTTGACTACAGAAGAGTTTCTGAGTTGACCTTACCATTGCACATCTGTCCCTTATAAATGATTCTTCAGCAGCACTCAAAATGCTCTCTGATCTATAGAAAGCAAAGCCTCAATTTTAAGCATAGACTCTGAATCCTTCAATGAAAACTTATTGATTTAGAACAAAACCCAAATTATCTCAACTCCCTTTCTAAGATGCATCACCAACCCCTTATGACTGACCTTGGTTGAACTTTCTCTGAATCCAGCCTCAGGTCAGGCCCCAGGGTTTATCATCTATAGCTCCTTCTGCCTACATCCCCTCTGCCAAAGCTTTCACCATCAAGGCATCTCAAGTCTCAGAGGGTTTCTCTGACTTTACCCATCAAACCCATTACTCACTAACTCTACATAGATTTTCACACAGCATAGCACCAGCTACAATCTTATGTTGTTACCTGTGTCTGTGCATTGGAATAGAAGTATTTCATCATGATATCAACACTCATGCCATGTCTAGCCCATAGTAAGTATTCATTCATCATTACAAGCTTCCAGTGATATATGGAGGGCATTTGGATGAAAAGTGTTTATGAAGCTCTCATGTCTATGGCATTTACTAAAACAGAATTGCCCTGTGGTTTTGAACCATCTGAATAAGTCCCAATCTCTCTACTTCCTGAACCTCACAAGCTGCTCCTTTTCAAATGTGTTCAGATGAAAATGGCAGTCTAGCTTTTCTGGTCTTTTCTTTCTAAGAATTCACTCTACATCATATTAATAAGTGCAGTGAGATGCTCAAGGCATTTGTACACAGAAATTAGAGCTCACAATTAAGGCATATCTTTAATGACATTTTAGAATTTTAAGTGTTCATCAATATTAACGGTGTCACTGAACATCCAGAACAGTTTGCAGAGATAGTCAAAAAAGAAAAAGTGTACTGTTTCTTCTACTTTCCTCCCAGAACAAACACAATCTCAGAGTCAACTGGGACCAGACACATGCATTCAGAATCTTGATGCTTTAAGCAAATACTTTTATAAGATATTTGACATTTTTAAATGTTTAAATATAATTTGGCAGGTTCCAAAGATTATTAGTTTAAATTTAATTTAAATGTAAATTTTTAAAGTATAGTTGATTTAGATAATTATTTTAACTAATCTAATTTTGTCCAATAGATCGAGGATATTAGCTTTTATATATTCAGCATAAAACATAGAGATGCTCAGGTCTGCGATAATGTTAGAGAGACAACTGTACTGGCTGAGAAACTATGGACCTTGCCACATGGTGGTGGCACAGGCTTTTAATCCCAGCAGTTGGGAGGCAGAGCAGGTTGATCTCTGTGAGTTTATGGCCTCCCTGGTTTACAAAGCAAATCTAAGACAACCAGTGCTACACAGAGAAACCCTGTCTTCAAAAACCAACAAAACAAAACAAAAAACCAAAAATCATTTTTGGAGGAGACAAGAATGCTGCAAGAAGACCAACAGGGTCAACTAACCTAGACCCGTGGGAGCTTACATAGACAGAAGCACCAAACAAGGAACATACATGGACTAGACCAAGGCCTCCTACACATATGTAACCAATGGGCAGTTTGATCTTTACATGGGTCCCCTAGTAAGTTAAGCAGGTGCTCTCTATGTCATGAACTCTTTTGACCACTTTCTATTACTTTGCCCTAACCAGGCTGCATTGTGGTCCTCACAGAGTATGAGCTCAATTCTGATGCCACGTGATGTGAGGGTGGTTTTATTGGGCAAGGGAGCTCCCCTTTCTCTCCTCTTTTTCTGAGGAAAAGGGGAGAGGGGACAGGGGAAAGATGGTGAGAGGGAGAAAACAAGAGGAGAGGAAGGAGGGGGCTATGATGGGAATGTAAAGTGAATATATAATTTAAATATATAATTTAATTTAAAAGGAAATTTTGGGCCTCATGCATCTGATTTCTGATCCTGAGCCAGCTGCCCAACTTCAAGTGGGGTTTTAAAGTTCTCATGACTTTAGGTTCCTTACCTAAAACATTAGGACACATAGTAGGCAAACTTTAGTAAAGACTTTTAAGTTATAGTAAGATAACAAAGCATTCAGCAATCAGAGTCAGTGTAGATCTGTCCTTAATGAGTGTTATCATTTGGCTAATTTCATTGGAAGCTGACAAGTTCTTTGAACAGTAACGACAATAAAAATAAACAAGATAAATATGGAAATTCTAATTTTTAAACTTTTTATGTGATTTAAAATGAAAATGGAACATCAACTTAGTAATAATAGTATATACAGCCTATGACATAAAAATAGTGGGTTTAGAAAATGAACTATACAGGTTCACCAACGATACTGCCTACAATAATCTGTAGGAAATTATTTCTGAGGAAGGACTTCCATGGTGTGTATGTGAAATTATCAGTAAATGATAGTCCCTTATCGAATCTTCATGATTTTAGGTGTATCATATTTCTTGAAGTTACAAAATGTTGAGAAATGTCATTATCCAGATGATTGACAAGTTCCCATAGATTAATTCTATTAAAAGGTGGACAGTGTTATGCCTCTAATTATATAAGCTTTCAAATACAACTCCCAAAGAAAATAAGTAATAGTCTACTCTCTAGTCAAATAAGAGTGTCCATAGTACTGGAACACTCCAGGTCTCTTCAAGACAACTAGTAAATCTGTGAACTGTAGGTGGGATCTTCTCTTTTTTTGCAATCTTGAGTCATCCTCAGGATGGTGGAGTAGCCAGCCAAGCCCAGGATGCTTCCATGTGTCTCTAGAAGCAAGAATCTTCTCCTCTCTCTGGGGAAACATGAACAGATGTTGGTGCTTTGGAGTCTGCAGCACTGATTCAGGTTATCTTGAATCCCACGGTCCAATGCAGTACAGTTGAATAAAATTTTTGTGTAACAAAGCAACCTTGTAAATCAATTCACTTCTTTAAAACGTTGATGGAGAAGATGGTGGCACCCAGAACTTATGGTACCTGAGTAGCAGAAGATCAGAGACTGTGGAACAAGTGAGTGACCTGGTGCTGACTCCAAAAAACCAACATCTGTGTTTTCCAGATGAGAGGTTCCATCCAAGAAGCTAGGGATGTACAGTTGCTGGCCCCCATGGATGGCTCCCAGGTCCAAGAGACACATGGTGCTAGACTCCTGGCACCCAGTGCCTTCCACATGCCTGAACATGACTCTTGGGTTCCAGAAAGGCATAGCTCCAGCACAGCTCAGCATCGAGACACCTGTCCTCACACCTCACCAAGGACAGCTCATGAATACCAGAGACATGGTCATAGCCTCTGGTTTATGGTTCTACCAATCCTGCTGTGAAGAACGCTGGCCAGGAGGAGCATACAGGGTCCCGTTCCAAGATGGTGGCACCTGGTGGGGCACCAGGAGTGCAGTTTGATTATGGAGTAAGCAAGCCACCGTGCTGCTGACCCCAAAACATCAACATCTATTCGTGTTTCCCCCAGAGAGAGGAGAAGATTCTGGCTGCTAGAGACACATGGAAGCATCCTCAGATAGGCTGGCTACTCCTACCATTCTGAGAATGACTCCAGATTCCATAGAAGGAAAGATACAGCCTACAGTTCACAGATTTACTAGTTGTCTTGAAGAGACTTGGAGGACCTTAGGAGCACACAGGCTAGAAACTCACACCCTAATTCCCTAAGACATAACCAGCAGAGAAGAACTGTAGGCTGTTTGAGGAGATCCAGTCCCAACTCCACAACCTAAGGCTCCCCACACATGCCCAAGAAGCCCAGCAGACTCCAGGAATAAGCAGCTAATGCCAGGGATAATAAGATACATAAATGTCAGTGTAAGAACACAATCAACAAAAATCAGGGCAATATGGCAACAGGTTGTAGATATCCTAGCGCAGCTGAAACAGGAAAATGACCTTAAATCTATGCTTATGAAGATGGTAGAGGCCTTTAAAGAGGAAATAAATAAATTCCTCCATGTCTTCAGGATATTCAAACAAACAAATAGAGGCCTTTAAAAAGGAAATGAATGAATAACTTAAAGAAATACAAGAAAATACAATAAAAACAGGTGAAGGAAATGAATAAAACTGCTCAAGACCTGAAAATGGAAATAGAATCAATAATGAAAAAACAAGCCAAGGAAATCCTTTAAAGGGAAAGTTAGAGAAGAAATTAGGAACCATACAGGTAAGCATCACCAACAGAAAACAAGAGATGGAGGAGACAATCTCAGGTGTGGCAGGAACAACTGAGGAAATCAATATATGTTTCAATGAAAATATTAAATTGAAAAAATGCTGATACAAAACAACCAAGAAATTAAGGACACCATGAAATGACAAAAATCTAAAAATAATAGGAATAAAAGAAAAAGATTCTAGACTCAGAGGACCAGAAGATATTTTCAACAAAATCACAGAAGAAAATTTCCCCAACTGAAATAAAGAGATGTCTTTAAACATACAAGGGGCATACAGAACACCAACTAGATTGTACCAGAAAAGAAATTCCTCCCACCATATAATAATCAAAACACTAAATCTACAGAACAAAGAAAAATACTAAAAGCTGTAACATATAAAGGCAGACCTATAAGAATTACACCTGACTTCTTAACAAAAACTATAAAAGTCATTAGGCCCTGGGCTGATGTCTTGCATACTTTTAAGAGACCACATATGTCAACCCAGACTACTATAGTCAGCAAAGCTTTCAATCACTCTAGATGAAGAAATTAAGATATTCCATGACATAATCAATTTTAAACAATATCTATGCACAGACCCAGCCCTACAGATGATACTAGAATGAAAATTCCAATCCAAGGAGAGTAACTAAACCCAAGAAAACACAGGGTATAAATAGGTTCATTACAGCAAAACCAAAATAAGACAACCACACAAAGATATTACCACTAACAAAATCTTAATTTTTTTAAAAACTAAGAACTATTGGTCATTAATATCTCTCAACATCAATGAATTCAACTCTCCAATAAAAACACACAGGCTAACAGAAATGGATGTGTAAACAGGACCCAACATTCTTCTGCATATAAAAATCCTACCTTGGCAACAAAGATAAACATTAACCTCAGAGGAAAGGGCTAGGAAAAGTTTTTCCTAGCAAATGGACCCAAGAAACAAGCAAGAGAAGCTATTCTAATATCTAACAAAATCGATTTTTAAGCAAAGGTAATCAAAAGAAATAGAGAATGGTACTATATACTCATCAAGGAAAAATTCACCAAGATGGATTCTCAATTCTGAATATCTATGTCACAAATGCAGAGACACTGATTTTCATAAAAGAAACATTACTAAACCTTAAATCACATAGTGAACCCCACAGATTGATAGTGGAAGACTTTAACACCCCACTCTCATCAATGGATAAATCAACAAGATAGAAACTAAAGAGAAATAATGAAATTAATTAATGTTATGAATCAAATTGAAATAACAGATATCTAGAGAACATTTCACCCAAATATAAAAGAGTATACCTTCTTCTCAGCACCACATGGACCTTCTCCAATACTGACCATCTACTTGCTTACAAAGAAAGCCTCAACAGACACAAGAAGATTGAAATAACCCTTTATACCTTATCAGACCACCATGGATTAAAACTGGAACTCACAAAAACAGAAACAACAGAAAGCCTACAAACTCATCGAAACTGAACAACTTACTCAGGAATGAAATAAAGAAAAAAAAATTAAAGACGTTTTAGAATTCAATTAAAACGAGGGACTAACATACTCATATTTATGGGACACAATGAAAGTAGCGCCAAGAGCACTAAGTGCTTTCATGAAGAAATTGGAGAGGGAGTGAGTGTATGCAAGTGTGTGAGGCCTCCACATTGCATGGCTGGCCTTCCTGGACGAGAGTCAGAGGCCATAAGGGAACTCCATGGGAAGGGGCATGGCTGGCTACTGTCTGGTCATCCTGCTCACTGGGCTGTGATGCTAAGGGGGTTCCAATGCATTTTGTCACAACTGGGAACACTACACCTTCCTGAGAACTAGGTGAGAAATAGAAGTATTATTTTGTTGAAAGCAGAAGCCAGGACTCTGGAGCACTGTTTGTTGCTTATGGATCTTCTATACCAGAAAGTACAGTAGCTACACAGATGCTTCAGATCTACCATTGTTAGACACTTCGTGCCATCTGTCCTAGTAGTACCTCTTGGAAAAGAGTCACATCAAAGTCACACCAAGAATCTCCCATGGTTTCCCTTACCATCATACCAAAGAATAAAGGCAAAAGAGGCAAAAACAGGTGCAGAGGTAAAATTTGAAATGAATCTGAAAAAAGAGAGTTGGTGTTTAAAAAGGATGGGCAAAATCTACCACACAACAAGGACATATGCTCAACCATGTTCATAGCAGCCTTATTCATAATAGCCAGAAGCTGGAAACAGCCTAAATGTCCCTCAGTTGAAGAATTCTTAAAGAAACTGTGGTACATTTACACCTAAAATTTGTGGACAAATGGATAAAACTAGAAATGATCATACTGAGTGAGTTAACCCAGAAGCAGAAAGACTCACATGGAATATACTCACTTATAATTGGACACTAGCCCAAAAGGCATGTCCCATGAAAGCCTTCACTTACCAGGAGATTGGGATAGATGTGAGGACATCCTATTGGGACCCTAGGTGAGAGAAATGTAGGAGAATGGGGAAATAGAAGGACCCAGAGGGTCCTAGAAAATTACAAGAAGAACATCATGACAGGTGGATCTGGGCCCGGGGGGTTTGCTCAAACTACTGCACCAACCAAAGACAATACAAGCAGTAAACATTGAACCCCTACTCAGATCTAGCCAATGAACAGGACATTCTCCACAGTTGTGTAGAGAGCGGAGACTGCCCTCTATTTGTCCACTTCTTCTTGGTGGGGAGGCCTGGAGGCACTCAAAGAAAGAATAAGCAGGCTACCAAGATGAGACTTGATAGCCTTTGACCATATAGTTGGAGAAGAGGTCCCCTTCAGTCACAGACCTAGGGGATGGGAATAGGGTGAAAGTGGGAGGGAGAGAGCAACAGGAGGATACAAGTGATGGGATAACAATTTAGTTGTAATCTGAATAAATTAATTAAACTATTTCTAAAAGGCGTATGTGAAGGTGATCAAATGCTCGAAAATGGACAGTTGGAAGCAATGTGTTTTGATCGTTACAAGAGTCTGTGCCACATCAGGGGAAAGTTTAAAAAAAAGGTTTCAATAAATACCTCAGACATTATATTAATTATTCTATGAGACTATCATGATAACAAGGATGATGTAATCTAAAAGTACAATGCAGATGAAGCGAAAGTCTGAAGGCATATGGAGAACTTCCAGAACATGTTAAAATCAATTAAACAGACACATTTGGTGGTGGAGATGAAGATGAAATGCAGTTTGATGATATTGAAGATGATAAAGAAGACACTGAAGATCTAAGCTGAACTATGCATGCTACATTCCAAGTTCTCTGAAGATAGTTCTGCACACTTGGGATCCTGACTTTCAGTTGCTAAGTAAACTTCATTTAGCATGGGTATGACTTGTTAATGCAGATTGATGTATTTTTATTCTTAAAAGTATATTTCTTTGAAGACCAAAAAGATTGAGTTATCTTATGTGGCATGTTAATACTTTCTGCTTATGGGTGTAATTGAACTTAGGGTACAGAAATGTGCATGGTTTAGAGACTGCCTTTCCATTTGTAATGCTTCATTTCTGGCACGTGAGTGCTTTGTGTCAGTAGCTCTGCCTGGTGATCATCGTAGGCTGAAGTAAGCCCTTGTCCAGCACATCTGCTTCAGGCCTGTATAGTCTGATAATCTGGATATGCTTTGAGGCTTCTGGTCAGACTTACAGAAAATGAAGTCTGCCTTAACATTTTATACTTTCATGTTCTATACATTCATTTTATCCCTTACATTGTTGCCATCAATACATAGGCATTTCACATTGCAGTGTTAAAGTTTCATGAGTGTCAATGTTGAATTTTAAAAATTAGTCATTGTAGAAATTAAACACAGGAGGTAATCAATTATCTTGACTTTAGAAATATAATCATTGAGAGTTTATATGTGATTTTTACTTTTCTAATGCATACTCAAAATAGAAAATTAAAATAAGAAGAGAAATAAATATGTTCTGATACTTACATAGCATAATTTTCAAAGAAGGCAGTTGTTGCTAGCACATAAAATATTTTCTGCTTTGCAAAGTATGCAGTGTTTTTTAAAAAGTCATTTTCAAAATGCTAGCTACTGTATAGAGGCTTTGAACAGTTTATTTAGTGTGTACAGATTAAAGTTGTACAGGCAAAATCCTCCTTAAACTAAAATTAGGTTAAAAAGAAAGGAGCCCCAGCTTTGCCATAGTTTGAGCGGGACCCCTGGGCCCAAATCTTCATATCCATCCAGGTCCTTCTATCCATCTTTTCCACACTTCTCCACAAGACTCCCTACACTTGCCCAATGTTTGGCTTTGAGTGTCAGCATCTGTTTTCACCCATTGCTGGATGGAGCCTTTCAGACAAATCCACTTGGATTTGAGTTTCATGCAGGGTGATAAATATGGCCTTATTCATAATAGCTAGAACATGGAAACAGTCTAAGTGTCCCTCAGTAGAAGAATGGATAAAGAAACTGTGGTACATTTACACTATGGAATACTACTCAGCTATAAAAAACAAGGAATCCCCGAAATTTGTGGACAAATGGATTGAACTAGAAAGGATCATAATGAGTTAGTTAACCCAGAAGCAGAAAGACTCAAATGGTGTATACTCACTTATATCTGGACACTAGCCTAAAGGGCACATCCCATGAAAGTGGGATAGAAAGAGTATGGGAGAATGGGGAAATAGAAGGATCCAGAGGGTCCTAGAAACCTACAAGAAGAACATTATGATGGGAGGATTTGAGTCCAGGGGTTCTGCTCAAACTATGGCACCAGCCAAGGACAATATGTGCAGTAAACTTCAAACCCTGAACCAGATCTAACTAATGGACTTTCATACAAACTTGGGTACACCATATTTGACAACATCCCCTTGATGGGGAGACCTGGTGACCCTCAGAGGAAGGATAGCAGGCTACCAAGAAGAGACTTGATACCCTATGAGCAAGTACAGGGGGAGGAGGTCCCCCTTAGTCACAGGCATAGGGGAGGGGAGTAAGGGGAAAATGGGAGGGAAGGAAGAACGGGAGGATACAAGGGATAGGACAACCATTGAGATGTAACAAGAATAAATTAATTAAAAAAAAAAAAGAAGGACCTGGATGAGACAGGAGCTCTACAAGAAGACTAACAAAGCCAACTTACTTGCAGAAACTGAAGCACCTAGGCTCCCAACACAGATGTAGCCAATGGGCAGCTCAGTCTTCATGTGGATCCCCTAATAAGTGGAGCAGGAGATTTCTCTAACATGGACTCTTTTGCCTGACTTTGATCCCTTCTCTCCTAGTGGGGCTGGTTCGCCTGGCCAGAGGGAAGAGGATGCATTCAGTCCTGATGTGACTGGAGTGGGTTGGTGGGGTGGGTTCCCCTTTTCTGAGGAGTAGGGGAAGGAGACAGAGAAAGGACGAGACTAGGAGGAGAGGAATAAGGAGGCTACGATCAAGATATAAAGTGAATAAACAAACAAACAAAATTTGAAATATGTTGATGGAAATGCAAGGGGAAGAAATCTCTGTTGTAGACCTAAGATGCTACCTGGTGGCATCCTTAGCCATTTGGTTAGTGAAAGTTGGGTGCTTTCTTATGTTAATACACCCCACAGGGTTTTATCTGTTACTCACAGGATGTTAGGTATGACATAGAGGTGGGCAAGGAGTAGCTATTTAAGGTGTCCAATATAACTTGTAATTAGCCTCAGGATCTGCAAAATTCCAACCGCACTACCATCGCTGAAGTCCTAAACAGTTAATTAGCCTTGCAGAAAGTTCAGTAGAAGGTATGGCTTCTTAATGTCATATATCCTCCCAGAGCCACATGACAATTCATATCCCAATCAATCCTTTGATTAAAAAACAAAATCATGCAACAGTGCAGATAAAAGCATTTAATAAAAGTAAACTAAATGTGTGAAAAGCAGCCCTGCTTTATTGAGAGGAAATAGCCTTCGTTTCAGGGGCCTCCTGGAAGCCCCCCTACCTCTGCTAAACTTCCTTTCATCCAGTATTTTAAATTTTGTGAAAGTTGCTTCCCTGCTTCTTTCATGTAGTATTCCAAATCCTAAGAAGACAACCGTGATGTTTTCCTTTCCTAAGATTGGTGTGTTACCAGGATGAGGAGGTGGAGCCCAAAACAAATTAGTGGGGTCCACCTTCTAGGGGCCCCATGCCTGCTACTGTCTGACTAGCTGCCTAACAAAGGAACAGACACTGGCTGCAAAGGCTATCAGGGAGTCTGGCAGTATTCATACAGAGGCAGGAGGCATGCCCTTGTTTCTTTCTTTACCTTTGCATTACTCTGCAAAACTGGTATAGCCGGATCTATGCCCCGCCCTAAGCAGGCTCCTATATTTAAGGAAGGAGAGAACAGGATTAATTCAGAAACTGTCCACAAACTCCCCTGCAGGTGGCATGCGTTAGGCAGCAGAACTCAACAGCTACCCTAGAAGAGCAATCTAAAGACAGTGAAGTCATCAGTTGTCAACCAACAGGGAGCAAAGATCAAGGTATAGAAGGAACGTCACCTGGAATCCTGTGAGTATTAACAACTATCTTCCTGAGGTCCCAGGCAGGACTCCCTCAAGGAACAGATGGCAAAGTCAGGAAAAGGGCAAGGGCCAGTCACTGTTTCCAGTGCAGAAAAAAATCACTAAATTTTCATGATAAAGGAGAAAGTGTGTTGTGCCTCTAGCCCTAAATTTTTCAAGTTCTGGGTTTTTGGTCTTATTGTTAGATGTAAGAGTGAGGCATAGCTAAAGGATTTGCAGAAATCACCTTGACCAAGAACAGTCAAGAATTTTTTTCCCTGCAGAAAGACACCAAGGTTAAATGCATCTGGCATAAAACAGGGCCAAGATCTCCTCAGTGTACAAAACTAGCACAAATTCTGTTCATGTTCTGTCTGAGGAGACACCATGTACTAGCTGTTCTGGAGTGTGGCCTGACCTGGAAAGCCCAGACAATCTGACTGACTGTCCAAGCTAAACCTTTTCTGCTTTCTCCTGATAAAAGGGTAGCTTTCTTTTTTGCTCTCCTCAGAAGGAACTCGGGTCTTTGCTGCAGACACTTGCATCTGGCCATCTGGGTTCACAGGTCAGTTTGCACAGTTCTTTCCCAAGGATAGTATAAGGACATGTACCTACCAGCCCCTCGGGATGCTGAAGCCTTGAAAGGTTATGACATTGCAGGGACACTGGGACACTGAAGCAATATTTTCCGGAAGTACCTGGATCTTAGACTCTCTAAAAGCATCCTCCTTCACCTCAGAGACAGGTTGACTACTGAAGGCACCCTTTTCTGTTAGAGACACTAAGGCATTTGATTCGTGGAAGTAGGACTTAATTGACTGACAAGATATAGAGTCTTGTGAGTTCTTGGCACCTTCAGAGCTGAACACTGGCCCTCCCTGGACTATAGTAATAAAATTGAAAGGGACCTTCCCTGATCTCCTTGAAATCACTGTACTAGGCCAAAGCAAAGAGGCTTTTGGGTTTTTCACCCTGGCATAGAGCCACACGTAGGAGAATAATGACGTAGTAAGTAGATTAAGAAAGAAGCCTTCTATGGCCTGGTAGGAAGCAGTCACATGGCCACAGGAAGATGACTTGGACCCAGCAATCTGCTGAGTTCCTGGGTCAGAGCCTTTTAACTGGCTGTAGCTACAGAGTATCCATTGGGGTTCTAAAACTCCCAGAGTAGTTGAGGGTGAACACCTCCCCCTCCAAAAGCACAAGAGAGCTGTCTCCGTGCCAGGGTCATTCTCCCACAGAGAATTCACAGGCCAAGCTATGTCTGTAGTAATAAATGCAGGCTGAGCGAGACTAGGCTGGAAGCAAGCTATAACTCAAGGGGGAAAATCCTTTTATGCCTTTAAATGTCAAGAGTAGATACTTGATGCGAGTCTCTTACCATCCAGAGCAGGAAGCAGGCCTCCATTATGTGGCATCGTTGCACTAGCAGTGTTAAGCTGTACAGACATAGTTCTAGGGGCCAAAAGCCAGAAACCAGCTTATTTATAGATTTCAGTAGCAAACTTTACTTAAGTATCACTGTTTTTATATGTCATTGAAATTATGTTTGCTAAGTTAAATGTGCTTACATCCACTATCAGTTTTAGAGTTTATTTTTCTATAAAAATGTGATTTATTTTTGTCTTAGTACATGAACTTGAAAGAAAACTAAAAAAAAAAAAAAGTGCATATATCCTGAAGAGTTTTGGTGTTTTGTTTTGTTTTGTTTTGCCAGTTTACGAAATATAGGGTTTTTATTTAAGCCACAAATAAGAGATTAAGGCACTTCTAGCTCTGGGGTTTTTTTTTTTTAATCAGAGCTTGAAAAGTCCTCCTACAACAAACACTATGAAACTGGGTATGTGCAGCAAACATCTTATTAACCCAAACCTGGGTATGGTGGCAAAGAACACTTCAGGGTCTCCAGCGACCAGGATGCAGCTGTGAGCATAGCAGGCTAAACAGCTACACCACAGGGAACATGGGGGAATGCCAACTGGAGCTACTTTTGTAATGTCTTTAAATTATAATATAGTCACATAATTTCCACCTTCTCTTTCCTCCCTCCAGTCCCTCCCATGTACACTTCCTTGCTCTTTCTTAAATTCATGACCTCTTTTAAAAGAACACTAAAAAAATAACCCCAAACACACATACACAGAGACAGAGAGACAGAGAGAGAGAGAGAGAGAGAGAGAGAGAGAGAGAGAGAGAGAGAGAGAGAGAGAGATTTCTAAATATATAAAAACAATCAGTCTAGTTACTTGTTTAATGTCAGGGTTAACCTCTTATATTGAAAATCCAGTTGGGGATTTTAGTATTCCTTACCAACAAGGGTTTTAATGTCATGAAGCTCTTTCTTTTTTTTAATTATTTTATTTTTGTACATATACATTTATAGTATTATACATATATACAATAGATTACCTCTAGCAAGAAGAACCGTGACATAATCAAAAATTATATAAATGTTACAGTCTTAGTGTTTTGGCTATTTGTATTTGACAGCCTTGAAGAAAACATCTTTCCTATCTTGGTGCATCAAATGAAGCTCTTTCATTTGCAGTGTTTCTTTAAAAAAATTTTTTTAGGGGTGGCATTTGCATTGTTCACTAGAGGGCTAAATCATAGTACATTTCAGATGTCCTTTCTTTCTGAAAGACTTTCTGATGGGATGCTCTACCTCAAGTCTTCTTCAGAGGTTTGGTATTGTCCTGTGTCAGTTAGGGCCTGTCTGGGTCCCGTGCCTCATCTGTGATTTGTGAAACTCTACACATGCCTGCGGGCCCAACCCATGGTCAGTTCTGGTCTCCACCATGAATCTGCAGCTTTCAAGAAAACCATTGGGCACTGTGGAACTCCAAAGTACCAGCAGGCTTTGTCCAGAGCTTTCACTACAGCCATGGAGGGATACAGAACTTTCCACATACATGTGGGCCTAATTCAGAACCAAATTCCTCGTTCTTATAATGATCAAAAAATCATTCTATTTTATCATTGTCTATTGATACATAATGTTGATACATTTGTGGGATCCAAGTCAGTTGTCCCATATTATGCTCAATACTCAGACACTAGGTGTGTCTGCCTTCATGATGATATTTGGGTTGAATGTCATTAGAATGTTTCTCAGGCCATAGTATTGACACTGGGCTATGCTGCAGCAGACATAATATCAAGGACTTTTGTTGCTACTGATCCTAATTCAGAATACATACTTAACGTGTGTTCCATCCAGATCTCTTCATCTTATGAGACATTTCATCTTAGAAATCTGAAACTGTATGAATATCCTGCCTTGGTATTTTTTAACTCCTGAGTATTAGGATTTATTCTGGCTTTTAAAAAGCATATTTAAGAATGCATATTCATAACGGCAAAGGGAAGAATGAGACAGAAAAATATGAAATGACAAAATTTTTTCTTAAATTTTTTATTAAAAAAATCAAGAGTCCATAGGTGTGCCAATTTATTTATTTGTTTTCAATTTTATTCCACTCATGAATATGTCTGTTTTATGGCAATACCATGCTGCTTTTATTACTATATCTTTTTAGCTCAACTTGAAATTTGTTGTTATATATATTTGTTTATTCACTTTACATCTTAGCATCTTAGTTATAGCCCCATCCCTCTTCTCCTCTCAGTCCCAACCTCCCTCCCTCTCCCCATTTCCCATTCTATTCCTCAGAAAAAGGAAGCCCCACTTCCCATCCACCCTGGCTCATCAAGTTGCATCAGGACTGATTATGTACTCTAACCCTGTGGCCTGGCAAGATAGTCCTACCACGGGGAAGTGATCAAAAAGCTGGCAACAGAGTCCATATCAGAGACAGGCCCTGCTCCATTATTAGAGGGCCTACATGAAGTCTGAGCTGCCTATCGGCTATATCTGTGCTGGGGTCCTTCATCCAGTCCATGCACGGTCCTTGGTTCATTCTTCAGTCTCAGCAAGCCCATCTGGGCCCTGGTCAGTTGGCTATGTTGGTCTTCTTGTGAAGCTCCTGTCACCTCCAGCTCCTTCCCTCCTTCCTCCAGGACTCCCTATCTATCACCTGATGTTTGGCATTGAGTCTCAGTATCTGTTTTGAGGTGCTGCTGGGTGGAGCCTCTCAGAAGCAACTCTGCTAGGTTCCTGTCTGCAAGCATAGCAGAGTATCATTGATAGTGTCAGGGGCTGGCTCCCTCTCACGGGGCACAGGAGTGTCTTGGCATGGGCCAGGCACTGGATAGGCCTTCCCTCGATCTCTATTCTATCTGTTCTATCTTTATTCCTGCACATCTTGTAGGCAGGAGACAGTCTGAGTCAAAATTTTTGTGGACAGGTTGGTGTAACCCTCTCCCTACTAGGAGTCTTGTCTAGTTAGGGCGAGTCCTTTACAGTCTCTATGGCCCCTGCCACTAGAAGTCTCTGCTAGAGTCTTCCTCATATCCTTCCAGGAGCCTGCCTTGACTTAGGTCTCCAGCTTGTCAAAGAGATGCTCCTACACACAGTTAGTTACTCTTTTCTCTACAGGCCTTCTGTCCTTCCACTCCTGCTCTCCTGAGGTCTGATGTCCACCCTCTTCGTGTTCCCTCTCCTGTCCTTTTTCCCCCTCTCCTGTCTTGTTCCCTCTCTTTAATCATTGCCTCTGTCTAATCTATTTCCCCATCTGAGTGAGATTTAAGCATCCTCTCTTGGATCCTCCTTGTTAATTTCCTTCTTTGGGACTATACAATGCAGTATGTTATTGCTGTCCTGTATGGCTAAAATCTACTTATAAGTGAGTACATACTGTGTGTGTCTTTATGGGACTGGGTTAACTTACTCAGGATGATATTTTCTAGACCCGTCCATTTGCCTGCAAATTTCATAGTATCTTTGTTTTTAATAGCTGAATATTATTCTATTGTGTAAATGTACCACAGTTTCTTTATCCATTCTTCAGTTGAGGGACATCTAGGTTGTTTACAGATTCAGGCTGTTAGGCATAGAACTACTATGAACATAGTTGAGCAAGTGCCCTTATATGGTGGAACATCTTTTGGGTATATACCCTGGAGTGGTATAGCTGCATCTTGAAGTAGAGCTACTACCAATTTTCTGAGAAAGTGCCAGATGCATTTCCAAGTTTGTAATTTGTACAAGTTCGCACTCCCACCAGCAATGGAGGAACACTGTCTTTTCTGCATATCCTCGCCAGCATGTTATTTCACTTGAGTTTTTGATCTTAGCCATTCTGACAGGTATAAGATGGAATCTCAGAATCTGTTTGATTTGAATTTCCATCATAAGTAGGGATACTGAGGATTTCTTTAAGTCTTTTTCAGCCATTTGAGATTTCCTTTGTTGAAAATTCTGTTCATCTCTGTGTAAATTTTTTAATTGAGTTATTTTGTTTGTTAGTGTTTAATATTTTGAGTTCTTTATATACATTGGATATTAGTCCTTTATTGGATGTAGGACTGAAGAAGATTGCTTTTCCCAATCTGTGGATTGCTCTTTCATTATAGTGACAGTGTCCTTTGGCTTACAGAAGCTTTTCAGTTTTGCAACATCCCATTTATTAATTATTGATCTTAGGGCCTGAGCTGTTGGTTTTCTGTTCAGGAAGTTGTCTCCTGTGCCAACAGGTTCTAGGCCTTTCCCTACTTGCTCTTGTAATAGATTTAGTGTATCTGGTCTTATGTTGACGTTTTTCATCTACTTGGGCTTCAGTTTTCTTCAGGGTGACAAATATGGATCTATTTGCATTTTTCTACATGTAGACATCCAGTTAGACCAGCGCCATTTGTTGAAGGTACTGTCTTTTTTCATTGTATGGTTTTGGCTCCTTTGTCAAAACTCAAGGGTAGGTAGGTGTGTGGGTTTATTTCTGGGTCTTTGATTCCATTCCAATGATCAATCAGTCAATTTCTATGGCAATACCATGGAGTTTGTATTACTAGTGCTCTATAATATAACTTGTCGTCAAGGTGGAGATGTCTCCAGAATTTCTTTTATTGTATGTAATTGTTTTAGCTATTCCAGATGTTTTGTTTTTCCCTATGAAGTTGAGATTTGTTTTCAATATCTTTAAAAAAATTGTGTTGGGAATTGCATTGAATCTGTAGACTGCTTTTGGCAAGATGGCCATTTTCACTATATTAATCCTACCAGTCCATGAGCATGGGTGATCTTTCCATCTTCTGATATCTTCTTCAATTTCTTTTTCCAGAGCCTTAAAATTCTTGTCATATAGGTGGCTATTATGAGTGGTGTGGTTTCCTTAATTTTTTTTCTCAACTTCTTTGTTATTTGTGTACAGCAGGGCTACTGATTTTTTTTAATTAATCTTTTTTCCAGCTACTTTCCTGAAGGGGTTTTTCAGCTGTAGGAGTTCTCTGGTGGAATTTTTGGGGCTGCTTATGTATACAATCACATCATCTTCAAATAGCAATAGTTTGACTTCTTCCTTTCTGAATTTTATCCTTTTGATCTCCTTTAGCTGTTTTATTGCTCTAGCTGGAACTAATTAGTACTGTATTGAAGAGGCAGGGAGAGAGTGGGCCACCTTGTTTTGTCCCTAATTCTAATGGAATTGCTTTGAGTTTCTCTCCATTTAATTTGCTATAAGCTTTGGCTTGATGTATGTAGCTTTTACGATGTTTAGGTAAGTGCCTTGTATCTCTGGTCTCTCCAAGACTTCTATCGTAAAGGGGTGTTGGATTTTGTCAAGGGCTTTTTCTGCGTCTAATGAGATGATCATGTGATTGCTTTCTTTCCGTTTGTTATGTGGTAGATTACATTGATGGGTTTTCATATGTTGAAACATCCCTGCATCTGTGGGATGAAACCTATTTGATCATGGTGGATGATGAATTTGATGTGTTCTTGTATTCAGGTTAATAGTATTTTATGAAGTATTTTTGCATCAATTTTCATAAGGGAAATTGGTCAGAAATTCTCTTTCTTTGTTGAGTCTTTGTATCATTTGGGTATCAGGGTAACTGTGGCATCATACAATGAGTTTGGCAATATTCCTTCAGCTTCTATTTTGTGGAGCAGTTTAAGGAATATTGGTATTAGCCCTTCTTTGAAAGTCTGGCAGAATTCTGCACTAAAACTATCTAGTGCTGGTATATTTTTGGTTGGCAGACTTTTCTTGACTGCTTCAATTTCCCTATGGAATATAGGACTGTTTAAATTGTTTACCTGATCTTGATTTAACTTTGGTAGATAAAAATCTATCAAAAATTCATCCATTTCTTTTAGACTTTCCAATTTTGGTGAATACAGGCTTTTGAAGTAAGACCTAATGATTCTTTGGATTTCCTCAGTGTCTGTTGTGCCTCTCTTTTCATTTCTGATTTTGTTAATGTTGGGTACTGTCTCTCTGCCTTTTAGTTAGGTTGGCTAGAGGTTTGTCAATCTTCTTGATACTATCAAAGAACCAGCTCTCATTTTCATTGAGTCTTTGGATTATTCTTTTCACTTATTTATTGATTTGTCTTGAGTTTGATTATTTCTTGCCATCTGTTCCTCTAGGCCGTGTTTCCCTCTTTTCTTTCTAAAGCTTTCAGGTGAGCTGTCAAGTTTCTAGTATGGGACCTCTCCAATTTCTTTATGAATGCACTGCTTTCATGGTGTGTCATCAGTATAGGTATCATTGTATCTTCATTTTCTTTGAATTTTAGAAAGTCTTTCATTTCTTTCTTCCTTGACCCATTGGTCACTGAGCAGGGAGTTGTTCTGTTTCCATGTGTGTACAGGCTCTTTGTTATTTCTGTTGTTGCTGAGGTCTATGTTTAATCCATAGTGGCAAGTTAAATAACAATGGGTTACTTCAATTTTCTTATATCAGTTGAGGTTTACTTTGTGACCAACTCTATGGTTGATTTTGGAGAATGTTCTGTACAGTGTGGAGAAGTAAGTATATTATTTTGTGTTTGGGTGAAAAGTTCTGTAGACATCTATTAGGACCATTTGATTCATGACCTCTGTTAGTGTCATTATTTCTCTAATTAGTTTTGATGATCTGTCCATTCATGAGTGTGTGTATTTGGGGCTTAGATGTTCAGGATTTACATGTCTTCTTGGTGCATTTTTCCCTTGATGAATACGAAGTGTCCTTCCCATGCTTCTATTTTATTAGATACTACAATGGCTACTGCAGCTTGTTTCTTGGGTCTATTTGCTTGAAAAATCTTTTTCCATCCCTGTACTCTGAGGTAATGTCTATCCTTGTTGCCGAGGTGTTTCGTTTATGTAGCAGAATGTTGGATACTCTTTACACAAGCCATTCTGTTAGCCTGTGTCTTTGTATTGGAAATTTGAGACCACTGATGTTGATGGACATTACTGATTAATAACAGTTCCTTTTAATTGTCGTGTTGGTGGTGATAGTCTGCTTGTGTGCTTGTGATCTTTTGGTTTTTCTGGTGTTATCTATATCTCTGTCTGTCTGTCTGTCTGTCTGTCTCTCTCTCTCTCTCTCTCTCTCTCTCTCTCTCTTCCTCTCTCTCTCTCTCTCTCTTCCTCCCTCCCTCCCTCCCCATCCCCGCCCCCTGTGGCTGTCCTCAAACTCACTATGTAGGTGAGGGTAACCTTGATCTTCCTTCTATCTCAGTTCTGGAATGATACAAGTATATCCTTCTATGCCTGGGTGGCTCTTCACACAACACATCTTATGGAGTTTGTATAAAGACGAGCATTCGCTATCATACTTTCATGCAGCCATTTCCACTCCCCTATGCTCTCTCTATTTATCTTCCTGCTGAGCTGGAGATCCCATTGGCCTCCAGTGTCTCCATAGTTTCACTTTCTTGATAAAACCACATAGTAGAAATCACCTAGTATGGCCCACTTTCACACAGGGTTCTTGTATTTGTTAGTGGGTGTTGAGATTTTCCACATGTCTTATTGTTACTTCACAGAGTGTCATTTTCCATTTAGTCTTTGGAGATAAAAGCAAAATTTCAGAAAACATTCTTACCTTGACCTGCTTCAAGAGTTACCTGCAGCCCTCCTGACCTTCATGAAATAAATCCATGGAAAAATCTCAACACATTACCAGTATGTTGGTCACTCCAGAATGGAAAGGGAGTGTGGGCCTCCAGTTCTTTGGGAGGGAACTGTTGGTCAACAGCCCACGAGGGCAGGAGGAGCAGAAGGTGAGGGGCAGGGCTCAAAAGACTCAGAGCACAGTGGAAATGACTTCTGGAAACCACCTCAGCAAGACAGTCCAACTTTATTTGGGGTTAAAAAATACTTTATAGTCCTTGGGGAGTGCATGGGGGCTCCCAGAATAGGTGTACCTATATGGTTAGAACCAGGAATTCCAAAGATGCCTGATTTGAGTTTGGCATCACTCTCCTATCATATGATTTGGAGCACAGTACCTGATTATCCTATAGGTGCAGGAAGAGGAGAGCTAGAAGGGAACTATGGCAAAGGCCATATATCAGATGTGGTCAGGGGCATCTATGCCTAAAAGTACTCTCCAGATGAGGTCGAGAAAAGTGTAGGAGGTCCTGCTGGAGAGAGAGAGTCCTCCATCAATCACCAAGCTCAGAAAGGCTATCCGGACTGTGAGGGCTGCAACCTCAAACAGAAGGGTCCTCAAACAGGAGAGAACATGTTCTTGAAGGATAGCTGCCATGTGTGCTTTCTTTATCCCAGAGCCCTTTCTAGTTTGGAAGCCTCAAATAGACAAGACCTTAAATGGACCTTCTCAAGTCACAAAACGCTGCTGAGTCCAGAACAGCTGGCCCAGCAGAGCCCACTGATGCAGGAACCAGGGCACTATCCCTCCCACATTCCCAGACATATCTGTAGCTGCCTATAAACAACTAAATGCTTGGCCTTGGATGTTAAGATTAAGATGCCATGCTCTTAATCTGGATAAAGGAGATTTATTGTGGGAAAGGGGAAAGGGGGAGGAAATGTAAGGGAGCCCTTGACAGAGAGAAATAAAGAGAGACAGAGAGACAGAGACAAAGAAAATAAGAAAAAGAGGAGTAAGAGAGCATGGAGTGGCTGGCATGTACTTTTTACTGGTGGCAGCCATAGGTGATGACATTAGATGTTGCCAGGCCCTTGAAATCAGGCTAGTGGGGCCACCTGTATGTTAGCATTAGGAATGGAAAGCAAGGCGATAAACTTCACTAGGAGGAAGAGGAAGGCTAGATATCTCAGTGTAGGACCACACAACTGCACTATGACAGGAAACAGCTGTCAAGCTACAGTACAGCATGCTCTCGCCTGTGCTGCTGGGTCACTCTGTGTGCTATAAATGACAGAAGAGTTTTCAGAGAACATATATCTCTTATAAATGGTGTGACTATTACCATTACTTTGATAAACTCATATGCAACACTGAGAACTATGGGTGACAGTGTGAACCCTCATTCTGCAGATAACTATCCTACCTCCAAAATCATCTGAAATCTTATAAGCTAAGCTTATCAGTATGGTAACTGCGATCTCTCACTTACATACCTGATAAAACTGAATCCACATACAAACTTCCTCACTAATACATTAAACTCTGACTGCAAGTTTCACCTGTTAGATTTTTCTGTGTATCAAACCCTTAGCCACATAAGCATTTGCTAAACATGTCAATATCATTCTTATGAACTTAGAATAAAATCAGAAATGCTATGGCTGATGTGTTACAGTTCTATAATTTTATATAAGGAAGGTTGTGAGTGTGTGTGTCTATGTAGTCCAGACTGCCCTCAAATTCAAAGTCCCCTTCCTTCAGCCTCCAAGAGCTTGGAATATCTACAGTTATATAACATACACATAAATCGATGTAAATTTAATTCTAAGGTTTCAAGAAATCAAAACAAAGTTGTTCATCATAGAAATATGTCTCGTCATTCTATTATGGACACATTTGTGATCCTGCTTGGAGGTTAATGATAACGGCCTGGAGACGTCTGTTAGCCTTTTTCCTGGGGGCAGTCCCTCAGCTAGCCACCTAGGCTCAACCCAGCTCCCTTGCCACTGCATCTCTACCCCCCCCCCACTGGCTCTCTTTGATGCTGCTCTCCCTCACCGCTCTGCTCCAGTTCCCCTCCAAGCACCAGCCTTCAGCTCTTTATTCAACCAAAGCTCTCTCCTTTTGTACACACAAAAAAAGGCTTAAGAGCATAGTGAGAAACATTCTACAGCTTACTCCCTCTGAACTAATCAGTACGCCTTTTGTAGCCATACAAAAGCACAGCATGCTCTAGCCTTTGCTGCTGGATCACTCTGTGTGCTATAAATTACAGCAGAGTTCTCAGAGAACATCTACCTCTTATAAACAGTGACCATTACCATTCCTATATTACTATATTACTATATGAAACACTGAGAAGTGTGGGTGAAAATATGAACCTTTGCTGCCTTTGGCCAGATTGAGAGCTATGTGACCTCTCTCAGGGCAGCTGGATTTGAATATGACAATTTTAGAGAATTATTGATCACGCTGTTTACATCTTTTTGGGAAGGTGAAGAAACAACAAACATTTACATACAGGAAGCAGGTCTTGTGGAGCTACAGAAAGTACCATACTGCACATCCTGCCAGTACAGTTCCTGTAGCTGCCAGCACCTGGCACAACTGAATTACAGGGGCACACATTCACAGCGGTTCATTCAATACATGCGAGGGTAGATTGCCCCCACACCACTGGGTTTGTTCCCCAAGAAAGATCGGATAGTTTTAGGTGGTGGTTGCTCTTCAGCTGAGCCCTATCACTGCTAAAACCCTTATCACTACAGACTTCAGAAAGACTTCTGTCAGTCAGACTGCAACACCATGACCCTTCAGTGAACACCGTTCCATAGAAAGGGAATGTAACAATGTAGTTCATGCAGTCATGTCTGTACACTATGAACTATTTAATGATCCCACCTCCACCTGCTTTGGCAATTATTTGCATCTATTCCACTCCGTGTTCCCTGAAACTCACAGGAAGCCACGATCTATGGCACAAACCATGTCTTTGCCTGTTTGTAGGGCCTCAGACCGGCTGCTTCCAAGCAGCCAACACACACTGGCAGATTCCTTCATAGCTGTCTTCCTCCTGGTAGCTGTCCCCTCAGAGATGTTTGTTTCTTTAAACCAAGTTACTCCAAATGCTCCACATGCCTACAATTTTACTTTTCTTGCTCAGTGAACACAAAAGATGCCAGTAACTCTTCTGACCCCCTGACAGATTGCTTTCATGGTTAAGCTTCAGTATCGAAATTAACATGAGTTCACATTCTTAACAGCATCTGTCAAGTCCCCATTCTAAGATGTCATTAGAAAAAATGAAAGACCTCCACCTTGACGAGCAGCACCTCAAGCCTGAGACCAAAGAAGTGAATGGCATCCTCATGTCCAAGATGATGAGTGATAACTGGGACAAAATCTGGAACTTCCAAGCAAAGCCGGATGACCTCCTCATTGCAACCTATGCAAAGGCAGGTGGGTGCAAGGAATGGTCCCAGGAAAAAACCACGTACACAGAGCAAGTGCTTCCTGAAGTGGACATCTTGATTAAAATGGATGTGTGGGGCTTTATCTGGGCAAGTCCCGGGAAACAAAACAACCAGCCCAACTTCTAAGTGTCAATGCCACAGCCTACAGCATCCTCCTTTCATTAAGTTCTTGAAGGAAAGAGATGGCTCAACCATCACATGCCCCCAAAGACAGAGGGAAACTACAAAGTGTTGACACAAACATTACAAAGCACATACTCTGGGAAATAAGATGGAAATTCTTGGGGTAAATTCCGCTGCCCAGGCCTCCTTTCTCTATACACCTCTCCAGCACCTAACCTGCTCTTTCTAATGGCCTAGATCGGCAAGGACTTGGGCACTTGCAGCCTGTAAGTACTACTAGGAGCCCTTGCACACCTACTGTGGGAAAATAGAGAAGGAAGTGTTACTAGAATCCTAGGATCAGAAAGACAAGGCACGCCAGGGGCCTGCTCGGGGAAGGAAACTCAGGAACCTAAGATAAGCATGGAAAAACCTGCCAATTTGTTTCTCCTCCCGCCCCCCCCCCCGGGAAACATTGGTGAATGACTAGTGGGGGCTTCCCCCCCCCATATCATTTGTTTTTGTCACCCCACACAATGTGATGGGATTAACAGTTTGGACATTTGATTTAGTAATAGGGACTTTTGACATCAAAATGCAGCTATATTTTTGGAAAGGGCCCTTAAAGTGCTCCATATTGGTTAGCATCTCCACTCCGGTTACTCACTGGGCTAATATCTAGCTTAAGAGTTTCTAAACAGAGCCTCTGGGTGCTATAGGCTCTCTGTCTGGCTTTCACTGGACATGTGGCTTCCCCATACTGAACTTAAGCATGCACTTTTTCTTAGAACAGAAATTTTGGATGTGCCCACATGAAAATCACGAAGTTACCTGCAAGGCCATCTGGACAATGGTCTGTCTCTCTCTGTCTCTCTCCTTCTCCCCCATGTCCCTCTTCCTTTCTCTTACCTCTCCTCTCTCCCTCCCTCTGTGTCTGGCTTTGATACAGTATTTCTTTCAGCACCTCTGACCCTACATGCACTCCCAGGTGTAAGAAACCTGCCCTGGTCTCCTCCAGACCGTGCTTAATTCTTAGGGCAGGTGAATTCTATTCTTATTTCCATTCTTCATGGCCAAACTGCCATAGTTCTACCCAACTGCATCTCTCTGGCCTTTCAGCAATAAGTAAGCAGCCCTCCTGTGCGCTCCTCCAGAACATTGTCCCCTCTCCAGTCTTGCTGTGGCAATGCTATCTTTTGGCTATGTTTATGCCTAGTGTGTTGGGTTTACCTATTAGAAACAGCCACACTAAAAGCAGTTACTGTATCTTGGTGCAAGAAAGACTAAAATCTGTAACCTTGAAAATGGAAGTATCTCTTAATTTGAAAGAGACGAGTAGGTAGGCAAGAAGGAGTGTCTGTCATGGCTCCTCCAAAAGGAACGTCAACTTATTAAAGCAAGTGCACTCTGATTCAATCCACACTTGCCTGGCCCCATATTTATTCACTCAAACTCCATTTATGGAGGACAACTTACTTTACTGAATGCCAGGGAGTAAGAACACAGAGAAACCATAAGAAAGCATACGCTACAAGCACACAGTGGCAAGGAGCACATGACCCCACCCCCCCCACACACTCACACAATATGCAGAGAATGTAACAGGTGAGTCAATTACATCTAGAACCCAGCAAATCTGAGCACAGCTGTGTATATATGCAATTGACTTAAAAAGAATTGAATTGTGCCATGAGTTGGCAGAACTGAAAATAACTGATGCTTCTAGGTACCACCTGGACACAGGAAATTGTAGACATGATCCAAAATAATGGGGATGTGCAAAAGTGCCAGCGGGCCAACACCTATGACCGCCACCCTTTCCTTGAGTGGACCTTGCCTCCACCCCTTAACTCAGGTAAGTTCCCCCAACTTGGGTGCAGGGGACTATAATCATTGTGCAGCATCTGTTTTCATCCCAGAGGAAGATCATTTCTATAGTCTTCATTCTAAAACATACTTTCAAATGGTACCAGAAAGGAGTCTGAAAGCAGCCTAGGTCAACACAAGGCAGATAGCTCATGGTGTGCAAGCATCTGAAGTGCCATGCCTATGTAACATGCTCAGTGAAGGAGGGCAAGTTCGTAGGTGGGGTAATCAATTCCTGGAGCTGAGGGCCAGTGCTCTCTCACTGGCCTCCCTAGGCTCTTATTCTTATCTAGAAGGCACCCACCTTAAGGACCAGGGATCTTTTCCTCAGGGATTTTAGTGGTATTCCCAAATGAAATTAAAAAACAAAAACAAAAACCTGAGAGGTCTGATTAAGTCAAATTATATGGTGCCTTTACTTACTACCGGCAGGGCTAACCCAGACAGAGTGGCAAGAGGCAGCCACAACCCCCAACATGTTTGAGTTTTCAAAGGCAAGAACTGCAATTGCTACGTATACAACAAGGAAGTATTGTTTACAGAAGTGGAGGGACAACAGTTTAGGGCTCAGGAATTTCTTATAGCTTTGAGGTCAGGAACACACTGTATAGGACTTTATGGCTGGTCCAGAGACCAGTTTACTCAATGTAGCTTTAGCACTTAAAGTATTCTTAGGCTACTTTCACAGGAGGCATAACTATAGTTCACTGCCACTACAAAATAAATAAGAAGTTCTAGTGACTACCCCAGTCCACCTTCAGGATCCTGACATGGAATCTAAAGTTTAGGTAAAGGGCAAGAGGTACGTATACCTAAGTAGAAGGGTGGTGTAGTTCCATCTGTCACTGTGTAGGACCCTCTAGAATTAACTGGAAAGCTGCCCTGAAGAAGAAGGGAGACATAAATCTTCTATATGTAAGACTATAGTCAATCATTTGCCCAATACAATTTCCAGTGTTTAACACAACGTTGGATCCACATAGCTGGGGAGAAAAAAACCTAGCTAAACAGTATGATCTTACTTCCTAGGTCTGGATCTGGCTAACAAAATGCCTTCCCCTAGAACCTTGAAGACTCATCTGCCCGTCCAGATGGTGCCACCTTCCTTCTGGAAAGAAAACTCAAAGGTAAGACCAGCTCAATTTCATTCATTAAAAACAGAAACAACCAGTGGAAACTATAGGACAGGTGGCAGCATTACCCCAAAACCTATGTATTCATTTTTACACCCACCTTTCCTTCAGAATATTACTGCTGAGTACCATTTGAAATGTTCATAGAGGATTCTGATCATCTGCCCACTAACCTGTGCTAAGTGAGAAAAATCAATTATACAAAACAAGAAGTTTCTGGCTGAAAGTAGAATGTTAGTTTGGAACCCCTATGAAGCAGGGGCCAAAAAGATATAAATGAAAGAGCAGTCTATCTGGGAAAAGGAAAACAAGACAGTGCATTTGGGGATTGTTGGGACCCTACAAAGAAAAAGCCAGATGGATCTGAAAACACAGGTTGTACTATAGCACCAGGCAATATTGAACAAAGCTTTTCAGAGTCTTGCTAAAACCAACCATCAGAGAGCCTTACCTGCCTCAGGATTTCTACTGTACCAACTCCTTAGCCAACAGTATCTTTTTTTGATATATGGCCTTGTCCAGAACATGGTAATTGGTCAGCAAAGGCTATCTGACCTTGTAGACCCAACTTCAGAAGAGCCACATACAACACACACACACCTATTTAGTCATAACACTAACACTCTTTGTAAAATCAGTCTGATGCATCCTGAAAGCTTCCTTGATGGCAGTCCCTTTCTTTATCCACTTAGATGTGAATAATAAATGACTTCTAATATCTTTGCCTAAACTCTTCATTTCATGATGGTATTGTAGGTGTAACCATGGCTACTCAATGCTACTGTATCTTAGGCAACAGAACTTGGGAATGTTACTACTGCCAAATGGGCCTTGCAGGTGTGATTAAGGATGTAATGAACAACCCAAATTATCTGGGCCCTAGATTTCACCATAGAGGCATATATAAAAGAAGCAAGTAGGAACAGCAAATATAACAACCAAAGCAAGAAGAAAAAGTGATCCTAATAAAGGGTCAGCAGATAAGAAATACAGGTAATTTTCAAAGCTAGAATGATAAGAAAACACATTTCCCTAGAGTCAACAAAAAGAAACAGCTCTGTTGACAACTTTACTATTGGCCAATCAAACATGGCCTCCAGGTATCCAAGTTAATACACCTAATTTTCATCACCCACTACATGTATAATAATTTGTTACAGAACCAACTAGAAACTAATATATATCATCATACTCTTATAAATTATATTTGACTTTGATTCCATATTGTAAGCTCTCTTGCATATATACCCTGTGCCTAGGATTTCTCTTGTATCGAGTCTCTCAGATCTGAATATAATACCCAACACAAAAACACTGTGTAAAACAAGGGTTGACAATTAAATCGGGAAGCTTTGTCTGGAATACAGGAGGCCTTGGGGAAAAAAAAAAAAATATATATATATATATATGATAAATATAGTACCTCACACTTTTTGGGTTCCTAAGTTCTTTCATAAACACTGGATAGAAATGTGGTATCAAGAATGGAAGTAGAGAAACAGTAAATCAGGACTGAGAATATTGGCAAAAAATACAGTTGGCAAACACACACTCTGGTAATTCATCAGAAGGAAAACTGACGATTGAGGCAACAGACAAACGTGCTTAAGAAAACACCAGTGTGCTTGTATCAGACAAGAAGCTTTGCAGTATTACTTACAGTAAAATGCCTGGCACAAGGTACTGATGAGGTAAGGAAGGTTTATTTTTCTGGAGGTTCAATTTTAAGATTAGGCAGCCTATTGATTGAGCCTCTAGCAAGAGTAGCATATGCTGTGGAAGTGAAGTCCAAAGTGAGAGGTTGAATCTCAAAGTAGAAATAAAAGATATGGGAGGGTCAGAAAGAAAGAGGGAGAGAAAAGGAGAGGTCCACAGTATCTTTGGATTGTACAGCCCAAATCCCCTGTGGATCTTCCTTTGGGCCCTGTCTCTGAAATGGCCACAGTCCCTCCTTGTAGCACGACCCTGGAGATCAAGTCTACATCTGGCCATTTGGGGGGAAGTTGCTCATATCAGTCCTTAGCAGTCACTCTCTCCACTAACACTAGTGAAAACATACACAGCCATGCACTAGAAATGGAGTCAGGTAATAAGGAAAGAAAGGGAACAGACAGCAAGACAAGAAGACAAGGTGTTACCTCCCTTTGTCAGATTATACCACTGTCTTCTTTACACAAAGATGGCCTCACGATTCTCTCCAAGGGGGACTTAACACTGGCACAAGAGAATGAAAAGCAAGGAAACAAATTCATATGTAAGGTTGGCATTCATCTTACAGGTAAGAAGTGGGTAGCTCGCAGCCTGAGCTTCTCCCATCCTGTATCCTACTTAGGTTCTTTGTTAAGCAAAAACTAGAGAGGACTTTCCTGTGGTGAGAAACACCATATTCCATGGCCTCAATGTTCTGTTCTCAAAATTCTTATCTTGAAATTCTAACTCATATGTTGATGAGATTAGGAGGTAGGTCTTTAGTGATCATGTTGTGAATGTGAGGCCCTGTGAATGATGTAGGGGCTCTTACTTAAGATCTGTGAGGAAGCAGGCCTTACTGCAGACAATGCTCCCTTTATTTTAGATTCTTCAGCCTCCAGAACTGTGAGACATTACTTTCTGTTGTGTATAAGGCGCCCAGTCTGCAGAATTTTCTTGCAGCAGTATGACTTAAGTAAGGCTACACAGGTAGCTTCCTTATTCTCCAAGTTAGTTTAGGGGAACAGTACCGTTTATCTCACAAACCACAACACCTTTAAGATTAAAAAGGAATATAGTTAGTAATAATGTTAAGACTACAGCTATAGAGCCGGGCGTGGTGGCGCACGCCTTTAGTCCCAGCACTCGGGAGGCAGAGGCAGGTGGATCACTGTGAGTTCGAGGCCAGCCTGGTCTACAAAGTGAGTCCAGGACAGCCAAGGCTACACAGAGAGACCCTGTCTCAAAAAACAAAAACAAAAACAAAAGACTACAGCTATAGGGCTGGAGAGATGGCTTAGAAGTTAATAGCACTGGTTACTCTTCCAAAGGTCCTGAGTTCAATTCCCAGCAACCACATGAAGGCTCACAACCATCTGTAATGGAATCTGGTGGCCCCTTCCGGCATGCAGGTATACATTCAGGCAAAGCACTGTATATACAATAAAAAAAATCCTTTAAGAAAAGACTACAGCTATAAATTGGAATGATTTGAGCAAATTATAAAAGGTAGTCATGTTGATGATAAGAACACATACATACCCAATTCCTCCAACATATTAACCTGTTGTATACAACTGTTACAAAGAACATGAGTGTCCATACTGAATAAGGATAATTTTCTCTCTTGTTTCCTCTTTCTTTCTGATTCCCTTTACTTGACAAATCTAGATTATCTATGTGGCCAGAAATGCCAAGGACTGCCTGGTATCCTACTATCATTTCTCAAGAATGAATAAAATGCTGCCTGACCCAGGTACCCTGGAAGAATACATTGAAACATTCAAAGATGGAAAAGGTGAGTGAAAGAAAATGAAGGTATCCTATTTCCTATCCCATTTGATGACAACAGACAAGATTTTCAGTAGATATTTGCATCCCTCAAGGTCATTCAAGGAAGTACATGGTATACTCTGTCAAGGTCATCTATAATTACTTTAGTAAAGAGACTATTGACAGATGTGAGCAGAATTTGTGAAAGTCAGCAAGAGATCTTGGGGTTTCTGGGGTACACTAGCCCCTGTAGTTATCAGAGGGACCCTCACTAGTAACTGAGAGCTTTGACAGTGGCAAGAGTCAACCACAGTGACCAACAGGAAGTACACCAAGGAAATAAATGCACCATCCTCAAAAAACTTCACAATGTCTATTTGAATGAAGTCCAACCATAAGCTAAGTTCCACATTTTGGACAAGGTTGACAGAGCCAGTAAAAAATGACCAGTGCCACGTGAGGTGGCCTACACCTTTAATCTCAGCACTCAGGAGGCACAGGCAGGCAGATCTCTGCAAATTCAAGGCCAGCCTGATCTACAAAGCGAGTCTAGGACAGTCAAGCCAACCCTGTCTCAAAAAAAAATGTCTAGCATACATCTTACCACTCACCATCACAGAGAGCGAAGTTGTCCATATACCTGGTAGTAAGATATTTCCTCAAGTTTTTTTCAAAATCATCCTGCTAGGAGATAATATATATTACATTAAAAATAATATTATATATAAATAATTATTATAATTGCCCACGTGCCACGGATGAGGCAAGAAAAAGGTGTTGAACTCAGTCATAAAACAACCCTGCACATCAGAGAGAGTTAAAGGATGGGAATAAGGAACAAGGAATTAAGAATGTACCTTGTCATCTCCCTCAAAACTCTTACAAAAGGAAGAGGCATCAAAAGCATCTAAGAGCCAAGGACACTGAATGATTACAAGGAAACTAACTTCTGGACACAGCAATTGTGAGACTATTCATAAGTGCAGTGAAAGTCCAACCCATGCAAAATCTTAACATTAAGAGAGAAATTGAATATAGAATTCCTCACCTAACAAATGAGCTACTGGCTGGAAAATAATGAATCAGTTTTCTCTATAATCCAATGGAAGACACTATATCCAAGAACATTTGGGGAGTACAAATTTTCCTTGGTGGGAATAAAAAGACACAAAGTTGGGTGGGAAGAGAAGGAGTTCTACATCTGGTAAGACTTGGGGAAGAGGACTGGACTGAAAATTTTTCGTGTGTCTGTGTGCCTGCATGTGTGTGTGTGTGTGTGTGTGTGTGTGTATGTCTATGTGTGTATGTGTCTGTGTGCCTGCATGTGTGTGTGTGTGCGTATGCATGTGTGTGTGTGTGTGTATGTGTGTGTGTGTGTGTGTGTGTGTGTGTGTGTGTGTGTGTAAATCTATCTTATGAAAGTTAGAATTCTATTCAGGAACTTTGCATTTTGTTTGTATTTATTAATTTTCCTCTTATTTGACACAGCCATCCTCACTTGATACATTTTAAGGTGACAGTGACACCCTCTCTTTCCTCCTCAGTGCTGTGGGGCTCCTGGTATGACCATGTAAAGGGATGGTGGGATGTGAAAGACCAACGTCGTATTCTGTACCTCTTCTATGAAGACATGAAAGAGGTGAGGACAGAGTCATCTCCACTGCATTTTCCCACAGTCTCATATTCAAATATCTCAGTGACACCCTGGGATGTAAGATTGTTTGCAGAATACTTTTTTTTTCTGTTATTGAATGTCTATGATTTACACATCATGCACCCAAGTCCCTCTCCTCCTCCAGTAAAATAAACAAACAAGAAAACAAAAAATCTTGTCACAGAAGCGTATCATGCAGAATAGCTTTTTGTCCACATGTTTACTTTCAAATGTTCATTGCTACAAGTCATGGGTCTGGTTTGAGTCCTACACTATCATTACCAGATCCTCACTGAGATTGCTGTCAGATATCCCATTGTTGGTGTGCCAAAGAAATTCTTAATCTTTGAATCTGCAGATCCCTTCATGTGTTCCAGCAGGTCATACATAGGGTAGATGTTGGGGTGGGATCCACTCAGAGCCCTGGATCATGGCCAGCTCCCTTGTCCTCAGGGCAGGGACCACTCTCTTATTCTTATGTCATCGTGGCAGGGCCAGCTCTCCTGCTCCCATGTCCTCAAGGCAGGACCTGCTCTCCTGCTCCAGTGTCATCATGGCAGGGCCAGCTGTTATCATGCCAGTGCTGGCTCTCCTGCTCCCATGTCCTCAGGGCAGGGTCTGCTCTCCTGCTCCCATGTCCACAGGACAGGGCCAGTTCACTTGCTCCTGAGTCATCAGGGCAGGGCTGGCTCACCTGCTCCCATGTCCTCAGGGCAGGGATGGCTCACCCACTCCCATGTCCTCAGGGCAGGACCCACTCTCCTGCTCCAGTGTCATCTTGGCAGGGCCAGCTGTTATCATGGCAGGGCCGGCTCTCCTGCTCCCATGTCCTTAGGGCAGGGCCAGTTCATCCACTCCCATGTCATCATGACAGGGCCAGCTCACTTGCTCATGTGTCCTCAGGGTAGGGCCAGCTAATCTGCTCCCATGCCATCAGAGAAGGGCTAGCTCACCACTTCCATATCATCAGGGTAGGGCCAGCACTCCAACTCCTGTGTCCTCAAGGCAGGGCCAGCTCTCAGGCTCCCATGTCCCCAGGGTTGGCTCACCTGCTCCTGCGTCCTCAGGGCCAGCTCTCCTGTTCTTGTGTCCTCAGTGTCAGCTCTCCTGTTTCCATGTCCTCAGGGCCAGCTCTCCTGCTCCTGTTCAATTTGCTAGATTGTTGCTGGCCATCAAGGCCTGGATGGCCTCCTACTCCTGTGGGTACTGGATCTTGTGGGCCATCAAGCAGGTGGCAAATGGTGGCCCTCAAAGTCTTCGTTCAGTAGCTCGCAGAAACCACTGATGTTGGCCCAGCTCAGCTTCCTGTCCTGGGGAACCTGTGGCTCTGTTGATTTGCACCTCCAGAGTGAGTCTCTGGTTCCATAGCGTGCTCCATCCACCATGGGCCCTGCCTCAGAGCTGCCCCTAGTAACCACCTCTGCATGATCCAGTTCTCTTCACTGAGCATGGCCCCAAGGCCTGTGAGAGGAGATCTGTGAGGCCTGTGGTATGAGTGGTACAGTCTTTGCTCAGGCTCCATTCGAACAGCACCCTGTCCTCGAATGTCATCTTCTTGGCTGCACTGCACTGGGCTGCAACCTGAAAAGCTGCTGTGCCCTGGGGTCCCTGGGAGCTCACTGAAGCGTGGTTCCATGTTCCTGTGGTGGGAGGGCACAGGACGATCCACATGACAGGATTTCCTTCTTTCTGAGAAATACCACCACTGTGGTTTGAAGCTCTCAGTATGGTCCTCAGGTGGCTGTGCAGTCACTGCTGTTCTGCGGATCAGACACAGTGTGAAATCGATGCCATCTTGGATGATCTCAGCTTGGGTATTTCTAATACATTGCATTAAGTGTTTCCTCCCAATGAGGCCACTCTCAGGGGTAAACATTTCTGTGTAGCTCTGGAACACAATCACCCTCCTCAGAATGTAATGAGGACCTCATTTTTTGAACTGCGCAGACACCACAGGGACCCACCACCACCCTTGCAGAATACTCTTTTTTTAATATATTTTTTAATTTATTCATATTACATCTCAATGATTATCTCATCTCTTGTATCCTCCCATTCTTCTCTCCCTCCCATTTTCCCCCTACTCCCCTCCCCTATGACTGTGACTAAGGGGGATTTCCTCTTCCTGTATATGCTCATAGGGTATCAAGTCTCTTCTTGGTAGCCTGCTATCCTTCCTCTGAGTGCCACCAGGCCTCCCCATCCAGGGGAAGTGGTCAAATATGGGGCACAAGAGTACGTGTGAAAGTCAGACCCCACTCTACACTCAGCTGTGGAGAATGTCCCACACAGTTGCAGAATACTTTTAAGGACATCCTCATGTCCATGACACTCTGCAATTCAGTTTTCCCCTAGAAACTCCGCAACTCAATTTTTCTTTAGAAGCTGTAACTACTTGTTTGGCTTCTAAGTTTTGTTTTGTTTTGTTTTTCTTTCTACTCCTAGTTTTCACAGTATCTTTCCTCCTCAGAAAACAGAACAAATTTTGCAGTCAAATCAAGTTTACAGACACTGTTAAGCCATGTTTCATTATCTTAAAAAATATGTTGTCTATTTCATAAAGCAATGGTAGCGATTTATTCAGTCATAGTTGCTGAGTACAAAATGGTTAGCTTCTTTCTCCATCTTCCACACCCCTACAGTCCAACATTAACTAAACTCTAGTCCATGTGAATACTAGTAGTAAAGACACGCACAGTGGGACACTGGAGTGACCTCTCTGCTTGCTTCAGTGTGAATGAGCAAAGTGGAAGCCCCACGTGCCCACGGAATTGTAGTTCTTAGAAAATAACATAGCCTCATGGCAAAATAAAGTGGCCTATTAGTTTATACTTATAAAGCTCTGAAACGCAAGGCTTGGGGCCATTCCAGCTAGGAAATTCCTGAGAATTGTCCTGACCAAAGTCCATCTCTTGGTCAGTATTTAATATTTAATGAAGCTTGCTTAAAATTTGGCCTAAAAAGGTAGAGTTGTTTGGGTTTTTTTTTTCCTGGCAAATCTCAGAATTAACAGAGTACAGACCTATACTCACAGGCCTGTGGATTGGTATATTGTGTTACAATACCCCATCTATACCAGAGCTAAGAAGTCCAGCATGTGTTTACCAGAAGCTTTCGTTCCTTATCTTTTATCACAATGAGGCAAGCTGTAAGCCTTTACAACCTTGTCTGAGCCAACTTAATAACGCTTTTATTTATTCTCTTATTAGATGTCTCATAACTCACAACCTCTTTTTGCTGTCTGTTATATTCCAACATTAGTCACACAAGTCGCCAGAGCCGCTGCTTCCTGTGATTTCCATACAATCCCTGACACCCAGGATACAGCATAGCTTCCCTCCCAAGGTTTCAGGTCCTATCTCTGGGGACATTTGACCCCCTGCTACAAGTGAATCTCCTGGAAGGCAGAATTTGAACTTGAGATAGTCAGTGCCCTGCACTGAAACTACTTAAAATAAATTTCAGCCAGCCCCTTGATACGTCCTTTTCCAAATACTGTTCGTCAATACTGACTAAACAGCATCTCTGAAGGAAGACCAAAATGATTTATTTTGTGTAACTGTTTCATATACAGGACCCTAAGCGGGAAATTGTGAAGATAATAAAATTTCTGGAAAAAGACATATCACAGGATGTTCTAAATAAAATCATCTATCATACCTCTTTTGATGTAATGAAGCAAAATCCAATGGCCAACTACACCACTCTACCCTCCAACATCATGGACCACTCCATCTCCCCTTTCATGAGGAAAGGTAGGTAAGACTGGCATCCTGGGGTGTCAAATAAGTCTTGTGGTCCTATAGCCTACTAATATTTTCCACCGATGTCCCATGCTACCTGACTTAGCTAACAGCTGTAGAGTTGGAGAGGTGGCTTGCGTACCTGTCCATCTTGGTGCAGGTCCTAGTGGTGAATGATCACTCCTCCCCCTGCACCTGCAGCAATCCCTGAGATTTCACTTTGTTTCAGGAATGCCTGGAGACTGGAAGAACTACTTTACTGTTGCCCAAAGTGAGGCTTTTGATGAAGACTACAAGAAGAAGATGGCAGGGAGTACTCTCACTTTCCGCACAGAGATCTGAGAGCAAATGGGGTAGAGGGGGCGCCCTAGATTTCCTGACTACTCTTTAGCCAAATGAGCCTCATGTTAAAGTATATTTAACATCTTAATTCCATTGCCGGGCTGTTGCATGGTTCTGTGGGTCCTATATCCTATTTCATCAAAATGTTATCGGACTCTGTACAGTATGATTTCAGTTACATTGTATGATTATTCCCATTGATACCTACCCCACAACCATGTACTTTCCTGCACATTAGGGGGGAAATGGAACACCATACCCTACAGTTGTCTCTTAGAGGCAAAACTCATGAATAGAGCACCACACAGGAGAACAGGATTTCAACATAAGAAAGCACATTTAAAAGGCAGAGAATAAGAAGTGAGCACTGAGCATAATAGGATAGCTGGCTTCCTTAACAACTGTTGTTGTCAATTGTATGATATTATAACAAAACACCTAGTTAGTTTATACAGAGTAAAAAGTATATTTCTTACTATTTTGAAGGCTGAGTAACTAAAGAAAAGGGACCACATTGGCAAGACTCCCTCTTTTTCTAATGTAGAGGTTCTCTGTCTGATTGAACACCTGTATGCCAGAAGAGGGCACCAGATCCCTTAATAGATGGTCATAAGCTACCATGTGGTTTCTAGAAATTGAATCTAAGACCCCTCCCTGGAGGAGCAGCCAGTATTCTTAGCCATTGAGGCATCTCAACAACCTGGCAAGAGCCTTCTTATTGCCTCCTCCCATGATGGAATCTGGAAGGTAAAGAGGGGTTTGGAAGGGGGTCAAATTCATGATTTTGCCAAGAACCTGTGATAAATAACTCATTCCCACGATGATGTGCTTATGCCTAACTCCACTGCCCTGGTGACTCAGTTTCCAATACGTGAACACTGCTAGATGTTCAAACCTCAGCAGTGGTTCAAGAATGAAACTCCCCACTCCAAGAGCCATAGACACAAAAACCCCAACACCAGGCATAAAACTTTGCTTTTTGAATTCTCAAGGTTGTCTGAGAGAACTCTAAAACAGTTACCCTCAGTTGCCTCCCAAAGGCAAAAGGCCAAGTCCCTATTTCTGGTGCCACCATGCACTTTGGACCATACATACAAACCAGAAGGTCTGAGCTGGAGCTGTCCTGAAAGAGCATGCCCTTAGTAATGTGGGGCTATCGTTTTTGTTCAAGCAAGGCAGGGTTAATTTTTCCAAACGGTTAGATAAACTTTAGGCAATATGTACATCAGAATTTAAGTAGTCAATGCCCCCATCTCCATCAATCACTATACATTATCTCAAATTCAATTTACAGTGTCTGTTCCTTCTGAGTTGCTGTCCTTACTTTAACAGTAGACACCACTTCAGGCTTGAAGTTCATTATCATTGAACATTTGAACAAATAAATTATGTATTCGGTTTTCTACAATCGCACCGCACAGGTAAGAGAATCGCTCCCACGCAAACATGGCTTTCAGGTTAAATAATGTGAATTTTGAGGAGGGAGTTTATGTCTTGGAACTCATGTTATCAGCAAGCAGGTAAACTTATACTGTATATAAAATGCAAATGTTTGATTAACACAGATAGGGGCTATGCTATTCTACTGCCAGATCCAGCCATGTACTACTGCTGCTCTTTTTACTATTATAAATAAAATCATGGATCTCTTATGACTAACTATATTAAAGAGTTGATTCCTGACAAATGACTCAATCAGAAAATTTCTTCTTAAGATTTTTTAACTACTATCTTAAAAAGTAGAAGCAATAGTGCATTTACATGTACTATGTACACGCACATATGTACACCTAGGAACACAATAGCTCACACAATCACAGAAGGGAGAAAGTGCAACATTTACAGAGTTTATGTCCCACCTTTAGTTTAAAGGCCAGCAGACTTCATAGAAAAAAGAGTGAAAGGCTGTGGGAAGCAGTGTGCTGTGAAGTGTCTCACTATATAGCACTTGTGTAGCAGGCATAGGGTCCTGTGTCTGATCCTGATCACTCAAAAATCAAGTAAAAGTTAATCAAGAGAGTATTAGTCTCTCACAATAGCTAATTATTTCAGGGATTCAGCTGATTGGATAAGGCCCATACATATACATTACAGAACATAATCTTTTTATTCAATCTACCAGTTTAAATATTAATCATATCCAGAATCAATCTTCACAGAAATTGCCAAAGTAATGTTTAACCAAATATTTAGGCACTCCATGGCCCAGTCAATTTGCCATAGAAAAATAATTATAATAAGCAGCAAAGCTTAAATGTCAAAACCACTCAAGGGTAATACCTTACATTCCAGAAACTTCCATGATCATGTGGTAAGTAAGAACCACGTCCAGAAGAGTTTGGGTGCCTCTTTGACCTTTTCTAGCCTCTTTCTTTCTTTAGAAATATGTGCTTGTTCTATAGCTATTTGCTCCATGTAGAACACTCCATACTGGTGAGAAAGACATTAAGACAGAAGACGTAACAACTCAAAGGCTCAGGAAGTCCATGAAACATAGCAGATGTACAAAGATCCTCTTTCTTCAGGGATACATAAACAATAAAAACACTGAGGACATTCCCTCAATGTGTCAAAATGCCTACAAGAATCCAGAGACCATCTGGGTTGCAGTTTTCATGCATTGTCATACATACTGTTGTAGACTTTAATGATGTCGCTGTCTTTGGGTTGTTTATGTTTCTATAAGTAAATCCAATAAACTTACTGTTTCACCAAGTTGGACATTGTTGTTGTTACTACTTTGATCTGTTATTGGTTCCTGATATAGAGTGAATAGACATTTGTTCAGTACTCCCTGTGAAAAGTGTCATACAACAATTTCCCTCAGCTAGGACTGTATAGGAGCCCTGTAATCCGTTGCCCACTGTCTTCTCCTGTTTCTTTAACCTTTATTGTTCTCTACTTCCAGATTATTCTTGAAAAGCAGCACCATGTATGACATTCTCATGCCCAAAACCCTTTGAAGATCACTATCAGATAACGATACAGACCTTAACACGTGGCTAGATTGATGCATGGTATTATGACCACCTTTATACTACGTATTTTAAACACAAGTGATTTTCAAATATTCAAATATTAGAGTCACAGAGTCCTAAAGAGATTTTGTTTGTGTGGGTTATAACTTTTCTATATTGTAAATTAAAACTGAGAAACTGCTAAGCTCAAGACTAAGCTTTACTAGTTCCACTTGGCATCAAAATAATGTCTGGATGATGAGATACGTGATGGAGGAGCCCACCTTGTACTCCCCAGAGAATTAATATGAGAAATAAGTATCATTTCACTATTAGGAAAATGTTTTTACCTTTGTAGAAACTTTCATGGGATCTCAGTTTCGACAAAGATTGTCAAAGGATAATTTGGAAACTGCTGTCCAATCTTTAAATCAAACAAAATGAGTGTGTTGTTGGGGCATGGCTTTGTGCAGTGTGCATTTGAATGCTGATTTCTGTGCCCAGAGATCTGGTTGTATCCGAACATGGGCAATGTCATTACTGTTGAAGAATCTCCTGTCCCAATATTGTGCAAAACAAAACTTGTTCTCCATCACCTCTCATGGGTGAATAAATAGCTGAAGAGCCAGTAGCTGGGCAGGAGCGGGAAGTTCGGGAAGGACTTTGAATCCCAGTGATGCGTTCCAGGTGGAAAAGAAAGAGAACAAGAGATTTGAGCAGAAGGTCAAAGAGAAGGTGTCCATGAAGAGGCGGCATGAGGAGGTTGCCTCTGGAGAGCCATGATGAGGACACAGATGGAGCAGGAGCAACCAGGGAGAGACTGGATGGCAGATTACAGGGAACATGACTGGGAAATAGTCCAGATGAGTATAGACGGTGACAGCCTCCTAGCTGTAGTGCTTTGAAGGTTATTAGTAAATGTAATAGGTCTCTATGTGATTATTTGGATAGAAAAAATATATATTTTATAGTGTATGTTGTCCAAAAATCCAGTCTCCTAACTTTATCTGATATCCTTTATCTAACTCCTAACTTTACCTGGTATCCTAATTATCTGATATTCTTCTGCCTCATATTCATTGTTCACATAATCCATGTTAAAAGATATTATCTCCCTAGAAGAAGAAAGTTAGATGTCATTTCCTTTTTGTGGTTTTAAATAAGACATTATGACTTCCCTCCTCTCCGCCACTCCCTCCCTCTTTCTATTTTCCTTTACAACCTTCAAATTGCTTTATTAATATCCCTGTTACTGTCCTTATGCATGTCTCCTCCCATCATTTCTAGTCATGCATTCATCTTCTTTTCATGTTCTTATATATTTTTACCTTTCAAAATCCAATTCACCCTTCTGCTATCCACAATACTTCCTTTGGGGAAGTATCACTCCCTAAATGTACACAGATTTATAAGACTATCAATCAAGGGTGCCACTCTTTCTGGACCAAAGGTGTACACACATGGCCTAAGCTAGGCAGGCCAGATACTCAGCTCTCAGATTTTTTTTGTAAAATATGTTTTATTGTTTTTAAAAGGGTTCAGGGTTTGGTTTTAGATCAGGCTACACGCCTTCCATAAGTCTAGCATCTCTCTCACATGTCAACCGGCTTCAGCCAGCAAGACTTTATTAAATCCAAAAGAAAAAGAATAGCTTTAATTTTGAGGGAAAAGGTCCAGTTCTGAGAACAATTAACATTAGTCTTATTTAAAACAAAATGAGGGCTGTTTTATGTTGCTTTATACACCTTCCTCCTCATACAGAACAGGAATGTAATTCTATCTCAGGCAGGCACTGATACTGATGGATACCTGCATGCATATACCCTCACAGGCAGCTCTCAGATTTTAATTATAAGAAAACTAAATATATTTAGTATCCACTCAACTCATGAGAAGTGCGTTGGCGATGGCCTTTAGGGGTTCCCACAACTGCCTCTTTCATTGACCTTGTTTTTTTTCTCTCTCTCTCTCTCTCTCTCTCTCTCAGTTCTATGAGCAATCCCATTCCCTTATGGCTGCTATTATACTGGCATACAGTGATCAGTCTTGCCTGCTACTATAGAAACCAATGAACAAAGACAGAAAATGATTCTTTAAACTGCACTTCATTCAAAGATCCAGCATTCTGGGAAACCAGTAAAGCATTGTCCCTAAATTTCCCTTGTGTGGATCAACTCCAGCTAGCACACTTGACAGCGAACCAGAAACAAGGCAAGAATTCACTCCAAAGGTTAGTCTTGTCCCTCGAGTCAGATGACCAGCCTTGACTCTGACATTCATTGTATTATTGCTTTTCTGCTATGTTCCATCCTCTGTATAGTGGATGATTCACATGTCCAAGGCTGCTGAGTCTTGCATTCCTCCTGAGTGCCCATCTGTGTTACATCTTGGTTAAAAGCTAACTAAGAACAAACAAACTGTTAGCAGTGTGATGTTCTGAGCTACTTGACAATGTGAAGATTCAGGTTCCTTTCTATAACTTAAAATACAAAGATTCCTCAGTAATATAGAATAGAAATACCTCAGTATTTCCATTAATGCTATTTATTATCAAGAACCTCTAATACATAATCACCTGCCTCTATGTACCACCTTTATAACATATTTTAAACCTATATAATTGAAAGACCCATAAGAGCACAGACAAGTACAATCTTATTAACCTTTGCAAGCTAGTCAACATAGCATACGTATGCATGCTTGCACATCCACATCACAGAGAGAGAGAGAGAGAGAGAGAGAGAGAGAGAGAGAGAGAGAGAGAGAGAGAGAGAGAGAGAGACAGAGAGAGACAGAGAGAGACAGAGAGAGAGAGAATAGTAACTTTAAAAAGTAAAGTTCCTTAAAATGATACATTATAATCATTATCTCCTAAAGTGCTGACATATTTCTGCTAGTGATATCATTAGAAGATTATTCAGAACACATCACTGGAAGAAAGGCAGAGTCTAAAGCTTTGACTTCTTTTATATAGGTAGAGGAGGTGAGGGCCCAGAACTGATCAAAGTCTGTACACCTTTGTAGCCACAGCCTTGTTTTGTTTTCTTGATTTTGTTTATCTTTTGTTTTATATGTGTAAAGGAAACTTTTATTCACCAGAAATAACTGTCGGCTCCAAGGCTTACTGCATCTGCCTGCTAACCTATGCCTAGTCCAGGAGGTTTCTGGCTTCCGTACGATCTAACCTGGGTCTAGAATGTTCTCAGCCTCTGAGATTTACTGCTTCATAAGCACATCCTCACTTCTTGTTTCTGAACTCTGGTCTGGCTGGTTCAATTCAGTCATTCTGGCTCAAACTCCTTTGACGGCTAACTTATTTAATCTGGCTCTTCTCTCAGCCTCTGATTGCTCCTCTTGGCCTCCAACTAACTCTGGAAATGTGCTCTAATCTCCTGACCCAATCTCACTCTCTGGCTCATCTGGTCTACCCCTAAGTCTAGCTTGTTCTCTTTCTGCAACCTGTCTCTCTGCTACTCTCCCAGTAACGAGGCCTCCTCTCTCTCTCTCTGCATTGTCCCCTAAGTAGCTTCTCTCTTCTCGTGAGAGTATCCTATTCTGTCAAATCTCTAATTCATCACTTCTTTTTCTGCTGCTCAATTACACATCACTTTCAAACAGGGATGCTTCCTTATACAAACTAACTTTACCTGCATTGTTTGGGATTAAAGGTGTGCACCACCAAGCCGGGATCTAAGCCTTTACCTGTAACTTTCTCTATACCAGGCTGACCTTGAACTTAGATCTGTTTGCCCCTGTTTTAGTTGTGTGTTAGCATGTAGGTGCTGGGAGCTGAATGAACCTAGGGACTCTAGAGGAGAAACAAGTGCCCTTAACCACTGAGCATTTCTCTAGCAGACATAGTCTTGAGAAAACACAAATGCTCTCGATGAGATAGGCTGAGTGATTTTTCAGCCATAAGCCTTAAAAGTGAAGTGAAAATAAACAAACAAACAAAAAGGAGACAGGATGCATGCGAACATATTACAAAGGAAAGTGAGGCCATAGCTTCACAACTAGAAACTTGAAAGCCTTGGAAGACAGAAAAAGAAGAATTACTTGGAAAAATACAGATTGACCAAAATTAAAGATATTGTGTTTCTCACCAGGCAGAACAATATCATAAAGAAAAGGGGGAAAGAAAGAAGTAGACATAGAAAAAAATTTAAAAAAAAAAAAGAAGTAGACATAGGAAGAGAAGTCAAATGATCTTGATTTGCAGATGATATGATATTACACAGAAGAGATCCTAAGTATTCCACCAGAAAACTTCTAGATCATAAACAATTTCAGCAAAGTGGCAGGACACAAAGTCAACTATGAAACCCAGTAGCCTTTGTATACACCACCAACAAATATACTAAGAGATCATAAATACACTCACATTTACAACTGCATCAAAGACAATAGACCTGTACAATATAAACTTCAAACACGTAAGGAGAGTGAAAAAGGCACCAGCAAGTAGAAGAAAAAATATTGTGAGAATGGACATCCAGCCAATTATAAATTCAGTACAATCTCAATCTACCTACTCAAAAATTTTGTCACAGAAATATAAAAAAATTCTAAAATTCATATGGAACCAAAAATGACCCCAGAAAGCCAAGGCAATCCTGAGAAAAATAACAGTGCTGGAGGACGTACTAATCAAGACTTCAAGACACATTACAGAGTAATAATAATAATAATAATAATAATAATAATAATAATAATAATAATAATAATTTTAATTATATGATACTGGAACAAAAACACATGTAGGTCAATGGAACAAAAGACCCAAATATGAGTACTTATAAACATATCCATCTAATATTTGATAAAGAGGCAAACTGCTAAAAAAAAATAGCATCTTCCACAAATGGTGCTAGGAAAACTGAATATACACCTGCAAAAGGATTAAATTAGACCCATATTTATCACCATGTGCAAAAACTAGACTCAAGTACATCAAAGACCTTAATGTGAAACCTGGAACATTGAAATGGGCAGACAAGAGTATGGGCAGTACCCTGACAGATTTAGGTGTAGGAAACGATTTTCTGAAAGGACTATATTAACCTGGGATTTAAGGGCAAGACTTGACACGTGGAACCCCATAAAACTAAAAATCTGCTCTACAGATAAAGAAACAGTACATTCAGTGAAGAAGAAATACACAGACTGGAACATAATCTTCACAAGTTATTTACCCAAAAAAGAAGTAATATCCAGGCTATATAAAGAACTCAAAGCAACAGCCAAAGGAAACATGATCCAGTTAATGAATGAGCTAGGAATCTAAACAGAGAATTTTCAGCAGGAAAAAACAAAATAGCTAAAAATTTAGCTCAAAGGTGTTCAGTACCCTTGCATTTGTGGAAATAAAATAGGTTTGAGATTTCATCTCACCCTAGTCAGAATGGCTGATATCAACAGAAGGAACATCAAATGCTGAAGAAGTTGTGGGGGGAAGGGAATCCTCACTCATGGTTGCTGGCAATGCAAATTGGTGCAGCCTTTCTGGAAATTGGTATGGAGATTTCTAAGAAATCTTAAATAATCTAGTACATGTCAGTCCCACTGGAATAACAATTCCATCGTCTCTAAGGGTGATAACTGAGATGATGCGGTAACTAGAGCTGCAGCCTTTTGAGACCTAGATACATTTCTCCTACCACAACATCCTAACACTTCAACCCACATCTCCCATCACCCCCTGACACTCATCAAATTCCATCCTATCTGTGCCCGCCCTTTCATCCTAATAGCCAAGCCTCGTCTTACTTTGTAAAGACCTACCTGAAGCCCACCCCTGAGGACTTAGGTTTCTTAAGAACTATTACTGCCTCTTGTAAAGCCTGTCAGATATCAGACCCCAACTCTAGATATCATAGCTCTCCTTTTTCTACCCACAAGGCCAGAGGGCCTCTCCCTGGGACTGACTAGCCACTTGATTTTACTCACATGTCCACAGTCAAACTTGTCTGGTACCTCCTGGTCTTGGTGGACACGTTCTCAGAGTGGGTGAAGTCATTCCCCACCACCAACAAAAGGGCTCAGACAATCTCTGATCTCCTTCTCCCTCAGATCATCCCTTTTCTTAGAATCTGCCTCCCTCTATTCAGACAATGGCCCTGAATTCACCTCCAGGATTTCCCATACCTTGTCTAAAGGCATCAACATTCTTTAGTATCTTTATATCCCATACTACACCCTGTACTCAGGAAAGATAGAACAAACTAACCGATCCTTAAAAAAACATTCTTATTAAACTGTCACAGGAACTTCACTTTTATTGGATAAAACTCCTGCCACTGGCCATTTTTCAGGCTACAGGCTCTCCCCCAAGAGACCTCTTTCTAAATCATCCTATGACCTCATGTATAGATGACTGGTTCTAACTCCTGTTTGGTCTCTCACCCTAACCCTTGCCTCTCCCAAATCACCTACTTACTCTGTCATTTCTGCTCCCTACTAAGGAACTTTACTGGCTATTGTCTACCACAGCCACACACTAAATCCTGTCTCTCTCCTATCAACATCGGAGATCAGGTCCTCCTCTCCCATCTGGACCAGTGTCCCTCACCAATTTCCCCTAAATGGCAGGGCTCCTTCAAAATAGTTCTTGTGACGCCCACAGCTGCCAGGACCTCCAGCTGGAGGTCCTCCCTCAGTGTATTTACCTATCTCACCTCAAGCCTTTTATCCCCTACCCCTGAACCAGGATAACTTCCCTTCCTACATATCAACTCCAACACAACAGTGCTCCCTTAAGTCCTAGAGAATGCTGGAACCAACGACCTTGTCTCCAGTTCCAGAAGAATTAGACTCCACTATGGTAGCCATGCTCAACCCTACAAGATTGGATATGGACTCTTTCTCCTCTCCCTCTTGTCTGTTTCTGAACAGGGTAACTCTTACATATGGAGATTCAAGGTTCAAGAAACCCTCTATCATAACAAACAGCCACCCAGAATAGCGTTGAAAATTTGCTCTACAGCAGGTTGTCAGAAGCCGATTCAAATCATCATTACCTCCATACCCACCCTACATCTTCATTTCATGACCATTTCATTTGCTTCCTCTTTGACCAGACAGAAAGGTACTGTACGGGGCGGCCAGACAAGCATGGAAGTTGCCCATACTGGTTTTGCCAACTCCACTCACTGATAGCAAAAGAAAGTTACTCCATTTACCCACATAAAAGACCCTCTTATTCTGTATGTGGGGCCCATGGGACCACAGATCAGATGGGAAATGGGTGTCACTGGCAAACTCTATCAAGACTACAAACCTGTACTCCCAATAAATGTAATTAACATCTAGAGAAAAATGCCCCAATTACCCAACCCATGGAGATGAAAAAAATAGAGATGGTAATTAAACATTCCTCTATGGTAATTGCCTCTTTAACATCCTTTCTCATTTTGTCCCCTTCTTCAGACTTTGACCTCAAATTACAAGCTCCTTAAAGTCACCCAACCTGGCCACTTTGAAGATTGCTGGCTGTGTATCACACCTGGGACTAGCTCACAACTGCCACTTACAGATTCTCCAGTGATCCTGTCAGATGACCTTACCTTGCCATTCACTAACTTCTCCGACCCTGGTGCTGCCATAACTCCCTACCTTTTTTTATATATATATCATCCTCTTTGGCATGGCAAGCTGCTTTAAGGCATCTGGGACACATTCTGTGGGAGTTTTAAGTTCCCTAGACTGCAACAAAATCATATCCTTAATACATCATCTCTGCCTCAAATGCCCTACAGTCTATTACACCTTGACTCTTTGTGGTGCTCAGGTCTAATATCACCTACCTGTTGGTCAGTAGTCTGCATGCTGGTGCTTCTCTTCCCTGAGTTGGAGGTGATGAATGAGGAGGAGCTCTTACTGACTCCTGTCATGGGCTGCTTAGGATAATAAAAGCGCAGTTCAGATCATGTCCCCCCTGGCTGTCACAGGAATAACTGCAAGTGTCAGCACTGGGACAGCAGGACTGGCCACTTCACTAATCTTGTATCCTCAGTTTTCTTCTCAGTTTATCCAATACCTCCAAGAAGTGGTCCAAAGCATACTCACTCTTCAAGGACAAATGGACTCCCTGGCAACAGTGATATGATACTCCAAAACTGGTGAGGACTGGATCTCCTTAGAGATGAAAAAGGTGGACTTTGCCCTTTCCTCCGAGAGGAATGATGCTTCTATATCAACCAATTGGTTATAGTTAAAAACAAAATCTGACAACTCTAGACAAACATCCAGAAGCAAAGGAAAAACTCCAGGTCTTCAATGCTTGGGCCTCTGAAAACCCACATGAAAGTAGATTCTGCCCTTCCTGGTGCCCCTTCTTCTCATTTTTCTGCTTTTACTATTCACATCCTGTGGAGGAATGTTTTGAGTGGATGTAACAACTGTCAATAAGCACTGGTTAGCCAATAAGCTGGGCAGAAGGACAGGAAGCAGAAGGCAGGACTTCCGAGAGAGTGGGTGGAGCCAAGTTTGACAGTTGAGATGGAGAAAGAAGGTTTACAGTTGACAGGGAAGGAGAGAGAAGTCTCTGAGGATCATAGTGGCAAGCGCTTGGGATATATGTATGTTATGAGGTTTAGAGTATTTTATGTTAGTTTACCAGTACATTTGTATCAGTTTAGATTCTGCCGGGCTAGTTCTGGCAGCAGTCTCCCTGTGTCAGTTATTGGCTTCTTAGGCCTAAGCGATACACAACTTACTGTAACAAATTGGTGCCCAACTTATTTAGTGTATCCACACCTTTGAAAAAGAATACTTTGTTATAGTTTGGTGGGGGCAATAGACTGCTATGGTTCCTCTCCAAGTCTCTATGGCAGAAGGCTTCTGGACCCTTTTTGGCCTTTTCTTGGCTTTCGTTGTTCAGGGAGAAAGGCAGAAAGCTGAGAGATATGAGGCTAAGTTACCAACAATAAGAAGAAAAGAAGGAACCAAACTCTTTTCCGTAGAGTTGATAGCAACTGAAATTCAGAACTTCTTAGCTGCAAGGTGTTTGTCAGCTCTCTCTGGAAGGGGTCCACCTATGCGAATTAACAATAACTAAATTCAAAAGAATGGTGGGCAGGGCTTTGCTTACTGAAGCCTAAATTGGCACAACTGACCCAAGACTTAGAATTTTTTGTTAGCTCTTAAATATTACTTGAAATTTTTGTAGATTTTGACTGGAATTGAGATGGAACATTTGTGCAGGGCAGTGATGGCACATACTCTTAATCTTAACACAATGGAGAAAAAGAGAGGCAGATCTCTGTGAGTTCTAGACCAGGCTAGACTTCACAAGGTATGGCCCCTCAGCTGATAAGTTACTTGCAAAAACAGCCTAGGATTTAAACCAACAAACTTTTCCTTAACAGACATGCAAACTGCATGCCTCCCATGTCGAAAAGCCTTTGCATGCTGAGTTGAGGTGTCACTGCTCTGGCAGCTGGCTTATCCCTCTAAACATGAGCTACTTTCACGGAGGACCAGGTGATGGTCACACTGATGCAAAAAGACACCAAGGACTTACAGGTGACAAAGTACACATAAGCTTAGTTAGGTCCCCAAAACTCAAAGGCTAAAATTCATATACTTAAAAGGGTAACCTTAATGCTTTTTCTTTTGCTCAGGGATACTGGCTTATCCCTAAAATGAGATGCATTTTTTCAGGAGGCAGGTAGCAGCCTAGCCTATCCATCAGGTGCCATAGGGCCTAGAGAAGGACATTTAGTTTAAAAGGTAGAAGTGTTCACCCCCTATGGAGAGAAGGGGTGAGGCAAAATACCTGCAATAAATGTAAAAACTCAGGTACAAGATGCCTAGGATATGCATAAACTCAAAAATGAAAGTTTATATAAAGTTTAAAAGGTGAAAGCATCCATCCCCAATGGAGAGAAGGAATGAGACAAAAACAGCTTCAATAAATGTAAAAACCCAGGTACAAGATGCCTAGGGTATGCATAAGTTTATTTAAGGCTTAATGCCTGTTCTTTTGCTCAGGGCAACCAGCTTGTCTCTAAAACGGGACACATTTTCTCAGGAGACAGGTAGCGGCCTGGCCTATACATCAGGCACCACAGAGCCTAGAGAAGGACATTTAGAACTATACAATCTTGTTTAGATTTCAATTAAATAGTGATTGTATATTCTTTGGTAATGGTAACATTATACTTCCTCTTTGAAAGAGGTCAAGATAAAACAGACTGGATGAAATCCCTGCTGACTTAAGTCAGTCTATACATACATGAATTCAAACTACAGAACTAGTCTCGATTGTTCTGTGCATCCTGCTCACCTCATGCATTTATAGTTTTAGAACTGTATAATGCTTGTGAGAAAGTATATATTTTCAGAGCAAAAGTGCCAGATACTGATGCTGGATAAGATTCAACAGGATTTATCCTACAGCATGCTGAGATGCTGACATCCTGCATTCCTAAAGTTCCATCCACAAGTACTTTGGTTGCTGTTCATCATCAGAACAGAATATCATCCAGGACAGCTTCAAAGAAAGCTCCTGATTCCAATTGGTCCAGTATTTCAGACTGTCCTTCACAGGACTTTTATTAAGCCTGAATTTCTCAACATTTAGACTGGACCACAAATGCTTTTTCTAGCTTGTTTAACCATTTTCCCATTTTTATTTGGGCCCCTACATAGGTATTATTCATCCCAAATCAGCCTGAAGAAGTCTTAGAAAGAGAACACCGTCCCTTTTCCCTTAAAGGAGGGTTGAGTAAGGTTTTGGGCTTTGGATGTTTATTTTCATTGGGAATTAGTTATGTTATTATTGGTTTTATTCAGAGAGAGAACAAGGTTGGACTCAGGGATTTTTCTGAGAATACAGAAATATATAGGAATGATAGGACAAAAGGTAGATTATTGAATCTACTCTTCAACTTAAGGCCTTAATTGTTAATCACAAGCCTATTTTTAATTCATTAGTATAGAATATTATATATTGATGTAAAAATAAGTTTATTTTTAATTCATTGTACTATTCAATTTTATCACAAGAATATACATCGTAGGTTGAATAGATAGATAAGGTAAAATATTCAGATAAGATCTTTTAAAACCTCAGAGACCTACAGAATATGGCATTTAAAGAATTTATTACTGTTTTGAGGATTCTTTGAAAAATGAGATAGGTTGACTCCTGGTAACACCCAGCCTGCCTCAAAGAAGGTAATGAGCATTGAGGAACCTCCTTATGGATATGGCTTTAGATGTGGCAAACCAGCCACTGGGGGAAAAATGTCCTTGTTTTCTGTCACAGACAGAATTATGCTTGAAATGAGCAAGCTTGGAAGCAGGTGGAGTTGAAGGCCGAACTCTGCCAAGACAGGGTAAGCAAGTCCTAAATAGTTCTTGCTTCACAAATATGCCTGTCAGATATATTGGGCCAGAAAGCTGAGGATGATGCTCCAATATGCTAAAGAGTTTTGAGTGACTCTTCAGGCAGCAAAGTGTCTCTACCATTTTTTTTATTTTGGAAGCTGCTAACTTGCACTTCCTATTTACTCAGCTAATTAATTTTATTCCTTCAACTGATGGGGTTGAACACAGTGAAACATTATGAACATAAAATGAATATAACAATTGTTTGGTGGTTCTTGTGTGTGTATATTGTATACTGGTGTAATAATACAAATGTATAGGTAAAAGTTTTTTTATTAGACTAAAAAGGGGAAATTGTTGAGGAATGTCTTGAGTGGATGTAACAACTGTCAATAAAGCACTGGTTAGCCAATAAGCTGGACAGAAGGACAGGGAGTGGAAGGCAGAACTTCCTGGAGAGGGGGCGCAGCCAAGTTTGACAGTTGAGAGAGAGAAAGAAGACTGTCTACAGTTTATGAGGAAGGAGAGAGAAGTCTCTGAGGATCACAGTGGCAAGTGCTTGGGATATATGATGTTATGAGGTTTAGAGTTTATGTTAGTTTACGAGTAGATTTGAGATTTGTATCAGTTTAGATTCTGCCAGGCTAGTGCTGGCAGCTTTAAAGTATGTTTCAGTCTCCTTCTGTCAGTTATTGGCTTCTTAGGCTAACCAGCACTATTTACTGTAACAGCACCCTGGTTTATCAACTTTTTTCTGCATTCCTCCAATGACCAATCCAAAGAATCTCTAACTAAACAATCAGTTACCCTTACAGGATTACCAACCACTGGTCACAGAACCTGATGCTAATGACTACCCAACATGCTCTGATGAGGAGGACCCCTGTACCCCGAGAATGACATCCTCAGATAGCAGGAAGCAGCCTGAAGAGCGTGGACGTTGCCCCATCTCCTCCTCACCATCATCCTTTTCTAGCTACTCCTCTTCTATAACAACCAAAAGGGAGAAATGTTAGCAATCAGGTCCCTCCTGTGCCAGCTCCAGGGACTTGGGGACAACAGGACTCATCACTTCCACTGCTGCCCAAGCCAAATGTCCTCACCCTGCCCATGCGCTGCATCACCTTATAAAAGGAACTGTTTCTCCCCGCCACTTCTTTCCCAACACCATTCACCCAGAGAAAGTCTCTGTAACCCCGCCTTTAATACACCTCCCATGTGAGACCTGCTGCATGATGAGACTTTATGGATTCCATCGAATAGCTCTGCCACATAGGCACAGCAATATGACCCAGATATACCACCCCTTGGCATATGCTGAAAGAAGTGAGCATCCCACTCCACAAGATACTTGCTTAGGCTTGTTCACTGTCCCTTTATTCACCCTAGCTAAGAAATGAAAACTGCCTGAATATCATTCAACATATGAACAGATAACAAAAGTATAGTAACATATTGTAACAAGGATAGTCCATTCAATTGTAAAAAAAAAAAAAAATGACATCACACAATTTTCGGTGAATGGGTAGAACTTGAAAATGTTATATTGAGTGAGGTAACCCAGACCACAAAAGATAAATGTCATGTGTCCTCTCACCTGCAGTTCCTTCAGGTGTGAGTGTGCACTTTTTCAGATGTGAGTACGGAACATCAAGTAGCCACAAAAATGAGGAAAGGATAAAGAGTGGGTGTGAGCTCAAGGGTGGAATAGAAAAATATATAGCGTAAAGTAAAAAGTTTTTTAAAAGGGAGAGGACTCCAACTAGGAGCAGGCAGAGGGAGGACAATACAGAAGATGGAGGGATGAGTGACAAATAACATTCACACTGTTTGAAAAAAGGATCAAGGATTCTTATTATTTCATATTTACCTAAAATCATAAGTACTGCACACAAGTATATGAACATGCTTAAATGGAATTATGCCATTAGTGTTGGCAATGTGTCCCACAAGAACCACAGACTAACAAAAACCCCAGTAGCAGGCATGAGAAATATCCTTTAGAACACTTCATGAGGGTAGTCTTCCTAAACCAATATCGTAACTCCTAAAACAATGTATATTGTGATTGTTGCTCTCAGTTGCCTATCCAGTGACAGTGTGTCCCTGTTGCTGCAGATATCACATATTTAGGACAGAGGACTCAGTTGGCACAAGCGGGATATAATGTGAAAGGCTCCTTAGTGCAGTCCAGCTTCCATGTTACCAGAAAATACTAGGCAAGCTGCCAAGGAAGGGAACCAGAGAACAGTACTGGCCCCTATGACACACACGAACCACAACAATGACCAGCATTGCAACTATCCAGCAAGGTACAAGGGGCAGCACTTACATGTTGGTGATTCCAGAGGATGAAGGCTGTGCTTGGTACTAGAAACATGGTCAACTTCCTAGGTGTTGTGGGACAAGACTTTTCCTGGAGAGATGCTATACATACGTCTACTCATCCTAGAGGGAGAGCCAAAGACAGACCAATGTATAGATACCACCAATGACCAACTTGGTGAACGACTTTTTATCTAGTCAGTTTAATGGTCTTCCTGAAGCTATTTTGAGTTGTTGTCCTTCCTACTTAAGGTGATTCCCCACAGAACAGAATGTTTCAATCTTAGAGAAAACTATAACACTAGGCTTTTGAATGTATGGATTGCAGAAGAGAATCTAGTACCACCACTTTGCTAGACCAGCAGAATTATTAATTATATTCTAAACCATATTCTTGTACTCACATGTAAGCGTAATTAGTACCCATCATCAAAGAAGCTTTTCTTTACATCAAATCACACAGAAAACAACTGGACCCAAAAATACAGAGATCAACAGGTTGTAGAAATCTTACTGCCAGTGGATACCTCTGCATCACAGCTCCTGCTCTGTGCATCAGGTAACATCACAGTAGAGGTACTTCAAGATCCAGAATACCAAGAAGTCTGCATTGAAGCAGTCTCTCATCATAATGGCAGCATAAGCCAGATCTGAACATAGCAATACTAAAAGCCACACTAATGAGGAAGAGGAGACATCTCACAAGGTCATGCCCCTGTGCTGGTGATCCCTGGCATCCACAGAATACCGCTGAGATACATAGCTCAGCACTGGCAGTGATTGTGAATATACAGGGTTAAGAAATAAGAAAGAGATAGAACACACACACACACACACACACACACACACACACACACACACACACACATACACACACAGAGAGAGTGAGAAATGGGTGAAGCAAGTGGCCTCAATGTACTTTACAGCCCTGGTTATACTTCCTATACCCTGAGCAAGAGTTCTCTACATCAGAGAAAAAGTTACCTCATAGTCAAAAGGATTTATCATAGAGACAAATAAAACTGTTACAATGGGAGGAATATTAGTGATTGCATGTTTTGGAAATAAGCTAAACATTTCTACATCTTGTCTTATATTCCAAGATACAAAACAGATTTAAATGGCAGTATTTTATGTCATAAACAGACAAAAAATAAGGAATGACAATGGAGCAGTTTGTATTTTTTGACATTAAGGTTTATATTTAATTTATACATTTCTTGGTTTTGCAGTGATTTTCTGGGTTCATGAAATGTTCATGGGAACTTGTATATACTTATGGTACATACCAGGGCTCGTGGTACCATTTCCAGAGTAAAAGCTTATCTGAAGGTACAAATCTGTCTCAAGCCTGTCTCCTAGTGATGCATCCATTGGTCCACAAAATTATTTATTACAACTATAAACTTTCTACCAACTATTTAACTTTTTTACTTATGCAATTTTTAATTAAATCAGGAATTCCATTATCAGGAATTATTTCATCTGAACAGGAGTGCACCTTCATAAAGATCCTGTAGGAGATTTGTTCAATCAATCTGGGCAAATACCCAGAAAGTGATTGTTCACACCATGCCAGATTGTTGAAAGATACAGCAGCACAAAAGAGGAGCTGTCAGAGGCTGGAAAAATTCCTGGGTGTATTCCTGTACAGACCTTGTAAAATACCAGATTATCTTCCAGAAATTCCACAAAACTACTGAACCCCCTTTTTCTGAATGACTTCTGACAACGCATGAAGATATTCGGCTCCTGACAGCTCCTGACATCCCTGGATCACTGTGTCAGCTAATGCCTGCTGAGAGGAGATTAGTCTTCCTCAGGGGTAAGCTCAAAAATTGACTGCCCAAGACAACGTGGTTAGCCCTGACACCTTAGACACACACCTAAGACAAGAAGACTCAGTGAGTTGTGTTGCATACTTGTACCTACACAAATATACATGCATGTGTAACAATAACTGGGGAAAACGTGCTAGCAATCTGAGAGGTGGGATGCATGGGAGGAGTTACGAGGAAGACACTTGGGAGGGGCTGGAGGGAGAAAAAGAGGGGGGAAAGTGATATAATTATATTTTAATTACAATGTATAACTAAAATAAAATAAAAAACACAAAAATCGTACGCTTCAAAGATACTACCGAAAAAATGGCATAAAATTGAGAAGAACCAGCAACAGGACAGGACCAAATATTTGCAATCATATCTGATAGAAGAACTGGTTTGAGGATTATATAAAAGAGTTTGACGGTAAAAATGAAAATATCTCAGTTTAAAAACATTCAAACACACTAATCTTTCCTATTTAGTTTATCTGTGGGAGGGAAAAATATTTCAAGGTATAAAAGAGAACACGGAGAAAGGTGTTGATATAGAAAGATTGACCTGATTTTCTGAAGCCAATAAAAAGGGCACAGCAGAAATGAGGGTGGCAGCCACTTTCACATCCTAATCACAATTCTGAATCTTCTCTTGCTGGTGAAAACCACTTGACAACAACTATGATCATGTTTCTAAGTTGTAGCTTTTTCAGCCTCCCTGCGGAACACATCCGCTCCACTGATTTAATGTCCCAAGCCCTTAAGTATTATATCTTTTCCCGCCTAAGTTACATGTGTGTCATTGAGTAAACATGTTATCCATCAAGACTACTGTAATTAGTGACCCAGGCAGTGGACTTTGAGAGGGAAGCAATCTGCAAAGGTATCCTGCTACACAAAGAAAATATAATATGAACAGGAAACTAAGTGTTAACACACTGATAATGGTGACGCCCAACCCTGCGCTATGGAATGTGGTTGGAATGGCCAAAATAAACCTGTGAGCCCCACCAGCCCAAAGACCAAGTAACTTCCTGGAATGCTGGGAGCTATAGTTATAGGAAAATAGCAAAGCCTCAGGAGAAAGTACTATGGCCTATAGGTTTGTCCTTATAAACCCTACAACATATGGCTCAGGGCCATTCCAGCTGGGAGATTCCAGGGAATTGTCCTGACCAAAGCCCATCTTTTGGTCAGTATTTAATATTTAATAAAGATTGCTTTAAATTTGACCTAAAATGGTGGAATTGGTTTTTCTCTGGTGAATCTCGGGATTAACAGAGTGATTTCAACAAATGAGTTTTAGAAGTTGAGGCTAATGGTTGAAGAAAAATGAAAGGTATAAAGCTACTTGAATTTGTTAGGGCTTCCAATGCTCTGATAAACTACCAGAACAAAAGCAACTTGGAGTGGAACATTTCTTTCATTTACATATCCTGAGTCATAGTTGACTGAGGAAAGCCAGTGCAGGGACTCAAACTGGGTACGAACCTGGGGGCAGGAGCTGCTGCAGAGCCCTTGAGGGAGTGCTGCCTCCTGGCTTGCTCTTCCTGGTTTGCTCAGCTTGCTCTCTTGCAGGACCATATGCTCAGGGGTTACACCACCCACCATAGGCTGTGCCATCCCACATCAATAACTAATTAAGAACATTCTGTACTGACTTTCCCACATGCAAATCTCAATGAGGCATTTTTTAAATGCAGAATCTCTTTTCCCAAACGACTCCAACTTCTGTCAAGTTGAAAATAAATTAGCCAGGGTACTGTTGAACCTTGAAAAAATTATAAAGTTGAAATTGTACATTTGAGATTGTAAAATCAGCCAGTCAAAAAAACAACTCACAATAAGTGGCTGTGCTTACATAAAATATGTAGAATTGGCAAATCTATTTATAGGTGTAAAAAAAAAATCACAGGTTCCTAGAGCCAGGTTGGGGATGGAAGGACAAAAAGCATATATGAAGACCACACAACTTCTTTGCAGAGTGAAGACAATGTTTTAACATGGACCGTGGCAAAATCCTGTGAACATACTAAAAATCCCTCAATTGAACATTGATAAAAAAATCATACGATACATTGTGATCATCTTCCCCCAAATACTCGCAGATTTTCTCCAGCTTCATATTCTTTTCTCTCATAAAAGCAAAACAAAATTTAAAAAATGTAATGCACACATAAAAAAACCAAATTTACTCCCAAACATAAGGTGCTCAGTCTGAACAATGGCACTCACAGGCACATTAGCTGGACTGACCATTTCTAGTGAACAACCAATTGATGTTTTCTTTCTTCAAAATGACAATCGCACCCGTACTCGGCATTCCTTAGTAGCCAGTCGCTCTTTATGTAAAGTTGAGACACCATGGACTTTTTGGCACATCTGCTGTTATCCTTGTTCAGCTTGTGTCTGGAGAGTACTATTGGTAAGGTGGCTTCTAAAGGCACTGGGAAACAGCCTCACAGCAAGCTCCCTGCTGCTCTAGTTCTTACAGTCTGTTTACCCCTTCTTAGGCAGTGCTCTCCGATCCACCAGTTTATGTTCATCATCATCATCATCATCATCATCATCATCATCATCATCATCATCATCCAAGGTTGTTTCAGCTATCCTGGATGGTTTTTGTTTCCATATGAATTGTGAGATGTCTGTGGAGAATTGTATTGGAATTTTAACGGTGATTTCATCGAAACTGTTAACTGCTTTTGCTAAGATATTTGTTTTATGGCGTAGTCATACTAATCCACAAGCATGGAAGGTCTTCATACTTTTTAATGTCGCCCTTTAATGTCTTAACGTTTCTATCGTCATATATTTCACTTGCTCTAAGATATTTCTGAGGCTATCATGAAAGGTGTTATTTTCTTGATTTCTTTCTCAGTATGTTTGTCTTTTGTTTATCAGAAGGCTACTCCCGGTTTTGAGATAATTTTATATTCTGCTACCTTGAGTGGGCTTCTCAGCTAGAGAAGTTCCCTAGTAACATCTTTGAGATTGGAATGTCTGCAGATAAGGATACTTTGGTGCCTGGCCATGGTGGCATACACCTTTAGTCCAAGCACTCAGGAGGCAGAGGCAGGCAGGTCTCTCCAAATTAGATGCCAGCCTGGTCCATAAAGTGAGTTCCTGTCTTGAAAACAAAACAAAACAAAAAAGGCCAGATAAGGTGGTGCACATGTTTAATCGCAGCACTTGGGAGGCAGAGGCAGGTGGCTTTCTGTGAGTCTGAGCCCAGCCTGGTCTATAAAGATAGTTCCAGGTCAGCCGAGGATATACACAGAGATATCCCATCTTGAAAAAAAAAAAAGAAACAAACAAACAAAACAACACCAAAGGATTGCTTGGCTTCTTTCTTACCTGTTTATATCCCAGTATTCTTCTATAATTATTGCTCTAGCCGAGATGTAGAGCATTATATTGAACAGGTATGGAAAGAGTAGAAAGCACTCATACCTTGTTTCCGATTTTAGTGAAAATGCTTGGAGTTTCTTTTCTTCTAAATTGATGTTAGCTGTGGGCTTTCTGTAAATTGTTTTTTATTATGCTGAGATATTCATCCATATCCCTACTCTCTCCAAAAACTTTTATCATAAACAGATGATGGATTTTGTTAAAGGCTTTTTCAGCATTTAATGAGATGATCATTTTTTTTTCTTTTAGTTGCTTATGTTGTGGATTCTGTTTATTGGTTAACATATATTGAATCATCACTGCATCTTTGGGATAAAGCCAACTTGATCATAGAAGATAGTTTTTTGTTGTGATCTTAGAATCATTTTGGCATTATTGTCTTGAGAACATTTGCATCTACATTCTTAAAGTCTATAATTTTCTTTTGGGTTGAGTCTTTTTGTGGTTTTTGTATTAGGGTAATGTTGGCTCCATAAAAATTATTTGGTAATGCTCCTTCAGTTTCTATTTTGCAGAATAATTTGGGGAGGATTGGTGTCAGTTCTTTGAATGTCTAGCTGAATTCTGAGCTGAATCACCTGGCCTTGGGCTTCATTTAGTTTGGAGATTTTAAATTACTGCTTATATTTAACTGAGGGCTAGGGTATTTTTAAATTGTTCGTCTTATTTTTGTTTTACTTTGGTTAGTTGTAAACATCAAGAGATTCATAAATTTCTTTTAGAGTTTCCAGTTTTGTAGAATAAAGAATTTTTAAAGTATGTCCCTACGATTCTCTAAATTTCATCAGTGGTCTGTTGTAATGTCTATGTCTCCCTTTTTATATTTAAATTTACTAATGGGAATGTCCTTTCTTTTTCTTGGGTAATTTTATTTACAAACAAAACTTGTCAATCTTGCTCATATTTTTAATAGAAAAGTTCTTAATTTCACTGATTCCTTGTGTGTTGATTTTTGTTTGTTTCTATCATATTAATTTGAGTCCTGAGTTTGATTATCTCTTCCTATCCATGATTTTCAGGTGTTGTTACTTCTTGTTTTTCAAAAGCTTTCATGTATAAAATCTCTCCAGATGTTTCTATGATAAAGGCACTCTGAACGTCAAAATGACCTGGATAGATAGCCTACATAGTCTGAAAGACAAGATGCCAGATCAGACTTCTATACCCAGTAAAACTATCAAAGATAATCAAAGGATAAAGAAAAATATTTTATGATAAAAACATAAACATATCTTAGCAATTTATGTTCACCAATCAATTCTACACAAGGTACAAGTTATAGACCCAAGAAGACACAAAGAATAAATAATCCCAGAACAGTTAACCAAAAGACGTCTAATAAGTAAAAAGCAACACAGCAAAATAGCATGAATTAATAAACACTCCTCAAGAATAACTTTCAATGTTTTTACTTCCCCCAATTAAAAAAAACACAGACTAACAGATTGGATGAGAAAACAGGATTTATCTTTCTGCTGCCTCTAAGAAACACAGCTTTTCATCAAGGTGTTTAAGGATGGAAAATGTATTCAAGCAAATGGAACCCAGAAGCAAGAAGGTGCAGGTGTTTTAACATCTGACAAAAACACCTCAGACAACAACTAATCAGAAGACATGGGGGAGGATGCTACATACTCATTAAAGGAAAAATCCACCAATAGGATATTACAATTCTAAATATTTATGCGCCAAAGACAAAAACATCTGCTTTCATAATATAAACACTATAATATCTAAAACCATATATAAGGCCTAGATTCAATACCCTCTCTGACCAATAAGCAGGTTACCCTGACAAAAACTAAACACAAAAACTCTGGAGTTAAATATATCATAAAGCAAATGGACCATAAAACTTTCTCCTAAATTAAACATATTATTAGGATATAAATCAAGTCTTAATGAACATAGGAAAATAGAAATAACATCATGCATCCTATCTAACCATTACATATTAAATATGGACATGAACGATGTGGGAAGCCGCGCCCACATTCGCCATTACAAGATGGCGCTGACACCCTGTGTCCCATGCTGACAAACGACTAATCTGCGCATGTGCGAAGGGATTTTCCACTCATTGTGCTCTGCCTCTCCCATGGCATCATCTCGCCCGATGAGCAACAGCCAATCAGGGACTGACACATCCTAAGCGGAGGACAGTTTCCTACATAAGGGAGGGGTTTCTGCTGTTTGCTCTCTCTGTCTCCGTTTTTCGTGTTGTAAGCTTATGCTCTTCCTCTCAAGAGGCAGTAAAGCTTTACTGCAGAAGGATCCTGTTTGTGTGTGCAGCGTCGTTCTTGCTGACGAGACGGTAACGCTAGCCACATATGGTGCCGAAGCCCGGGAAGACCACACCATCGTCAGCACCTTCAGAGAGCCCCTGACTACAGGGAGGATTCAGAACTGCAGGGTTGGTAAGTTCGGAGAGGTATGCATATTTCTGAAATTCTTGGGCTGATTCTAGCTGTAATGTTTACTGCCGTAATTGTCAAGAGGGCAGTAGATGAAGGACAGGTCGCCCTAGAAGTTCAGGATAGCATGTCAGAAACCGAACGTAGTGAGAGGTTGGGTGCGGGCGGGAAGAAGAATGCCCGTAAAAAGAAAAAAGCGGGCGGGAAGAAGAATGCCCGTAAAAAGAAAAAAGCTCAGGACCCTCCTGTAAAAGGAGTGCAACCCCCCTCAGGACCTAGTTCACCGCCAGGAAAAATATCGCAAAGGTTTTATCCTTTAAAGGATCTTGAGGCATTGAATATTGATAGCTCTACAAGCTTTAATACCTCTGACAATGAGACTCCTGATTCGGAGGAAGAAGCCGAATTAGAGGAAGAGGCAGTCAGGTATGAGGAAGAGAGATACCACCTAGACGAACGAGAGGGTAATAAAAAACCCTCCCTCAATTCATCTCGCAGGGTGGCACCCACTGCTCCTCCACCCTACGAACTGCAGTCTGGATTTTCCTTCTGGCCGGAAAAGATTTGTAAAAAATTACATAATTTTTTTCCTGTGTTTGAAACAGAGAACAGGGGTCGAGTCCATGCTCCAGTGGAGTTCAATCTAATAAAGGACTTGGCTGAATCTGTTCGCAAATATGGGGCTAATGCAAATTTCACCCTGGTAATGTTAGAAAGAATTGGCGCTAGTGCCCTAACTCCTTCTGATTGGCAGATGGTGGCCAAGGCCGCACTTCCAGATATGGGCCAATATATGGAATGGAGAGCCCTGTGGTTCGAGGCCGCTCAAACACAGGCTCGGGCCAATGCCCTTGCACTTACCCCTGAACAGAGGGATTGGACCTTTGATTTGTTAACAGGTCAAGGTCAATTTACTGCAAATCAGATAAATTACCATTGGGGAGCTTATGCTCAGATGTCACAGACTACAATTAGACAAGTTTTTCAGTCCGCGGTAAAGCGGGGGAAGGTTCTCAGGTTGAGACAAGTTTTTCAGTCCGCGGTAAAGCGGGGGACGTTCGGAGACCCTTTAAAAGTGGGAAACTCTTCGTCATGTCTGATCAGGGCAGCTCAGAAAGGGCTGCTGAAAACTAAAGACTTGAGAGACTCATGCTAAAAATGGAGTCGCTCACGCAGAAACAGCACAAGGAGGGTAGGAGGAGGAAGAAGGCGGAAGAGGCCTCGCCCAAACGAGATAATCCGCCATCTTGGCGTGCTTTGGAACTGGCACCGCCGCCTTATGTGGACACTTCACCTTTATCAGCACCACAGGGGAACTATCATTCTCTGTGCCCAGAGGTTTGGAAGCAGGCTCGTGCCACCTTCCCAGTGTTTGAGGATGCCAACACCAATGGCCATGATTAATGGAGGAGCATTTGGTAATGCTACTCTCAGCTGGAATACATCTGACCTTTTTGAAACTTCTAACAGGTGATTCGGCTCAGATGCGAATGGAAATGTCAGGGTTATGCATTACATCTGTGCCATATAACAATTTTACATGTGCTGCTAATTTGTCTAAGAGTCTTTCAGCTTATCTCCAGGGGAACTGGTCCGCAGAGTTTGAAGAGATCTGCGCACTGCCGCCATTGTGGATGTATCCACATGCGTGGATGTATCCACCGCTGAAGGCCTTGCCTCTTGGATTCAACAAGCTATGCATCATCTTAAGGAGTGGGCAGGTATCGGGGCTTTAGCTATGGCCCTTCTGATTATCAGCTTCCTCTGCCTTGTGTTTCTTCAACGCTTGGTCATATCCCGAAACAGAGACCGTGCCCTAATTGCACAAGCCTTCTATGCTATTGAGGCTGGACAGTCCCCTCAGGCTTGGCTGGCGGCCTTTAAGTCCTGATCCTCGTCACGTTCGGGGTGCAAGGCAAAGCACTGCACAGGAGGTACATTGTTTGCAGTTAATGGCTTCCTGGAGAGCACGTCTGATTGCATGTGGGCTGACACCCAAAATCCCACCTCCAGAAAAAGGTGTCGGTCGGGTCCAGAGCTAGGCTGGGGCCGAGCCCCTAGCTGAGTTCTGTTGTACATCAGTGGCCAAACTTCAGGGCGGGTTTCGCACATGATCAAGGTGAATAACCTGGGTTATGGGTGGTCATACATCAGTGCCCTCTGGAGATCAGACCTCTACTCTCACCCGTTTCGTCCTGTTCTTACAAAATAAAACAGGGGGGACTGTGGAGAGCTGCAATGTGCCATGCCTTAACAAGGCGCAGGCTTCCGCCTTCTGCCATCCCGACGGTGAGCGCTCTCTAAGATAAACAAGTCCTTATATGGCAAAAGGCTGTGCAAGGGTAACTGGTGATCTGATGACACGCAGTCCTGCTCTGACGCAGACATATGAGGAGGTGACACCTGGCATGAGCTGATTGGCCCTTGAGTTGTACTTAAGCTTGGCTTGGCCCTTCCCTTTTTCGGGGCCATTCCCACTGAGCTTAATCCTGAGTAAAGATCTCGAGAAGAAGTCTGGTTGTTGGCTTCTTATTTCCGCTGGACAGTCCGGCGCCGAGAAGTGGTTTTAACTGGCCCAACTGGGCTGTGAACAAAAATTCCCTGGATTATGTGTTACCTCGGTTCAATATGAAAATCTCACTAAAGCAGCTAATCTGTCAAAGAGTCTCTCTCAGTTTATTTTACAGAATTGGACAGCGGAGTTTGAACAGACCTTAAGAGAATTGCGGACTGCTATCATTCAAGTCAATTCCACACGGCTGGATCTGTCACTTACTGAGGGATTCTCGTCGTGGATATCCTCAGCCTTCTCCTTCTTTAAAGAATGGGTTGGGGTTGGATTGTTTGGAGCTGTAATCTGCTGTGGATTAGTGTTGACCCTATGGTTGGTCTGTAAACTCAGGGCTCAAACAAAAAGAGACAAGGTGGTTATCACCCAAGCACTTGCTGCTTTAGAATCTGGGACCTCCCCTGATATATGGTTAACCATGCTGAAGCAATAAGTCGCTGGCTGCTCAGCTCTTGCACCCTCAGAGTCTCATCTCATTGCACGAGGTAGAGTGAGTAAGCTTCAGCAGCCCTGGAGAGTTGCATAGCGAAGCATTGCAGTAGAATGGCTCTGCGGCATATATGAGCTAATTCTAGGGAGGCATGTCATCTTGCATGAAGGTTGCGTGTCCCAGTGTCCTTCCCCCAGAAAAAACGGCACAGGGCCAGGCTATGACCTCTCCGGGTGAAGAGCTTAGGGGAGAGTTGTGTATGCAGGCCTGATATTTTGTTTGGGGATTTGACCTCTGTCTCCACTCTCCCTATTGGGTGTCTTATTGCTTCTTAATAAAAAGAAAAGGGGGAGATGTGGGAAGCCGCGCCCACATTCGCCATTACAAGATGGCGCTGACACCCTGTGTCCCATGCTGACAAACGACTAATCTGCGCATGTGCGAAGGGATTTTCCACTCATTGTGCTCTGCCTCTCCCATGGCATCATCTCGCCCGATGAGCAACAGCCAATCAGGGACTGACACATCCTAAGCGGAGGACAGTTTCCTACATAAGGGAGGGGTTTCTGCTGTTTGCTCTCTCTGTCTCCGTTTTTCGTGTTGTAAGCTTATGCTCTTCCTCTCAAGAGGCAGTAAAGCTTTACTGCAGAAGGATCCTGTTTGTGTGTGCAGCGTCGTTCTTGCTGACGAGACGGTAACGCTAGCCACAGAACAACAGATACAGTAGGAATTAAACAAACTCATGGAAAATGAACAAATCACTGCTGAATAAAAATTGGGTTAGGACAGAAATCAAGAAGGATATTTATAACCTTTTAGAACTGAATGAAAATGAAAACATGATATACCAAATCTATGGGACAAAATGAAGGTAAGTTTAAGAGGAAAGTCCTTAGGGTTTATTGAATTGCATTATTTCATGCATTCATCATTCACATGGTGTCCAAACCACACCTAGATGAAATTTTATGAAAATAAAAAATAGGTAATAAAAATGACATGCCAGCATTTGAGAAGGGAAAGCAGAGGAGTTAAAGACTAGGCTAAGCTACATAGCCTCAGCTACATGAACTTGTGTCCAAGAAGAAGAAGAAGAAGAAGAAGAAGAAGAAGAAGAAGAAGAAGAAGAAGAAGAAGAAGGAAAAGAAAAGAAAAGAAAAATAGGGAAAAGACAGAAACACCAAGGCCTTCAGATGATGGCTACACAACAGGTAACAAAGAAGAACAGTGGCAGAGACATCAAAGAGGGTTAAGGAAATGTTTACTGCCAGGGTGGGGTGTTGTTCCAGTGCAAGGATTTCTTCTTAGTCTGTATACCAGAATGGGCAAACTACAGCTCACTGTCTCTATTTGGAAATAATATTTTGTTGGAATACAGTAATGCCCAACCAATTAGCGGACTGTGCCTGCTTTCACAGTCAATGTAGAACTGTGTAGTTGCAAATTTACCATATCATCGGTAAATCATATTTAGCATAAGTGTTGAAGGACTTGCTATTAAGGTCACAGTCTACCATGACTGGATAGCTCTCTGAGCTCAGCGCAAAATGGAGGACTTCCTTTTCAGCAGGGCTTTCTCTTTTCCGCCTGACTTTATCTGGGGGGTGTCTCTCAGCAAAGATCCCTGGCCTTATTTGGAGGATGACCTTGCACAGAATCTCTTCCTTTTGCTATGTAGCAGCACAGAAGTCCCATTCTTTCCCCCTGCCCATATGATAATTAGGTTCTGTACAATGACCAATCAGCCTTTCTTGACTATTTGATAATTAGCTACTGTCTTATAACCAATCAGTCTTTCCCATTCATACTCTAAGAGCCATTATATATCTTATCCCTAAAACAATAAAATGAGCTGTCTCTCTGAAGCCTGACTCCTGGAAGTCTTTTCTGAGTACTCACGGCAATCCAAACCCTGTTCCTTGCTTCTGTTCCCTTTGACCCCATAGGCCAATGGCCAATTACACCCAGGTGAAGGGAAGCCATAATCCTCCTCAAAGATGGATGTCTGCTCCTTATGGCTAAGTTTAAAACTTATCTCCAAATCCATGAGCTAGAAAGAGTCCTCCCACATTCACATTCTCATGCTACTTAGAAAGGCTTTGGAAAGTAAATGGGATTGGGCGAGAATATGAGGGTTAAGTCACAGAATGGTAACAGTGGTTTTATAAGGCAAGGACTAGAACATTTGTTCTGCTTCATTATGTGATGTCTCTGTCTCATTCCTGACCAAGCATGAGGACCTCTATTCTTGACAAATTACCAAGTCTAGGCTATTTGGTTATAGGGAGAGAAAGCAAACCAAGACCCTGGCTATGTAGAGAGTACCGCCATTGAAGATTTTCAGGAAGATAGCCATGGTTACTAGCCAGAGAGTAGGTCTAAATGGAAGAAACAAAGGGAACATGTTGCCCTGTGCTGTATTCTATCTCATCTGTCTCCAGAGCTCTACCTGTCTTTTAGATGAGCAGGAGGACTAGAAAGGAAATATGGACTCTCTGCTCATGACTACACGCAGCACAGAAGCTTTTAAGACATTTGTATTAAGATTTTGAGGACCTTAAGAGAATGATGCCCCATTTACCCTAAAGGAAGCTAGGTAAGTTTTGGATTGCTTTCGTGGGTGACAGATGTTTATTTTCATTGGGAGTTGGTTATAAGCTATTATTGGTCTTATTTAGAGAGAAAACAAGGTTGGACTCTGGGATGTCTCACCTTTTCCTTATCTTTCATTCTTAGGTTTAGAGATAGGGACTGAAAAGAAAGAAGGGGGAATATAGAAATATATAGGGATGATTGGACAAAAAGTAGATTAATGAATCTTAATGCCTTAATTGTTATTCACAAGGTTATTTTTAATTCACTGGTATAAAATTTTGTATATAGATGCAAAATAAGTGTAATTTTAGATACACTGATATAGAATTCAAATTTAAGATTATTCTTTACACACCTTGTATATATGTCTACTCTAATATGCAGTATTATACCCATATAATTCAATTATAATAAAAGGTTTACTTCTAATGCTTTGAAAGTGCTATTGCAGGCTATTTAGGATATGTAAGTTATACAAGTTAATTGTTAGTTGATCAAATCATGATCATATCAATTACTAGTCTATTTTTATCACAAGAATATACATCCTAGGTATAACAGATAGATATGATTCTATAGAAAGATAAGGTAAAATAGTTAGATATGGTCTTCAAAACACTCAGAGGCATACATAATATGGCATTTAAACATATTTTTATTATTTTAAATATACATTTACAATGAGACAGGCTAAGTCCTGAAAACATCCAGCCTACTTCAGAGAAGATAATGAGCATCAAAGAACCTCCTTATGAAGTTAGCTTCAAATGTGGCAAACAAGCCACTGGGAAAAATGTCCTTGTTTCTACCACAGACAGAATTCTGCCTAAAAAGGGGCAAGCCTGGATGCAGAAAGAGTCAACAGCTAAACTTTGCCAAGACAGGGTAAGCAAGTCCTCAAAAGTGGCCTTCTTGCAAATATGTCTGTCAGATATATTGGGCCAGAGGCTGAAGATGATGCTCCAATGTTATAGAGAATTTTGGTGACTGTTCAGGCAGCAAACAGTCTTTATCATCTTCTCATTTGAGAAGCTGCTAACCTGCGCTCCCTTTCTACTCAGGTAATTAATTTTATTCCTTTTGAAGCCTTTGATGTGATTGAAGACCACATAGATTAGTTTTACAATTAAGCTTAGTTGTTTAGAGGTTAAGATGTTTTTAGGTTTAGATAGGTGTTTTAAGTTGATAATGACAATGTGATGGAGATTGATTTACATGCACAAATTTAATACACCAAGAAAGGAAAGATGTTTTCTTCAAGGCTGTTAAATACAAACAACCAAAACACCATGAATGTAACATATGTATAATTCCTAGTTGTTTGTGGTTCTTCTTGTTGTAGGTAGTTTATTGCATATATGTGTAATAATATAAATATATTTGTAAAAATATTTAATAAAATTTTTAAAAGGTTTTGAGGGCAGTAACACAATAAAGAGGTTTCCATTTTTTAAAAATCAGTAAGAAAATTATATAAAGACTTATTTCTTTGCACACTCCATGTCTAACACAATTCCTAGCGATCAACCAATATTGAATAAATGAATGGTAGATATCACCAGCTACTAGAAAAATCTAATTATCTCTTTATTTATCTTTTATTTATGAAGAGTAGCTGTTTCCACCTTTTCATAGAATCCCCAGACTCCTCTTCCCTGTTTGCAGCACCTTTTGGTTTTCTAATTCAAACATGATGCCAGGAGCCACTAGCCACTATCAGTGGCCCCTTTAAGTCTCAAAAGACATAAAGATGCTGCACTGTCCTCCCCTGAAACCTGCTCTTCTGTATACTTCTCTTTCCCCCACACTGAGAATTAATTCAACATCTGTGCCCTTTTCTCCAAAGGACAGAAATCCAACCCTGATTTCAAACCTAGGTGTGGCCAATATTATCAAAAGTAAGCTGATTAATCATAATACAATATGGCTATGTAGGTAAGTGATTTCCTGAAGAAAGCCAAAGCATTCATGCCAAGACAAGCTTGTGCCTCCAGGAGTGGGCCAGTGTGGGTGGATTCCCGTGCTGCCAGTAAACCTTGGATCAGGACTCTCACTAAGCTGAAGGAGGACCCTGGTAAGAGACTCTTTCAGAAATCAAGAAGTAGACTTTTCGTGGGTTACTGGCAGATACTGAGTGTGTTTGCACAATAGCTGTAAGTACGTAAAGATAGATTATAGCTTTGGCTGTAATTATCCCTTTAAATAAATGGGTTTAAACATTAAATAGAAAATATGCTATTAGGGCTTAAGAGATAGCCATTAAGGCTAGGATCATATCTAAAAATATAAGAAAATAGGCTATTAATTTTGAAAGATGAGTGCTTGTGTTGGCTCTTTAATAGACAAGAAAAAATTTCAAACTATCTCAGCTAACAAGAAAAATGTTGTTTTTTTGTTGTTTCTGTTGCTTTAGACTTAGTTCCTTTTATGTATGTTTTACCTGTGTCCATGGAAGCCAGAAAAAAATGTATGGGTATCTTGAAACTGGACTTATGGATTGTTCTGAGCCACCATCTGGTTTGCGGTCATGGAACCCAGGTCCTCTGTAAGAGCAACCTGTGCTCTTAACCACCAAGCCCTCTCTCCAGCTAGCCCTGACCCCATCTTGCGAAAAATCATTTTGAAAAGTGGTACTGTTCTGGGATATAAGTAAATGATAGACTTTTTGAGTAGCATACATGAGGTCCAGATTCTATCATACATACAGAGAGAGAGAGAGAGAGAGAGAGAGAGAGAGAGAGAGAGAAAGAGAGAGAGAGAGAGAGAGAGAGAGAGAGAGAGAGAGAGAGAGACAAGACAGAGAGAGACAGAGAGAGAGAGAGAGAGAGAGAGTGTTCCCTATATTTAATCATCAGATGACCTTCTGCAATCAGCACAAGATCCCAAGGATAAAAGAGTGATGCCCATAGAGGAAGAAGGTTACAGGTTGAAGCCAGAATTGTATTCAGGCATTTGACAAAGAATATAAGTGTCGGGTTAATCATCAAAAGGAGAAGTTTCCTTTTGCCTGTGCAGCTGCAGCGTTTGGTGAGAAAGCTGCTTACTACAAAAGAGAGAGAAGGGCCTGGAGTTCCAATCTCTTTTTCACTGTATGTGCTGCCTTGGTGTCTTTGTGGCAAGGGGTGGAGCAGCAATAGCAGCAATCTCACATGACTAATAGAGATATAAATGACATTGTGAAAACTGATTCCTAGAGCATGCTAGACATACAATAAGGCACTATCTTTTCATTAATATTGAAAAAGAGAAGGTTTTGCTTATAAAAAAAAAAAAAAGCAAATAATTCAAGAATACACTAAAGCAGTCGAGTTCCTGAGACACAGTGCTTATGAACAATAACCACTTTGTTCCAAAGACCCACTTACAGCAGTTAGCATCCAGTTGGAGGGTTTACGTCTATAGATCGATGGCCGACTAACGTATCCCTCTAGCACTTGGATGGACAGGGACTGCAACAGTTTCTCAAGACAGTCTGTCATCTTAAGAAGTCTTAGAATAACTCAGGCGAAAGCCCCAGCAGCAGGACATCCCGAGCCCATCATCTGCCCGATCTAAGGGCTCACACTGAGAAGTACAAAGTAGCCTCCGGATCATCACAACCCATCCCTGGGGAGATTCTCCAAGTCCTTTTGTTCCTGCTAAAAGTCTATCTTTAGAAATTATAAATTTCTGACCCTTGGGTCAATATTCAAGTCCCGATTCTGTGAAATTAGTCCACACCCTCTGAAGAGCAAGTGTGAAACATGCCGTGCAAGTCTGTACACGTCCTGTCATCATCTTTCTCTGTCCTCTGGCAATATTCATCTTTTAGCTTGGAGGCAAAGCTAGGAAGTGTTAGGACAAATAAGATGCTGTTCTAGAGGTCTCCTCCAGGATCTCTTCAGATACGGGCATTTTTTATCCCCTCATCAAGGAAACTTCTGAAACAGAGACCATCACAGAAAACCACAAATGGTCAAAACAGGGTTTTGGAGTCCCAGATCCAGCTGACGTGTTTACATTTCCTATACCTAAGGCTCAGCAGTCACTGTGGAAGAGGGGGAAGAAAGCTTGTAAGAGCCGTGTGATTTGAGACTGTGTCTCCTAGGAATGTCAGAGACGCTACACCAACATTACTACCTAAACATCACCTGAACAAAAAAGACACCAACAGACACTGGGCAAAGCTCATGAGGCTCCAGCTCAGTCAACAGGCTAAGGCAAATACGGGATCTTCAGAGTAGGAGAAATAATCTTCCAAACAAGATGATCAGCCCTTAAAACATAGGAAAATAAGTAAAATTATGTAGACTGATCAGGTTGTGTTTATGTATTTCAGAATATGTAAACACATAAATATATGTAACAACAATTAAAGAAAAAGGGTTCATGAATTTGAGAGCAGAGTGGGAGTACCTGGGAAGGCCTGTCTGTGGGGAGAAAAAGTATCAAGTGTTCTAACTAAAACCTAAAAAGAGTTAAAAATTGTGCTAAGGAAAACATCATTATATTCTGATTACAAAAGAATAGTAGTAATTCAGTATAAAACATAGAAAACAGAAAAGCAGGAGAAAAAGAGAGATGGAAAAGCAGCTATGATTGGGCTGACTCTTCCTGTCACCACCAGCACTTGGTGCACACTGCCTTCTTCATGCTGGAGCTTGGTGCTAACAATAAATCATGACTGAAATGTTAATGGAATTCATTTTAGTTAGTTGATTTGCTGACCTTGCGTAAATCTTATACAGGTAGCCACATCTGCTGTGAGTTAGTTGACGCACTAGCTACGTCATTTCCAGAAGTCAGCATTTTATAGCTTTCCTCTGCATCTGCTGGCTCTTGCTTTCTTTTTCTATTTTGCACAGTATTACGATTAATTCTTTGAAATTGTGCTAAAATTCTGCAATGAATCCATCCACTTTGGGGCACTCTTTAATTGGAACATGTTTTATTATTGCTTCAATCTCATTATTAGTTATGGGTCTGTTTAAATGACTTATTTTTATTGGCTTAATCTTGCAATGTCAAGTGTATCTAGAAATTTATCTATTTATTTTAGATTTTTCAGTTTAGTAGAATAGAGGCGTTTAAAGTATATCCTTATGATTTTCTGAATTTCATTTGTATCTGTTATAATACATCCTTTTATTTTTAAGTCTATTTATTTAGGTCTGTCAACACCTACATTCACTTAGGACTTCATTAATTCATGACTTCCTAGATGTGTATTCCTTTTCCTTAACTAACTTAATTAACTAACAGTTTGTCAAAATGTTTATATTTTCAAAGACCCATCTTTTTATTTAATTGATTCTTTGTAAATTTTTGTTTACTTCCACTTCATTACTTTCTACACTTACTTTGATGCTGTCTTACTGTTGTGGGGTTTGGTTTGCTCTTGTTTTTCAAGGTTTTTTTTATATATCACTGTTATTAATTTTAGATCTCTCAATTGTTTTTTTTTTTAGGTAGGCATCCAAAGATGCAATATTCTATCATGTTCAGATAGAATGCAGGAAGTTATTTCAATTTTCCTGTATTTGCTGAGAGTTGCTTTCTGTTCTAGTATGTGGCCAGTATTGGAGAGAGGTCTTTGTCCTGCTGAGGATGCAGTGTAATTTTAATGTACAAGTAGATGTTCTGTAAGATATTTTCTGTCATTCTGAGTTATGGTTTTATTTAATTCCAATATTTTATCTGTTTAGTTTGTATCTGAACAACCCATCAGTTTGTGAGAACGGAGTACTAAAGTCACCCAATATCATACTGTTGGGGTTAGTCTGTGGATTAAGACCTAATAAGTAGTAATGGTTTTATGAAATTAGGTATGCCTGGGTTTGGTACATACATGATTACATACATTTTCAGATTTTTTTTCTAGAGGCCTCCTTATTTGATTCCCAGACTATCAGAACTGCAGTGAATCTTTGAGGACTTTAATCCTCTTTCTCTCCTGGTTTCTGTCTGTCTGTTTTTACTGTTACTCTGTTTAACACTTCTGTTTTCTCATTTACTGGCATCTGGTTGGCAGCCCAAAATCTGATGTGTGGTAGCGGGGCAAACAGAGTTACTGAAGGCTGAGTGGCACCCTAGTTCATAATTGAGACCAATGCTCAAGCAATGCTCGCTAACCATATATCCTAGGGGCGTAGAAACTATGAATTTATCTCATTTAAAGTCACCCTCAATAAATACCTGTTCAATTAAATGACACTGGTATACGGAGGAAAGCACCTAAGGTGACACTTTGAGTGTGAAAACAGTTGCATGCAGTATAAGATATCTCCAAACAGACACTTGGACACAGGGACTTCTGCTACAAGGTAATTGTGACTTGCAACTCAACAACAACAAAAAAAACCTCTCCTTTAAAAAAGAGGTGGTAGAAGATACGTCAGCCACGAGATCAAAGGAATTACAGGATTGAAGAAGATGAGGTAAACTTTAGTAGAGGGGCTAAAATGAGTTTGAAAGTGTCCAGAAGAGATCAGTTTTATTTGTGAGATAGCCAAGGACACCGAAGAATATAATTTGCTTCTATGCCAGTATATCTATCAGAGAATAAGGTGAGTATAAATAAACACACATACGTGGGCTCTAGTTCTCGACTTATGTTCTTTCCCTTCTTCGTGTGGGTGTTGAGGAATATACTCCTGAAAGCAAGGGGAACAACCAGCATTTGTAACTACTTAGTCTGAGCTAAGTATGCCTGTTCATCTCCTTGGTTTTATCTAACAGAATTGATTGGACGTAGTTAGCATGCCCCACATTTTACAGATGTAGAAAATGAATCTCTAAGAAGGTTCCACTGGATGCCTGAGACCCTGCAGCCAGCCTTCTAGTTTCTCCATTGTTGAACCCAAGTCTATTTACTTGCTAATAGGATAGGACCCAAGGACCTAAGGGCTAACTGTTGGGGGAATAAATTCTTTAGCAAGCCAGCAAGACTAAGATAATGAAGTAATGGATTAGTGTCCTGAAATACCTTTTTAACTCACTCAGATTTTAAGCTTCACTGCACCATAGACAAGGGGAGGGAGGATGGGAGTTAGTTTATTTACTGAAACCTAGTAGTTAATAATTTGTTGGTTTGGCACATCTTAGCATCACAGGTCTTGAAAGGTGAAAAGAGGCCATGTATATCAACCTCATACTGCTGGTTTATGTAACTAACGAGGACTGCACTCAGCTAGGCACAGACTGTTTTGAGCAAAAAAAAGCAGAATGTGGAGGCTTTGGGCTCTCTCATTCTTAGTTGTAAGTGCTGCTACACACTAGTCATTGCCCGTTTTAGACTCTGTCAGATGAGGGAGGGAGGAGCTCAGGCTGCAAGACCGTGGGCTCTGCAACAAAGCCAGGAGCCTGAGCACAGCAGAGCGCTAGCTAGTCACAGAGAGGGAGGAGCAGGGTGTTGGCCTCCATGCATTTACCTAAGCAGTCTAGAGTTTGCAGGCACTTGAGGTGGGGGAAGTTTGTACTTGACCAATCACTACACAGTGGAGAGTTACTTCCTCATTGGGCAGATGCCAAGGTTTGTTTCCTGCAGTCCTGACTCTGCGGGTTAAGGCTCCAGCTGACCACACTGACAGCACAGCCTCTGGATTGACTGCTGTCGAGTGGATTAGTGGATCCTTTCAAGACAGGAGAATTCGAGGCTCTGTGTTTTGCCATACCCTGCACATGCTTTGCTCCTTTTTTGAAATGTACTTTTGTACTCAGTGAACTGGGCAGTCCAGCCTGTGGATTACTGACGACTACAGCTCGAAGGTAAGAGCAGTTTAATCTGAAATGTTTAGTCTAACTTGTTCCTGTGTGTTCTTAGAATTTAGTTCTGCAAGTCAATGTAACTCAAGCCAGAAAGATCCTAAGTCCCAAGAAACCTGAGAAAATAAAATAAAAGGCATGTGAAGCCAATGCTGGCAGTGTTCGATTGAGAAAATCCTGCAACCACCCCTCCATGATACTATCTCCATTAGGCTGCCTAATCCTCCACCACCACCCCAGCAAAAACTCCCTTCTTGCCAATTAACTAGACTTCCATGGCAATGGCTGTTTCTCCTCCCCCCAGGACCCTCCTTTTATTCCATTACCACTCAAGCTAGTAAAAGGGAGTGCACTGGAATAGATCTCCTGCTCAAAGACGTTACTTATATAGGCAAGTAACTATAGCACCCTGGCATAAGACCTGTAAAGGTTACTTGCAACGTGAGATGCCCCTGGCAGCCAAGTGGGAGGATTGCTGTAGGTTTGAGGCCTGTCTGGAGGACAGTGGGAGACCCTGTCTCAGAAAACAAAATGAAAAGTTAACTCCATGGAAAAGAGCGATAGCTTCTGTTCAAAGAGATTGTTTCACAAAGGAGGCCATAAGGACCTAACCTCACAGGATGAAAGGGAGACTTCCTGGGAGAGTTTATGTGTCTATCTCCCCAATTCAAAAGACAGCAGTGACCATAGCTGACACTACCTGTAAGTGGATGCCAAAAGGGGGGTGACAAGCTCTTCATATTAATAAAAGTGACAGAGGCAACTAGTCATATCCCAGTTCCTATACAGTTGTCTCCTGGGGCAACACTGCACCATGGGTAGAGACAGTCTGGCCATCAGACACAGAGGACAAGAGGCTGTTTCTGTGGAAGGAGAACATGGGAGAGACTGACCTCACCTTGTTTTCAGCAAAGTGAGACAATGACTCTCCGAATGTCTAGTTTGTCCATAGTTCAGTCTGGACTCTAGAAAAAGGTGAGGCTTTGGCAAAGGTCTTGCCTGCTGGTCAGCAACCACATTCCAGGATTCAAGTCTTCTGCCCTTGGGCCCAAACCTTCTGAGACCTTGGGGAACTACTGTTATGATCTTGGAATCTCTGTTTTTATTTTTTTTATAATAAATTTACTCATGTTAAATGTCATATTCAATGGATCTCTGAGAAGTTGGAGGACAAGCATATTTGAGTTAAGCAATCTTTGTCTGGATTGTATAGTTATCTGTTCTACACTACATTTTGCAAACATAAAGCAGAATGTTATGATCCCATTTTACATCTGACCTTGAAAATTGGTTCTTAGCATGACTAAAAATATTTCTGAACATGTTTAAGTACTTGATCATTTATAAGATCTCAACAATTAAAAACTAGGATTTTAGGTTTTATCCTTGTTGAGGTCTTAAAAATCATAAACATAGTCCATGAACAGAGAACATAATAGTATCCTGTATGATTTAGTTTATAAAAATCTAAAGTTATAGTATAGATTAAGAAAAACAAGACTAAGCATATTTATAAGGCTGTGATTTTTATGCTTTTGAGACTGTAGGTAGGGCATAATAATTTTAACATTGTAAATAAATGTATGCCTCTAGAATTAGTATATTATAATATAGCAATACAGCAGAACAGTATACGAAATCAATTGATCAAGAAGCCTGCAGGTGCCCCCAGTGGGAGAAACAGTATTCATCTTGTTAATTTGAATAATCCATTATAAACTTGAAATAAGAAACGTTTTGAACCAGGGTACAATAAAATGAAATTTGTTGGTTTCTTTATCTAAAAGGAGATAAACAGAGAATTAATTATGATTAAGAAGTTTTATAATTGGTGTTTTACATCATATGGTCTAAATGAGAGTTTGAATTTAGACTCTATACATCACCCCCAATAAACAAATTATAAATCCTTAGATAAGAGTTTACAGTGTAAATGTTTTTTTTTTGGTTTGTTAGAGAGAGAGAGAGAGAGAGAGAGAGAGAGAGAGAGAGAGAGAGAGAGAGAGAGAGAGCGCGCACAAAAGGGAATTAGAGAGGATTTTTTTTTAATGAGCTGGAAAGTACAGTCTTGGAGAAATAAGGCCCGATTTATCTGGATCCCTTAACCCAGAATTAGTCAAGGGCAGCTGCCAGGGAACAGGGACATTTTGGATGGAGGGGTCCCAGCCATCCCCGAGTGGTTCAAGGTGGAAGTACTTCTGGCAGCGGCAGCCGCTGGTCCAGAGCAGTCCCTTCGGAACCCAGCCCCTGGCCATACCAGGCCTGCAGAATGGCGCTGTGGTAAATGGGGGGCGGGAGGAAAGAGCAGGGCGAAAGCCTTTGGAATCTGTACAGGATGGGTAAGTGGTGAGTGTGCAGGCCACGTGGAAAGGGAGAAAGCTTGAACCATGTGGATGAATTTTTAAGTACAATTTTAAATTTACCTCAGCAGAGGAGAGAATTGAGTTCCGATGGCAGGACTCGTGGTCCACTGTGGCATCAGCACAGTGAACCTGTTTCAAAACAGCCATCACAGGTGCTGCTTCTAGCAGGGTGGGGCAGTGACGGCAGGGGTGGTGTGTAAGGTCAGGTGGTGCACAGAGGTGTTGAGTGGTGGCAGGCAATTTTAAAGTCCTTCTCAGGCAGATGCAAGCTGCAACTGGCCATTTGCTTTCCAACAATGGCACAGCTCATGGGTAGGCTAGCCTGAGTCCAAGCCAGCAGCAGCGGGAGGGCAGTGTACTCAGAGAAAGCAGTTTGCTGCGGACAGTGAAGGGGGTGGGACTCCCCTGAGAAAACAATGGAATGGCCCATTGGGCTGCGACACCATTGTAATGATTAAAAAATGAGATTCCAGGCAACAGATATGATATGGAGAAGTTTATTGCCTGAGCGTGGGAAAGCAGAGGAGAAGGAGGGGCACCCCATGGAGAGAGAGAGAGAGAGAGAGAGAGAGAGAGAGAGAGAGAGAGAGAGAGAGAGAGAGAGAGAGAGATAGAGATTGCCCCTTTTATATCCTAGGCAAAGGCACACCTAGGGACAAGCAGGTGATGACATCATAGGTTGCTAGGCAGACTAGGGCAGGTATGCTGACAAAAAAACATGCCTTCTAGTGCTATTTGGTCAATTATATAGGAAAGCAAAAAAAAAAAAAAATTTTAATCCCCTTTATTTTCTAAAGTTCAATAGAATACCAGGTTTCTGAGCTTAATCAAACTCATCCTACTGTAATCAAGTCACCCCAGTTTAGGTAGTTTAAACAAGTTTCTACAATTCTGAGGCAAGAGGTCCCAGATCAAGGGGCCAGCTGATGTGGTTTCTCAGGCCTTTCTCCTCTGCTTGCACGGGGTCATCTTCTACTATGTCCACATATGATGTTTCCTTTGTGCATCACTTGGTGCTTCTCTGTGTGTCTAAATCTCTTTTTAGAACAACCCCAGTATGGTTGAATTAGAGCCTGCCTTACAGACCTCATCTTGACTTCATCAATCCTTTAGAGCCCTATCTCAAACAGTCATATTCTAGGTAAAGAGATTACAGCGCAATGCATGAATTGGGAGGCACGTGATTCAGTGCATCTTATCCAATGATGCTTTTGCAATATAAGTGTATCTAAGTAGTTTTCTGTCACCCACAAATTTAGCAACTTCAAATGATACGAGCAAGATGTGGCAGTACAGTTTTCTTTGTGCATATGGGCTTATGGCAAAGTTGTTTTTTTTTTCAATTTCAATGCCACATGCACACACACAATTTAAAATGAGGCAGTTTTAAAAGTAGGATGATGGGATTTGTAGACAGATGCTAGCTGCGGTCCTGAGTAAGCCATTTACCCTGTGGGTTGCAAGCCTTCCCATATTTAGAGGAATGATAATTATTTCCTATGATAAACTTATGATATGAATTAAAAGAGAAGAAAGAATTTGGGGAAGGACCGAACAAAGAAGGTCTGTAGGAAGCATCAGTGCTCTAAGCACTGACTAGGCTGCGTACACTTGTCACCTCAGCGCCGAGAAGACTAAGGTAGGAGGACTGTTAATTCAGTGCCACTCTTGGCTACACAGTGAGTTATGTGGCATCCCAGGATATGTAGAAAGACATTGCAACACTCTCATTCCATCAAAAAAGAAAGGAGAAGGAGATATCGACAACCTACCTTCCTCTGCTGAAGCTGACCACTCCACACCTCATGGTTTTATGAAACGTCTGCCCTCTAGGCCGCATTATAATTATAGCTGCAGCTTCCACTTGAGGTGTTCTTAGAAGAATTGGTTTTTCATTTTCTAAAAGCATTGCATCCATTCCAGAGAAGTCAACTGTCTCTGGGAGTCTGTCATTCTGATAGCTGGTCTGGACAGACTGGGTAAATTCTTTCTTCTCTCACTCCCTTGAGTGGCCGAACTAGTTTGCTTTATTGAATTTCCAGCAATTATTTGCTGTTACATTTTCCATAAAGACCCTTCCTCTCTACTGTTCTCATGTTATGTAAGATTAACAATTGGTTTGATTATAAAGGTTCTCAGGCCAGCACTGGAGCAGTCAGTGAACATTATTAGCCTGTCATCCTCTAAGCCGCAACAGTAAATACCTTCTGGAGCTGCAGCAGCCACTTGCTGTTAGAGTAGCCAGGGCTCGCTCAGCCTGCTTCCCTTTTATATGTCTTCTAGATATAGAAACCAACAGCAAACAAACAGTGCAAATATGTGCATCTCTCCAAAAAAGACATGAAGTAGACTTCAAGCACATGAGAAGATATTTACATTAGTCATGGAGGAAATGCAAAAGAAATCTATTGGGAGCCCTGTATACTGCTAGTGAACCTCTAAAATGATACGGCCACTGCAGGAAAGTGCTATGACAACTACTCAAAACTGTAAACATACCATCTGGCCGCTCTGCATTGAGTTACAACCCCAAATACATGAACACAGGAGCTTAGATGTTTGTGAAGCCTGTGTAAAGCCGCTTCCTGCATGATAGCTGAAAGGAGGAGCTCTAAGTGCCCATGGATAAAGACATGGACAAGCAAAACATAGGACAAGCAGGCATGCAATAACAGTCCACACTAAATCGGAAGGAAATTCAGTGACATGCCACAACACGGCTGATCCTTAAGAACATTTAACTGCATCAAACACACCATTTACAAAGACAAACTCTAGTTACCTATGGAAAGCATGTGGAGTTCGCGGAGTTTGAAGGGAAATGGTGGTAACTAGGGGCCAGAGAGGAGAGATTTAGAGTTAGTGGGGTCCTAGTTTCCATCTAGGAAAGTGAAATGGTTTTCTGGAGATGGAAGATGATGACGCGCATAAAACAGTGGTAATATTATTAATGCCACTGAGCTGTCCACCAATGACAGTTAAGAGTCATTTACAGGTTGTGTGTGCTTTATCGCACTTTTTTAAAAATTCCCTTCTGTAATAAGTTTATGAAGGGCATTGCGTCTACGACAAATCAATAGACATTTAGAGAGGACACTGTAGTGCAGCTATAGAGGGGGGAGGGGGGCCTTGCTTCTTGTTCTTTCTTTTGACCTTACTGAAGCCATGAAGGGATGCTAACAAAATATAGCAACAAGAAACTCCAGTGTGACCTGATCCAGTATGGAAGCCACTAGTCATGTGCAACAGTGAAGGACCCAAAGTGTCTAAGAGATTCAAGAGATACCGCACGTGTAAAATACACATTGGAGTCAAACAATTGACACACAAGAAAATGTATTATAAAACATATTATTATTATCTCTACATAGAGTACATATTTAAAGTATGACATTTAATACTGGGCAACATTAAATATATTACTGGAATTGATAATGTTTGTAATAAAGCTACTAAAATATTAAACAAAAAAAGAAAATTCCCTTCTGTTCTCACAGGAACTGGACCCTCAACCTTGAGATACCATGGCCTTGACCCAAGAATCGAGCAAACAAGCCAAACTGAAAGAAGTAGCAGGGGTCCCCTTGCAGGCTGCAACTGTGGACAACTGGAAGCAGATTCAGACCTTTAAGGCCAAGCCAGATGACCTCCTCATTTGTACTTACCCTAAATCAGGTAACTCAGCAGATTAAAAGCCCTAGCCTCACCCTCTGAGGCATCTGAACTCCTCCCTAAGATGGAACTGCAAGGGAAACCTGCCCTTGCTGTCCCATGATGAGCTCCATCTGAAATGCCTGTGTCCCTGGGGTTTATGAAGCTCACTCACCTCGACCATTCATGTTTCCCAGGAAGAGGTAACCTTTGTCTCTGTTCTTCTACCCTCTACAGAAATCCAAAGTCTTCCTGGCATAGCTAACAGGACTGTGACCAGAGTGGCGGGGGAAGCCGACATCTGGCTCTACATCCCTTCTTCAGGATGCTTGAAGGAGAGAATGGTAGGGTTGCAGATTCTTACTCGTCCCTGTCTCCTCAGGGACAACATGGATTCAGGAAATCGTGGACATGATTGAGCAGAACGGGGACGTAGAGAAGTGCCAGCGAGTCATCATTCATCACCGGCATCCGCTTATTGAGTGGGCACGGCCACCCCAGCCATCAGGTAAGAGCCTTTGACTCTCCATGTTCCTCTCCTGCCTTGTCTCTGTCCTGGCCTTGTCTCTTTATCTCCTCCTCCTCCTCCTCTTCTTCTTTCCCTTCCCTCTTTCTCCCCCTTCCTTCCCTGCTTCTTTGGGTTTGGTTTTGTTTTGTTTTGTTTTGTTTTGTTTTGTGGAAGTATCTCTCTACATAGCCCTGACTGCCCTATAACTCACTAGCTAGCCTTGAAGTCACAGAGATCTATTTGTATATGCCTCATGAGTTCTGGATTAAAGGCATGTGCCACTGTGCCCAGATCCATTTCTTTTCTTGTCTCTAATCCCACCAAATGTGAATTTTTGGACATTTCTGCCTTGAATTTCAACTTTCAGCTTATATTATTAGTCTGTCAAGAAGCTTGAGGCAGTATTGATGAGTGCTACTTCCTCTATAGTGAAAAAGTAGAGACAAATGCTAATGCTCAGCTTTCCTTTGTGTTTCCATTTCCTATTGTGCTGCCCATATTTTTTGGTTAAGCCTTTCTGTAAACACCATTATAGATATACACACCCAGAGATCTATTTCATGGTGATTCTACAGTCATGTTGACAATGGAAAGTAACCAGTATAGCTGGTCATGTTCTAGACCTCACATCATACAAGCAAGTTGGAAAGGCATTTCACAGTATTTCCTCCTACTGTACATTTATAGTTAAATGTCAATTATTATCACACTTCTAGTTTTATAACTACTCCCTCTGTGTGGCAGGCTTTCTGATTCTTCATGTAAAAGAATCTTTACCATTCACTATGGATCAGAATCCAGATTAGAATGTGCCACCTAACAGAATGAAGTCACCCCAAACCTAGAAACAACTGTGGTCCTCAAGATTAAGTTCCAGCTCCCATTGATATCACTTCCAAAAGCCTAGGTGCTAGGCTAAAGGACACCCTTAGGGAGACTTTGTGTTACCTTTATTTCCCCTCTCCTCAGTCTAATTCAATGATTTCACAGAGCAAATCCCTTTAAGAGTCATAAATAGAAGTGCAAAAATCATAAATCATGTGTCAACAGGTTGTTTTTATATTGTAGATGAACTATCACTGCATCCCTCTGGCAGGGAAGTAAGAAGGGCCTGATCCTGACTGGATCTGCCTTAGTAAGATAGCCTTTTCTATTCTCAGCTTCCAGCTCATCATTGCCAAAGTGACAGAGTAAATTTATTGGGGGTGTTTTTAAAATGATCTGAGGTTTTGGGTTTGAGAGGGGCACTGAGAGGAGTTTCCTTTGAGATGAAAGGCTTGTTAGAAGAATTGTTAATCCTACAGACATACAGACAGCAGCATGGAAAAGCTCTGATGAGACTCCATGCCACATGGTAGAATGTGTGTGTTGGGGGAGGAGGTGTCCTTATCTCCAGCTTTCAGAGGAAAGAGGAGGTTCCATGAAGTCAGGTTGTCTCTGATTCCTTCCTATTCAGTAAGATGAGGAAAAGGGATTCCAGGATAGAAATGCACAATTCCAATGATGTGTGCAGGGTACATTTACTTGAGGTTTGACCACACCATACAGGTGAGGGACGTGTTGCCATTGGTATCGCTCTGATCTTGTGGAGTCTGGTAACCTGGGCCTCTAAATTTTCTTAAATATGTAAGAATGGAGTCTAGAATTTGATCACGCAGGGAATCTGTTTTTCTATAGGTTTAGAGATCCACATATAAGTGGCAGGGGCTTGCCATTTTTTTTTAACAGAAGGAAAAGGCTGCTTTTGGGGGCATGGCCCAAGGAGCAGTCTGGTTTGAATGTTCTCAATAACACAGACTTATTTGAGCCTCCATCTTATCTTCTACCAACTGACAAAGTAAATTCACTGAAAGCTCACACCCAGCTCTAAAGGACCCACCCCCCCCCTCCAAAAAAAAGCCAAAAATAGGATGATCCATGTGTGGGTGATCAGTAGCTAGAGTGGAAGCTCCCATGTGTGGGGCATGCATGCTGTGCTGTCATCTTCTGAATTTGGTTAAAGGTGTGGATAAAGCCAATGAGATGCCAGCTCCAAGGATACTAAGGACTCATCTTCCCACTCAGCTGCTGCCACCATCTTTTTGGACAAATAACTGTAAGGTAAGATAGCAGCAGTTGCCCTGGGAGCCCAGAGAGTGAGGCCTCTGGAGCCTGAGTGAGAATACCTTCCTCAGCACTCTCTACCCACTCCCTCTGAGAACTAGCACATAGTACTAAGCGGAAGACAAGGCTAGATGCAGTAGGGTGTTCCCCTGGATGGTTTCAGATGTGATGTGAAGGCGGAGGCGGGACTGAGCTATGGCAGATAATCTATTCATCACTGACGCATACTGGCGGCAGGGAGCAGGAACATAGGCTGGAGAAGGGCTGATGGAATGGAGCAGAAACAAGCCTGAGTGGAATAAGTACGGAGGACTGATTGCTCAGAACAGGAAAGCATAGTCGAGCCGCAGAACAAGCCAGTGCTTGGATGCAGCCTCAGAAGCCTCTGGGCTTGTTTTACTTTTTCTAGAACTATGTCATGTACCATACTTCTAATTTAATATGTTCCTGCCACACTGAGAGTGCTGGAGCATGGCAGGAATGTGTAAGGGTAGAGTATCCTTGCAGTGAGTGGAGCTGAGATCCCAGGATGAGACAATAGCTTTGCTGAGAAGGATACTGTTTTTGTAAGTGGGCATAAGGCAAAGAAGGACAAAAAAAGGTCTGGAGAGATGGCGCAGTGGTTAAGAGCACTGGCTGGTCTTCTAGAGGACCCTGGTTCAGATCTCAGCACCCATATGGTGGCTCAAAGCAGTCTGAAGCTTCATTTCTATGGGGATCTTTTCCCTCTTCTGGTTTCTGTGGGTACTGCGTGCACAGGGTGCATATTCATATAAGCAGGCAAACATCCATATAATAAAATAATTAAGTAATTAAAAATTTAAATGTTGTTTTAAAAGAGCTAAAATATTTCTAGATAGCAGGAGTATAGTTGGGACTGTACAATCAAATGACTTGTCTACTGCTGGTAAAGGTGGTTGAGGAATGAGAATTCTATTTCTGCCCTTACTGAGACCTGATATCACTAAATCACCGAGGAAGGACCCTTTAAGGTGCCCAACTGAAAACAAATAAATTGAAAAAGGCCTCAAGTTACAGAAAAATAAAGAGGAAATAAAATTTAGAAAAGCAAATTGAACCTGGAGCCCTGCAGGGGTATTTGATGGACTGGGTAATTCAACAATATTAGCTTTAATGTTTGCATGGGGACTGGAACAGAGACTACATATAAATAAACAGTGTTTTAAAATTGACTGTGTGTGTGTGTGTGTGTGTGTGTGTAATCACTGAAAATTAAAAACCAGAACTAACCCAACTCATACACTACACGCGTCTGAATAGAAATTCATGAACTTGGAAAGGGGCTGGAGTGAGGGCTGAGGAGAGAAGGCAGTCATGTGATGTGGTTGGAAGTCACACACATGAAAAGCAAACAAGACAGCCACAAGCTGTCAGGCAATATTGAGGTGAAAGCAACCTGAGGTTTAAAGTTTAAGAATTCAAGTGAAAGAAAAACAATCCAACACTTTAAAAACAAAACAAAACTTCCTCCAGTCTGAATGTGGTAGCACTTGCCTTTAATTCTAGTACATGAGAATTCAAGGCTAATTTCGTCTACAATGCTAGTCCAGGATAGCCAGTGCTCTGTGTGTGTGTGAGAGAGAGAGGGAGGGGGGGTGGGCCCTATTTCAAAACAAACAAACAAACAAACCAAAACCTTTCTCCAGTGGAGCATGGCAACATGGTGGCAGTAGGAAACATGTGCTAGATTTCTAACAAGGCGACAATGTCTCCCTGTAGGGCTTCTCAACCTTGCCCTTATTCAAATGCACCTGGTATTTGTTTAGTCAACTATATGAAAACACACAGATGCAAAAATGATCATCACTGAGGAAGGTTTGTGTTCACAGAATATAGGAACCATGACACTGCTGGTTGATTCAAACACCAGATGGAGCTACTGCTTTTCCAGATACCAAGCTGATGGTTCTGGAAAGCTCATTGGGCTGAAGGTAGCAAAGTTGGCAACAATGTTCCAGGTTGAGTTGTTCTGCCAGAGCAGGGGAGCTGAGCATCCCTTAAAGGACTGACTCAGGCAAAGAAGAACTCAAAACTTGGCATATTTGTGCCCCTTTAACCCACCTCTCTTCCTCTCCAAAGTTCCTTTATGTGGCTCGAAACGCGAAAGACTGCATGGTTTCCTATTACCACTTCTATAGGATGAGTCAGGTGCTCCCAGATCCGGGCACCTGGGATGAGTATTTTGAAACCTTCATCAACGGAAAAGGTAAATAAAAATGCTTTGTGCCCCTGTGTTCCTACTTCAATGAGGCTGCATTGAGAGAACCACTCATGACAGTTGATTCCCCACAATATCCTTTATTGGGAGATTCGAGGCCTATAGAATTACCGTTGGACTGGGTGTCCCCTATCATGTATAATACGAGGGTGCAAGTGGTTGTGCATAATCAACATGAAGACACTTTATCATATTAAGGCAAAACCCCCAAGACTGACCCAAAGCACATGACCTCAGAATCAAGAAGCTCAGTGTCCTTAAAGATATATCTGATATAGAATTTTCATTCCATGTCTCTGACGTACTTTACGCATCTCCCCCCAAAAAATAATCCTGACTCCCAGAAAGCTTATGTTCATGGACACTGCTCTTGTCTGTTACAGTAAGTTGGGGATCCTGGTTTGACCATGTGAAAGGATGGTGGGAAATACGGGACAGACACCAGATGCTCTTCCTCTTCTATGAAGATTTGAAGAGGGTAAGGAAATTACTGTTTCTGGATCAGGGAGTGCTAGAGGGGGCTTTACCTCCCTTCTCCAAAGCACCCTGGAAATAACTACTTATAAGACTCAATTATGATTTACAAATACCTAGGCCATATAGCTAGGCTCTGTCCTAACTAGCACAAACTTAAAATCAAGTATTTATACTACTTTACAGTTTGACAAGTGGCTGGACACATGACCTCAGGAACCATGCATCTGTTCCCCTGACATCTTGCTGGCAGGAACCACCTGGCTGGCTCTCTTCCAGAATGCCTTCTGCCTTCTGGAAGTCCCACCTCTTTCATGTCTCAGCCATAGATGATAGGTTTTTTAATTGACAGTTGTTGCATCTATGCAATGCACAAGAGATTCCTTCTACAAGGGGCAGAGAAGCTGCTTTAGGGATGCTATTCTTACAGGGATGTGTGGAGAAATGGGATCAAGTCGTGAAACTCTTCCAGTTCAACTCAGTGTTACTCTCACCCACAGAACCCAAAGCATGAAATCCGGAAGGTAATGCAGTTCATGGGGAAAAACTTGGATGAAGCAGTACTGGATAAAATTGTCCAGGAAACATCATTTGAGAAAATGAAAGAGAATCCTATGACAAATCGTTCTACGGTCCCCAAAACTATCCTGGACCAGTCCATATCTCCTTTCATGAGAAAAGGTTTGTGGGGCTTCTTTTATCCCTAGTTCTGAGTCAGCCTACCTCAAGCAAACACTACCTCAAACTCCTAAGTCTAGAGACTGTTCCTATTGTACATGAGACTCTATGCACCAAATCTTAAAGATAACTAATGCCAGAGCTACTTCTGGGGCACACCTCATTATGGACCCTACCTAAGGTTAGACTTATCAGACCTGAGATCTTGAAACCAGGAAGTTACCACTCTGCTATAAGACTCTACCACTTGTAAGTACAGCGGCTGTCCGCATGCATGCCCACTGCCTTCCACTGCTGTGCCTTCCTCCTACTCCATAGCTGCTGCCTCAGCTTCTGTGTATAACTTAGTTTTAATCATGATCCCGAATCACTCAGCCTCAGGACCTTCACCACATATTGCTGAGATCTAGCCTCTTAATGCTTTCTAGATTCTAAAAGAAGAATTCTGATTGGCTCAGGCAGTCCAGATTTAAGGGGGAAATGTTAATATTATTTTTTTTAATTAGTACATTCAATAATTCTTTTTTTAAAATCAATCCTATTTGACTATCTCTCTCTTTTCTCTCTCTCTCTCTCTCTCTCTCTCTCTCTCTCTCTCTCTCTCTCTCTCTCTGTCACACACACACACACACACACACACACACACACACACACACACAAAATAAAAAATAAAAACCTTTCCCAAGAAGCTAGGAACAGCACAAAGCCCTTCCAGGCACCTCATTAACATATGCATTTCTTTTCCACGCCAGTGCAACTAAGAACTGGTGTTTACATACATCCTCTATTTTTCTTCCAGTACATGAGTTAATTCATTCACTGCCCTTGCAGCCTCCAAAGTATCCCAATCCCCTGAGACATACCCGTTTTCTCTCCTAATCAGTGGTGATGATTTAGCAAGCAGTCTTTCCCCAAGCCCATCCATATCTACCATTCTCTGTATACACTTGCATTGCTTCTTTGCTTGCTTGCTTTGGCCTACAAAAACACAAATATAGGGCTGGAGAGACGACTCAGAGGTTAAGAGCACTAGTATGTTCTTCCAAAGGTCCTGAGTTCAATTCCCAGCAACCACATTGTGGCCCACAACCATCTACAATGAGGTCTGGTGCCCTCTTCTGGTGTGCAAGTGTACATGCAGGCAGAATACTGTATACATAATAAATGTTTTTTTTAAAAACACAAATATAGATACTGATAGAAATTTGTTCATTACAACACAAACTGTGGTTATATAACACCTTTTTTTCTGTCATTCATCCAATTATTTCTCCTATTATAGAAACTATAATGTGTTTACATTTTTCTGATTAATGTTTCAATAAACATTTTTGTTCATCAAGTTGCATAATTTTCCACAAGAATCACAGGTGTTACAAAGAGCATTTCCATATCAAACATTATTTTAACCATTGCTTGTTGAAAAATAAAATCTCCTCCTAATTTTCTCCAAATTATCTTCATTGAGATATAATCTACATAAAAAAAAACAATCCACAGAAATCAAGTATACAGTTGGACACACTTTGATAAACAAACAAAATACATAGCCAACGCCTGAATCAAAGTAGCAACAAATTCTATCACCTTGGGAAATTTACTCTGACAGCCTCTCCAAGTCAACCTCTTTCTACACAGAACAATGTTGTCATCTCTCACTGTAGGTTGATTTTGTTTGTCCTTAGATGGCATATACATGGAATATCACAGTATGTATTTCCTTACATCCAGGACCTTTGGCCATCATAACATCTTAAAATCCCCTGGTATGGCTAAATGTCTACCCTTCATTTTTTTTAAACTGTGACTATCCAATATATGTTTGTAACACAGATAGAGCCAGGACTCCACATCACCACATAACTTGGATTAGCTGTCCACTTGATTTAGAAGCTAGAACCCCTACACAAAGACCACTAGGGATGAACTGGGCTCCTGTCAGGCCAGCTCCAATGTGGGCATCCCACACTCTGCTCAGCCACACAAAAGCCATCAATCAGAGACTGATACTCATGTCTGGGCTTCACCTTTTAGGAACTGTGGGTGATTGGAAGAACCACTTTACTGTGGCCCAGAATGAGAGGTTTGATGAAATCTACAGGCAAAAGATGGAAGGAACTTCTATAACCTTCAGCATGGAACTCTGATGAAGATGTGAAGACAGACGTCAAGAACATGGAAGCTGCCTGCAAGCCTCAACCCAGCCAAAAGAAACATTGAAAGCATACTGTAAATGCCAAGGATCATGGCTCATACTCTGTGATTATTAACATCACATTACCATTTTACAAAATCAGATAATGTCCAATGTATAGTTCATACATGACTCAGTACAAATCAGGAAGATAGTTTAATTTGTTAGGAAAAACATAAACTTTGAATACTATAAAATTTAAGTTTGCATTCTTCTAAGAGGTATATATTATGTTCTCACTCTGAAATAACTACCTTAAGTACAACCACACAAATATCAGAGATCATCTGCATGAATGTAAATGAAATTCCTAATGTCTTCCTGCTCAATCAGAGTGTTCTTTGTTACAACAGGAAGAATCAGTCTGCAGCCTGCTTATGAGAACATGCAGGAGGAAAATGAGGGAAGGTGCAAGGAGGTGTCAGAAAGTCAAGCCTTAATAGAGGGAATTCTAGTTATGGGTCATAAAAGAAACAAAAAGAAAGCATGAAGGCAGTCTTTGGGGAGCCCAAATTATGTCTTGATAAAAGCAGAATAGAGGCATTGTTGGGGTTAAAATGAGATATCACAAAAACAATATGAATTGGAGAGATTTATTTGGGGGAGAGGAGTTAGGGCTGGAGTGGGTCATGAAGATAGAGAGAAAAAGACAGTAGGAGAGAAAGAGAGAAAGGGAAAGGGGCTTCCTTAGAGAGAGGAGAGAGAGACAGAGAGAGAGAGACAGAGAGAGAGAGACAGAGAGAGAGAGAGAGACAGAGAGAGAGAGACAGAGAGAGAGACAGAGAGAGAGAGAGACAGAGAGAGAGAGAGAGACAGAGAGAGAGAGACAGAGAGAGAGAGACAGAGAGAGAGAGAGAGACAGAGAGAGAGAGACAGAGAGAGAGACAGAGAGAGAGAGACAGAGAGAGAGAGAGAGACAGAGAGAGAGACAGAGAGAGAGACAGAGAGAGAGAGGACAAGAGAAGACAAGAGAAGAGAAAGACAAGATGGCAAGTTGGCCCCTGTATAGTCTGGCGTCAGCCAGCCATGATGTCACAGGTTGCTAAGCAACCTAGACGAAGCCACCTATATACTAACAGGCATGGTGCTCAGCATGGAGCCAATTAAGTTTTGATCTACTGTCATCCCCTCTGACTTGTAACCAATCCAAATGTCTCTTTTACCTAGTTTCCATTTATTTCCAACTAGTTCTATGTCTCAGTCATCCACTTACTCCCAGAACACGAAGCAGTGTGGGACACATCGCATGTTGCATGAGTGAATGACGGTACAGACGTCAGAAGGGCAGGCACGTTTCATGTCGCTGACTATTAGCTTTTCCCCTTTCATTTGAGTTCCAGATAAAAGCATTACTAAGCAGACAGCAGCAGGAGCAGCTTGTGGTGAGAGCAGGAATCCAGGGAACATAACATGAGCTAAAATGCCAATTGTTTTCTATCACCCAAACCTATACTTTCTCCTAAAGGGACATGTGATGAAGACTTGGACCCAGCATGGAGTTACTGCTGGCAAGAGCCATTAGAAAGTGTAGTAGAAGTCAGAGGATGGAAGCTAGGTGACTGGAGCCCCCTTGCTTTCCCTTTTCTTTAGTTTTTGGTGGTTTTGGTGAGCAGTTTTGCTCTGCCATTTACTCCCATCATGATATTCTGTTCATTTGACCATGAAATGTAAATTCTGAAACTAAGAGCCAAATTAAACCTTTCATCTTTTTAAGTTGATTATCCCGATACTGTTATAGTGAAAGAAAGCTGACTGACACATTTGCTGTGGTGTGGTTATAAAATACTCAGTCTTCCCTGGAAAGCATCCTTAATTTTGTTGAACTTATAAACAATTGTTTGATTACTGCTGACATTTAACTATTGTACACAGGAAATTGACACCTTCTACTATGTAAAGGATGTTTATCTTCTAATTGGATTGTAAATTGTTATTATGTCTGTTTTCTTCGCATCTGTTGTGAAGCCATTCAGAGATGCTCTAGGTAGGAGTCTACTTTACAACTCCAAACCAAACAGAAGGCCCTACACCTGCTCCCTTTCAAGGTTAAGTTCACAACACCTCACAGTAACTCCAGCTTATTTAAGGGTCTACCTGTATCTCCAACCATGTACTGATTAACAGTAGATTCAGGGGTAAAGTGTGGAAGGTTGGCGGTGACAATCTCAAACCTCTTCAGTTCTGGCTTTATCCTACTGTAGGTTTTCTTTTGTATTCAGAATTTAAAACAGCAGTACTTGAAAGAGATAAATTGTAAGGCATACTATGTTAGTTTAGTAAGTACAAGATTGTATTCATAACTTACACATTGGTAATTTTTAATTATTAATTTTAGAATTAACCATGAACCAAGTGATGAAATACCGTATCATAGGTATAATTAAGTAACTGTTAGAATTTTACTTTTATTGATATTTTACTTTTATTAGTATTGACTCATGATTATTTTACTGGAGTGTCTCATAGACTTGTGATTATTTCTGGCATGTCTCTATAGACAAAATTCATTAAAAAGAAGTTTTAATTACTCTATTTCTTTGCTATCCATCATTTGTTTATTTTTATTCATGATAAATACTGAAAATAGTTTGGGTGTAGGAAAATGCTGCTAAGATAAAAGCCTGATATAACTGGGAAGCCTTTAGCTCAGTGCAAAATGGAGGACTCCCCTTGTCAACAAGGCTTCCTCTTCTCTCCCTAGGGAGCTAGATCCTGGAACCTACACTCTCTGCGGAATGTCACATAGCCCTTTGGGAAGTTACAGGTCCAAATTCCTTTCTCCCAATAAGCACCTGCAATTCCTAGAATGCCTATTCATTCTAGTGAGGTATTTCAGTACCTTCGACCTTCAGCCAATGACATTTGCCCACCCTGGAAATTCCTAATCCCTTCCCAAAGTTCTATACTAGCCCCATTCACATCCAATAAAATTGATCTGCCTCCCTGCACCTGATCTCAGAGTGTCCTCACTTTTGTTCATACTTTCGTGACTACCGAACTCCCAATCCATCGCCCCTGCTCCATTTACCCTCCTGGACTGATATCAGCTAACAATCCCTGAGGACAGGAAGTGTTACAGGAAAAATGGGTATTAAAAATGATTCGTTCCAGGATAAGTATGGGCCAACTTTAAAATTCGTGCCACTTTGCTCAGTAGCTTGCTCCTGGTTCAGGTATGTCTAACATTGCAACTTAGACTTCATTATCATAGGTTCATCCAGGACCTTCTGGGATCTCTTAGTAGGAACTCCGACCCTGCCACACACAGAGAAATGCTGGAGCTAAGCTACATCATAAACCAAATGGACCTAACAGATATTTACAGAACACTTCACCCAAATACAAAATAACACACCTTCTTTTCGGCACCTCATAGAACTTTCTCCAAAACTGAACAAATACTCAGACACAAAATTTACAGACAAAAAAAAAAAAAAAAGACTATCAGAAGAGAAAACTAAATACCAACAACAGAGAAAACTAACAACAAACAAAACAGAAAGCTTACAAACTCATGGTAACTGAACAGGTCACTACTGCATGAAAAGTGGGTCAATAGAGAATTAAAAAAGAAATTTAAGGCTTTCTAGAATTGAATGAAATGATTGTATAACATATTAAAATTTATGGGATACAATGAAAAGAGTTCTTTTTTTTTTAATTTTCTCACTTTACATCCCAATTATAGCCCCCTCACTCCTTGCCTCCTGGTCCCATTCTCCCTCTCTCATCCCCCATCCCCACTAGCCTAGTCCTCAGAAAGGGGGAGCCATCCTCCCCCATCATCTGACCTCAGCCTATCAAGTCTCATCTGGACAGCCTGTATTCTCTTCCTTTGTGGCCTGGTAAGACCACCATGCCAGGGGGAGGTGTTCAATGAGTGGGCAGCAGAGTCCATGTCAGAAGTAGCTCCTACTCCCCATAGTTTGTAACCCACAAGCAGACTGTGCTGTCTATCTACTACATCTGAACAGACAGTCTAGGGCCTCACCATCCATGCTCCTTAGTTGGTGCATCAGGATCTGCAGCACCCCCCACCCCACATGGATTTGTTGGCTCCACTGTTCTCCTTGTGGAGCTCCTGTCCCCTCCAGGTTCTTCTGTCCCCCAACTCTTCCATAAGACTCCCTGTGCTCCACCCAGAAATTGGCTGTGAGTCTCAGCGCCTGCTTGGATCCTCTGCTGGGTGGAGACTTCAGAGGTTTTCTATGGTAGAATCTGTCCTGGTCCTTCTCTTAGCCACTTCTGACGTCTATTCTATTTGCCCTTTGGAATGAGAATTAAGCATTTTCCGTACAGTCTTCCTTGTTATTTAGTTTCTTTAAGTCTGTGTATTGTAGTATGGTTGTCCTGAATTATGTGGCTAATGTTTGCATTTAAGTAAATATATACCAGGCATATCTTTTTGGGTCTAGGTTACCTCACTTCTAGTTCTGTCCATTTGCTTGCAAATTTTAAGATTCCCTTGTTTTTAATAGCTGAGTAGCATCCCAGCCAGTACCATGCAGTTTTTATCACTGTTGTTCTATAGTACATCTTGAGGTCAGAGATGGAGATGCCACCAGAACATCTTTTATTGTATAGGATTGTATTAGCTATTCATAGTTTTTTTATGAAGTTGAGAATTGTTCTTTCAAGGTCTGTAAACAATTGTGTTGGTATTTTGATGGAAATTATATTGAATTTGTCCATTGCTTTTGGTAAGATGGCCATTTTTACTATATTAATCCTACCAATCTATGAGCATATGAGATCTTTCCATCTTCTGATATCTTCCTCAATTTCTTTCTTTGGAGACTTGTAGTTTTTTCATACAAGTTCTTCACATGCTTAGTTAGAGTTACACCAAGATGCTTTAAATTTTTTGTGGCTATTGTGAATGGTATTGTTTCCCTAGTTTCTTTTTCAGCCTCTTTGTCATTTGTACACAGTAGGGCTATTAATATTTTTAGTTTATTTTGTATTCAGCCACTTGGCTGAAGGTGTTTATTAGCTGTAGGAGTTCCTTGTTAGAATATTTGGGGTCATTTATGTACACTAGAATATCATCTGAAAATAGTGAATGGGTGTTGGATTTTGTCAAATGCTTTTTCAGCATCTAAGGAGATAATCATGATTTTTTTTTCTTTCAGTTTGTTTATATGAGGGGTTACATTGATGAATTTCTGTATGTTGAACCACTTCTGCCTGCCTGGGATTAAGCCTACTTGGTTGTGGTGAATGATATTTTTGATGTGTTCTTAGATTCAGTTTGCAAGTATTTCATTGGGTATTTTTACATCAATATTCATAAGAGAATTTGTTCTGAAATTCTCTTTATCAGGTCATTGAGTCATGTAGATATCAAGGTGACTGTGGTCTCATAGAATGAAATTGGTAATGTTTCTTGTGATCCTGTTTTATGGAATAGTTTGAAGAAAGTTGGCATTAGCTCTTTTTTGAAGATTGGGTAGAATTCTGCACTGAATCCATTTTGCCCTAGGCTTTTTTTTTTTTTTTTTTTTTTGCTTTGGGAGACTTTTGATGACTGCTTCTATTTTCTTAGAAGATGTAGGACTATTTAATTTGTTTAACTGATCTGATTCAATTTTGGTAATTGGTAGCTATCAAGAAAATCGTCAATTTCATTTAGATTTTCAAGTTTTGTGGCATATAGGCTTTTGAGGTAAGACCTAATGATTCTTTGGGTTTCCTTGGTGTCTGTCATTATGTTTTCCTTTTCATTTGTGATTTTGGTGCTTTGAGTACTTTCCCTCTGCCTTATAGCTAGTTTGGCTAAGGATTTGTCTATCTTGTTGATTAGCTCAAAGACCCAGCTCCTGGTTTCATTGATTCTTTGAATTATTTTTCTTGTTTCTAATTTATTTATTTCAGTCCTGAATTTGATTATTTCCAACCTTCTACTCCTCTTGGGTGTGTCTCCCCGTTTTTGTTCTAGAAATTTCAGCTGTAGTGTTAAGTTGCTAGTATGGGATCTCTCCAATTACTTTATGATGGCATTTAGTGCCATGAACTTTTCTCTTAGCACTGCTTTCATTGTGTCCCATAAGTTTGGGTGTTTTGTGACTTCATTTTCTTTTTACTTTCTTTCTTTTTTTGTTTTTTGGTTTGTTTTTTGTTTGTTTGTTTGTTTGTTTTTCAGTTACTGCAGCACTTTTATTTCTCTTTACACAATGATGTGTTGCTGCTAGGGCCTAATGATCTCACTGAACAGTAGAAAGTCAAAATTTGTCATTTCTTAAAGAATTGAGTACCAAAAACTTACATAAACTAAAAAGATGAATACATTTACAGGTGTCAATGCAAACATTCCCAACTCAAGGCAAGTAACAACCCACAGCCATCAGGAGGGAAAAAAACAGAACGGAAACTGGAACTTAAGGCTCGGACTTCCCCACCCTGTTAGACCGGCAAGACGGAAGTGGTGACTGGATCAGGAACCCTTGCCAACCTCGAGAAATCCTAAAAGTCAGCTGTTGATCACAATGATCCACCAGGCTGGGGATTTCTCGTCCACAGTGTGCCTTCCCCAGCCACCAAGTGACTGAGCCACATGGACTAAGGGCTAAAGCACAGGGTATTAAACATATACAAGGTGAACGGTTAACTTGAATACAAGGTCAAAGCCAGCAACAAGTTCTACGATCCAGTGCTGATATTAGATAGAAGCTTCAAGGACAAATTTCTTTTCAAAGGCTTATTCCAGTTTCATGAGGTTAGCATGAGGTGTGTACATTTGCCAGTGCAAATCCATAGTTCAGAATCAGCTCATGCAGCAAGTGCCTGGCACCTGCCAGTCCATCTAGAAGCATTTGCAGTGGACGATGGAGGGGCCTGACTCATCGTACTCCTGCTTGCTGATCTACATCTGCTGGAAGGTGGACAGGGAAACCAAGATGGAGCCGCTGATCCAGACTGAGTACTTGGGCTCAGGAGGAGCAATAATCTTAATCTTCATTGTGCTGGGTGCTAGGGCTGTGATCTCCTTCTGCATCCTGCTAGCAATGCCTAGATACATGGTGATACCACCAGAGAGCACTATATTGGCACATAGGTCCTTGTGGATGTCCATATTGCACTTCCTGATGGAGTTGAAAGTGGTCTCATGGATGCCACATGACTCCATGTCCAGGAAAGAAGGCTGGAAGAGAGCCTCTGGACACCGGAATCGCTCACTGCCAAGTGATCACCTGTCCAACAGGCAACTCATAGCTCTTCTCCAAGAAGGAGGAGGATGAAGCAGTAGCCATTTTTTCCTCAAAATCCAGGGCCACATAGCACAGCTTCTCCTTAATGTCACACACAATCTCCCTCTCAGCCATGTTGGTAAAGCTGTAGCCCCGCTCAGTCAGGATCTTGATGATGCAGTCTATCAGGTCCTGGCAAGCCAGATCCAGATGAGAGATGGCATGGGGAAGGGCATAGCCATCCTAGATGGGCACTGTATGTGTAACTCCCATGACCAGAGCCCGTGATAATGCCAGTGGTGTGCCCAGATGCATACAAGGACAGCACCGCCTGAATGGCCATGTACATGGCTGGAGTATTGAAGATTTCACACATCTGTGTCACCTTCTCTCTGTGACCTTTGGGGTTCAGAGGGGCTTTGGTCAGAAGTACCAGGTGCTCCTCAGGGGACACACGCAGCTCACTGTAGAAGGTGTGGTGCCAGATCTTCTCCATGTTGTCCCAGTTGGTGACAATGCTCTATGGGGTACTTCAGGGTCAGGATACCTCTCTTTCTCTGAGCCTCATCACCCATGTAACAATCTTTCTGACCCATACATACCATGATGCCCTGGTGTCGGGGGCAAGCGATGATGGAAGGAAACTTGGCCCTGGGGCATCATTGCCAACAGAGCTAGCTTTGCACATGCCAGATCCATTGTCAATGACGAGTGTGGTGACTGGGGCAATGGAACAGCGAGAGGACACGCAAGGTGAGCGGACAGCAGAGTATAAGACCATGACTTCATTTTCACTGAATTCTAAGAGTTTTCTTTTCTTTATTTCTTTTTCTTTCTTTATGTCTCTCTTTATTTATTTATTTATTTATTTCATCCCTGACCCAGTAGTCATTGAGTAGGGAGTTGTTCATTTTCCATGAGTTTGTAGGCTTTGTTGTTTCTGTTGTTAACTTCCAGCTTTAATCTATGGTGGTCTGATAAGATGCAAGAGGTTATTTTGACCTTCTTGTACCTGTTGAGGTTTGGGGGCTTGGGGGTTTTGGGGGTGAGGGTTGGAGAAAGCTCCATAAGGTGCTTAGAAGAAGGTATAATTTTTGTGGTTGTGTGAAATGTGTAGATATCTGTTATGTCCATATGATTCACGATGTCTAATATTTTCATTAGTTCTCCATTTAGTTTCTGTCTCAGTGATCAGTCTATTGACGAAAGTGGGGTGGTGAAGTCTCCCATTACTAACGTATGTGGTTTGAGGTGTTTTAAGCTTTAATAATGTTTCTTTTACAAATGTGGATGCTCCTGAGTTTGGGGCACAGATGTTCAGGATTGAGATGTCATCCTGATGTATTTTTCCTTTGATGAGTATGAAGTGTCCTTCCCCATCTCTTTTGTTTAGTTTTGGTTGAAAGTCTACTTTATTATATACTAGAATGGCAGCCCAGCTTGTTTCCTGGGCCTGTTTGCTTGGCATACCTTTTTCCAGCCCTTAACTCTGAGGTAATATCTATCTTTATTGCTGAGATGTGTTTCTTGTATGCAAAAGAATGATGGGTCCTGTATTCACATCCACTGTTAGCCTGTGCCTCTTTATTGGGGAGATGAGACAATTGATGTTGAGAGATATGATGGTTGTGGTGGTAGTGCGTGTGTGTGAGTGTGTGGGTGTGTGTTTCCTTTCTTTTGGTTTTGTGGATGTGAGGTTATTTATTTCCTGTGTTTTCCTGGGTGTAGTTAGCTTCCTTGGATTGGAGTTTTCCTTCTATCATCTTCTGTAGGGTTGGATTTGTGGCTAGGTAATGTTTAAACTTATTTTTAATCATGGAATATCTTGTTTTCCCCATCTATGGTGATTGATGGTTTTGCTGAGTATAGTAGTCTGGGTTGGCATCTGTGGTCTCTTAGTGTTCGAATAACACCCATCCATCTGGCTTTCATAGTTTCTGTTGAGAAGTAAGGTGCAATTCTGATAGATTTGCCTTTATATGTGACTTGGTGTTTTTCTCTTGCAGCTTTTAATATTCTTTCTTTGTTCTGTACATTTACTGTTTAGATTATTATGTGTGGGAAGGATTTTGTTTTCTGGTCTAATCTATATTGAGTTCTGTATGCTTTTTATATGCTTATGGGCATTTCTTTCTTTCGTTTGGGGAATTTTTTTTCTATGATTTTGTTAAAAATGTTTTCTGGGCCTAGGATCTTGAAGTCTTCTCCTTCACTATAGTCACAGTTAAAGTGTTATTACAGTCACAGTTAAAGTGTTATAGCCAATTTTATTGATATTTATATTAATTATTTTCACATACAGACTGAGAGCATGTGATGTTTGTCCGCTGGAAACAGACTTGTGAGAGGGTGCATGATGTTTGTCCTCTTGAAAGGGAAATGTGTCTTGCTGGGGCATGGTCTTTACCCATTAATGAGCATCCTCGTAAGAACTCTCAAAGGAAGTAAATAGAGCCCAAAGAACAGGCTTGGCCTTTGCATTGTGTCACATTCCTTGGCTGTTCACCTTTCCACTTCAAGACGCTCCTAGAGAGAAATGCTCCAGAGGATGCTCTAATGTTCCAGCTCCTGAGGTTGCAGTAACTTTTGCTGAATTTTTTGTTTACTATTTAATGGGTCTTCTGGAATCCTGACAACAAAGAGTGGAATAGGCCCAAGGAGCTGGGTCTAAAATGGTCAACTTCTCCTGTCCCTAGTAACCTTCTTTCTCTCCTATCTAGGATAGGTGGGTGGGAAGGAAGTAGAGGCATTAAATAACCTCAAATTAAGTCAGGTTTTAATGATCAAATCCTACAAACTTTTTAAACAATTAATATCATAGACATGTCATGAGGATTAAAAAAAAAAAAGGAGAGAAAGAAAGGAAAGAAGGACAGAAGGAAGGAAGGAAGGAAGGAAGGAAGGAAGGAAGCACTAGTACACAGAACATCCTGTCATAAGCATACCCTGGCGCAGAGCAGAGCATGCTTTTATCAGTATGTTACTTATTTTTATGTTGCTGTGATGAAGTACATGATAAAGCAAATTAAGGGAGGAAAGACTTTTTTTCAGCTCACATTTCAGAAGCTTTCACTTCATCAAGGCAGGAAAGACGGTAACAGACTGGATTTGTGGCAGTGGCACATGAGGTAACTGTTAGTAAATGACACTGATCAGGAAGCTCTGAGAGCCCAGGCTCAAAGCAGTCATCCCACACTCTCCCACTTCCTCCAGCTAGGTCGCACCTCCTAAGGTTCTATGATCTTCCAAAACAGCATTACCATTTAGAGACAAAGATTTTAAACACATGAGCCTATATGCCAAAATAGGAGCTCTGTGGGGCAGCTCACAGCTTTACTCCCAGCACGCAGGAGGTAGAAACAGTAAGATCTGTATGAATTCTAAGCCACCCTGATCTGCATACCTACTTCCAGGCCAGCCAAGGCTGCATAATGAGAACCTGTCTCAAAAACAAAAACAAGACAAAATGTCAGCACAGCCAGTAAGTTTGTTTTGTTTTGTTTTTCAAGACAGGGTTTCTCTGTGTAGCCTTTGCTGTCCTGACAAGCTTTGTAGACTAGGTTGGCCTCACATCAATCCACCTGCCTCTGTCTCCAGAGTACTGGGATTGAAGGCGTGCGCCACGATGCCCAAGTGTTCAGCACAGCCAGTATAATTCAATTAAATGTTTACATTCTTGGCACAAGGCTGAGAAATACAACCCTCTAAAATAAAAATATGCTACAAGGATTCTGGTATTTAATAAGTCAGAGTTTCAAGGGATTAATATACATTTCAAAAACACACAAATGAAACCTACAAGCAATCTGAAAGTAGTACCTTCCTGAAGCCTACCTACCTGCTATACACTTGTGTAGGTTCTCTATAGCTGGCTACCGCCAAGCAAAAGGACTAAACCAATATAAGTGGGTACCGAAACATTTTGATACTCTGTTGCATTTTTGTTCTGATAAACCTCTTAAAACTTTTGGTCACGAAGTTTCTAACATTTGTATGCTATTCAAATTAATGCATATCACACTGCACGATAAATATTAAAGAATCTTTTTAAGGTTTAATTTTATTTTTATTTAAGTATATATTTATGTGTTCTGTATGATCATGTATTCCACTTGATATATACAGTAACAAACAGGTGCCTGTGAAGAGGGCATCAGATCTGGAACTAAAGAGACAGGTGGTTGTGAGCTGCCTGACATGGGTGGTAGGAACTGAACGCAATCCTCCGCAAGAACAAGAGCTCTTTATTATGAAATACATCCATATTTCCAAAGGAATCTTTCTTTTAAAAAATACCTTTTAATGTCAGCAACGGTGGCACATGCCGTTAATCCTAGCCCTTGGGTGACAGAGACAGGCATATCTCTGTGAGTTCCAGGTCAGTTTAGTCTACAAAGTGAGTTCTAGGACAACCAAGGCTACACAGACTGTCTCAAAAAATCGTTTTATAAGATTTATTTCTTTATTATTATGTATATAGTACTATACCTGCATGCACACCTACAGAAGAGGGCATCAGATCACATCACAGATGGTTGTGAGCCACCATGTGGTTGCTGGGAATTGAACTCAGGACCTCTGGAAGAGCAGTCAGTGCTCTTAACCTCTGAGCCATCTTTCCAGCCCAAAAGGCATCTTTTTTTGGGTTTTGGGTTTTGGGGTTTTATTTTGTTTTGGGGGGTGTTTTTTGTTTGTTTTTTGTTTGTTTTGGTTTTTTGCTTGTAGCCTTCTTTGGTCTGGACTCTCTTTGTAGACCAGGCTGGCCTTGAACTCACAGAGATTCACTTACCTCTGCTGGGATTAAACGCATGTACCACCACGCCCAGCACAAGAAATAGTATTTAAACCAAGCATGAAAAAAAGTACTTTTAAAGCAATGTCTGATGATGCATACCTATAATGCCAGCACTAAGGAAGCTGAGGCAGAAAGATCATAAAGATCATAAATCATAAATTATTATTATATAGCTATCAGAGGGACCCTTACTAGTAACTGAGAGCTTTGACAGTGGCAGCAGTCAAGCACAGTGACCAACAGGAAGTACACAAAGGAAATAAATGTACCATTCTCTCGTATCAAAAAACCTTCCAATGCCTCTTTGAATGAAGTCCAACTATAACCTAAGTTCGACTTTTTGAGCATGGTTGGCAGAGCCAGTAAAAGATGACCAGTGCTGGGCATGGTGGCCCATGGCTTTAATCACAGAACTTGGGAGGCAGAGGCAGGCGGACCACTGTGAGTTCAAGGCCAGCCTGGTCTACAATGCGAGTCTAGGACAGCCAAGGCTGAACAGAGAAACCCTGTCTTGAAAAACCAAACCAAACCAAACCAAACCAAACAAACAAACAACAAAAAGCCAAAACAACTAAAGAGAGCCATGATGCATTATGGCAATTGTTTGTAATTCCACCACTCCACCAGTTAACATTGTACATTGTAACATTGTAACATTGTACATTGAGAGCCAACTTGGGCTAAACAGTTACATATCGAAATTCTGTCTCAAAACAAAAAGGCTAAAGAGGGGGCACTCTGAACTATCTTTGGTCCAGAATGCTGCCTGGTTCTAGGAGCTACCTTTTCTTGCTCAAATGATTTGCCTTAAATGTTGGTAGCAAGATATGGAGGGCATGGTAACACCTGCCTGGAAGACCAAGTCAGAACCACAAGTTCAAAGCCAGCCTGATGTACAGTCTCAAAATCCCAAGGGCTAAGGACTGATTTAACTACAACCCAAACTCATTCCTACCAGGGAAAGAAAAAGTGCATTCTTAGGGAAAGACAAAGATGTAGAAATACAAAGCTTCTGTCTGTGCCAGCGGCAGACTAGGCAGCTCAGACTGATGGATTCATGAACTATAACCACACACTGAGACACATTCACTCCTGCCTGCAACTTACAGGTAAGAGAACTAAGGCATGGAGCAGTAATGATGCAGTTTGTACAAAGTGATAGTTTAGCTGGGAAGTAGTTCAATAGTAGAGTACCCACGCAGCTTGTGTGAGGCCCTAGGCTCAATCATTAATACCAGAAAAGGAAATAAACAAACAAAACAATAACTGCATATGTAAAACCAGTGGAAGAGTGCTTTTCCAGCATATACAAACCCTTAGACCAAGATAAAGCTGAACTACTATTAACAAGTTAGAAGATCACGTGTCCCTGCATCTGCTCGCTCTTGATTTTAGCTTTGCCCAAACAGTAGTCAACGGACATCCTCTAAACAGAATTACGTATTTGAGAACACCAGATACCATCACTAAGGAGTAGTGGAGTGCTTGCCTCCCACACTCAAATCCAACATGAGAGCTCCAGCACCAAGAGCTACATGAAACAGCAGGAGAAATGGTAAGCTGGAGTCACCTACGCCAACAATCTCCGGGAATGCGCACCCTGGGGGATTTTTACAGTTCAAGAAGCCCCACACTAAGAGTACCTGCATAGTCATCTCCTGTTTATCACCGCAAGAGGACTTTGCAACTGTCTATCCCTTTATTTCAATCCCTCAATAATGACTGGATTATTGTGCTCCGTGTGCCACACGTCCTCAGGTCAGGTTCTCCTCTCACGTGTTCTGGACATCCTGGTAACTTCCTATCATATCAGAACTTTTAAGTTTGCTGACAGCTGGAAAATGGCTGGGTAGATTTAAACGCCTTTAAAGGGCATGGATTCAGTCAGAGCAGTCAAGCTACTTCAGCGTGCACACTATGGACGTAGGGAACTGAGAAGGATGTGACAGATGAACATGGCCACGCATCAACACTAAATTCTCACATTACTGGTTTTAATAGATGCCTCTGATACTTTGTTCCAAATTATGATGGCTCCTTTTGACTTAGTAAGAGTTATGTTTGGTTACTGATGTCTGCTGTAATTATCACAGTAAAAGTGCCTTTTAGATATGTAAAAATAGCTTAATCAGGAACCCCACTATACGCAAGGCTGCCGCTGATAACCAGAACCCAGTCATATCACTCACTCAAGATAACCGGACACAGTCCTGGGACCTTATGACACCTACTGAACAATATATAAGCAAGGACCAAGAAGCAATGCTCAGCTTTGCACATCTGAAAAGACTGGAAGGAGAGGAGGGAGGAGGCTATGACCATGATATAAAGTGACTAAACAAATTAATTTTTTAAAAAAACCAAGGTGAAATGAAGGTGATTTTTGCTATTCCAAGGACATCCCCAGACTCACCCCATCAAGAATGGTAAATTCCCGAATGCACAACTTCCTGCCATGAAGGCACAGGTTTCTAGTGTTAAGACCAGATAGTGGAAAGATGGTCTGTGGAAGAAAGGAGCCAGAGGCCGAAGAGGAAGCTCTGTTGCTGGGACTAACTCCCATGCAGGCACAGGCTTCTGGCCTTAAGACTGGGTAAGGGGCTATATAGTCAAGACAATAGTAAACAAGGCAGATCTTAAATGTGAAACGCTGGTAAGTCAACCTAACCTGGCTACTCTACCAGCAACCTATTTTAGTACTTCAGAAAACGAGAAGTCAAATTCCTCTATTATTTGGCAAACAAATTGACAAAAAACAAAAACTAGTAAGAGGAATTTAGAAAATGAATGGAAAGGAAGAGTCCTGAAAATAGATGAGACAGAATATGTCTCTTGGTCCAACAAAAACTACCTAACTCCAAAAGAAACCTAAGATTGATACCCTGTTGTCCAACCCAGTAGTCGCTGAGCCCTTGATAAAGAGGGCAGACTCCTCAGAGGTCCCCGGGGTTCTTATGCAAAATAATTAAAGGCATTGACTCTGACAGAATGAAAGGTGAATAAGTAGCCAGCAACTTTGCACAAAGATGGAGAAACAACCCCATTCAGAGAGGACTTAGAAACAGCCGATAAGGGCCTCAATGATAAGATCTTTCTAACAATAACTGCCAATAAAGTTAAGACTATTCCTACCCATTTAACCAGTCATACGCATGTGACCACTGCAGTAGAATCCAGCTGCAGCAAATAAGACAAGATTTTACATAAAGAAGAGATGAAAATGCATCCTATGTAGGCCACTTATGGAAAGGGGAGCCGCTGTTACAGTAATGTTAGCCTTAGGCGAAATGAAGGGAGTCAAAGGGATTTTAGAAAATCCCCACATATTTTGTTGAGGTCTGATTCAGCCTTTAACATATCATAATTATGGCTATTATGTTTTTTAGTCTCCATCTTGATTCTAAGGTGAAATTAAGTTCAAGTTTTCAGGTTCTGTCTTCCAGTGATTATGTCTCCATGGCTTCATTTCTCAAATTTTGCATACTTTGTTACCTGGATACTCAGTTAAGTCCCCCAGCTACGGAACCAATCAAATTGAAGGTCAGTTAGAAACACTTTATCTAGCTAGTCAAAATGACATAATGTTGCTTCCTACACCTGAATATCTGGTTGTTACCTGGTTGCTATTTTGTTACCTAGTTATCACCTGGTTGCAGTTTTTTTTTTATTGTTACCTGGTTATGATTTTCTTACCTGCTTGTTACTTGGTACAACTTTTTCTTATTAAAAAGCCTAGCTGGGAAGGGTGGCACAAGGGAGGCAGAGGCAGGCGGATCTCTGTGAGTTCGAGGCCAGCCTGGTCTACAAAGGGAGTCCAGGACAGGCAAGGCTACCCTGTCTCTGAAAAGAAAAAAGAAAGAAAGAAAGAAAGAAAGAAAGAAAGAAAGAAAGAAAGAAAGAAAAGAAACAGACCAACATCACAGTCAGAGTCCCGAATTCAGTCAGTTTTTGTTCAGCATTCAAATAAAATCCCATCAATCTGAGTTTGGTGTACGAGTGGTCAGTATGTGGCTGTTCTTGAACCCTAACAATTTGAAGGACTGAATTAAATTTTAGATATCACAAGAGGGGAAAGCCTCTCTTCCTTGGATTGGATAACAGCCTCATGGAAGCGGGCTTTCCCACACTTAATCTAACTTACTTCGAGGCAAGACAATGGAAAAATATGAAACAAGCAATTGAACTGGCTGGAAAACTGGGTATACTTTACTTAACTTATCATCACAGTCCAGTACCCCAGGCATGGCCACTGCCTCCTGACACGAGGAAAATTCTCATTAAGGTCGCCCCTCCACATTTAAGAAGATAGTGACATCAGCTGTAGCTAATTGCCAGACTGTTGCAAACGCTACTAACATCCTCAAGCAGACCAGAGAACTGACGATAGATAATATAGTATCCTTCCTATCTAATGTAGAGAACTGAAGCAAACCAGGCGCGTGGAAAACCTCACCTAAAAGGTAGCCTTTTTTTTTTTAACACAAAGAAAGGGCAAGACCACCACCCAGACCCAACTCTACATCTTTTTTCCCCCAGAAAATCAGGGATAGAAGACCATTTGGAAGATGAGATCAGATACTGTGTGTGAGATGAGATCAAACACTGTGTGGGACTGACAACCCTGTAATCAAAGAAAAACACCAGATCCTTCAAACAGATCCCAGCAACGCCCAGGAAAACTGGCCAACAGAGAAACTGGCTGACAGATACAGGGAGTGAGGTGACCATTTACAACCTCTACCCACCCCTACCAATAACCCCCAAATTATGGAATTATCGAAGGCGTTTCAGGAAAACCATTTCAAGTACGTATAGGAAATATAGAATTATTACTCTATGATACAACTCTAAATACTCCCACAATATTTACAGAGCACCTAGTTGTGTGTGCTGGGGATGGGTGTCATACCCAACTTCTTCCCCAATCACATTATACTAAAAATCTTAAACCCTTGCACTGTAAAATCACCCATGTACAAATTCCACCTTTTGAACTCCCTAAAATTACGACATCATTTACCAAGAAATATCCTATCAAGGGAGGTGATGAAGCTATCACTGACATTATAAATAAATCACTGAAGGAAGATATTATTGAACCCATGCAAGAACTTCAATAGTCCTGTTTGGTCAGAAAAGAAGCCAAACTATCAATAGAGATTTACAGTAGACTATAGAAACGTTAATCAGCTTTCTCTACAAATACCAGGAAATTTCCCTGATGTAGAAGATACATTCTTTTTTGTTTTGGTTTGTTCTGTTTTGGTTTTTTTTTTTTTTTTTTTGAGAAAGGGTTTCTCTGGCTTTGTAAACCAAGATGGACTGAAACTCACAGTGATACTCTTGCCTCTGCCTCCCTGAGTGCTGGGTTTAAAGGCGTGCACACCACACCTGGTGAACATATATTCTTAAGAATTCAAAATTAAACTCAGGCTGGGCATGGTCACCTGCCTTTAATCCCCAGCACTCTGGGAGGCAGGCAGTTCTCTGTTGAGTTCAAGGCCTGCCTAGTCTACAAAGAGAGTCCAGGATAGCCAGGGCTGTTACACAGAGTCTCAAATCACAAAACAAAACAAAAAAAAATTACAACCCAAAATTCCTTGGCACAACAGACTTATCAGACATGTTCTTCGGTGTATCGCTCCATGTGGATGCTAGAGACATTACTACTTTTACATAGAATAATAAATAATACTTTCAAAAGAATGCATCAAGCCTATAAGACATAGCATGATCATTACCCATATGACACTAAGATGGTAATTCAAAAAGCTACCTAAATCAGATTGCCTACTTTTGAGCTATGTAGATGATATTCTGGTTGTAGGATACAATAAGAACACTGCTCAAAACTATATGAAGATAGTAACTGAGACCCTGGTGCATGATGGCTGGACTGTTAATAAAGGCACGATGAAATGGCCAGGACTCCACAAAATGTCTAGGTATGTTATAGGCATCTAAAGGACCTATGGTCCCAGAAGATTGTACTGCACAAGATTTTAAATATACCCTGTTGGAGGTTGGTCTGGTCTGCCCAAATGAGCAGACTCACATACCCCAAATTGTTTGTACTGACAGACCAAAGTAATTCCATTTTGCTTAAAAATTCCATTTCTGTTTTTGGGTGACCTATTCCTGACAAGTAATTCTGGCAAGATTAAGTAGCAGCACCATGGGTTGGGTACAGGAAGAAGCACATGGCTGGCATGGATGGAGATTTGGCCCAGATGATGATAAGTAGCAAGAATTTGGGATTATGGATGGGAGGTAGTTTATAAGAAATTATTAGAAACAGATGGCATGGGGTTGGGGAGGGTATGGAATACCCAGGTTAAGTAAGGCTATTTTTAAATATAACAGGTGTCTGTGTCCCGATTGATTCCTAGTGGGTTAGAAAATACCACCATAATAATAATTACAGGCCTGATAATAAACATTATTAGACATACTTCTAAATTAACCACAATACCCAACCCAGGGACAAAACTCAGATGTAACACCTACTTGATATGTCTGCACAATAGAGGAACCACATATCATGTTTACAGAGTATTATGAAAGCCCTCTATAGGGTTACTAGCAAGGCAGCCATGCTCTGGTTTGCACATCTGAAGAGATGCCAACTTATCTGCCCTGCAGCTGGAGAGTCTCCCTCAGGATCCTAACCCTCAAATCAGAGACTTCGGTTAGAGAGTGGAACTGGCCTTCAGCTAAGATATGGCACACAGGTGAGCAGTCAAGGGCAAACAGGTTTAGGACCAGGCTTGGGGATATAGAGTTAAGACTATAGCTAGGAATTTAGCGTGACCCTTGTGTGAGGGCCCTCAGCATAATAAAATATAACTTTTGTTAAACTAACTATGCATATTTACCTTCTTGCTCAAGACATCTGTCAAAGATATGACTTGTGATGCAGATTACTCAACTATTGAGGCTTCAAATCTCTTGTTGTGGGGTTCCCTGATGCCACCTTCCTCCCCTCTCCCATTGTGTGTGTCCTAATCAAGAATCACACAGTACAACAGCTGATGTGTGACTACGCTGCACTTTTCCCAGCATGCCTAAACTCAATTCCTTGACTATTCTCAGGAACTGATAAAGAACTTAGGGTTGGTACCCAGAAAGCACTTCTAAAAAACGGATCCTAGCCCTGAGCTTATTCGTTAACCTCTCCTGTAAATTCATTCCCTAACTCACTGCTGCACGTAGAATATCTGTCCTCGGGGTGGGCTGAAGCCAGTAAAGGCTTGGGACAGTATCTGGCCAGCCTTCACTTGGAGTTTCTTCCTTCACTCAGCCAGGCCCACCGGGCAGAACCTGCCATTGGATAGCCCAGTCTCTCACTTCTGCCCTTTCCCAGAGCCTGCGCCCGCCTGAACGTGCCACAAGGGCGCCGCCATGCGGGGATCTGTTTTGGTCTGTCCTGTTCCAATTCAGGCTAGCCAGGAATTTCCTCATTCTCCTACCTCAGTCTCCAGAGAGCTGGGCTCCCAGGCCTGCGTCAACACCCTAGCCCCAGGCAGGACCCAATCTCAAAGTTGCTAGGTGGTGACTCCGCCTCTGAATGGCCAGCCAAGACCTAAAACTACAACTCCCACACGTCTCCACCCCACCCCACCCCACCCCCCCACGCCACAACTGCGCGTGCGCCAGGCCCATCACAGGCTACCACCCGGGGGCGGGACTCTGCATTTCCGGAGGAAGGGCCGCTGAAACGTCACGTGACTGTCTGCTGCCAGCCAATGGGCCATCGCAATGCAGAATTTTGAATGTGGCGGCGGTAGTTGTGACCTGAGCGTCGGAGCGGGAGGCCGGACGAGCTAACGGGGGAAGCGAGCGGCCAAGGTACCCAGCGGTACGGGTGGTGGTGGGCACCGAGGGTATCCGACGGGTCTAGGCCTTCAGCTCGCGGGGAGCGCGCACTCCGCAGTCGGCAGGGATTTTGCTCTGGCACACATCCTGTTGTGCGGCTTTAGCTTGCTCAATCAGGGTAGCAAACACTCTTTCGATGATAGGGCTTTGCTTTTTAAGTATCTAATAGGGGCCGAGGATGTGGCTTTCTTTACAGATTTTTGCCTAGCGCGTCCAAGACCTTGTTTCAGTCCCCCGTGCGCGCTCCCACACAAGCTGTAATCAATTTGTTATGTCACTCAGACATCTCCAGTGCAAACTTTCAAAAACTTGATGGTGATAGGTTCGCTGCCTTACACAACCCATTCGTTCTTTTAATAAGTAGTTACATTTGTTCTGTTGGACTGCCCCCCCCCCCAATCTGTCGGACATACATTGGTAGGAATAAATTACTTAGAGGAGACCTTACAGTACCTGTTTAAGGCCCTAGATATACACGGAGGAAAGTAAGTCCTGAAGAAAATACTCAAAAGATAAGAGTCAAGTAAATACTTAACTAAGAGAAGATGTAAGAAGATAGTCCTTTGTGGTGAAAATTATATGCACACATTGTGCGTGGCAACAGTTTACAATTTTAAGATCTGGAAATTGTAATCTAGGATACAAACGTAATGAAAAGTAGCCTAGCACGCTGAAGCTAGTCTATTTCGCATTAAGCACACTACTGTTTTAATATGAGTACGTGTTTTCCTTGCCCCAAAATTACCAGAGAAAAGCTGCCAAACAGAAACCCGGATATACATATAAATTGTTTCTGAACTAATACTGTAATCCTAAATCCTAAAGGTTGGCCATAAACATTGTAAGAAAAGTAAGCCAGTGTGCAGCTCACACATTTGTGGACCCAGTTACTCACAAGGCTGAAGCAGGAGAGACATCAGAGCTCCTAAGTTCAAAACCAGACTGGTTTTTTAACTACCCCAAAATAATACTAATAAGCAGCTCCCATAGTGCCTGGGATGTTGTACACTTCCAGTGAGTGTTCACTGTAAAATGAATAGTTGCTGCTTTCTGGAATCATATAATACTTTCCGATGGAAGATAAGATTATGGCAGAAACATGGGTGCCATTTTATAGGATTTTTTTTTTCCTTATGATGGCTTGATTCTAACATCTGTTTTTGTTGATTTGTTTTTTAGATGAGTATTACTATGTAGCCCAAGCAAGCTTAAATGTATGATCCACCTGACTTAGCCTTCTTAGTCGCTTGGATTATTCCACAGCACCTGACTATTAATAATATTTTAAAGCTGAGAACATCTGAATTCCTGCCTCTTTTGGAGTAAGTTTACAATTTAGCCTTAATCCCTTCTTTTTTTTTTTTTTTTCAAACAAACTTGTGTTTTCATTCTTAAATTTTATATTTAAAAATATCTGAGAGATTTTTTTTTTTAATTCATAGGCAAAGATGGTTAAGGAAAGGTGTCAGAAAAAGTCTTTTCAAGATAGTCTTGAAGACATTAAGAAGCGAATGAAGGAAAGAAGGAATAAAAACTTGGCAGAGATTGGCAGGCGCAAGTCCTTTATTGTTGCACCGTGCCAAGTACCCAGTAAGAGATTTTTGTGTTGTCTTCTTTTAGCATTGTTGTTTTGTGAGTGTGTGTGGCAGGGGGGGTTGGGGGTAGGGGTGGTGGATGTGGGTGGGGGGGAGGGGGATAGGTGTTGCTAGAGGAAAAGTTCTGGAGCCCTACTGTTCCTCTCTGCCCTGTTCCCTTGCACAGGGCCTCAGTGAACTTGGAACTAGCCTGGCAGCCCGTCAAGCCCCAGCGATCCTCCTGCCTCCACACACCTTTAACACCTTACCTTCCTTCCCACCCCCAGCACTCACTGATGGAGTTAACAGTATGCAAGACCACAGCTGCCTCTTTATATGGGCTCTGAGGATTTGAACTCTGCACCTCACTGATTTATTAGCAAGCACTCTTATCCATTGAGAGATGTTTCTAGCCCCTGTTTCACTTTCTAGGTTTAGATTTAATAACTGAAGTTTTTATCTTATAGCTAACACTTCTACACTGCTGAAAAATTACCAAGATAACAACAGGTTGTTAGTTTTGGCTTTGGAAAATGAAAAAGCCAAAGTGAGAGAAGCCCAGGATATCATCCTAAACCTGAGGAGAGAGTGTTACTACCTTGCATGTCAGCTGTATACACTGAAAGAGAGGCTAACTTGCCGACAGCATGGAGAAACTGTTCAGGTATGCTCTTTACAGGACTTTTCAATGTAGTTCTACTGCGTGCAGTACAGCTTTCTAAAACTTACCATTTTAGATATGCAAAGTATTCTAAGTGCTCTTTGGAGAATGACATTTAAAAAAATTTTATTAGCCAGGCGTGGTGGTGCACTCCTGTAATCCCAACACCCTGGGAGGCAGAGGCAGGTGGATCTCTGAGTTTGAGGCCAGCCTGGTCTACAAAGCAAGTTCAGGACAGCCAGGGCTACATTGAGAAACCCTATCTTAAAAAAAAAAACCAAACATATATATATAAAACATTTAGTGTGTATGCTCTGTGTAGAGTTCCAAGGACAACTTTCAAGTGTTATGTAGAAATATGTGACATACATAATGTGTACCCTCACATATGGTATGTATATAGACAGTGTAGAAGACAATTGTCTTTCTAAAAGGTGTCATGCTCACATGTGATCTTGTGATTCCAGAACTCATCATGCTAAGTCAGAAAGACCCGTTATAGGCCAGCCTGAGTCACAGGGTGATGACTTGTCTCACAAAGAGATTTTTAAAGCCTAGATATGATTTCTTGGCTTTCCTCTAAGATTTTATTACTCTCAAAAGATTGTTTTCCGTTGTCGTTTGGTCTTTTCCCCCTTATTCAGTCATTCACTAGAGGGTCAACCTAATGACAGCTGGATCTCCCCGACGCTTTCCACAGATTTTAAAGAATTCATGTGTGCGCATCTGGGTATCTGTCTGTGAGTGTGGGCGCACATGGAGACCAGAGGCATTGGAGCCTTCAGGAGCTGGAGTTACAGGCAGTTTCGAGCCACTCGAAATGGATGCTGGGAACTAGACTCAGGTTCTTCCAAAGAGCTGTACATACTCTTAACGGCTGAGCCATATCTCCAGCCCCTACTTTCCAGAGTTTTTGCTGAAATCACAAGAACTGATATTTAATGACTAGTCAATGGCATAAACCTGAAAACAGTAGGGAGAAAATTCTATTATTGTAGGCCCTTTAATGCCGACTCTGTTCAGTAAAGTATGTTGTTAGTAGTTGCTGGTGTATTGTTAGCATCTCAGATAAGGTGGTTTGCGTTCTTTTTCTGTCATATATGTATGTGCATCCCTTATTCTGAACCATTCTATACTTGTGCTTCAGTGTTCAAGGTTGATTTCTCAATACTAGAGTGGTTTTTGTTTGTTTGCTTGCTTGCTTGCTAACTTGTGACAGGGACTCACTATGTAGACTACACTGGCCCCAAAACTCAAAAAGTATCTACCTGCCTCAGCCATCTAAGTGCTGGGGTTACAGGGCCACCATGACCAGCATAAGATGTTTTCATATAAGAAGGTTTTCTTGAGCTGGGTCTGTAGCTCAGGGTAGAACACTTGTGTAGAATGCATAACGTCCTGAGTTCATTCACCCCCTATGCTGTAAAAGTAATTGTGAAGATTGGAACCAGAGACATCACTGGGGAAAGGTGTTTGCTACCCACCGATGCAAGCCTGATGAACTGAGTCCAGTCACTGGGACTCAACATGGTAGAAAGAACGGATACCCACGCCCACCCCCACCCCAAAAAAAGTTGTCCTCTGACATCCACACATGTTTCAGCGTGCCTTCCCACCAAATACATACATCTTTTAAGATGTAGAAATAAAGAGGGGAAGTTTTTAAAACATGCTTCTTGCCTGTCTTTAGTTAACTTGCTCACTAACACTTTCTAGTAGTTCCCTGCGTTTTATTTTATTTTAATGTTGTATGTAGGGGTATACACATGTGTGGGAAAGATTAAGCTTTGTCACAGGCAGAAGCAGTCTTGGCGGGCTTTACCCTTGGGGCACCCCATGAATACCTTGTGACAGACTGAGTGGAGCCATCCTGGGCCTGGAATTCAGGAAGCAGACCTGGGAACCCCACCTGGAGAAGGAGACCACCCTTCCCACGTGACTCGGGCAGGTGGGGAGGAAAGAGCAACAGGTTCAGCCCAGGCTTGAGCGCGTGTGGAGCAGCGAACAGGCTGGACTAGCACGCAGGCCAGAGAGACACCTAAGGACTCATCCCATGGAACGGATACCGGAAGGTTCACTCTTTTGTCCCTTTAACCTTTTTTCCTTCTTATGTAAGCTAGTTGGGTTGTATAATAAAGTTTAATTGTTAAGAAACAGAGCCAACACACATGTGCAGATACCCACAGAGTTCCCAGGCTTCAAATCCCTTCTCCCCCACCCCCGAACTGGAATTGCAGGCAGTTATGAGCCCTGCAACATGATTACTGGAGACCAAGTAATGAGTGCTCTGCTTCTAGTTGCTGAGCTCTCTCTCTCTAGCCCGATGACTAATAATTTTAATTCTTTTATTACTATAGAACTAAATACTCTTTTCTCCTTCAAACTTGAATAATGTTACTACTTTCATAGTCAGCTATTTGATATCATAAGAATTCACTTCTGATAGACAGTTTTAGCATATTTGTTATGAAATAAATATATGGTGAGCTAGGATCCCTCCCCAGACAAGCCAGATGTTACACAAAGGTCTAAACCTCCAACTAGAAAGGATCTATTGCCCTCTTCTGGCCACATGTGCATACATTCAACAGTTACATATATATATATGGAATAAATAAAAAATATAAAATAACAATAAAACCAGGGGGCTAGGAGAGATGGCTCAGTGGTTGGCAGCACTGGCTGCTCCTCTAGAGGACCCAGGTTCAATTCCCAGCACCCACATGGCAGCTCACAACTGTCTGTAACTCCAGTTCCAGGGGATATGGATATGCATGCAGGCAAAATACCCATACATAGAATAAAATAAAATCTTAAGAAAAAAACAGTATGTATTCATTAAATTTAAAAGTCAGTTAAATTTGATTAAGAACCCTTCTTAGTATTCTATCTGGGACTCTCACCTTTCTAACAAAAATATGCAAGTTTGTCTCTATGCCTATATTTTTCCTAATTTCTCTTGTTCTGGTAAAAAGCCAAGTCTCCTGCCCGCCCCCCAGCCCCAGAACATTAGATTTTTTTCATCTCACCCTCTGTGAGAATTTGGGTCCTCAATATTTGTTTCCCTCCCTGTGTCTCTATATTACATTAGTACAGCCAGAGGTGTAGTGTCTGCAAACAACTCCTGGTTCAGCTTCCATCCCTTATTTCTTTGTCTCCCCTTTACAACACAACTTTTAAAAGAAAAACAGAGAATTTTTTTTTAAATGGGCCAAGCATGGTATTCACACTGCTAATCACTACAGAGAGAGAGGCATTCAGATCTCTGTAAGTTCCAAGGCCAGCCTGGTCTATATAGGAAGTTTAGTTTTCAGCCATCCAGGTCAGTAAAATGTAGGAGAGATAAACATGTTTTTGTGTTGATCCCAATGTGGGGTGAGGTACAGACTAGTGAGAGAGCAGGATGTTTATTCCCTTATAAGTTGAACGACTTCGTGGGGGAGCTTGGATGTTGATAGCTGAAAACATCCTAGTAGAGACTTTGAGAGGATATATTTATGCCCAAAACAAGAGGCTTGAGAGAGAAGACTTAGGATTGTTTTGGCTGATCATCCCTGCATTTCAAGAGAGATGCTCCTAGAGAGAACTGCTCCAGGGAAGGCTTCAAGGCTTTGGGCTCCTGCTGAGGTCCTGCTGACTACACCAGGAGAGTCGTTCCTCGGAACTGATATCCTTAAGATTTCATTATTGTATTCCTTAACTTCCTTTTTCTATTGTTTGGGTTAGTCTGGTTGTAAATGAGGTACACTCTGTTAGTCAGCACATAATAAAGTATAATTGTTAAGAAAATTGAGCCAACAGTAAAACCCTGTTCTCATTTAAACCAGCTACATAACTGTTACTGTGTGTCAGATTACCACAGCTTCCATGCAGCCAAGTTTGGCTCGCCCTTGTTTCTTAGCCTTGCAGTGATATGCAGAAGTCTTTTTCCTTGAAAACAGTGATCTCTTCATTCCCTTGCCATCATACTTGCCCTGCACTTTCTTCCTACTTTTCTTGCTGCTTCATGTTAGTCTCCTGTGTTGGCAGTTTATTTATTGGTAAATGCTGATTGCCCTAGTCACATGTCCAAACCTCCCACGGTTGTATAATTGTCTTCTGGTGGCTTTGAAATTCATATATTAAAGCTTAAACACAGATGCAGACTGGGAACTCAGAACTACTACTTGATTTTAGAAAGTATCTCAAACAGACTTTATACAAAGTATACTCCTAAGGCCGGGCATGGTGGCGCATGCCTTTAATCCCAGCACTTGGGAGGCAGAGTTCAAGTCCAGCCTGGTCTACAAAGCGAGTCCAGAACAGCTAAGGGTACACAGAGAAACCTTATCTCAAAAAACCAAAAAATCAAAACAACAACAAAAATGGAACAAAGGATAATTCCTTGCTTCCAATTCTCAAGCATACTGTGCACTTCTTCCTTTCTTCTTGCATGTATAATTATTAATTTGTTTATTTATTTATTATTGCTGCTCTTGTTATTTGAGGCATGGTCTTTCTATATAGCCGGGGCTAGCCCAGAACTCAGTCTGATGCCCAGCTAGCCTCACACTGATTTATTTTCCTCCTGCCTCAGGAGCAGAGTGCTGAGATTAGTGCATTGCTGTGCCCAGATCGCCCTCCCGAACTGCTGCTCATCTCAGTAGAGTCGCAAACCTACTCCCTCGGTGTCATTGCTCCTGTCCACATTCAATCCTTGCACATGGTTGGAATGTTTTCTCCCAAGTATTCTCATGCTAAATGTTGAGAATGATTGAATCCTTGACAACAGCTCCATGGCAGGTTGCCTAACTCTGAAGATGACTGGATCCTTGGGTTGGGCTGTTTGGTTAATGGAGTCATCCACAGGCTTTACCAGCTCCGTCCCAGCTCCAGTCCTACCTAGGTTCACATCTTCAGTTACTCTGATGACCTCCTGACTCCTTCCACTCTGGGTCCCTTTTGTACTAGTCTTTTTTAAACTGTTCATTTTACCGCCTTGCTTAATATTTCAGTGAGTTTCCATCACACTTAGACTAGCCTTCCCGTCACAGACTTAGCTCTCAAGGCTCTTTGCTAGCTTGCTAGTGTATGCACACCTCCTGCTGGTCTGGGTTTATGTGTTTCAGCCACACTGGCCTGTTTTCCTGTTTCACAACTTTTGTATTTGCTGTTTCCACTTTTTCTTCCTCCTGTTCCTCAATAACTGATTAGTTTTTATATTTCAGGTCAGAGTCACTGTGTAATATAGTTTTCCACTTTAATTGTTCTCAGTTCACTCTCTTTTCTTTGAGAGGACACTTTGCTACAGTGCACATCTGAAGGTCAGAGACAACTTTCAGGTGCTGATTCTTCTCCTCCACTATGGGTCCCACAGATCAGCTCGGCAGGTCACCTGTCTTCCTGGACCCTGTTTAACACTTCTTTTTATACGCTAGAATAGAAGCTTTAAGGATGTGACTCTAGTGATCGTACACTAGAATGTAAGCTTTAAGAGGCAGAGCACAATACATGCTAAAATATAAGCTTTAAGACTCAGTGTGTGCAGCCAAGGACGATGCGTGCAGTGAGCAGCGAACCCCACCCAGATCCAGCCAATGGACAGGACAATCTCCACAGTGGAGTGGAGAGTGGGACTGACATTCACACGAACTCTGTGCCCCATATTTGACCACGTCCCCTGGATGGGGAGGCCTTGTCCCCTTGATGGGGAGGCCTTGTGGCACTCAGAGGAAGGACAGCAGGTTACCAAGAAGAGACTTGATACCCTATGAGCATATACAGGGGGAGGTAATCCCCCTCAGTCACAGTCATAGGAGAGGGGAATAAGGGGAAAACGGGAGGGAGGGGGGAATGGGAGGATACAAGGGATGGGATAACAATTGAGATGTAATATGAATAAATTAATAAAAATATTATAATGCAAAAAAATGGGAGCAAGCATAAAAAATAAAATAAATAAATAAATCTCAAGTTTAAACTTCAAAAAAAAAAAAAAACTCAGTGTGTGTCTGAATTCGAGGCCAGCCTGGCCTACCAAATGAGTTCCAGAACAGCCAGGGATATACATTTTCAAACCCTGTCTCAGGGGAGAAAAAAGAGGCAGCATGATGTTTCAGCTGTTGCAGTCCTATCCCCAAAACTACATGGCAGTGCTGTCATGTATTGTACTGTTAGCAAATTTTTTATTATTATTATTATTATTATTATTATTATTATTATTATTATTATTACAGGCATATTAGTTTATTCAACAATATGTCATAATACAGAATGCATATACATACTTCATAGCAGTACATAGTTATGATGGTGGGGTTTGTTTTATTGTTTGTTTTTGTTTTAATATTTAACAGAACCAGAAAGGATGCCCCTCAGAAGTGGTCTCCAGTAATGACAGCACACCCAGGGACTTTTCTGTGAAGACATTACAGTTAGTGCCAAGTTCATTATTGTTTCTATTAATACTGTTCCATTTGCAAAAGGAAATTGACATAATTTGTATTTTTAGTATGAGGTTTTTTTCTACTGGGAGTATACTTAAAAGAATTTAATATTAAAATACTATTGAAGATAGAAAATTAGTGCTTTCTTTTTCTCCTATATAATGACTGAAAGTCAGAAACCCACCAAGGCTTTTAACTCTTTTCTTTCAGTCTTTTTTTTTTTTTCTGTATGTCGTATTTTCATTCTAGGAAAAACTCATTTTTAAAAATGATAATCTTTCTAGGCCTAAAGCTGTCTAGTTTAAGGGGCATGGGGGTGGGATAAAGTGACATACCTCATCCTAACACCTCTCATTGATTCGTTCTGCTTTTGAAGATTCAGATGCTGTTACTTTCTCTTTGATTATATGTTTTATGTTCTTTCATGAACTATTGAGGTTTAATTATAGACACCAAAATACACAACTCTTTTTATCAAAAATTTTTCTGTGCCATGTATTTTTATTGCTTACTTCTCCCCCAACTCCTAGATCCTCCCTGCCCAACCAACTTTATGTTCATTCTCTTTGAGAGTTGTTGTTGTTTTTTTTTAAAGAAACAAAAAAATGAAAATCACAATAAACAGGGAAAAGACCAATCAGATTTAAAAAAAAAAAAAGCCCAAACAAAGCAAAACAAAGTCTACTTTGTCTATTTTGTGTTTACCAACTACTCCTAGACATGGGACCTGCCCTGGAATATACGTAATATATTTAGTGAAATTTCATCAAAAAAAATTAATTTTCTCTTTGCCAGCATGAAATATCCAGCTCTTATTTCACGCCGTTCAGTGAGTTTGACTAACATACATAGCTGTAGATCCAAAACTTTAGTTTAAATACAGAACATCACACCAGGTTTACAGGCATTTAGGAGGCTGATGCAGGAGGACTGTCACTGAGAGGTAGCCTGGGCTACATGGCTACACCTTGGTTCAGAAAACTAGAAAAGCTACGGAGCACGGCTCGCTCTCCCTAGGTTTCAGCCTTGGTGGTTCTGTCCCTGAGTTGGGGCTACCCGTGTGCTGTGCATGTTGCAGTATACTTGGCCAGGAGCCACTGCTTCCCCAGCTGTGAGGGTAAACAGCACAGCCAGATTTTGCCAGATCTGGGCAGGTCGCCCAAGGATTAGCTTCCATAGACTGCTCTGTAGTTCTCTCAAGTCTGTACCTTTCCCACAGGAGGAGGCTACTATTTCAACTTTGGTAGTGTTTAAACTGTTGGATTGTTTTGTTTTGTTTTTCTTTTTTTAAGATTTATTTATTATGTACACAATGTTGTGTCTGCATGTACACCTGCAGGCCAGAAGAGGGCACTGGGTCTCATAGATGGTTGTGAGCCACCATGTGGGTGCTGGGAATTGAACTCAGGACCTCTAGAAGAGCAGCCAGTGCTCTTAACCTCTGAGCCATCTCTCCAGCCCCTAAACTATAGAGTTTTGAGATCTGACAAATGAACTTAGATGAAATAAGGTAAGCAGATTTTTTTATCAGATCTCAAATTAATTAGTAGCTCCCTGTACTTTATTACCAAACCCATATTTTGATTTTATAATATAAAAGTGAAAAGTTTTAACAAAGAATAAAATTACAAATTGTCAGTAACATGTTTCAAATGGAGGAAAACTTGGTTCATGAAGAAGGAAAACAAAAGAGCAAGTTTTAAAGAAAACAAAGGGGGCTAAACAGTTTCAGATGAATTTATAGTTGACACTGTTAAAAAAAATATCACCACCTTCCAGCTCCACTAGTAATGTCAGGTCCTAAAAAGATGAGTGGCCAAACTTTGTTCTTAATAACTTTGGCACAGTTTGAGTTGACTGAAGTTGGACTGTGTCATATTTTCAAGAGGAATTGTCTGCCTTGATTTTGTTTCTTCCAGTGGGAGTTGATGCCAGTATTTAAAAGCAGGCCTGGTGTAAGCCACAGGCGTGTGTTTGGGTTTTCTGTGATAGAACAAGGTGCGGGGATGTGGCCTGGAATCGTGAAAGGATACAGTAAGCTAATAGCCCAGGAAAATGTTGAATTTGGGTGGGTTATTTGTTTGTTTTCACATAATTGCTAAGATTTCGGTATTTCATTGTTATTTAAGGCAAACTGCTCTTGAAGAAACTGAGTGGCCATTCCCAACTAAAGGTACGTCGGGTAGAAGATCTGAAAGCACTCATCAGTGTGAACACGTAACCTAGTGAAGTCTTTCCATTTTCTTCCTTCTTTTTAACTTAATTCTGGTTGTCTGTTGTTCTGCTCAAAGTAACTGTTTTATATAGGCTGATAGAGGATTAAAATTACCTAAGGCGTGAGTGGTGGCTGACACCAGGAGTCCCAGCACTCAGGAGTTACTGGTACCATAATGAAACACTGTGCCCAAAAGCAACTAGGGGCAAGGGTTTATTTCACTCACGCTTCCACATAACAGTTCAGTTATGACTAGCTTGTGTCAAGTTGACATAAAGCCAGCCATCACAGTGAGACAGTGGGGTTAAGAGTTCAAGGCCATCTGACTACATAGTTGAGACCCTACCATGAAAAGCAACAGCAGCACATCTATTCATTGTACCGAGTCCATAAGGAGACATTTCGGTTATGTCTGTAGCTGCAATCAACTGCTATACCCTGTAGCTTTTTACATAAATTGACTTAGTTAACCCTGTTGTAGTCTAGGAATATAATCCTTTTTCTGTAGCCTCAGAGAAATAAAGCATCTCACCAAAACTAAAGGAAGGTTCACAGCTAGGACCATGCCACTTTGTACTAAACTTCACAAAATGGATGAGATTTGAGTAAGCAAACCAGATGTAAACCCCGCTATTCCTGTAAATACAGGTTATATTTATCTGAAAGGCCTAATTAGCAATTATTCAAATCTGTCACTTCAAAAAAATAATTTACTTTGGTGTATTTTCCCACTTTAGAGTTTGGAGTTCTCCCCTGTGCTCACCAATTAAACAGAAAGGCTGATCCTTCTTTTTTTAAACCTTTGAACCAGAAGCACATAAAACCCCTTTTAATATATCCATAATGAATATATATTTGCTTATGTTGGGAGTGTTGTTATCATCTTTTGAGACAGGATCTCACTATGTAGACCTGTCCCTGAATTCAAAGAGATCCTCAGCCTTCTGTGTGCTGAGACTAAAAGCTGGCCCCAGACTGCAGTTCTTACTTTGAGACTGTCTCATTCTGTGTCGCAGGCAGTCCTAGAACGGTGTGGCACAGGCTGGACCTCCTGCATCTGCCTCCCGAGTCAGCGCTATTTAGGCGTGGGCTTGTTACTCCAACAGTAGTTTTAAGCAGTAGTTGTTCAATGACGAGTAAATGTATGACCAGGTTGAACTGTCTAGGTTTTTATTTACTTATAGTAAGTATCAAAAAAGTGTTGAATATCTGGTGCAACTTTGAATTCTAATATTCTTGGAATGCAAATTTCTGAAGCACAACAGTGTCTTTCTCATTGTTTTTTTCAATGTTCAGAGCCAAATCCTGCTGTTTCTCCAGACACATTGGGGAGCGATTGTGATTCTGGTAAAGTCGAGTCTACTGATAATGCCTTACCTAGGACTGTGTCTTTCCGTCGCCACCTACGGGAAAATGTTAGTAATTTAAGTCACTCCACTTTGGGGCGTGAAGCCAGTCAATGGGTAGGGCAGCCTTTGGACGTGAGAAGTGGGTGTAAAGACCTAACCATAACCCTGCATAAACTTGGAGATGTAGGACAAAATGTTTGTCTGTGGAACAAAGACCAAATTAACTTATCCCCTAGACCAACTTGCCCAAGAAAAATTGATGAAGTAAAAGAAGTCATTTTACCATCTAATCCTCAACAAATGAAAAGCAAGCATAAACATGCGCAAAAAAGAAGAGCAGAGCGAAAAAGAGCCAAGCAGAGATGCAAATCAAAGTCCTCAGTGAAGTGTAAGGGCAACAAAAGGAAAGATAAGCAGGCTGTAGTCCCTCCAACACCGGATGGCTCTGTGGGTTCCAGCGACACTTACGATTTTAATCTGGAAGAGTGTGTTCACCTTACCCCTTTCCGACAAAAAATGAGCAATGGCTCCAGTGGAGAAACTAACAGCAGCAACTCGGAAGTGAGTTCTGAGGCAGTCAGTGACTCTGAGGACGATTCTGATGAGCTCTACCTGCCTCCCTGCAAGGACTTGCAAGACTATACCAGAGAGCTGGACAGAGCAGTTACCAGGCCTCGGTCTAAGAGAGGACTTAAATTCACAGATGAAAAAGAGATGGAGGATGTCTCGCCAAATAGAACTCCTGTTGGTAAGCAGTGTGCTTATTTGCCTGTGTGTTGAGTGTTGGTGCTAAATCATTGCCCCTGGTGCTGATGTGCTCGTAGATACCGTACCTACCATCTGTTACTCTGGGGGAGGCTAGAGACTTCCCATCTGTCTCCCATTAGGGGAAGTTACAGCCTGATTAAATGGCAGAGGTGGCAAATGGAAACATGGCTGTATTGTTTTGACCTACTTCAAGCAAATGTGGATCTTACAGGAGCATTACTTCTCACAGACTGATTCCTAGCAGTAAAGGAAACTTCTGCGCTGGGGGAGGAGAGAATGGGGTTGTTGTGGTTGGATTGAATTAAGCAGGAACCATGACTTGTTTTTCTGGTTGATGGTAAGCTCATGAGAGCAAGTAAGTTTTTTGATTTGTTGTTTGCTCTGACTGCTGCAAACTTTGGCTCAGAAACTCTTGCTTTTATTTTATCAAAATGGTTCACTGCTAGTCACCTGCCCGTACCTCCTCACAAAGGCTCTCCTTTCAGAGTTTTGATTCCTGTGGCAGTAGCTCCATGCTGTCAGATACTATCATCTTGAAAATGTCACTTTGTAACAGCTCAGTCATCCGGCTTGATTTGCTTAAGCAGGCTGGCTGGACAGTGTAGCTTGCAAGAATCTATTTTTAACTATGTATTACCCATTCACTGGTGTTAAACTGTTGATAATTATTGAAATTGAGTAACATTGACCTTCATTGAACTACTGTTACTAGTTTTGTGTTCTTTTTGGAAATATTAAGTTTTGAAAAGCTGAAACAGTTTGACCCCAGATTTCCACTAGCAATATTACCTGAAAATAGCCATAATCACAAGTTCTGTACTATCTCTCTTAGAATTTGTGTATCTTTGCAAGTTCTCCTGTGGGTGTTTAAACACTCGTGCTTTGGGAAACATTATTCTAGAAAATAATGTTTCTTGGAGGCCGTGTACACAGCACTCGAATGACGTGTGTATTATGGGACAGGAGGACATGCCGAAACCCAGACACTGCAGCCCTGACCACATAGCTTAAAATCCTCTCCGTTTCTGTAGTTTTCCAGGGTTTGCTTTTTCCTTCTGTCGGAGAAGATTTTTCTTGCAGTGTTCTCACTATGCATGGGTTCCCTGCCTCCCAGTGTAGATGTAGCTCTGAATGGGGACCTGGATGTTTGTGATTTAAGAGGCATCTAGATCTCAGGGACTGAAGGAACCTGATATTTATGGTGGGAAAGATACCTTGATCTCAGGGATAGAGGACCTGGAACTTTATACTGGGAAAGACATCTGGGTCTCAAGATGTTTATGGTGGGAGAGACATCTGTATTTCCTAGCATTACTGCCAGTGGGAAGATACTTATCCTGGTCTTCAGGGACTGATCGAGAGCTCTTGTATGTCTAATGGAATGAATTGAAGAACCTTTGTGGCTAGTGGACCCACAATAATGTTACAAACAGTGTTGACACTGAGGCCTTGATGAGTCTAAGTATTTAAAGTATGACTAAAATCCAATTTCATGGCTTTGAACCAACTCACAGCACCTAAGCTTTTTGAGGAAGAATGTTAAGTTTTAGTAAAATATTCTGTTGTATCTAGCAATCTGCCATAGTTTCTACATTATCTGACTTGAAAAAAGAAAAAAACAATAGAAAGCTTTTAAAACACAAATCATGAAGTACCAGGTATTTTATGTGTTTAAAATATGTAATTGACAATGGTTTTATTTCTGTGGTTTTTATCCATCGGTCCATATTTAATAAAAATTTATATCATAGATACCCAACCTGAAACTCAAGAGTCACCTCATTGTAGACTAAAGGATGTCACCAATATCCTGCTGTATCCTGTGGTGAAAATCAAGAGACTTTCTTTGTCTCCGAAAAGGAATGAAAACAGCCCAGCAGTGCCTCTGCCTAAACGCAGGTGCACCACCATCACAAGCTATAAAGAGCCAAAACTCACTTCGTAAGTATTGTAGTTTGGACTCATCTGTAATAACTCTTGTGGTAGGACTGAGACAGAGCTTTACTTAGGAATGGATCATATTTGAGCACTAGTCCTGGTATATTTGTAATCATACCTAAGATCGTTTTCTTTCTTTCTTTCTTTCTTTTGTTTTTTTTTTTCTTTTTTCTTTTTTACTTACAGGAAGCTAAGAAGAGGGGACCCTTTCACAGACCTGTGTTTCTTGAATTCTCCTATTTTCAAGCAGAAAAAGAATATGAGACGTCCTAAAAGAAGTACAAAGCAAACATAAGTAACTGCTTTTGTTGGATGCTGAGGAAAGTGATCCTTCTTTTTTGCCTAATAGGGTCTAGGAGACAGTTCGCAATGGGCAGAACCTTCCCTTATCAGCATCTGGGTTGGGAATGTCCCCTGGACCTGTACTTTGAAATTGTGTGGATTGGTACCAACATCTAGCTTCTCTGACATCTTTATTTTTTTCTTAAGCAGGAGAATTACAGAGTGGAAAATTTATAAAGATAGGATGTAGATCTTGCATAAATCCTTAACATCAAAGTAAGACATACCATAAGTTGGTGAGGATTCCTTCTACTATTATTAATTGCTCATGTACAGTGTATATGTAATCATGATTAAGAGAATTAATGGTTTGTGTTCTGGGACAAGGTACCTGTTGTAAACCATGAGTGAGGACAATGCCATTTCTCAGCAGAATCGTAGTATGTCATGGACCGTGGGCTAGCCCTTCGTGTTATCATTCTGCAGTGTAAAAGTAACTGTGAATAGTAAGGGCCTCAGGTTTTGATCTGTGAACAAAATATAAATAGTCTGGTTCTGAATTTTGAACTTATGTGTTTGTGTATATATTTCTTTAAATTAAATCACCGTAAGTGGTCCATTTTTAAAGAAAAATGAGGTCTGTAATGGCGGCCATTGTGTTTTCCTTCTGCTCTTAACTAACTGGCCTTTACCACTCCCTTCTTAACTGTATCCTCTTATGTTATCCCTGCCAACTTTCCCCTTCCCTCCCCTTCCCTCCCCTTCCCTCCCCTTCCCTCCCCTTCCCTCCCCTTCCCTCCCCTTCCCTTCACATTAGATTTGTCCTATCCAGTTTTCTCAGCTGCAGCCTCCAGCCTGAAGATCAAGACATTTCAATTTGAGGATCAGCAATAGAACATGTGGCCCAGGCACAAATCCCACTGTAAACAGGAGATTTCTGCACTTACCAGAGAGGCCTTCTAGTACCTACATGCCTTCCTCCATTTACCATCGTGCTTCTCTGTCACTCCTGTGCATCCCACTCTCTCATCACAATCTTATTTTTCCAGCTACTCTTTACAGTGCTGAGGATAGATCCCAGGACTCTGTGTGTGGTAGGAGCACAGCCTCAGCAGTCCTCAGATGCTCCATTTATCTTTTAAAATGTCAAGGTACCTCAAAAGTAACCATTCTTGCGCAGAATAAATACAATTAAAGGTCCAGTTTCAGTCTCAATGGGCCTCATGTGACGATGAGTACCATAGCGCAACCTACCTAGAGACAGACTGTATCCTGATGCACATTTAGCAAGCTGGCCTGTGGACCATGTTTTGGACAAGCTAAATTTAATTTTTCTGTAGTTAAAAAGAGTTGAAAACAAATATTAGGATTAAATTTTTAATACTTGGCCTATAGAACCCCAGATACTAATATTCTGGTCCTTTTTCAAAAGTTTTCCATAGCCTGATGTGGTGGTACGTACCTGTAATCTCAGCACAGTAGAGCCTGAGGCCGGAGGATCCTGTTTAGACTAGCTGTTCTCCATGATCTCAAAAGGCCAAAAAATATTTTTCTACTTCCTGCTATAGAGATTGGAATGTCTGCCTCATAGGTCACTGTGTCTAGTGTCACCTTGATCCTTACTCCATGCCAGTCACTATTATCTTAAAACTGGTGTTCGACCTTTTGTCTTCTTCATGTTTCTTCTGTATCCTTGCTGTAGTGTTTATTCATGGGCTATTATGGGTTTTGTGTGAACATTATTATAAAATATGAACTGTGTTATATATATTGTACATACCATTTATAATCGACTCAAGAGTTTGAGACTTCCCGTGTTGGTAGATCTACGTTATTTTTGTTGTATAATGTCATATAAGTAAACAAGACTTAATGCCTCTTTTGAGAAAGAGTTGGTTGCCACTTTCTTGTTATTTTAAAAATAACTGCTGCAGTTAATATTCTGTAGTCCTCCAGGGTCTGTTGTAAAGGCCAGGCTCCTCAGCAGGGTATATTATGATGCGCAGCCAGGTCCTCCAGCACATTAGCTTACACACCCCAGCCTCACATTAATCTCTTACCTCTGAATTCCACGATGTCCTGTTCTTTCTCTATAACAGTCAAAGTTGGCATCTAACTGTCTTAACTTATTACAACGTGAAGATGTTAAGAGGAGCAACTGTACAGAGAGGTACATGGAACAGGCAAATGGAAGGACCGGAAATGTACTCCAGCTTTACATTTCTAGAAGAGATGGAGAGCTGTGGCTTATGGAAGATCAGCAGGTGTGCTGCAGCCACACGAAAGCACTCTGGCTCTTGGCATCAAATCCTGTTCACTAGTTGATCAATAAGGACTATCTGCCAAAGATACAGAGTGGTAGGGCATGTGAGACTCTGGCTTCAGCACCCAACACCACACTACAAAAGTAATATGGAGATGAAGATACAGATAATTTACAGATAAATACATAAAATGAATAACAAACTGAGACTAAAGAGGAATGGGAGACAGCGAGCACTGGGATTCGACTCAAGCCAGTGAGATGGCTTGGTAACAGCGCTCGTCACCAGGACTGATCACAGGACATACGGTGGAAGGGAGACCCACCTGAAAGCTGTCCTCTGGCACACACAAAATATGTAGAAAAACAAAACAAAAAGCCAGGCTTGGTGACTGTGGTTCATGTCTTAATTACAATATTCAAAACATGAGCCAGGAGGAACTAAGTTTTAGACTGGCTTACACTGTACAATACATCTCTGTCTCAAATATAGATAAACATGCTACCCATAGATGGTCCAGACCAAAGAATACAAATTTCATGGTCTCATAAAATCAAAGAGCAGACAGGACTCACCTGTGGACTAAGAAGGGCCATGAAAGAATTCTCACCTGACTCCTTTAGAGTCATTGATACTGGGTTGGACCTAGCTGTCAAATGTTATCGATGGCAGTGGCTCTCAACCTTCCCTATACTGTGACCCTTCAATACAGTTCCTTATGTTGTCATTAGTGGTTCTATTTCATAACTGTAATTTTGCTACTGTTAGGAACTGTAATATAAATATCTGTGTTTTCCGTGGCCTTTGGGGGTTGCAACTCGCAGGTTGAGAGTCAGCTTCCATTTAAAGCCTCAAGAGGAACAGCAGGAGTGAGAATGTGAGGCCCACCATGAGAGAGAGATGGGTGACAAAATGACAACTGTCAAGTCACAACACACTCTGCTTCTTAACTCTGTCCCAGAAAGAGCTGCTGCAAGGAGTGTTGGCCCGGTTCAGCCTGCAAGATCTGGCTGCGTGGAGTGGTATCATCTGTTACCACATAATTCACCCTAAGGAGCCGTGAGTACTAGGTTTACTTACCAAGGATAGGTTAAAGGGCAAGAATGCAACTGCCTTCAAAGCAGCTGCGCTGGGGAAGCCTGCATGGATCTTGGCCTTTCCACTAGCCTTCCTAGCCTCTGAAAGCTAGCCCCTCCAGAGACACTCCCCACCAAGGTACAGTTAGGGGAAAGTGGACCACAAATGGCTGGGAGAAGGGCCTGAGTACTCAGGCAAGGACCCAATGACACCTGTTGCATCCCCATCTGTGAAGGAATGTCAGCAGTCAACAAGCCCATGTTATATAGACTCTTGGGAGCATGCAACAGCCAATCTGATAAAGATGGCAGCTGTTTTAATCAGTCAAAATGAAGTTCCATGAGTACATTAAAGGTGACTTCCTTTGTAGTTTGTGTTCTTATCACCTTTAAGCATCTTTTTGTTTGCATTATTGACTCCTTCCTGCAGACATAGCCTGGAAACCTTCATCCGCCCTTTGTCCTAGGTTCTTGTCTGAGCTGTAATAAAACATCCTGACTAGAAGCCGCTTAGGAGAGCAAGGGCTTATTCAGCTTACGAGTCCGGGTGACAGTCCATTGCCGAGAGGAAGTCAAGGGAGAAAGTCAAGCAGCTGGTCATATCACATCCATAGTTGAGAGCAAAGAAAAATGAGTGTACCTATGCCTGCTGCTTGCCTGCTCCTCTGCCCTCTCTTATGGAGAGAGGGAGAGGGAAAGAGAGAGAGAGAAACACGAGCTCTCTGCCTGCTCTTCCAAAGGTTCCAGGTTCAACTCTCAGTACCAAGATGGAGGTGACTCCACTTCCAGGGGATTGGGTGCCTGCCTTGTGTCCATGCACTGCATGCACTTGGTCCACAGACATACATGCAAGCCAGACACACATAACATCTCATTTAAAACTTCATAAAACCATCAAAGTTCAAATTCACCTTTACCTCTTTAACCAACACAAACACAGTGTGCGCTACCAGGAACCCTAAGACCCAAGGAGCAGCAGTGATTCTGTACATTCCTGCCACCGCACGCCCCGTGCACCCTCTGCACACGTAAGCTAAAACATACATGCGGTGCTTTCCTCTTGAAGCCGCTGTGGTAGCACACACATCTCTAACCCCAGCACTTGAGAGGCTGAGGTTTAAAGACTGAGTTTTAGGGCGAGTGAGTTGATTTTCAAGCAATCTAAATGTTCCAACAGATAAAAGACAATGTCAAACAGATTCCCATACCTTAAATAAGAACTTGTGTACCCTGGTGGGGAGGCACACACCTTTAACCCCAGCACATGGAAGGCAGAGGCAAACAGAACTCTTGAGTTTAAGGCCAGCCTGGTCTACAGAACAAGTTCCAGGACAGCCAAGGCTACACACAGAAACTCTGTCTCAAAAAATAAGAAGCTGGGCATGGTGGCACATGCCTTTAATCCCAGCACTCGGGAGGCAGAGGCAGGTGGATCCCTATGAGTTCAAGACCAGCCTGGTCTACAGAGTAAGTTCTAGGACAGCCAGAGCTATACAGAGAAAACCCTGTCTTGGGGGGGGGGTAGCTTTATTAATTATTAATAATAATAAAACAAAAAGAACATGCCATGCTTTTTGGTATTCCAGAGTCTACACATTCTTTTTTTTAAAGATTTATTTATTAATTACATATATAGTGTTCTGCCTGCACACCAGAACAGGACACCAGATCTCATAGATGGTTGGAAGGCACCATGTGGTTGCTGGGAATTGAACTCAGGACCTCTGGAAGAGCAGTCAGTGCTCTTAACCTCTGAACCATCTCTCCAGCCCCCCAATTATCTTTTTTTAATGTATTATAATTTATTCAGATTACATCCTGATTGTTATCCCCTCTCCCATTCCCACTTTCCCTCCCTCTTCCCTGTTCCCCACCCCTAGACCTCTGACAGAAGGGGACCTCTTCTTCCCTGACCAACCATCTGACCACAGCCTATCAGATCTTGTCCAGATAGCCTGCTTCCCCTTCCTGTGTGTACTAGGCCTCCCCACCAATGGGAAGTGATCAAATTGGGGCACCAAATTGTGGAGTTCATGTCCACAACCATGGAGAATGAGCTGGAAATCTTAAAATTTGCAGGCAAATGAGTGGAACTAAAAATCGTCATCCTGAGTGAGGGGTAACCCAACCCAGAATGACACACATGATATATACTCACTTATAAGTGGATATTAGTCCGACATGGAGGTCCACCCAGCAGGGGAATCGGGACAGATGCTAGGACTTGCTGCTGGACTCCTGGTGAGACTGGTATGGAAGAATGGGTGGATGGAAGGATCCAGAGGATTCAGGAGCCCCACAAGGAGACCATCAAGGATCGCAGATCTGGACCCAGGGGGCTCTGCACAAACTGTCGCACCAACCAAGGACAATGCATTGCAGTAAACCTAGACCCCCCCCTGTTCAGGCCTAAATGCATTCTTTTTCTCTCAGATGTTTTTTGTTTGTTTGTTTGTCTAGAGGAAGCTGGTTGAGCTCAGAACAATATGGAAAGGCCAAGGCCTGCAACCAGGTTTAGAATCTCCTAAGTTAAAGGGAGTGCTGCTGTGAAGACCATCAGCTTCTAAACAGTTACAGATTGTCAGCCTCTTCACCCAACCTCAGTCTAACCTTTTATCTGCTTCTTAGAGTCTGTAACTGGAAACAGGAAAAACCCAGTCATTTCATCACTTGGTTCTAATGTGGCCACTTTAGATTTTGGCCCTTTGGTTGGTTGATTGGTTGGTTGGTTTGGGTTGAGGCCTTCCAGGGGACAGGGACGGGGAGGTTGTTTTGTTCCAGACCAGGTTTTTCTGTGTAGCCTTGGCTGTCCTGGACTGACTTTGTAGACCAGGCTGGCCTTGAATTCATGGAGATCTGCCTGCCTGCCTGCCTCTGCCTCCCTAAGTGCTCGGATTAAAGGCATGTGCTGGCTCATGTTCGGATTTTGTTGTTGTTGTTGTTGTTGTTTGACTATTTTTGGTTTTGCTTTGTTTTAAGACAAGGTCTCTCTCTGGAATCCTGGGTGTCCTGGAACTCTATTTGTGCCCTCACACTTAAGAGATCTGTCTGCCTCTGGCTCCCAAGCACTGAAATTTGATACTGCAGAAAGTGTACAGGCCAAAGCCCTGCTTCTGGCTCAAGAAAACACTGAACACCAAAGCTACTACTGGGTCCTCTCACCCAAAGAGTGTATAATTCCTAGAGAGAGTTCTGAGGATGGTAGACGTGTTTAAATCACATGCAACTCCCCTCTCCTCATTTCTCTGACATTAAAAAAAATATAGATATATATTTGATAGATGAAATATATAATTTTCACTTTACAATTCCTAACATACCACTCTTAGGTGAATGAAATTTTTTTCAATGGTAGTGGGCTAGTAAGTGACAAAAGTCAATGAGTCGTCTTCCTCCTGACATCCCAGAAGACTGGATTTTTAATTTTTATTTATTTATCTATTTGTGTGTGTGTGTGTGTGTGTGTGTGTGTGTGTGTGTGTGTGTTTGCACATGAGCATAGGGGAACAGGATAGCATCAGATCTGGAGCTAGAGTTCAGGCAGTTGGTTATGAGGCATCAGATGTGGGTGCTACCAATCAACCTGCTGTCCTCTGGAAGTGCTCTTAATCCCAAACCGTTTCTCCAGCCCTACATACAGCATTGGTTTGGTTTGGTTTGGTTTATAAAACTCCTACAACTGCAGCAATTCTTGACATGTTCACAAAAGCTTAAGGGCTGAGAACTAAGGGCACAATCAATCCTACCAGCTGGCATACTGTCCTATCAGCTTCCAACTGTTAGAGAAATAAAACATAACACCAGATAGAATTTTTCAAAATATAATTTAAAACTATTTTGTACCAGTACAATATATTAATTTTACAAATGTAAAGTTTTTGTTGGCTGTTAAAGCATTTGCAAAAACCACACATTCTACTTCTGCTTTATTGCACAATATCTATAAGAAAATATTAATTTTTAAATTAGAAAACATAAAAATGCTTTCAATATAGAAGAGACCATCTGATTTTTAGAGACAATACTCTATTAAGAATGTCTACCCAGGAAATAACAAACTTTCACAGGATACCAAGCTGGACAGACGCTTCAGCAAAATTGGTACAAAGCTGTTTTAAAAACCAGTCTGAGATACTTAATGCAACCTGTATTATCATTCTTCATTAAAGGTCTAGACACCGCTCAGAGTGTTCCTTACACTTCAAAAAGTGGAGGGATCGTCAGGTGAGTGTGATCTTCAGTGAACACTCTGAACACATAGAATGCCTTCGTGTCAGAAGCAGCATTCAGTAGCTATGCCAGGCACTCTGCCCTCCAGCACACTACCTCTGCAAGCTGTTTATAATGACTATTAGTGACCCAGTATAACTTATGCTGATAGAAAACATACATTAAATACATTTTTTTAAAACCTCAGCCTTTACAAAAAAAATCAGTTTATAAATTTGCATCATAAAAATTAGTGTCAAGACCATTAAGGTGGCCTTCGTTTAATATGGTTGTAGATTAGTTGGTTTTTCCCAGAGTTGGGATGGCAGGTGTCCCACTTTTCTATGTAGTGTAATTAGGAAATAAATCCAAGCACTAAACTGGAGTCCCAAGACAAATTGGTAAATAAGATTGTACAGTAGATGTTAGTGGGATATAACCCTGGACCAATGAAACAATGTAGGTGTTAAAATACTGGCCTAAACTTTGGTGAGAATTCAGTTCACCTCAGACACACATAAATGTGGAAGTGCAAACGGGAAATGTTCACATAGATATTGCTGTAAGGTTAAGTGTACCAGAAAACACAAAGAATCCTTCCATACTGGAGCAAGGCCTCTCTGGGTTCATTTTTTAAGTCACATGTCTTAACATTGACTCAGCCTCAAATGTTTTCAAGTTGACACCTTTGTGGCCTGGAAAAGGACCTTTTTAGAACTTGGGCCCTGCACAAGCAAATTCAAATATGAGATGGAAACACGTCTGCCAAGAATTGTTAAATAGTGGTTGTGCACTCTCAAGTCTGTGATAGGGAGGCAGAATGAGCAAAGCCCCAGGCGCTTATAAAAAGTCCCTTCCTTAGGAATCAAAGCAGCTGCTGCTGTGGAAGCTGCATATTTTTTTTTCAGAACTGCTCAAAGCACCTCATCTAAATGAGTGTTTTAAAAATATATATTTATAAAAAGTCTACATTGAGACCTCAACATTACATAGTTCACCTTGACAGGCATATCATGGACACTTTCTTAAAGTCCTTCAGAATAAAATAAACTCTCATGTTCCATTAGAAAAAAAAATGGAGACATTCATGGTCAAAATTTTCCCTAGATTCCCCCAAATCTTGGTACTGTGTGCAATTTCCTCGCATCCAGGGTCTGAGGAAGCCTCTGATCATCTACCATGCAAGAGTCAGCTACTGGGCGTGCCAGAGAAAATCTACATGATAGTAGTAAATAGATTAAAATCTATTCCACAAAAAAAAAAATTCTATGATTTTCATTTAAATACATCTCTGAAAAGCTAAAAGGAGGTTTTGTTTGTTTTTCAAAAGTGCTAATTATTACAAGTCTCTTCAATACATGATGTACAATTCTTAAAAAAAAAAAAAAAAGACAAAAACCAAAACCTAAATCACCTGCTTTAGGCACACTGCTGAGGAGTGTCTAAGGAAAAGAAATCACTTGTCAATCAACCCTGCTTCCTTAATTTTACTGAAGAAGAACTTCTCCAGGATGCTGGCACATTTGTAGTACTCGCTCTCGGGAGGGTTGTACTCCTTACAGTTGGTGAACACTCGCTGCAAGTCCGCCATGAATAATTTCTTAGACACATAGTACCTGTTCCTGAGGCGTTCGCTCATGGTTTTCAGATCTGCAAGGAAACGACAACATTAGCGACTGCTGACTACTCCTATTCAACAGCTGACAAGGCTGAGTTGGGAAGAAACCTACACTGTTGCTTTGCTTACATTTTTATCACTCTGAAGCTATACTTAAGAAAAACTCCTGTCGGGGGAGAAAAGAAAAACTCTTGGGATTAAGCAAAACAATTCTTTAGTCTTTATTCTTGTGAGAAGCATTTGTATCTAACACTGCACTGACACTAACATTAAAAGGACCATTAGTAGTCATCTACTCCCGTCTCTTATCCCAGGAGGCTAAGAGACAGTGAAGGACCTATGGGTGCTGAGTGGGGCAGGCAGAACACTGGCACAGAGTCTTTGACCACTAAAATTATCAGGCTGAGCTCAGCTTACTAAAATCACAGTTGTTCTGGCGTGATACAAATAAACTAATATCGTCTCTGCAAATACATCAATGACCTGCACATAAAATACTAAAAGCAAAGCAAATGAATTTTGTTCCAGGCTCAATCAATGAAGTCAAAATGACCCAACTTTACCAAATAATCTACTTATTGTTATTTTAATTTTATAGATCTCTTGTTTCAAGGTATGTCTGTGTGCCACGTGCATACCTGGTGCTCTCTGAAGTCTGACAAGGGCATGGAACCCCCTACAACTATAATTAAAGAGGGTTGTAAGCGGCCATGTGGGTGCTGGGAATCAAACCCAGATCCTCTGGAAGAGCATCCAGGGCTCTAAATGCTGAGCCATTTCTCCGGCTTAAATAACCTATTTCCCCTCACTGAAGTTCATACTACATATTGTTTGTGCAGGGGGCCTGAGTTTCATTCCCACTGCCTCTGTGGGGCAGTTCTCACTGAGGAAAGAGAAGGAAGGAAGGAATCTAGGCCCCTGGGTAAGCCTGTCTGTGGACAGTCTCACCTAACACCTACTACCTCAGATAAGTTGCCAATATAGTGTTTATTTAGGGTGCTTTAGAAAACACTCAGGGAATGATCAAGAGTTAAGTGACAAAAAGAATGGAACGTGAGTTAATCCAGCATCCAGGAAGCTGGAGCAGAAGAAGGACAGTGAACTTGAGGTCTGCCCAGTGATACTACACCTCAAAGTAAAAAGTCAAAACAGAATTTGATACAAGGTTAGGGGCTAGAGAGGTGGCTGGGAGGGAAGAGCACTCGCTGCCCTCGCTGAGAACACGGGTTTAGTTCTCAGCATCTGCACGTGGCTCATGATGGTAACTCCCATCTGTAAAGTCCAGTTCCACAGAGCCTATACGTCTTCCAACCTCCACAGGGACTACCAATATATAGTTCACATGCATTCACGCTGGCAAACACTATACACCCAAAATTAAATTTAAAAAAAAAAAAATCAGATCAGGATAATCAGAACTTCCAGCACTCACTCAGATCTATCTGCAGAGGCAGATAAGAGCTCTGAATTTAAGGCCAGCCTGGTCTACAAAGCAAGTTGCAGGACAGCCAGGGCTACACAGAGAAGCCCTATCTTCACAGTGATGATGATAATGATGAATTAATAAATTTTAACAACAAAAAAATGCCAAGAAGTTGGCTCAAGGCTCTTTTTGGGAGAGGGATGTTTTGTTTTGTTGTTGTTGTTTGAGACAAGGTTTCTTTGTGTAATGGTCCTGGCTGTCCTAGACTCACATTGTAGGCCAGGACGGCCTTGAATTCACAGCAATCCGCCTGCCTCGGCCTCCCAAGTGCTGTGATTAAAGGCTTTTTTAAGCACTTTTTTGGAATGGGACTGGTAATAAATCTAAAGTGTTTCTAGCAGAAACAAAGCTAGAGTCACAGAAGGCTTCAGCCAAGTACAACTGGTCCCTCCTTTCCACACTTGCTCTTATAAAGGGTTAACAGCCTTCTTCCAGACTTCTTAAGGCTAAAAATACATATGGATGGCTGATGGAATGGGTACCAGTCCTGGTTGGCCTGAATTCACTGCTCAGAAACCACATGATAGAAGTAGAGAGCCACCCTGGGAACTCTATGTAAACAGATAAACATGGATAGGAAAAGTCATACTTGTGGCAGAGTACTCAGACAATGTCCACTGTCTGTGTCCCCAAGACAAGGCAGACGCCATCCATATGGGAGAAGGTGTTTTAGAACGTGAAGAAAAGAGAAAGTGCTTTCAGAAATATTCAGAGGCCACAGGGATAAAGTAAATATTGACATAATGAGACCCCTGTCTCATGCCAGGAAAGGATTAGGCATTTTACATCCCAATGGAGAGAGGGGGGCAATATTCCTCCATTCTTACAGAGCAACGTTGGCTGTTTCAGTTCATTTTGTCTAGGCACGTCTCAGTTACTCCTGGCCTCACTCAGTAGAATCAGTTTTCTCCTCACTCAGCTGTGCACACAAGTAGTCCCTGAGTGGAGAAGCCCAAAACCTTGTAAAGTGGAAACAAGCAAGCAATGTCCATGAAGCAGGCAGTGACTACAGTCTACAGGTGGATTCTGCTAGTACTGTCAACGCAATGGCGGATGGGTTCTGACAAAGGAAGTTATTAGTTTCCCTAAGCTCAACATATTTCCACTACAATTTCCCAAGGGAGTTAAAACAGGCCAGAGGAGTGTCCTTACAAAAAAGGAGGTTGAAAGGGTCCTCATACACACGCACGCGCGCGCGCAGAGGGAGGCTAGATTTTAAAATAATATATTTTTCTAAAAGGAAGGTAAGATGGTCCAAACGACCAGAGTGCAACAATCACTTAAGGTTGGAAAGGGACAAAAAAAAATGCTAACAGGTTTGAAGCAGAAAACACTGCTTCCCAGATGATGTTTCCAATCAGAATTCTATACTAGGCCACATCTCTCCTTGGTTTTCTTACATTAAAATATATTGTAGCAAGAAAGGGGGAAATGACACAAATACAAACTTTCACACTCTACCAAAATCTGTAATAACCACAGATAATATCTGCATTAAAATGACTGCCATGAAGACACTTGTAAGTACTCATCACTCAGGAAGCAGTGGGTCCCCCCTCTTTCCTCCCCCATTCTAACACTGGGAAGAAATTACAAAGGGAAAGGGTGGGGGGGCTGGAGAGATGGCTCAGTGGTTAAGAGCATTGGCTGCTCTTCCAGCGGTCGTGAGTTCATTTCCCAGCTACCATATGGTGGCTCACAACCATCTCTACTGGGACCTGATGCCCTCTTCTGCCATGTAGGTATAAATGCAGATAGAGCACTCAACATAAAATAAATAAATAAATCTGAGAAAAGAGAGAGAGAGAGAGAGAGAGAGAGAGAGAGAGAATACAAAAAGGGGACACATCCTCTGTCTTCTGCTTCAGCTACTTGTCACAGCACACTGAAAACCTTATTTAACTTGAGGATTCTCAACTGATTTTTCCTGTTTCCACAGTACAAGTGAAGCACCTATTTTATAGTTTGTGGATTTGGAAAAAGATTAAATAAGAAATATACAGAAGATGGTAAAATGGCTTGACAGATAGAGATGAACCTGACAGCCTGAGTTTGACTCCACAAAGCTGTTATCTCTCCTTCACTTGTGTGCTATGACACTTGACTACACACACACACACACACACACACATCATGTACACACAAAAAACATGGTTTTTAAAAGTTTGGTTTTTTTTAAAGGAAATATGCATATGACATCCACAGTATGGGAAAAATTATTTACTAGAGCTTTTCCCTCTGAAAGCACAGCCATAAAGATGCTTAATCCCTCATTCTGTTACCTTCAAATTTTCTTTTTAAAAACAGCTTTATGTTGCCAAACATGGTGGAATATACCCTTACTCCCAGTCCTGGAAAGCTGAATCGGGTATATCTTCTCTAAGACCAGTCTGGTCTACATAGTGAGCTCCAGGTCAGACAGGGTTACAAAGAGAGAGGCTGACTTGAAAGAAAATGGAAGGAAGGAAGGGAGAGAGAGAGGGAGGGAGGGAGGGAGGGAGGGACAAAAAAATAACCTTTATGTGTATGGTGTGGTGGTTTGACCTAGAATGGCTTTCATCGGCTTACGTCCTTGACTGCTCAGTCACTTGGAGTGGCGCTATTTGAAAGGACAGAAGGATTAGGAGATGTGGCCTTGTTGGAAGAAGAATCTCGTTGGGCGGCCTTTGAGGTTCCAAAAGCCCAAATCAGGCCCAGTCTTTCCCTGTGCCTGTGAATCCAGGTGTGGTGCTCTGCTTCTGTTCTAACGCCTGCCTGCATGTCACCATGCTCCACCATGACCATAATGGACGGAATCTAACGCCTGCCTGCATGTCACCATGCTCCACCATGACCATAATGGACAGAATCTAACGCCTGCCTGCATGTCACCATGCTCCACCATGACCATAATGGACGGAATCTAACACCTGCCTGCATGTCACCATGCTCCACCATGACCATAATGGACGGAATCTAATGCCTGCCTGCATGTCACCATGCTCCACCATGACCATAATGGACGGAATCTAACGCCTGCCTGCATGTCACCATGCTCCACCACGACCATAATGGACGGAATCTAATGCCTGCCTGCATGTCACCATGCTCCACCATGACCATAATGGATGGAATCTAACACCTGCCTGCATGTCACCATGCTCCACCACGACCATAATGGACGGAATCTAACACCTGCATGCATGTCACCATGCTCCACCATGACCATAATGGACAGAATCTAACGCCTGCCTGCATGTCACCATGCTCCACCATGACCATAATGGACGGAATCTAACGCCTGCCTGCATGTCACCATGCTCCACCATGACCATAATGGACGGAATCTAACGCCTGCCTGCATGTTACCATGCTCCACCATGACCATAATGGACGGAATCTAACGCCTGCCTGCATGTCACCATGCTCCACCATGACCATAATGGACGGAATCTAATGCCTGCCTGCATGTCACCATGCTCCACCATGACCATAATGGACGGAATCTAACGCCTGCCTGCATGTCACCATGCTCCACCACGACCATAATGGACGGAATCTAATGCCTGCCTGCATGTCACCATGCTCCACCATGACCATAATGGACGGAATCTAACGCCTGCCTGCATGTCACCATGCTCCACCATGACCATAATGGACGGAATCTAACACCTGCCTGCATGTCACCATGCTCCACCATGACCATAATGGACGGAATCTAACACCTGCCTGCATGTCACCATGCTCCACCATGACCATAATGGACGGAATCTAACGCCTGCCTGCATGTCACCATGCTCCACCATGACCATAATGGACAGAATCTAACGCCTGCCTGCATGTCACCATGCTCCACCATGACCATAATGGACGGAATCTAACACCTGCCTGCATGTCACCATGCTCCCACCATGATGGATGAAATCTTGAAACTGTAAGCCAGCCCCAAGTTAAATGTGTTCTTTCATAAGAATTCCCTTGATCATGGTATCTTCACAGCCATAGAACAGTAGCTAAGCCGTTTTTGCCTGCATGTATGTCTGCATACTACATGCATGCAATGCTTAAGAAAAAGTCAAATACCCTGCATACTACATGCATGCAACGCTTAAGAAAGTCAAATCCCCCCGGGACTGGAGTTTCAAACAGTTAGGAGCTACCACATGGGTTCTGTGAATTGAACGTGATATTGAGCCATTTCTCCAACTCTCTATCTTGAACATTTCTTAAAAAATAAAAACCACTTTTGGCAGACTCAAGCCATATACAACGAGAAAGTATAAACCTGGTTTCTTTCCATCTGTAAGCATCCAAACAGCCGGTTTGTAATCCAGAACTGGCTACAGTAAGGTCCCTACCTGCACTCCGCAACCAGTGTGCAGAAAACGTGCAGAATGTCCCTGGCTGACACCCCACTTCCCGGTATGTCCCAACATCACTATATGGACCCCACTCATTACCACGGAGGGCAATGAAGTCCACCTTTGCCAACATCTGTCTCCCACACCACCATCCAGCTCTTTATCTATACTAAGAAAATTGTAATAGCATTACCCATGGGGAACCGTATAACTTCATAATATCCCGGAGCTTCTGTTCTCTTCACTGGTTCCATGAAGGGCCAAGCACTTTGATGGCTCTTGAGTGAAAGAAAATAAATAAGTAAATAAGCAAACAAACAAACAAGGTGTCTCCCATGGACATGCCAACGTGAGATGAAGGACAAACACACTCACCTTCACCTGCTGCAGGATGTTCTTGAGGGTGCTGTAAAGCTGCTCGGGGTCTTTGGGCTCTTTACTTGAAAGAACAGAGAGCAAGGAGGGAGGATTAGTGTTCGCGCTCCGGGCCTTATGGGCACTCAGCTCAGCCTCACAGGTCCCAGCCTCGGAACTGAAGCCCACCAACTGCTGTGTACCAGTTACATGGCCTGGCCCTTCTCCTCTAAGTGCTGGAAGCGGTGGGGGGAAAGCACTTCCATTAACATCCTCTAGCCCAGCTTGCTTACCTTTTCTCTTTTCCACTTGGTTTCCAGCCTGTCTCTCCTATATGTCAACAAAATTAAACACTAAGTGAGAACTGCTTTTGGGTCAAGCGAATAGCATACTTAGTACTTATCAGAAGCATCACACATGACAGTCACGTCTTAAGAAATGTCTCATTTGGGGAAACAACGCTGAAATTGGTGGCATATACTTTCTTTCTCATAACAGCTTACAACATAAAATGTTTTCCCAGACTGGAAGCTACATTAACATATTTTGTTCTCTTCTGATTTGTTAATTTCCTGTGTAGTGCTGAGGACTGAAGCCAACACCTCACGCCACTACTGAGGCGAAAGCTCTAACCCTGAGGTTAGTGTCTGCCAAGGCAAGAATTGCATTCAACTCTTCAAGAGAAAGAAGAAAAGGGGGTGAAGAAATCACTACTGCTCCATTTGTAAACTTCAAGTCTAATATTTTATTAGCACACAACAAAGTGCTGCGATTATTTTTATTTCAGACTAATAGTCTGCTCCCTGTTTTGTTTGCCCTGGCCCCTGCTTGCAGTGCATATATCTGGGTAACAGAGACATGGTGTCTGGGGAAGCTGCATTTTATTTCTTCCCTTATCCTTAAAAAGGCCACTTTACCTCTTCTTTGGCTTGTCTTCCTAAGAAGCAGAGCTACAGAAACTAGGAGGTGTTAGCCCTGTGACATCAACTAATAAATTTTTTTTTAGGTCCAAATAACTAAACGTTTGACAAAAGAGGGAAAAGCAATAATTGGGAAACAAAGAAAATAAAAACAGAAGAACACCTAGCACCGTTAGGCATTCAACAGTGGGGTAACTACTCAGCCATTAATAGTGGCAACACAGAGTGCTCCAGTGGCACAATCGGTTAGCGCGCAGCACTTATAAAACAGTGGCAACACAGGAGAGTGAGACCTGGAGCTCAGCATCAAGCGTGCTGAGACAGGCTAGGCGTGGTGGCGCACGCCTTTAATCCCAGCACTCGGGAGGCAGAGGCAGGCAGATCTCTGTGAGTTAGAGGCCAGCCTGGTCTACAATGTAACTCCAGGGCAGCCAAGGCTACACAGAGAAACCCTGGGGTGGGGGGCAGTTCTGAGACAAGGCAGGGGCAATGAAGCAGACATCCTGTCTCTTCCCTGGAGAATTGTAGTTTTGTGTTTCTGGTGGGGGTGGGGGTGGGGTGGAGGAGGATAACTGAGTCATTATAAGCACTTAGGTTCAAACCAAGTGAGATCGCCAAATGATAGTTATTAGCTTCTAATCTACAAATCCCACTCACTTTGTATGGTCTAACCCACTACAGTTCATTTTTAGAGAACGAAAAAGAATTCCTAGGAAAGCTACTGTAAAGTAGAAACTTGAAACAACTGGCATGCCCTTTGTCACACTTGGAGAGCAGGGGAAAAGAGAAGTCAGGCAATGGCTTCATGCAGGGCACGGTGGTGCCAAGGCAGGTTGCCCACAGCAGGCCATATGGAGAGCATGCTCTGACCTGCATGGTAATTTATACACCATTTGAAGACCAGCTCCTCCGTTTGTAAATATAAAAACCCACAGTTTCCATGCTATTTAATCCATATTCCTGTTGCCAAGCATTGTGGGCAAGTGCCAGGCCCGAATAAATTATGGATATTAACTTTTTTTTAAAGGTATGCTGTCTGGGTTGAGTTAGGAGGAAAAAGACATGAAAAAGACTTTATTACTGCCCTCCCCACCCCAGGCAGTGTCTCACTGTAGCCTCGGTTAGCCTGCATCCTCCTAACTTAGGCCCCCAATGCTGGGATTACAGGCGAGCACCCCCACAACCAGCTTGCTGCCCACTTCAAAGACCAGAAACACCACACATGGAAATGGACAGGCGAAAGCTTTTCAAATGACTTCACTCTGCAAATCATTTCAAACATATCTCACACGAGCAATGGAAGGTTTTGTTTTTTTTTAAAAGTGTCTATACATACTGATTCCAGGAATGTTTTCTATAGGAATCTGCCGAATTCCGTCTTTGAAACATGAAAGTCCCGGGTAGACTTTTCGAATCTGCGCTTGTTTTCTTTCTATCAGCTTTTTAATGATCTGAAAGGCAGGGGGTGAAGTGTGTTTAGGCAAAGAAGCCACACCACAAACCAAGGCAAGTCAGGCACACTAAGGAGACGGTGCTCCTGATGCTGTACGCATTTTCATAAGACCAAAGGGAGGGAAGACTGAATACAAATTAGCAGGTACAATTAGACAGACGTGTTCTAGGACCAGTGACATGAATCAGCGGGAAAGGTGCACACGCATCCCACATATATAAATATAATATAAAAGTTAAATATCTCTTAAAAAGAAGTATTCTTTTATACCACACCCATATAGTAACATTCACACAACCTCTTGCCACTAAGGAATGGACCATCAAAGAGAAGGAAGGCGAGAGGCTGGATAGAGAGGTGAGCAGGGGCCCTCCAGGCCCAGCGTCTTGTAGTTTCACATGTGGACTGAGATGTAAGAAAATCATTCTCTCTGCAGCAGTCTACATATATATAAATATGTGTGTATATGAGTATATGTATATGTGTGTGTGTGTGTGTGTGTGTGTGTGTGTGTGTGTGTGTGTGTATTAATCCCTTTTTTCCTCACATGCTACAAGGCCCCAGCTATTCTTGAGTCCATCATCTTCCATGTTGGACACTGACCTGATCTTTCTCTGTGCCACCCCAGTTCACACAGGTATCCTACGAAGCTATCTCATTCTCCACCTTCAGCTGACCCTGATCAAGTATGCATTCAGGGACTGGAAAAGCTCTCAACACACATAGCTTATTCACTGCTGATATTATTCGGTGAACTTTCCACAAGTGGAGTCTGACATTGTAGAGTATTTCAGATTTTGGATTTTCTCATTAAAGATGCTCAGTCAGTAAGCCAATGGAAATACTGAAGAAGGGAAGGGGAGAAAAACAAAAAACAAAAAACAAAAAACAAAACCCAACCAGACTCTAAAATACTTGGGTCAGGAACATTTTGGATAAGAGATACTTAGCATGTCTCTACAAGAAAATAATTATTGTATTATGGTAATGATTGTGCCTCCCTTTCAATAATCTAGTTCAAAACACTGACTGTAAGGCTATGAGGGCACAACCACAGATGGAGCATCTCCGTCAACACACTCCTCCCCAGAGGCTCCAAGAACGGCATGGGAGAGAGGGCAGGAAGACTGTAAATGCAGCAGACAGGGAGGAACGTTTCAAAGGGACGGCTTCAGGACACTACCTAGCTGATGCACACACCCATGAACTCACAGACACTGCGGCTGTCTGCACACCGAGACCTAAAAATTGCATCACGGAGGAGGTTAAAAACTCCAGATGACCCTCAGATGATAAGCAACGGAACTGACGCCATTAATAGGTTGTCAGTGCCTCAGTGGATGATCCCATGATTGCGTGTACGTGGGCAGCGCTAATAGGGCTTAGTGACTTGGCAGGGGTGGGGGGGGTATTTTTTAAGGTATACAGTTAGGAGGCATATGTAAGATATATGGAGGTGATGCTGGAGGGAGGGAGGATGTGTGTGGAAAAAACAAAACAAAAACACAAAACTAGGCTAAGACTCCAAACACTTGTCCATCCAATGTGGGAGAAACAACTAGAGACAAAGGAGGAAGGCTAAAAGAGAAAATGGGGAGGCAAGGAGGAGCAGAATAGAGGAGAGAGTGAGAAAGCCTTGTAAAAAGTGGAAGTTAAAAGAGAAATTTTAACTATCTGAAACATCTCTGTCCTTCCAGCTTTCCCCCTAAGTAGTAAGAGCAAACAGATCACTCTCAGTGGGGAATCGTAAGACTTCCAGGGGACCCTAAGACTTCCGGGGATGAATCATTCTCGATGGGGACCGTAAAACTTCCAGGGGGACCCTAAGACTTCCGGGGATGACTCTTAGTGGGTAGTAGAGGGTTACACAATGAGCAACTGATAGCTCGGTGCCAGTTGTCAACTGGTCAGCAGCCACCAAAGCACCAAAGAGCTGCCAAGTCTAGACCTGCTCGTTAGAACTTAAAGAATAGTGAGGAAAGGCAGCTCTCCAGAAAGCAGGCCAGAGGCACCTCTTGTATTAAGGCATCCTTCCACAGCCCTTTTTTGGGACTCCCATATTGGGCAGACATCTTTGACCGTGCAACAAAAGGTATTTTGATTTTCTAACTTAAAATAAAATGTCTTTTGCTCCTCTGCAGGAGCACATGCCTGGCCTACTTTAAGTAAACTACTCAGTGAGTGACTGATGTCACTAGGCATTACGTACGCTCGGGCCACATCTAGTAAGCAAAAGGATTGGGATTAAGGATATCAATAGAAAGCAGATGGGTTTAAGGCAGATGTTTTTCTTCAGTAGTTTGTCAGGGAAGAACACAGCAGATTAAGTAACAGAAGTAGTGGGTGAAATTGATGTCACCCACATCCCAACTCCCAGGTCATGGTCTCCACTATTCCAGAGGTCATTAACTTCTTAAACAGTGCTGGTGGATCTCTTTGATGCCATTCTGTCCTTTAAAATGTATTAAATCACTGTATACTCATATCTGGAGTCTTCTCTGATATTACTACTCCTCATTTGTCAGCATAAGGAATGCCATACCAATACAGATAACAAACCAGCTATTACCTGGAAAGATAAGACTTCAGAGCTCGAAGTATAAAGGACAGTAACAGACACTAGAACAAATGTCTCTGCATAATAAATAGTTAACTCCAAGTAAGTGGGTCAGACTAACATTGTAGAAGTTCAAAGGCAGCCTGGAACAGAACCTGAAAAAAAATGTCACTTGCCTGAGTGACAGAGAACAGGGTAATGTGAGCCAGAAGGCTGAAGCATTAGCAATGGCCTTTGAGGATCCTTTGGGGGATAAAAAAAAAAAAGATAAGACTGCAAAGGGAAGCCAGGCATGATGGCGCACGCCTGTAATCCTAGCACTCAGGAGGCAGAGGCAGATGGATTGATGTGAGTTTGAGGCCAGCCTGGTCTACAAAGGGAGTCCAGGGCAGCCAAGGCTACACAGAGAAACCCTGTCTCAAAAAAAAACAAAAAACAAAAAAGACTGCAAAGGGGCCAGGCTGCAAAAGGCCCTAATGAAGATAAGATGTCATGGTACTGAATATGTGTTATATTTTCACAATTTAGTACCCACGCGTGCCCCACACACACACACACACACAGACACAGGGGTGGGGAAGGGAACCCAGGAAAATGCAGCCCACCCCAAGTCTGGCCTGAGCACAACAGGAGTCGGCATCTCACCTCCTTCTGCTTTTTAATGATGACAGAGAACTCGGTGTATGGGATCTGAGGGTTCAGCTCACATCCCATCAAAGTGGCTCCTTCATAATCCTTGATGTAGCCAACATATTTGGTTTTAGGTATTTTGATTTCTTTGGAGAAACCCTGCAAGGAAAATCAGTTCACCCATCAGGATGCTGTCTGTATAACACCGTTCAACTGCCTGCTAAGTGCTGGCTGGAGGCCAAGCCTGGTGCCAAGGATTAAGGGGAGCACTCCTCCCAACGTCATTGCACTGCTCAGAGCAGCAGCCACCCAGAGAGACCCACGACAAACAAAACCATTAAAAAAAAAATCAAACAGTGCCAGCAGGAAGCGAAGTTAAATGTAAAAGTGTCTGGGGGTGGGGGGAGGGTGGCGGTATGCACCCCACTAATCCCAGCAGGAGGAATATAAATTCCAGAGTGAAATGACAACCCAGCTCCTAGGACCAGACTCCTCTGCAGACTCTGTCAGAAACGAACATTCTCCAGAAAAATAAATCAATATCCCTTTAATTTTTAATGTTTAAAAGAGCTTCAGATTTAGGGAGAGATCCTGTCTCGTCGCAAAGCAGTAAGGCAGAAAGATCTCTTGCCTTGGCCATCAAGAGTGCGCAAATAGGTGCATGCACCCGGACACACATGTACACACACATGCACACACACATGCACACACACAGACTGAGGGTCCAGGCTTCGTTGGGGACCAACCTGCTTCTTGAAGTAGCCGATGGCATACTCATCTGCATAGGTGAGGAAGTTCAGGATGTCGTGCTTTATGTGGTATTCTTTGAGATGGTTCATCAGGTGTGTTCCATAGCCCTGGGAGAAGCAAAGATACTCAAGAAAAGAAATTCCTGAAAACAGGACAGGAAATGATAACATACAGGAGTTTGTAGCTTTGAATAGTTTACCAACCAGGGTCTTTCTCGGAGGAACTATCTATCATGGCAACAAGCCTTTCTTGCATGTCTGAATTCTGAAACTGAATTACATTCAAAATCTGTGCTCCAAGACAAAAATGATCACTCGAAAATACTAGTCCCTACTTTCACACGAACTCTGGTGCCTCATATTTGACCACATCCCCTGGATGGGGAGGCCTAGTTGCACTCAGAGGAAGGATAGCAGGCTACCAAGAAGAGACTTGATACCCTATGAGCATATACAGGGGAAGGAGGTCCCCCTCAATCACAGTCATAGGGGAGGGGAGTAAGGGGAAAATGGGAAGGAGGGAGGAATGGAAGGCTACAAGGGATGGGATAACAATGGAGATGTAATATGAATAAATTAATAAAATATATTTAAAAAAAAAGAAAATACTAGTCCCTTGCTCTTTGAAAAGACTCCAAACTTAATCCTAAAATCCCCCTTGCTGATGCCAGAAGCTTTTCGAATGAATGCTGATGGTGAGTTTAATCTTGAAAGTATTTGAGAAGCCGAGATGAAAGGAGGTAGGCAGACGGATGGTGTTGATCCTCATTAGCATATCCGAGGGAGGTAAACAGCCATGCAGATCTTCACTGGGCACCGTGTGTTCTGATCTAAGCATTTACCTGTTCCAGGCACCAACAACCCTTCTAGCACCTGCATCACAGACAGACACAGGGCTTCCAGCTTGGTTTATCAGACCAAGAAAAACCTGAGAAACCCAGAATCTGAGTCAGGGGAAAAAAAAAGTGGAAACAAAAACTGTGAACAACGTTGAATAAATGAATGGTTTAATATAGGAAAACAGGCCCAATGTTCTGGTGTGCATCTGTAAAGTTAGCATTCAAAATGCTGAGGTAGGAGGATTTATATTTGGTGTATATAGTCTTGTGCAATACAGCAAAACCCTGTCTTAAAAAAGAAATCAAAAAATAAGAGTTGGTGCAAGGGTTTATACAAATGTATGAAATTCTCAAAGAATTAATAAGATCATGTTCATGAAATTAAAAAATTAATTTAAATGAAAACTGATGGCCAGGTGGTGGTGGCACATGCCTTTAATCTCAACACTCAAGAGGCAGAGGCAGGTGGGTCTCTGTGAGTTCGAGGTCAGCCTGGTCTACAGAGTGAGTTCCATGACAGCCAGGGCTACACAGAGAAGCCCTGTCTAGATTAAACAAAAATAATCAACAAACAACAAAACATGCGTGGTTTAAAGGGGAAAATGCCAAGTGTTACCTTTTTTCAGTGACATGCAAAGCTCTGGAAAGACTAATGAATTTAAAGTGAGTGTTTCAGAACCTATTAAAAAAAAAAAAAGGAAGGAAGGAAGGAAGGAGAGAAGGAGGAAGGGGCAAAAGCAGGAATCAGGGAATCCAGAGGCCAATATCCACACACAAGACTGTCTACATGCACGGACACCACTTCACAGAATCACAGCACAGACCACAGGATCTGACCCTCACTCCTGTTCACCTCCACTTCTCACGTCTCAAACCAAGCAGTATCTTTGTGTGGCATGAGTTGGGGACTCCTTAGCAATATAAGCACTTTTTCAAGACTTTCTCCAATATGCCTTGCTGCTATCAGGTGGGGAGCTCAGTCCAATAAAAGTCAGCAGCAGCATCTCCCTTTTTTGGAAGGACATTTTTCCTACATGTACCACAATACCAAGACACTATGAGCCTGAATGTGACGTGAATAGAAAAACAAGTAAAACACTGTCTGTCCTGGAAGAATTCATAAAGACATAGGGAAGAGAAAAAAAAAAAACACAGAACTATAGTATGGACCTGCAGTGTTCAGCATGACAGCTTACCAGTGCCAATTAGATGGTGCTAGAAGCATAAAATGTCCACCAGCAAAAAATACGAAAATACATTTTATGCTTCCTTTGTGTTGACATGGCAATATGTTGGACATATTGGGTTAAATACAAAGCATAAACATTTAACTCTACTTGTTTCTTTTTCCTTTGCAATATGACAACTAGAACTCTTTATTATTTATTCGCTTATTTATTTGGTGTTTTGGGGACAGGCTAGCCTGGAACTCACAGAGTCACCTGCCTCTGCCCCCCTCTGATGGCATCAAAGTCATGTGCCACCACACCTGACTTAGAAAAGGAAGTATATATGAAACTCATATTTCTATTGGCAGCATGGATTCAGAACAATGCACGTGTAACGCGTAAAAGGAGAAGAGTTAGAAAGTATTAAGTCAGGCATTTAAAAAGAGTTTGTCAAGCAAGTGGCTGAGATGGCTCAGCAGTTAAGAGCACGGGTTGCTCTTCCGGAGGACCTGTGTTCAATTCCCAATACACACAGAAGCAGAAAACTCAAGATTGCTTCAGGATGACCAAGAATGAAGAAAGGATGCACACACACACACACACACACACACACACACACACACTTGTCGAGGTGTGCATGATCCAATAGAAGCCACGGCGTCCTCACCCCACCCCAGGTTCATCACACCCCAGCAGCTCAGCATGTTTATTATACAGAGTTGAAGATGGAGAACGCTGAGTTGTGCAGGCAACTAAACAGGAAGCCAGGTTCAGCTGTCTCAGACGGAGCAGTGTCTGTAGAGGAACAGTCTTCATGTTGTAAATATTAACCATAAAATGGCTTTCACTGCTACTTCATAACTGCAATTTTGCTACTGTTATGAACCATAATGTAAATGCCTGTGTTTTCTGGGAGTCGTAGGTGACCCCTGGGACAGGCTGGCTTGACACCTCCCCCCAAGGGGTCATGATCCACAGGTTTAGAACCACTGTATTAAGGGGGGAAAAAAACTAGGGTGGACATTTTCTGCACGTACTATCAAAATTGGCATGAGGACCAGAGGGACACTTTGCCATCTTTATGAGTCTTGCTCTGGAGGGGTGGAGAGAAGCTTTGACACCTTCCCCTGAATCAAGGTCCTTGCCATGGTGAGTTGTTCCTACAACACACATTCACTCCGGACTTCACCCACTCAGGGATTCCTCCGTTCCTCACCTATATAAACAATAAAGACTACTGAGAGACACTCTTACACCAACTGTACTACCTGAAAGAACCCTCTCCGACCAGTTGAGCTGCCTGCAGGCTGCGCAGTGTCCTCCGGATCTCCAGCTTTTAGGGGCTCTCACCCGTACTGGGGTGGGCCTTGGTAACGCAGCTGTCTTTGAATCGTTTCTGCTCCTAGAAGTAACCCTTCACCCATATTCCTGCCATGCTCTGAAAAATATTCTTCCCCTTGCTATTCCTACGGAGTGGGTAACGTTTGGCCACCTTCCTTCAAGCTTTTAGGAAATTGCATGGGCTGTGCTGTGGCCGGAGAGAGAAACGCCCATGTGGAAGCCGTGAAACATTTCCCACCGGTGTTAGGGTATCTTCAGTTTCTCTCTGGGATCCGTAAAAGTTCCTGTGTCCACCTTAGTAAACTAAGTGCTTTGTAAAGCCACCTTTAAAAAAAACAAATTACCCCAAATCGCAAGCCACTGGTGTGTTTTCCAAGGCACCGTTTCTATGTAGTGCTAACAAACCTTTCTTTGAGTGAGGTCCTAAATTCTGGACTTCAGGAGACATCTGGACATTTCTCACATTGAGGAAGAGAGAGAACAAAGACACCAGTGTCTAAAAGGCCTCTCCTCGGAATTCTTGAAAGAACACTAAAGGGCAGTTTCTATCTCTTTTCAGTCTTTCCCATCTACAGACAAATTATGGAGGCCTGCATCTGCAATTTGATTCTGAGTGTTAGAGTCAAAACTAAAATGCTAACTTGTTCCAGAAGGCAGAATAAGTAGACACCTCTGTGAGTTCTAGGCCAGCCTGGTCTACAAAAAGATTCCATGGCTACTAGCACTGCGTAGTGAGACACTGTATAAAAGAAAAGGCAAAACAAACAAATAAACAAAAAACATGAAGAGCGAGACTGCACGCTTAGAATCGCATAACCCATAGCACTCTGAAAAGGAACACAAGAATACCGAGTTCAAGGCCAGCCTGACCTACATGAAGAGTTTCAAGAGAGCATGAGCTACAGAGTGAGACCCTGCTTTAATGAAAAGAGAGAGAGAGAGAAGGGTTGAAGAGATGGCTCAGAGGTTAAGAGCACTGGCTGCTCTTCCAGAGGTCCTGAGTTCAAGTCCCAGCAACCACATGGTGGCTCACAGCCATCTATAATGTGATCTGGTGCCCCCTTCTGGCCTGCAGGTGTAAATGCAGATAGAGCACTCATACATAAATAAATAAATAATTTTTAAGAAGAGAAAGAGAAAACTAGAGGCAGTAAGGTCATGAGTTCAAGGCCATTCTTAGCTTTATGGCAAACGTGAGACCAACATCAATTCCATGAGCCTCTATCTATAAGACAAACAGGAAAGGGGGTTGGGAGTTGAACAGTAAAAGAACACAAAAGTATCCCAAACTAACCACACTTCAAACAGAAAATGATTTATTCCAATGACTTATTTTTGGTTTCTGTAAATGACTGTGCTTTTTTGACCCTGAAAAAAACCAATAGAGTCCTTAGCCCACGAGAGTGGGCCTCTCATGCCCACTGAATACTTGAATGTGGCCACTGTAAACTGAGACAGGCTGAGTGTAAACTACACACTGATTTCAAAGGCGTCGCACAGAGAATGTAGATGTTGTTGATAGTTCCTCATAATATTGAATTTTAGTTAAATGGACAGCATTTGAAAAATTGACCTCTCCTGCTTTCTTTCACTTGCTTTTTTGAAATAGATCTTCTAGAAAGTTTGTACTAAGTGCATGCATGGCTTCTACGTGTAGCTTCCACATGCTTTTTTTAAACAACTTGCCTCAGCCTCAGTCCTTGCAACTTTTTTTTTTCAGCCACCATTGACTCCCAAGCTGCTTACAGCTCCTCACCACAAAGTTTTTTCATATTCCTTTGCAGCAGTTCTCAAACCCTTTGGGGTCAGAAATCAGATCTCCTGCACATCTGATAGTCACATTACAACGCATACCAGTAGCAAAATCTCAGTCGTGCCCCGGTGCCTGCCTGCCTATCTGTGCATGTTACATGTAAATTAACAATAAACATAGATTTACTTTCAAAACTCTATGTCCATCTATTAGCTTCAGGATACACGTTGGCTTGTGTGTGCTCCTTCACTCCGCCTGAAGGTTGGACAAAGCTTCTACGGAACCCTAGTGAGAACATAGAGGGCAGGATACTGTCCCCACGTGTACACAGTCAACAACAGTGAGAGAACGTCTGAGGGATGCCCATGCTCCGCGGCGTCAGCAAGAAGCCCTGCCTCTGCTTTTCTGCTAAGGTCCCTGGTTTCTCTTACCTTGACTTGTTCATTTGAGGTTACTGCACAGAAAACAATCTCTGTGAATCCCTGGGATGGAAACATCCGGAAACAGATACCACCAATGACACGGCCATCTTTAATTAAAGCAAGGGTTTTGTGTTTCCTAAAAGAATAAGGTTAAGTCAGAGTATTCTCTTTCTTGGTTACGTAAAAAAAAAAAAAAAAAAAAAACCTCTGCAGATGTTCCTTATTGACTACGAAGGCTTCGGGCGGATAGGGAGGTTCTTTCATCTAGATACTAGCTCTCCAGGCAGTCACTTCCCTGGACTCTTTAGGGCAAGTCTACTTCATCAGAGCTCCCATCCAGACGAAGGAAGCGTTCCCTTAGAAGAGCCCGTGACTGAGCCTGAAAGCGTGCGCTTGGAGGAGCTCTGAAAGTGGCAGGCCCCGTGACTGGGCACTGCCTCTGGGAGCTGGAAGGAGAGCTCAGAACTCTAAGCTCAAAACGGTAGGCAAGGCTGACATGCATTACAGAGACAGAAACATCCCAGCAAAGAGTACAGCATCCTCATGTAGGAACTGGCAAGCCCCGCAGTGTGGAACCCCACCCGACTGTCTCACGCTAACTTGCCACAGGTACAAGTCACATTTCACATAGGCTGTCTGGCTAACAAGGTTAAAACACAGAAGTGGAGATGTTTAATTCTTTCTTCTTGTTGTTGTTGTAGAATTCATTTTTTGTTTTTGTAATATTATAGATTGAACCTAGGGCTTTGTTCATGCTACGTGAGGCCTCTACCACTGAGCTACATCCTCATCCTTGGATGATTTTTTTCCCCCCTTAAAGCAATAGATTTTTTAGGTTAATGTATCTTAAATCCCAGTTATTTCCCTAGTGTTTCCATAGCACATTGCATAAATGGACTGTGCTTTGCTGTGTACTTTGCCTGAAGATCCCACAAAGCTTTGGTGCAGCCTTACTTATGGCTACTGGGCTACAGTGGTACCTGGTTAGTACAACAAAACCAAAAACATTGATAGTGACGTAAGACAACCTAGTATTCCTATGCTTTCATGTCTAAAAGGAATGTGATGCAGAAGAGTCTTCACCAGCTTATTTTTTTTTAGTTCATTCATTTGTTTGTATGTGCAATCAAGCGTGTGTGTGTGTGTGTGTGTGTGTGTGTGTGTGTGTGTGTGTTGTGTACAAGTGAATGCCACTCATGTGCTGAAGTCAGAAAACATTTTGTGGGAGTTGGTTCTCTCTCTCTCTCCCATGTGGGTCCCAGAGATAGAACTCAGATCATCAGGTTTGGCGGCAGCTAGAGACTTTACCCACTGAGCCATCTCACCAATCCCAGCAATTTAAACTACAAAGTTTCCATCCATTGATGAGCACATTTTAAAATTGTTGACAAAATAACCCTAGTGATTTGACATGAAAATTCTATCAGTGTGGCCTCTGTATCCACAGCAGGACAGGAGGCAGCTGGATGGCAAGGGATAAGTGTCATGATCTAAATAGCTCACCCCCACCCCCACCCCCACCCCGCCCTCCCTTATATTAAAGAAGGAATAAGGAAGAATGGGTTGAACTTACGGGTCAAAGACAAGCCGTGTGATGTACTCTTTGGGCATGCGGGGCAGCTGGTGGGAGAACACATTCTGCAGGCCCACCAGCCACATCAGGATCTTCTTGTTTGGTTTCTGGTTCAGAGAATTGCCCACCACGTGGAATTCAATGACCCCTCTGCGCTCTTCCAGCCTAGCTGCCTCATCCCTGGCTGAATGTGCTGACAGAAAGTTGGTCTGGAATCCAGAAGAAAGAGAGAAAGAAAGAAAGAAAGAAAGAAAGAAAGAAAGAAAGAAAGAAAGAAAGATTGATTGATTACAAGAGGCTTTTCTTTGAAGGCAGGGGACCAGATCACACGAAAGCTTCCCCTATTCTAATAAGATCCTGGTGTGAATTTCAGGGCCTTACACACATGTGCATGAGTGTGCCTGTGCATCCACGCCCCATACCCCACACGTTATGAAGACAAGATAGAAAAGTGGATTACACGGGCAAGTAGGTGACTCAGTTAAAAGGGTTTACTGTACAACTGGGCAGAGCAGAGTTTGAATTCTGGTATCCATATGACAAGCCAGGTGCATCCTTTGCACACCTGTAGCCCCAGCTCCAAAGAAGGCAGCAACAGAAGGCTCACTGGGCCCTGCTGGCTTCTGACCTAGCCAAGAAAACAAGCACAAGCCCCAGGTTGAGACCCTGTCTCAAAAGACTTGAAGGAAAGTTACAGAAGATGATACTGGACACTCTTCCGGCCTACGTGTGTACACAGGCATGGGAACACACACACACACACACACACACACACACACACACACACACACACACACACGTGAACAGATTAAGTAGATAAAGCATGATGAAAAGATAGACTATTTTGTATGGATTAGGCATCAGAAAACTTATGTGCTGGCTTTGAACTAACATTCTTCTGCCTCAGCTTCCCCAGTGGTAGGAGGTATAGACATCAATATCAATTCTGGTTAGCAATCTTTTTTTGTTGTTGTTGTTGTTAAGAGAACCCAAAAGAAAATATTTTAGAAGATCTGGGGAGATGGCATAGTGTGTAAAGCACTTGCCTCACAATGTGGTGGCCAGGTTCAGATCCCACACACCTAGGAAGTAAAGTGGGTCTGATGGCCTGCTTGCAATTCCAGCACAGGAACAAGCTGGCTAGTCAAAGAGCAAGTTATGTGGGGTTTTTTGGTTTTTGGATTTTAAGAGAGAGAAGGAGAGAGAGAGAGAGAGAGAGAGAGAGAGATCTGCCACACGCACTGATGTGCCACCTTGCTCATGTGAACAGAAGGATTAATGCAAAAATTATTTTCAAGACAATATTTTCAGGGACTAGAAAGATGGCTCAGCGGTTAAGTACATGCACTGCTCTTTGAGAGGAGCCAAGTGTGGGATCTAGCATGAGCACTGGGTGGCTCCCAACTGCCTGTAACTCCAGTCCAAAGGATCTGACACTCTCCTCTGGCTTCCTTGGGCACCAGCATTCATATGCATGCATGCACGCACACGCACACACATGCACACATGCACACACACACACACACAAATAAGTGAATAGATTAAGTAGATAAAGCATTATGAAAAGATAGCATGTGCAAATGTTTTATATTTTGTGTGGATTAGGCATCAGAAAACTTTTTTTTTTCTGAGACAGGGTCTTGCTATGTACTGGCTTTGAACTAACATTCTTCTGCCTTAGTGCGTGAGCACACACACACACACACACACACACACACACACACACACACACGCACAATAAAACAAAAAATATTTTAGACATTTTGAATCATATGGTCTCTCTCTTAACTTCTCAACTGCTATTGTAGCATGAAAGCAGACATACGGGTAAGGAATACTTAGCATGATGTTCCAATAAAACTTTAAGGAGGATAGGGGGGCTGGAAAGGGGGCTCAGCAGTTAACAGTGCCTGCTGTGCTACAGAGGACCCAAGCTTGGTTCCAAGCACACATATTGGGAGGCTCACAACAGCCTGCAGCTCCAGCTCCAGGGGGATCCAATGCCCTTTTTCTGGCTTCTGTGGGCAGCCACATATACAGAGCATATACTCAAGACACATAGACATAAATAAAAATAAACATTAAAAAATTAAATGTCAGGGAGGGGTGGGGGGGAGGGGGGAGTGCAGTAAGATGGCTCAGCTTGCTGTAAAACCTGACAATCTAACTTCAATCCCAGATCAAGCAAGACCCATCTGATGGAAGGAGAGAGATGCTCCCCTCAAACTGACCGCTAGCCTCCACATTCACACCATGCTGTGAGTTCCCACAGGCACACAAAACACATATACATACATACAAACACACTAAATAAATAAATGTAAGCTTTTAAAAAAGGACCAGTGGCTTATCAGGCAAAAGTGTTCACTGCACAAGCCTGAGGACCTCAGTTCGATGCCCAGAATCCACAACTAAAGGAGAGAACTGACTGCTGAAAGGTGTCCTCAGACTTCCACGCCGGAGGAGTGACTCACTCATACGGCATAATAACAACACAGTGGCAATGATAATTAAAAACTCAAAGACATTAAGATAGCAGGTCCCAAGGCAGCAGTCATACTGATATTCTTAGCATTGCTTTTTGGAAAACGGTTTTCCGTCTGGAATTATCTGTTGATCCCGAGTTAACTCAGAGCAGGCTGCCTGGCCTAGCGCCAGCACCTCATGCTTTAATCCACCTCATGCTGGCCAAGAAAATCTTTGACAAACAGCTCTGCTGGGAAGAAAAGTCCTAACTATGGCTCTGGCTCCTGCTGGCTGCCCTATGAATCCCTGCGGTGGATTCCAAGCTCCAAGCTACTTAACAACCAGCTTACAAAAAAAACGTCTGAAACTGGAGTGGCTTTCCTGGGTGCACTGCTACACTAACTGCCCCCACAGATTGTGAAATGGATGACGGCCTCCCCCTTGACACTGAGCACACCAGGCTCTGCGCGCGTGCCGAAGTTACAAAACCCTACAGCACATGCGCAGAGGGAACTCAGCTTTAGGTCTCCAACAGACTGGACAGTCCAGAGGGGAAGACGAAATGGTTCTGTGGCAACAGTCAGTTCTCTGAATGACACTTAACACACACACACAGAGAGAGAGAGAGAGAGAGAGAGAGAGAGAGAGAGAGAGAGAGAGAGAGAGAGAGAGAGAGAGAGAGAGAGAGAGAGAGACAGAGACAGAGACAGACAGAGACAGACAGACAGACAGAGACAAAGACACAGAGACACAGAGACAGAGACAGACAGAGACAGAGACAGAGAGGTTGTTTATAAACCACTTCTCAGGCCATGTCTTCGTTTCCTGGAAATGTCTTAAGCCTCCCTGTTCCCGGATGTCTGGCAATAAGATTCAAGCAATATCTTTCAACAGAAGCGTTTTGCCTGAATTGATCTCAACCATTGCACAGAGTCAGAGACACTATGCAAAACTAGTCAACAAGGCTCCTCAACAAAAGCGCACTGTAAGAGAAGAGGAAAGGCCTGGAGAGCTGTCCTGAGTTAAAGGAGCCGAGGAGACTGGGATGAGGTAAGGTGCTTGCCCAGCCTACAGGAAGCCCTGGATTTGATGGGCCTAGTGTGGTGGTTCACTGTCATTCATCCTGGCTATAGTGAGTCCAAGATTAGCCTAGACAACACGAGCCCTGTCAAGGAAGATGAAAGAAAAAGGAAGGAAGAAAATAAAAAAAGAAAGACATGAAAGAGATGAAGAAATAAAAACTGAATGCTATGTTTGGTACTTAACTGAGTCTCCAATAACAATAATACATGTTATGAGTGTTATAAATTGTCGAGATGGTCCTTAGACACAGGTTGCATGTGAGGCCACCGGTCAGCAAACTTCTCAGTAGAAAAAAGTCAAGTGGTGAACATTTTATTTTGCAAGACACACATTCCAAGCCTCCACTACTCAATTTTTCTGCTATGTTCAATGGTGCACAGAAAACACAAGTCCGTGACAACTGTTACAAGCCTAGCCTGCTGGGACACACCTTTACTCCTACCTAGTTGGGAGGCGGATGCCAAAGAATTACCTGTGCACACAAGCCAAATGGTGTCTCTGACTGGTCGGCTACAGTCTGCCGACCCTGAACCACACAAGCTTGTCACAAAGCTAAATTTCCTGGGTGCTAACTCACGTTCATTAGACAAGAAAACTGTGCAATTGCACCGGGCAAATGCACCAGGTGTTGGGTATTATTACGTCTGTTTGAAACTCTGAAATGATTCTAAAGGGTTCACAGGAGAAGGAACAGAAGGTAAACAAAGGGGAATGGGACGTGATTACTGATGACTCTTCCGGCACAGTGCATGGATTTTTGTCGTACTTTTTTTTTTCCATTGTTGACGGAGACTTGAAATTCTTCAATATGGAAAAGTTTCCAACTACTTGAGACAGTAGATACTCATCAAGAGGAAGCACATCTTAGTTAGCCATTCCTGCCCTGCCTGCCGTGACCTCCAGTGTGTTCTCAGCACCCCACCCTCATCTCTGACAGCGGCCCTCCCAGCTGCCTGCCTGGTCCCCCCGTGCTGACCTCTGGCCCAAGCATCACTGCAGGGTCTGTGATGGTAGACATGACCTCATTGATCAATTCCACAGGAATATCCCCCATCACTCGGGATCTCTTGGCCTCCTCTGGAGCATGCGAGTTGTTCATTTTCCTCTTTTCTCCTGTGATGTTCAAAATAAAGGCAAAAAAAAAAAAAATGGGTGGCTTGAAATGGAGAATACATACTGATGAATCTAACATTTTGGGATGGGGATGTAGGGGTGAGACAAGGTCTTGCCATGTATCCCTGGCTGGTCTCGCACTACGTATGGCTCAGGTTATCTTCAAACTTGTGACAATACTGTTTCCACCTCCTGAAAGCTGGGGTAATAGGTGTATGCTATCACACTGCTCTCACATCGAAATTTCTAATAGCACTGATGGCTGTCCCCAGCTTTTAGGAGGAGGGAGGACGGTAGTATAAGAGAAAAGAGACCACCACCATTTCCAGTGCCAGGTCACCTTTATTTTTTTTTAATTTACTTACTTTTTTTTATTTTATGTGCATTGGTGGCATGTATGTCTGTGTGAAGGTGTCAGATCTTGGAGTTGCAGACAATTGTGAACTGTCATGTGAGTGATGGGAATTGAACCCTGGTCCTTTGGAAGAGCAGTCAGTGCTCTTAACTGCTGAGCCATCTCACCAGTCCCCCCAGGTCCACTTTAAAGATTGCCTATTTTCTTTTCTTTCTTTTTTTTTTTTTTATTATTTTGATTGCCTGTTTCCTAAAGATGGTTTTCAACTGGACATGTGAGTTATTAAAGCATGTTTCTTTTTTATTATTATTTAATAAAAATTTTTTTATTTTTAAATCTGACAAACCCAGCAGTGAGAAAGCTATTTAAACTAGACTTGTAGCTATTCCTCTGAGAAAAGAACATACGAAATCAGTAAAATGTGCTTTAACAGCACAAGTCAGCATGTTTCTTTTTAAATTTACTTTTATTTCATGTGCATTGGTGATTTACCTGTATGAATGTCTGTGTCAGACTGTCAAATCTTCTGGAACTGGAGCTACAGACAGTACTGAGTCAGTGCTGGGAATTGAACCCGCATTCTCTGGAAGAGCAGTCAGGGCTTTTAACCACTGAGTCACCTCTTCAGTTTCTAAAGGTATTTATGTATTTATTATGTATGTATACAGTGTTCTGCCTGCATGCATGCATGCGTACAGGCCAGAAGATGGCACCAGATCTCATTACAGATGGTTGTAAGCCAACATGTAGCTGCTGGGACTTGAACTCAGGACCTTTGGAAGGTACAGCCAGTGCTCTTAACCGCTGACCCACCTCTCCAGTCCTCTAAAGGTATTCTTTATGTGTATGTTTGCCTGCATGTGTGCATATGTGCTGGGGGAGGGGCAGGGCAGGGCATGCCCACAGAGGACAGATGAAGGCATTAGATCTCACGGACCTGGAGCTACAGTCAACTGTGAGCTGTCTGAAATGGGTACTAGGAACCAAACAAGAGCCTGCTGCAAGAGCAGCCAGTGCTCTGAAAAGCTGAGCCATCTTTCCAGGCCATAGCCTGTGCTTCTTGCAGACTTAGAGCTTGGTTTCTGTTATTCTTGGAGGATGGGCAGTCAAGATGGTCCAAGTGAAACCATGTGACATGTGGATGCCAGAATGAGCAGATTCTCCACCCCCAAGATACTGAATATTTCTCTTGTTTTCAGAAAGAAAAGAGGTGCACTGTATTTAGTGCACTGTAAGGGCTGTGGGCTGGGTAGCAACAAGGGGTGCCACCTACAGACAATACTGCGCATCTCAGAATGACCTGTGGTGATCATACTAGTGTCTCAAGAACATGTTGTGTACGGCACAACGTCCCCAGAGGAGGAAGAAACACATGTCAAAGAACGCTACTTCCCCTTAAGCGATTTAGCCAAGCCACATGCACAATGAAGACAGCAGAGTTGTAAGCCCATGTGAAACTAGCAGAAACCTGATGACTACCAAAAGACGTACAGCACATGGGTGCTGTAATATCAAGTTTTTATAGTGAGAGTGCTGCACTGTGGGTCTGTTTGCTACACAGCAACACACCACCAAAGTCTACTGCACAGTGACATCCAGCCGTTAATGTGTTAGGGAAACACAACTGGTAGTGGGTCTGAATCTAGCTCTGGGGCTCTGCCCGCTTCCTCCCTTGGTAGCTTACCTGGGTTTGCTTCAAGCCCAGAAGAGCCTCTGCAGCCAGGACTTGTTCTCCCTCCATTGACCTGCTCGTGGGGGGTGGAGTTTGAACTGAATGATGCTGTCCCAGTAACAGGAGGACTGATGACTGCCCCGAGAAAAAGAAAAGAGGGCGTTAGGTGGCTCCTTTCTTTGACAACAAGTACACATGAGACGATCCTATGACCGCCCAACACCATCAACACCATGCTAAAATAAAACCACAGAGTATCAAGGTACTAGACAGCCACGGATTATAACTCACTGAGCAGAATTATGATGTATCAAGGCCTGTGCTGACAAAATAGTGAGCAAACAAGAAGGTAAAGCTCTTTGCATTACAGACTTGTGCTATAAAATAAATAAGGATGGATGTTTGCTCTTTTAATCAAATCAACCAGGCACTGTGACGCAAGCCGGTAATCCTAGCACTTGGGGAGGTAGAGGCAGGCAGATCTCTGTGAATTCAAGGCTAGCCTGGTCTACGATGTGAGTCCAGGACAGCCTAGGCTACCCAGAGAAACCCTGTCTCAAACAAAACAAAACAACAACAACAAAAATCAAATCAATCATTCAATAAATAATGGTAGCCATCATGATAAAACTAGTTAAAGAAAGATTGGGTGTGGAAGCTGAGCTTTGTGAGTGTAATTGACAACGGTGGGGTGTTGACAGAGCCTAAAAGTTGTTCCCTTGAAGAATGTTCCTTGAAATGAAGAAAGCCAGAGGAATCCACTTTGACAAGTAATCAAGCCCCATACCGATAGTAATAAACAAACCTCATCACCGGGGTCCAGAGGTTATGAAAACTATTAATATGCTGTTTTTACCAAGAAAAGAGGCAAAAATTATAGGCAGCCTATCCATTAGATGACATTGCATGGAGATACACTTACTGGCCTTAACAAGAGCACCATCCCCATGTAAGAGAAAGCCCTTTCCTCTGAGAGGATAAGTAGGATTACTTGTAATTGTGAATTGCTTTCTGAGAAAATACACAACACACAGTAGGTGTGGTAGTTTGAGTGAGAGATGTTCCCCATAGGCTCTTTTATATCTGGTTGCTGGTGCTGTTTGCCGACGTTATTTAGCACTAAGGTGCAGCTTTGCTGAAGAAAGTACAGCACTGAAGGCAGGCTTTGAAGGCTTACAGCCTCACCCCTTTCCCTTCCCACCTCCTCTGCTTCCCATAAGAATGACATGTGACTAGCCAGAGTCCTGCGCTAGCCACCAGCCTCCGCACCTTTCTAGCAATCATGGACTCGTGTCCTCTGGAAGAGTAAGCCAAAATAAATTCTTCCTTTATACGTTGCATTTAGTCATGGTATTTCATCACAGCAACAAAAAAGTTGACATAGCAGGGTTTTGGGGAGGGGTGAGTGTGTGTGTGTGTGTGTAGTGTGTGTGTGTGTGTGTAGTGTGTGTGTGTTGAGACAGAGGACACATACACAAAGTGAATGGGAAGGGATGGGTGGGAAGGGAGAAATTCTTATTTATTTTAAGTGTGTCGATTCCTAAGACTGGATGTCTTGTTTTAAGCTTGTGACTGCTCTGTACATCTGAGTTTTATTTCCAAATAAACTGGGTTGATGGTTTCCACTGCACGTGGTAGGGTGGGGTCTTGCTGGGTGTGCCGCTGGTTTGTAGCTGAAGAGGTGAAAAATGGTAGGTAGTGAATACTCTCAGTCACACTGCAGCATTGGTACCCAAAGAGACCATTCCCTGAGGTGTCTTGGGCAGTAGTGGGTCAGTCTGTAGATATTCCCAGCACCCTAGTCGGAGGATGGAATCAGCCAGCCAGCTGACAATGAGCCACCAGCCTCTGACACTTCTAACTGTAGTCAACTGGATCAATAAAAATGGGGTACACTAGCGCCTGCAGTCCTAGCTACTTGACAGAAAGTTGCTTCAGCCCAAGAGTTAAAGGCTGGTCTGGGCAGCGTGCAGAGATTCTGCCCTCTGCACCTCTTAAAGAAGGCCCGTGCACCTCTAAAAGAAGGCTCGGAATACGCTAAAGAGCAAAGGTAGCACACAGGCTTCTGGTGTGCAGGCTCCTGACTCCCCAAGTATAAAGAAGCAATCAAAGAGCAGCTCTGGGATCCAGAAGACACTGGAAGAGCTGACAGATCCTCAGAGTCACTGTTATGACAGCCATGTGTCACTGAGGCACTGGCGTGTAGACGTGGCAATTTAGGTGATTACACTCTACTCTGCCAGCAAAGAACATATCACAATTACAGTAGAGCAGGAGATGACAGTGCACTGCTGACTGGCTTCACGTAACGCCAGAGCGGATGGTCTAGCTTAAAGGTACAATCGTAGCCACAGAGACAACCTCTGCCTCGTCCGTCCTGAGCTATGGCAGGTAACCTGGCCGCAAGTGAAGAAGAAGAGGAGTTTCATCAGGCAAAGGTCAAAAAGAGTTTTCACACACACGAGGAGATATTTTCCAGAGATCTTTCACCAAAGGACTAGGCAGCAATGTCACTCCAACTGGATGTGTGTGTCAAAGCATTATAAAGATGGACTTGGCACTGGTAAAGATAATATCGAGAACAACCTGGCCCCGTTGAGAAATACTTCACATACTGAAATCGTCATCACCTTCTTTCGCCCGCCATCCCAACATCGTTCTGGCAGTTGAAAAAGCCAGACCGAGGCTTGACTCCTGGACACAGCTTGCCAATGACTGCTAGTGTGGTTTTAATACGAAATGTCCACCATAGACTCACAGAGCTGAACAATTACCCAGCTTGTGGGGCTGGTCTAGATGGTTGTAAAATCACTATAAAAACAGCATCCTACAACGTATGATGGAAACCACCAACACACTTTATTTGAAAACAAAAGTCAGATGTACAGTGTACTTGCTACAGGAAGTACCCTTACTGACTGTGGGGAGCCTTTGAGATTTTTATGTCCGGACCCCTGTTTTTTCTCTCTCTCTCTCCACTTTCTGTGTAAGGATGAAATGTGATCAGACAGCTTCCTGTGCCTGCTACCGTGCCTTCCCCTGCCTGCTGCCATGGCTTCCCGGGGATGATAGACTGGTCTTCCGGAATTACAAGCCAAAACAAACCCTTTATCCCCTAGATTGCTTTTTGTCAGAGTACTTTATTTCAGCAACAGAAAAGAAAATGAATACAATTGCTAACAGAAGCATCTTCAAAAAGCCAGCATCTCATGACAGAGCTGAGCTACCTGGAATTTGGTCCTACGCAAACTAAGACTTCCTGTCCTTAATGCGGCTTTGCCTGATTGATTTGTGTTTGTAGTGCTCATCAGCACAGACACACAGAATTTGACTTAGTACGTATTTGTTATTTATTTTATTATATTATATATTAATAGTGATGTAGATTCAAAACTTAGAGGTTCCGGGCATCTATTTCCTTATGAGAAATACAAATAAATGACAACTTAACTACGACTAACAACCTGGCCTGACGTTCATAGTTTCTCTCCAATGTATATAAAACGAATTGTACCTGTTTGGATTCCTAGTGGGCTGGTTCTGGAAGAAGCTGAGAGAAAATCCTGATCCCAGATAGGAGAGTTTTGACTATACACTTCTTCTTCCAACATGGATAGAAACCTAGGCACAAAAATAAATCACAAGAGTGAGCTTCTGAAAACTCTAAGTTTTCCCCAAGGCTCGGAGGCCATCTTGGAAGAGGGAACTAAAAGGCTGTAAGAAGCATTTGTCAGGAAGGACTGAACCGATACACCATTCTCCAGACAGGAAGAACCACCACACCCAGGAAGTCACAGCATCTGTGGCTGCCTATACACGACCTGTACAAAACCAAGCCCGTCAATATTCCAGGTAGGAGTGGGGGCAGGGCTCACAGCCCCCACCCTAGCTGAGGAGTTACTGACAGTTGATGGCTTCTGGGTAGGGGAAAGTCAGTTTTAGGGTGTGGTGCCTGGTGGGTCAACCATGTTCCAGTGGATGCCCCACAAAGATAAGTATAGGGGCAGCACAAATTAGACTTGATGGGTCATTTAAGAGTAAAAGAGGACACAAAGGGTGGTAGAGAGGTGGGGGTGGCCCTGGGAGGAGTTAGTGGGTATTAAAATGATCAAAATACATGAAATTCTCAAAGAATTAATAACAATATTTTTTTAGTTAAAAACTGGGGCAGGAAAAATGGCTGAACAGTCAGGAGCATTGGCAGCTCCTTCAGAAGACCCAGGTTTAATTCACAGCACCCTCATGGTGGCTCGAAAGCATTTCTAACTTCAGTTCCCGACGATCTGATGCTCTCTTCTGGCTTCCTTGGGCACCTGGTATGCACATAGCATACAGATATATAGTCAGGCAAAATAGCCACAGAAATAAAATAACAACTTTCCAAGTTGTCCAAAAAATAAACCGGGCTGGAGAGATGGCTCGGAGGTTAAGGGCACTGACTGCTCTTCCAGAGGTCCTGAGTTCAATTCCCAGCAACCACATGGTGGCTCACAACCATCTATAATGTGATCTGATGCTTTCTCTGGTCTGCAGATATACTGCACTGTATACATAATAAATAAATAAATAAATAAATAAACCATTAATTTAATTTATTGCCAGAAAACAAAAGCCTCAGTCATCTGTAGCAACCATCCTAGAATAGGGTTCCCACTTTCAACTATAAAAATACATTAGAACTATGGACTCGAGTGATGATTTCAGATGGACGCTCCTGTGTATTCAAATACAGCAAAGTGTTTCTCCAGCATCTCCCTTTAACCCTGCTTAGCTTGGTAGGACACTTGCTACAGAGGACTAATTAGATGATGTATCCCTTGGTGAGGCTCACAGCAAATTCCAGCTGCCTATGTAGCTGGGGACACTTCCTTGACCACAGCACTCTGGAGGCAGAAGCAGGAGAATCAAGGCAGCCTAATCTACACAGCAGCTTCCAGACCATCAAGAAATCAGGGCTGCATAGTGAGACTCTGTCTCACAAAGTAAATAATATGGGGGATCAAGGAAAGTGGGAAGCGTAGAGAGAGAAAAAAACTGTGCTCAGGATGTAAGAGAGGAGAGGAGAGGGAGAGAGAGAGAGAGAGAGAGAGAGAGAGAGAGAGAGAGAGAGAGAAGGTAAGCACTGAATGAAAAAGCAGCATATAAAGTAGATTCTGGCTCTGTCTGACACATATAGGCAGAGACTGAAAGAGCGTATCAGACTTTCAACACGTGTGGTTCCGTAGCCAAAACTCTAGGTCTCAAGCTCCAACAGCCTCAAATGTTGTCATATTCTATAAAGGGGAATCTAAAAAGAAAAGTGGATGGTAGTTTTAACCTACCATTAGAAACAAAGAAGAAAAGAAAGCAGCTTGATTTCTCAGCTCATTGCACAAGCATGCCGGAAACTGCAAGCTTGGGGAACCACACACTGTAATTAGCAAATATCTATCTACAAAGAGCAAAATAATTTTGCTATGGGAAGAAAAAAAAACCTGTCACTATGCAAAGTAATTAAAAAGTTTCCATTAGCACTATAGTGGGTGTGGGGCTCGGGGACACTACTTATCCCTTGACAGGGACGAATAGCTATGGTCTGAGGGCAAAATTCTCCTTAAGTGGCTAATTAGAAACATTAAGTGTGAAACGTCTTTAGCATGGAAGAAAGGAGCTTAAAGCGACTGAACCGTGGCCTGTGCGATGCAGCAGCATCGGAACTGTGCCCCTTCTATCCAGGGTAGCCTAAGACCTCTACCTTTAACTAGAATCCTATATATTTCATGACTGGAGTCTTGCTCCCTGGTGCTCATGCCTCCATCTCATATGCAGACTTTCTTAGAGAAGCTTGGTACTGCAGATGTTGGCTGCTCTGTTCAAGCCTCGCAACGTCATCCACAGCATCTCTTAAGTCAACCTTTGGATTCAGATTAAACAGCCAAGGAGAGCTCGGTAATCTCAATCAGAAAACAATCGCTATTGTGCGGGTTTGAGTGCTCACGCAAACACAGGTAAGGCTGAGGACAAAACCCCTGGGAGACAAAAAAATTCTATCACTGAGGGACATCCCTAGTCCTTGAACCTTTTTTTTTTTTCCTACTTTACTTTTGCTTTTTAAATTGGCTTACAAAGAAACAGGTTTCCATATAGAGCTTTGATACATATTTCAATTTAGTTGATCCCTAACACCCATCTCTGGACCTAACTTATTCTTAAAAAAAAATAAAATAAAACTATGGTAAAGTGATTAAATAAATAAATGGAGGGGGGCAGTGAAAACGATGTTTAGAGCCAAATTTGGTAATCCACGCCTGCAGTCGCAGCATTAGGAAGGCTCAGTTGGGGGGGGGGGAACGATGAGTTCAAAGGTAGACTAGACTACAGAGTCAGAACTTGTCTCAAAACAGGAATTCGCAACACCTTTCCTGATATACAAATTGGATGATTCAGTAATAGTATCTTGATAACAAAAATTGATTTTTTTCTGTGGCTGGAGAGATGGCTCAGCACTTAAGAGCATACACTGCTCTTGTAGAGAGGTCCCAAATTCAATTCCCAGAACCCACATCAAGCGTGCTCACAACTGCCTGAAATTCCAGCTCTCGGAACCCACCCCCCCACCCCCCAACCCCCCCGCCGAACCTCTTGCCTTCTCAGTCATCAGTGCTTACATACACATACCTGCCCAGAAACACACACACACACACACACACACACACACAATTAAAAATAAACCTTAGTTTTCCCAAAAGCATAATCTCAATAATCTTTGATCAAAGAATACAAAACTGCCTCTCCCAGTATGTCCCAAATCAACAGTTTTCATTGGGACAGGGAGGAAAAGCTACATCTCTCCTGGTAGTTTTTAAACGTTTACTCTTTTTTTTACTATGCACCAATCTAGGCAGAATTTAAGAAAACAAAACAAAAACAAAAACCTCCACCCACCCACCCAGAGAAAACCCTACCTCATTTATGCATTGCTAACTTTGCTCAACAAGCCATGCGCTGTCCCTTCACTCATCCTCAGCCCCTCCTCCAGCAGCCAATATCTTAGCTTAACCTCACAGCTACAGTTCAGTGGCAAAGTGCATACCTACCACGTGAGGCCCTAGGTTTCACCCCAAGCATCGGATATAGCACTTCAACTTCCTATTGCTTCACTCTATTTTCTGAAAGACTGTGTATCCAACAAAGCAAGAGCCCAGGGTCACAGATACGTGTGTGTATCCTACACACAACAGTTCAGACATACAAAGCTGAACTGAAGGAAGCATTCACCCCAGCTTTGGCAGCCTGCTTTTGAAAGGATGAGAGCCAGGACTTTACCAGGTCTCAGAAAGAACTGGAAAAATGCTTTTTTCTGTGCACCCTGAACGGACAGAAACTGCACCTACATGCTCTCTCTCTCGGCCGTCTTTATCATCCTGGCTAAAAGATGAAATACATAGAGCAAAATGATGGCAGGGTCTGCACAAAACTGGCCCTCTCAACAGCAAATCTCAGATGGGGTTGGGCTTATCCCCTAATGATAAATAAACTATTGGTACTGATTGACACTTGGGGGGAAGAGATACTGTGTTCAGTTGCGAGCCCACTGGGGAGTCCAGCAAAGAGTTTCAACGCCCTAGCCACACAGTCAGCCCTGGCACACATCGAAACAGGAATATGTGAATATAGAAAAGAAATTAGTATGCAAGAGGGGATGTACAATAAAAGAGTAGAGGTGAGAGCACTTTTTGCACTCAGGAAGCAGAATCAGGCAGGCAATGAGTCTGAGCCAGCCTGGTTTACGGAGAAGCCCTGTCTCGAAAAAGAAGATGAAGGAGAAGGAGAAGGGGGAGAAGGAGGAGGAAGAGGAGGAGATGAAGGAGGAAGAGGAAGAGGAAGAAGAAGACAAGAGGAAGAAGAGGAGGAAGCGGAGGAGGAGGAGAAGGAAGAAGAAGAAGAGGAAGAAGAAGAAGAAGAAGGAAGAAAAAGAAGAAAGAAAGAAGAAGAAGAAGAAGAAGAAGAAGAAGAAGAAGAAGAAGAAGAAGAAGAAGAAGAAGAAGAAGAAGAAGAAGAAGACAAAGTACTGGTTTACTGTCTGCAATGCAGAGAAATCTCCTGAGAACTGAGGGTTCTTTCTCTCAGGATGCTTTCCCTGATGTTCATGATTTTTGGTACTTAAGTAGGCTTCGGCATGTTCTCCACAACTTCAGGCCCTGGAATGAAGCAAAGCCCCACAAGCACACCCCCTTACTTTGGGAAATGTGTGAGGATTAGCGTGCGTTTCTCAAGAGGCAGCTTGTCTTTTTCCTGTCTGGCTTGTTCCAGGAGTTGCCGTCTCATGATGGTGAAGACCGAGCGAAGCAATGTTCTCCCAAATACCTTTGTGGTTTCGTACCGAGGTAGGCTATCACAGAACTGCGGTACATTGCAGTAGCACAACCACCTGCAGGAAGAGGACACAAGTGCCATCCATAGGTCATCAAAAACAGCCCATCACAGTGACCTTCTAGACAACGAGGCTCAGTTGAAGGAACTAGGCCTTCAATGGCAGACAACAAGATCATCCAACAAGATCACTACCAAGTAGTGAGCCCAGGATGAGACCAGCTGGCCCTCATGCAGGCCCTGTGACTCTCTGCAGGCCTCCTCCTATTCTGTCATTATGCAGAGAGCCTGGAATCCAATACTGCTTGGCCAGTTGACTACCTACATGGAAATATTACTTTGCTCACTGCCCACTTTCTTGCCTATAAAACAAGGGACAAGTGACAGCTACTTTACTGGATTCTCTGTGGAATGAGACAGCATGTATATAAGGTACAAAATGTAATTTGAGTTTATATGAAATTATAGGCCAGGAGCAATGACCTATAATCCCAGCACTTAGGTTGCTAAAGCGGATGAGTACTGAAGATTGAGCACAACATTCCTGCCGGGAAGTGTCTGTGGTCCGTGGAGAATAATCTGTACCTAACTCATCGAACACCAAGGAAGTGTGGCTGCCTGGGTCGCTGAATCTTGGGAAGTCAAAACGTGGCATAATAAGATGCATTGTGAGGTATATTCCTATCATTGTTCTTGTAAAGGCAGATTCAAATAGATCACAGCAATAAGAAAACCTATTATTCTTATTCTTAAACATTGGTAAGCATCTAAAAAATGTTTGTATCACATCTAAGTGGCCTAAAAAACATTATCTTATGATAGAGAGTTGGGAAATGACTTCTTTCTTTAAATTCTTTGGTAAGTGTAAGATGTTTCAATGCATAACATACTTAAAACTAAAAAACACTTTAAAGAAGGATGTATGTAAAGCAAGATCTGGGATGTAGCTCAGAGCTGAAGCGTATTTAGCATTAGCAAGATCCTGGGTTTGATTCCCAAAACTGAAACGGAAAAAAAATAAATAAACTATATAAGTAAGAAACAAAAAGAAAAAGCAATTTCTTTTTGTGAGATCACTCAAAAGGGAAGTCACTTGCTGCTAAGCCTAACAACTAAAGATCCATCGCTGGGACCCAGACACACACACATACACACATGCACTCTCTCCTTCCCCCTCCCCCACCTCTCTCTCTCTCTCTCTCTCTCTCTCTCTCTCTCTCTCTCTCTCTCTCTCTCTCTCTCATGATATATGAGTGAGTGAGGGAGGGAGGGAGGGAATGAGCTACGTAGATAACATTCTTTTATCACTGAGGCTGTGGGAGAAGATAAAGAACCTTAAGACTGTTCAAAACCTAGTTAGGTTCAGGAAGTAAGCTTTGACCATCTGTCCTGGGTCCACTCTGCCAGCTCAAAGTCAAAACTGCTTTCTGCACTGTGGGCTGGGAGGGTAACTTGGCTGGCTTCATCTGTCTACAGGTCTGCAGTGAACTGTCAGCAGGGGCCATCTGAGTTAGAAAGCTTCTCTCAACACTAATGCTAGAAAAATGAAAAAAATTCAGAAACAGCCCTGGATTTTCAGTCTACAGATGTGGGCTCTGAAAGTCGCAGGAACCGCAGCAAGTGCACATCACGGGCATCCCAGAGTGCAGCTCTGAACTAGGGAAACCCCGTGGGAATGCGTCATTTTGCAAACCATCCTCTTCCAGGACAGGGCTTCTTTCCAAACATCAAAGCCCTTCCTGCCTTCGGTGAGGATGCTAGCAGGTAAGATGAAGTGAGGGCAAGAGCAGCATGCTGTGGCATATTTCTGTGGCCTCTTTTTTTTTTTTTTAAACCTCATTCTGTATCTAACCCCCATACTACCCTATGTGGGGTGGCGATGGAGTTCTCTTTGCAGGAAGACTTTCATGACAGCACACACCTATAATTCCCCTTACTTGGAAAGCTAAGGCAGGAGGTTGGTAAGTCCAACACCAATCTGAGCTATGCGGGAAAGGGGAGAGAGAGAGAGAGAGAGAGAGAGAGAGAGAGAGAGAGAGAGGAAGGGAAAGAGAGAAGCCAGGTAGAGGAAAAGGAAAAGGCTTTCTGCTTGCTCCCCACCCAGGCCCTATACTTTGAGACAGTCTTACTCTGTAGTCTAGCCTGGCCTTGAACTCACAGCAATCCTGCTACCTCAGACGCCTGGGCACTGGGGTTACAGACGTGAGTCACCGCTTAGGAAGACACATGTTAGCATTATTGTATCTGCCTTGATCCATAATCTTTTCTTTTTAAATTTTATTTTATGTGTGTAGCTGTTTTGCCTGTATGTGGTTATATGTATCATGTGTACCTGGTGCCTGAAGAGCGAGAGAGTGTCAGATCCCTTGGAAATGGAGTTACAGGTGGTGATGAGCCACCAAATACAAATGCTGGGAACCAAAGGCAGGTCCTCTGCAAGAGCAGGATGTGCTCCTAACCACTCAGCAACCTTCCCAGATTCACTATCTTTGTTTTGTTTCTTTTTTTTTTTTTTAATTTATTCACTTTACACCCCATTGTAGTTCCGCAGATTCACGATCTTAAAACTCTATGCTACTTCTGTTTCCTTTTCTCTTCCCTCCCTCCCTCCCTCCCTCTCTCCCTCCCTCCCTCCCCTCTCCTCTCCTCTCCCTCTCCCCACCACCCCCAGCTGTCCTATAACAAACAAACTCCCTCTCCCTCCATCTCTGTGTATCCCTGGCTATCCTAGAACTAAACCAGACTAGCCTTAAACTCGATATCCATCCTCTGCTCCTGAGTGCTGGTCAACTTTCTCTCTTACTATTTCATGTTCAAGTATTATTTTGTAATAATTTTGAATTTTACTTATTTATTGAAATAGTGACCCTGTTGAAGAAGAAGAAGAAGAAGAAGAAGAAGAAGAAGAAGAAGAAGAAGAAGAAGAAGAAGAAGAAGAAGAAGAATTGTTTATTCTGTAATTCCAAAATTCTTCTCTTTTGAAGCCAACCTTATTGGATGTTAAGTGCGCTCACATAGTAAAGTAGGAAGAGTAACTGAAGATGGGAGGAGGCCAGCTCAGTAACCAATCATGAAAATATAATTGTGTGAGCAAGCTGGTCACGAATCTTAGTAAATCAGAAGTTCAACTCCATGCAACTCTGATTATCCTGACACTATGTAAGATTTGGCATTACAACATACGAAAGCAGGGCTGGGGTTGTGCCATAGAGGGTACAGTGCTTGCTTTGCATGCAGGCCCATGATTCAATTCTCAACCCTGTAGAAACCAGACTTGATAGCGCACTTCAGAATTCCAGCACACTTTTAATACAGTGTCTGGGGAGTCTCCACATTGATATACCTAGATAAGTGGCAATATTTTTTATAAAGAGTAAAAAAAATTGGCTCTCACGCAAGCTGGCTTTGAAGACAAGAGCCTCCCTGCATCAATGGCCCAAGTGCTGGGGTTAAAAGCATGTTCCATCATTGTTATTGTTTTCAATGTAAGCACTCATTCACATGGGGCTGCCGTGTGGGGTTCACATCTGTTTCTGTTATCTAGGCAGTGCTAACTTAGGTCTGAAGTGCCTTTCAGGCATCTGACTCTCAAGAAGGTGGCATTTACACTACAAAAAATGATATCTTAAAAATGTTTTAATAGGGCTGGAGAAATGGCTCAGAGGTTAAGAGCACTGTCTTCTCTTCCTGAGGTCCTGAGTTCAATTCCCAGCAACCACATGGTGGCTCACAACCATCTATACAATCTAATGTCCTCTTCTGGCATTCAGGTGTACATGTAGATAGGGTACTCATATACATAAAATAAATAAAATATTTTTTTTAATGTTTTAATAAAAGTTTTTATTCCCTGTTTTGTTTTGTTTGGTTTGGTTTGGTTGGTGGTGGTGGTGGTGGTGATGGTGGTGGTGGTGATGGTGGGTTGTTTGTTTGTTTAAAGATCTTTCTCTGTGCAGTCCTGGCTGGCCTGGAACTAACCGTGTAGAGCAAGCTGGCCTCAAGCTCAGAGATCCACCTACCTCTATTGGGATTAAATGGGTGGGCCACCACAACTGGCTAAAGTGTAATTTAAAACTTAAAATGCTTTGTCTTTTATTCATAATAGGAACAAGCAATGCTGTTAAACAGGCTTCATTTATTTTGTATTTTGAGGGGGGCCCTCCTGTAGCTCAATCTGGCCTTGAACTCCTGACCCTCCTGGCTTCACACACCTCCCCCAGGGTTAAGATTACAAGTGTGTGTCATGTCGGGTTGCTTCCTCCCCACCGCCCCCCCATTGAATAAAGCTTGGCAGGTTTGCTCTGAGATTAGGACCATCATCTCTGAGTCCAGCATTTACCACGGAGAATCCAGTTTGCCTCATTTTCATGCTAATGGTGAGTTTCATAAGCATGTTGGTTTTTTTTTAACTGCTCCCAACTTTGTGGAGCTCTTCTCCTTTCTTCTTCCCTTTCCTCATCAAAGGGCATGGAGTCTAGTGCGTCCACCCTCGCTTCACTTCCTGTTATAAAAAAGAGGCTCTTGATCTAGAAAAAGAACAGGTCCCAATGCCTACAGGGACTTATCCACTGCCTCTCTGGGCAGTTTCACTTTGCATGGTTGGCTCCACCTTCAGCTGTTGGCTGGGGTTGCTGAGCAGCCAAAGACTCTTCCACTGTTTTCCTATCAATGGGCATGGTGGTGGTGGCATGCACCGTTAATCCCAGTACTCAGGGAAGCAAGCAGGTCACTGTGAGTTCAAGGTTAGCCTGGTCTACAAAGTGAGTCCAGGACAGCTAAAGCTACACAGAGACACCCTGTCTCGGGAAAAAACAAACAAACAAACACAATACACTACAAGCTTGTATTTTTGTTTTCCTTTGAGACAGGGTCTCATTATGTAGCTCAGGTTGACCTGGAACTCACTAATGTAAACCCTACTAGTCTCCTCAGAGATCCACCTGCTTCTGCCTCCCAGGTGTTGGGATTAAAGGCACATGCCACCAGCTCATGTAGTTATTTTAAGTTAGATAGTAGCCACATTGAATAAATAAATTCAGGTTAAAGTAAGTTTATTTAATTTAATGTATCCAAAATACTATCAGGACTGAGGAGAAGGCTCAGTGCAGAATGGCGCTTGCCACCGAACCTAAGGATTAGGTAGCATCCCTCTGTATTACATAGTGGAAGGAAAGAGCCAAGTCCTACAAGTTGTTCTCCGACCTCCATGCAAGTGGCACGGCAGATAGATAGGTGAGACAGACAGACAGACAGACAGACAGATAGACAGACAGACAATCAGACATCAGATAGATGATTTAAAAAAAAAAAAGGACTTGAAAATTAAGCTCCATAGGCGTGCTGTCTGAGTAGACGGAGATAATAACTGGGCAACCCTCTCGAAGAAGCCAATAGTAATTTCACGTCTGGAAGGTTCTCTCTGGTGCCAGGGTATAGTACTGGAACTCAGTTACCTTGTGTAGTTCTCCTTGTATCCAGAGATGTCATCGTTGGGAGACCGAAGCCTCCGCTGAGATGGAGCCTCCAGGTGCCAGTAGTTGATGCGGCTCAGAAACATCTTGGCCAGCTCAACTGTCGTCTGCCTCTCTTTCGACGGCAAGTGACTAAACTTATACTGTACGAAGTTATTCACACCCTGGAAAGATGGGAAGGCAGCGTGTTCATGCGGCTATACGGCCACGCTGAGTCTGAACACAACCAGTTACCCCAGTGGTTATTAGCAAAACAAAAAAACAAAACCAGGCAGTTCTCAGCAGACAAACAAATGTCTTCACTTTCCTTCAAGAGAAACAGTCCTGCCAAGGAAAAATGTCCCCTCTGGTCACAATGGAAGAAGAAATGACAAAAATGAATTAAGATTTGTTCCCACTTCAATCCCAAAGCGTCAAAGAGAAAATTATGGACATATATTAGAAGGATCAAAAACCCCTTAAACAAGAACACATGAAAAATGACGTTCTTGGATAAATGTTTCTGTGTGTGACTTTTTTTTTTAAAGTTTGCTACCTAATTTTCATTGAACTAAACACTAAAATGTACAGTTTACTAGCACTCTTGTAGTTTTAACAAGAATATCAGAGGAAGAAAAAAAGGCTCCGACATATGTACTTTTCCAAGAGAGTTGTTAGATTAATCTGAACTTTCTAGAGAATACTCCCATTTCATCACATAAAAGAGCAAGAACTCTTATTAGTTTTAGAATCAATACGAAACTTATTCTCAGCCAAGTGGTGGCGGGGCAGAGGCAGACGGATCTCTTGAAACTGAGACAAGTCTGGTCTGCAAAGTGGGTGGCAGGACAGCCAGGGCTACACAGAAAAACCCTGTTTCAAAAAAAACAACAAAAACAAAACAAAACAAAACAAAACAAAGGAGATGAGGAGAAGGTGGGAAAAAAAAGAAAAGAAAAATGTATTCTCCCAAAAAACTTACTTACAAAAAGTCACTTATTTATAACAACTCTAGTATCATGCTGTGACAGTTAGCTCCGCCAACTTAACATGGCCTAGAATCCTCTGGAAAGGGAGTCTTCAAGAGTGACTGTCTATATTGGTTGGCCTTCGGGCATGTCTTCAGGAAATGGTCTTAACCCAGTTTATTGATGAACCAGCCCACTGCAGGTGGCACCATTCCCTATAACTGAGGTCCTGATCTGTTCAAGAGTACAGAAACTAAGCTGAACACAGCAAGCCTGCATGTATTCATTTCTCTCTGCTCTTGACTGCGAATGTCATATGATTAGCTTCTTGGAGTGACCTACCATGGCGACACTTCCCTACATGAAGGACTGTAACCTGGATTGTAAGCTGAACAAACCTCTTTCTCCTCCAAAACTGCTTGTTAAAATCAGGTATTTTAATCACAGCAACAGAAACAAAGCTAGAATCAGAATTAGCCCCCACCCCTTGATTTACAATGTTTTCCACATCATTAATGGATTCCCTCTCCTCAATAGGCTTTCTCAGACAGTGCCAAATTTAAAAAAAAAGGGGGGGGGGAGGACTTAATTTTAAGACATCAAGAACAAGAAAGGGCACATTTTACAAATTCTTACCAACTACACATTCTATTCATTTTTCTCTACAAACAGAGTCTCACTGCACAACACTCCCAAAAGACAAAAGCCAGATTATTTATTAAAGTTGGCATGAACATGGGACCCAGAGTGTCCGAGGTGGTTTCTATAGTCCTTGTGTAAACATCTTGAAGCAGGGTGGGGGAATGGGTGAACTATATAGAAATGTGGATGGAAACATAAAAGTTCAAGTTAGAGTGTAGCTTAATGGAATATATTGACTATTGGTTCTGGGTTTGAGCCCCAGCCAACAAAAGTTGGGAGGGCCTTCAGCCTTAAATTCATGTAAAAAGAGCTCCCCCAAAATGTTTTTACCTGTTCAATACTGGGCTTTTCAAATGGGGGCGTCTTCTCCAAGGAGCCTTCAACCACAGGTTTTCCTCTTTGCAAAATTGACTTTCTCAAGAGCTGCAAAGAAATCATTTAAAAAAAAAAAAAACAACAAACTTTAGTTTGAAAAGTTTTTTTTTTCTGGTATGTTTGTGGGTATGTGGTTCAGCTTTGGGGTTCCTGAGATAGGATCTCCCTATGTAAGTCCAGGCTGACTTCAGAGTCATGGGCCCTTCTCTCTCAGCCTCAGCTTCCCAAGCACAGGGATTACAGGCATGTAGCACCGTATCTGGTCTTTAAAACCAACGTGTGTGCGTGCATGTAAGCACGCACATGAACACACACACCACATTGCGTCTCTCCCTTCCTTCCCAGCCCCCAACCCACATATGCCTGCCTAGTCTTTAAGTGAAGTCACCAACTATACTCTATTTAACCACATGAGAACTAATGCTTAAAAGTCAAACATGCAAACTCCTAGATACCACAAACTTGCCTTCATGACTTTGAACAGAGCTAGACACCCCTCGATTCTGAGGAGCCTGGACTGATCCCCACACTCTACTCTTCCCTCAGTTTCTCCTTTGCTCAGATTTTTGCTTGCTAAGGACCCTAAAGGTCATAGAGAGTCACTGAGGCCACCACACGTAGCTGAAGTCTGAGAGTCTCAAGCATTGAAAACCCAGGATCCACTCCGCAGGAATAAAGGCAAATGAAATTGCCATCCGCGGCAGCTGTGCAGCCCGTGGAGCCTACAAGTATGGGCTCAGAAGCTTGAAGGGAGCTTTCTCTACTTCTGTCTTTTTCCATTTCTCCTCCATCTGTAGATCCCAGGTGCATGTTCTCAGTGCCCACAAACCAAATACACTGCCTTTAATAGCTGCCCTTGGATGCAAGTCTCCAAAGAGCAAACTGAGGGAAAGGGGACAGAGCCATTTACTCAGAACTGAGCTGAAGATTAGTTCAACCCTGAGGACTCTGAAGAAACCCACACTTGGGTGTGAACAACGGCCCCTTCTTTTCCTTCCCTTGGTGCTTATATTTAAGTCTATTTTAAACACTCTTTCTTAGGCTGAGTGTGGTGACTCACACCTATAATCCCAGGACTTGGAAGACTGAGCCCGGAGGATTTCCATAAAATTCAAGGTCCTCATTGGTTACATGATGAATTTGAAGCCAGCCACAGAGTAAAGCCAGATTTCAAATAAATAAATATTTTTTTAAAAATCTAAAAATGTTTCTTACATTCATTTGTGTGTGTGTGTGTGTGTGTGTGTGTGTGTGTGTGTGTGTGTGCATGAACCACAGTTGCATGTGTGGAAGTCAGAGGACAGCTTGAGAGAGTCAATTCTTGCCTTCTACAGTGTGACTCCTGGGGACTGAACTCAAGTCATTGTGCTTGGCTGCAAGCACCTTCGCCCAGTGTGCCATCTTGCCAGCCCCCTTTTCTCAATAAATTCCAACTTTGAAAGAAGGAAAGAAAGAAAGAAAGAAAGGAAGGAAGGAAGAAAGAAAGAAAGAAAGAAAGAAAGAAAGACTTTCCATTCCATCTTAGCTGACATCGCCCATAGCTTCCTTCACGTGTAGGCCATGCACTTATTTTCTCTTTCCTTTCCTCCACTTTCGCCTTGCCAGAAGTGAAAGAGGGCAACTGTTCTCTGAGGAATCCAAGAGACTGAACTTCTCCATCCATAGGCAGCAGGCATGTGTTCTCGGTGCCCACAAACCAAATGCACTGCCTTGGTTTCTGCCCTAAGATCCAAAGCCTCCAAAGAGCAAACAGACAGGAAAAGGCACTGAAAAGGGACAATGTCACCACAGAGCACCTTCTAGGAGGCTCCATACAAGTTACGAGTGTGGACCAGTTACTGGTACTTTCAATGTGCTGTGTCCGTCTTCACACACACACACACACACACACACACACACACACACACACACACACACACACAATTATAATAAAGGTAAGAGTTGTGTTGTTTCCGCTTGTGATAAAGATCAATCAGGTGTCAGCTGTGGTGGGCCTGCCTGGAGGAATCCCAGCACCTCTGAGGTGACAGCAGGAGGATCAGAATGCTTAGGTCATCCTCAACTACAGAGTGAGCTTGAAGCTACACGAGACTCCATCTTAAAACAAAACTAAACAGGATTTAGCGTGATTTTTAAAAACAAGCAATTCCAGTTGCCTGTGTTTATTTTCAGAGCTTTGTTCTTAGTCACTTAGCTACTTGGGAACTGGATCCGTTGGAATGTTCTGGTAAACTGATGTAAACTGGGAGACAATGAGCCTGTTTCCTCAGATATAAAGTGAGAGGGCGGGCAACTGGGCATAATGACGCCTGCTACCATCCCAGCACTCAGGAGACTGAGGCCATAAGGGCTGCTACATAGTCAAAGCTAGTCTGTGATACCTTGAGTTCCAGGCTAGCCACAGCTACTTACCAAGACACAGTTTCAAACAACAATAAAAAGATCAGCCTAAACTACATAGAAAGACCTAGTCTAAAGACAAGAAAGAAAAGGGGATGGTTAAAAGAAAAGAGAGCACTGGCTATCTTGGATTCTGATTTTAGAAACAAATGTATCTGTGCTATTGTTTGAATAGGAGGGAGGGCAAAGGCCACAGCACTATGACCTGGGGCAATGCTTGCTGGCTTGCTCTTCTGGCGGCAGGCCACATGGCCAACAGGTTGGAAAGCCTGACAGCACCTTCACTTGTGGGGCAGCAAAAGCCGCTGGGGCACTTGCTCCAAGACAAACAGTAGCTGAAGTGATGCAGTCCTTGTTTTCCCTCAGCTAAGATCCTTCTCCAAAGAAGCACCAGAGCCTGGCAGGATTCAGTCAGATGACTCAGGCCTCACAGCTGTGTCAGGAAGCCGCCACCTGCGTGGCCTAACCTGCTGATGCAACATGAGTCACTAGCCCGTCCACCTCATCCCGTTCTGGAATATCCCCCTCGTACCTTAAAACCTTTAAAAATGCATCCCCGCTTCTTCCTTCTGTCTTCTATTCACCTCTAATCCTTCAGTTAATAAAAGAGAAAGAAGGAAAAGGATGGAGGGACAGAGGGAAGGAAGGAGGGAGGAAGGAAAATTACAGGCCAAATAAAGACAAGGCCTATGAGAACCCACTGAGGAGCCATGACAGTGAGGGAACTCGGTGGATAACTTAGCTCTCAGTGTGTTTGTTTGTTTGTTTGTTTTCAAGACAGGGTTTCTCTGTGGAGCCTTGGCTGTCCTGGACTTGCTTTGTAGACCAGGCCGGCATTGAACTCACAGCGATCCATCTGCCTCTGCCTCCCAAGTGCTGGGATTAAAGGCGTGTACCACCACACCCAGTCTTCTCTTTATCATATATATTTTAAAAAAAAATAACAATAAGCTGAGGCTGGAAGGCAGTTCAATTTGGCCCTGGTTTCAATCCGCAGTATCACAAGGAGTAAAAACTAAAACTAGAAATAATTTAAGTGCCGTAGTTCTTATTAAAAGAAGAATGCTTTCGCAGGCTGGGGACATAGCTAAGTGGTAGAGCAGTTGTCTGGTATGTGCCTTGCACTCATGTGATACACAGACGTACAGGAGAGCAAAACAGTCACACACATAAAGAGCACTACAGAGAAAGAAAAAGAGAGTGACCAGGGATGGGATGTTAGTTGGTTTCACAATGATTTATATAAATAATTACGCATGGTGGACTTTGCTGGCAGTGCAACCCCAGCACTAGAATGACGGAGGCAAGAGTTTAAAGTCAGTCTGGGAAACACTGGGAGATATTGTTACAAAACTAATCTTAAAACAAAAAACAAAAAAGTAACATCTGAAAGAAAATACAGACTTTGGCACATGTTTCCTGGCCACACCTTCTGTTTTGATGTGTTTCCTAACATCTTTACAAGGATTGCACAATACAATGTCATCTGCAAAGAAGTCAAAAACAGATTTGTGTGTGTGTGTGTGTGTGTGTGTGTGTGTGTGTGTGTGTGTTTCCTTGTGAGATCTTTTTTTATGTTTATGTGTATGCAGGCTGGTGAGATGGCTCAGAGGTTAAGAGCACAGGCTGCTCTTCCAAAAGTCCTGAGTTCAATCCCCAGCAACAAGCACATGGTGGCTCACAACCATCTATAATGAGATCTGGTGCCCTCTTCTGGCATGCAGGTGTACATGAAAGCAGAACACTGTATATATAATAAAGAAATAAATCTTTTTTAAAAAGTTCATGTGTATGCATGTTTGGCTGCATGTATGTATTTGCACACATATGTACAGGTGCCTGCAGAAGAGTGCATCCTGGAGCTAGAGTTCCAGGCAGCTGTGAACCACCCAACACGGATGCTGGGAAGTGAACCAAGGTTCCCTGAAAAGAATACTAGGTGCTCTTAACCCCTGAGTGATCTCTCCAGACCCCAGGCTTCTTGTTTTAACTGTCCTTCTGCTGCCTCCTTTGAGAATCTGGCTGGAGCAAAGTGTTCCCTGTCAGCACCTATGAACAGCTATGTGAACAAAGAAAAGACACAAGGAAGAATCAGCTCCAGGAAGTGGCAGCGGTCATCAGTGACAATCTGGCCTCCCCAGAAGTTCCAGAAGCTCTGCTTGCTTCCACTGCCACCTCTCTCCAGCCTTCACCTCCACGGCTTCACTGCTGTGCCTGCAAACACCACAGCCTCTCCACCTGGAAAGCGCCCAGAGCAATCATGGCTCCTTTCCCCCTCGTGGGCTTTCACACTGCAGAACTGCTGTTCACTGAGCATCTATCTCCTTGACTGACATGTGTCTCCACGTGGGGGAACTCTGTCTTCTTACAGCTCTGACCCTAAGATACCATGGTCAATGGCCATCTACGGTTCAGACTGTGATAAACACCTGATTGGTGGGTGGAAAGAAATCTATAGGCCTATGTGAATCACCATGTTCAATCCTGCACATGCGTGTGAGGGCATCCACAGACAGCTCCTTTTACAGGCTCTCGAAGTAACACCACAGAAGTAGAGCTGAGCGCCCTCTACCTACAAACCGCACATGGAATTGGGCTCATCTGAACCATGACAGGAAAATAAAAGACTTTAGAAATGCAAGACTCTCCCTTCACACTGAGTACAGTGGCCTGTAAATGAAATGTTAGCACCTAGATTCTAGGTAGAGGCAGGAAACTAAAGAGTTTAAAGCAAACTTCAGCTACAAAGGGAGTTTGTGGCCAGCATGGACTACAGAAGACAGTGAGTGAATGAATGAGTGAGTGAATGAATGAATGAATGAATAGGAGCTGGAGAGATGACTCAGTGGTTAAGAGCACTTGCTGTTCTTCTAAAGAACCTGATTCAGTTCCCAACGTCTATGTTGGACCATTCACAATTGCCTATAACTGCAGGGAATCCAACAGCCTCTCTGGTCTTCGTACGCACCTATGCTCATGTGCACATACATACACACACACACACACACACACACACACACACACACACACACACAAATCTTTAAAAACAATAACAAGGGGCCAGCATGACAGCTCAGCAAGGAAAGGCACTTGCTATCAAAGCTGACAACCTGAGTTAACTCCAGTGAGTGAAAGAGAAAAATGACTCCCACAGACTGATCTCCATGACATATGTGAGTACATGTGTATACACTCACACACACACACACAAATAAGTAATTAAACGAAATAAAAATAAATACATAAAATGTTAAAGCCTCACCTTGAATAGGTAGAAATAAACTTGTTTGGTATCTGCGTCTTCTTCTTTGTGGACACAGGTGAAGAGGTACTCTACGTCCAACACGATTCCCAGAAGTCTGTTCATTTCCTCCTCTGACACATTCTCCAAGTGGGAAACGTGAGCAGCTTAAGGTGAGACCAAAGGACGACGTGTAAGAAGTCAAGTGACAGTCACAAACATCATCCACAGTAAAGCAGAAGGTTATCAGCTAGCGTACTGGCACTTGCCTGTTACCCCAAGCCTTGGCAGGCTGAGACAGCTGGGATACACATGCCAGGCAAACATGAACTACAAGGCCAGATCCCAAATATAAAAACATAGAACAGTGAGGTCGTCAAAATGGCTCAGTAGATGAACATGCTTGCCACACAAGCCTGATGACCCGAGCTCAATCCCCAGAACTCACCATGGAAGGAAAGAACAGACTCCTAAAAGCTGTCCTCCCAACTCCTCACATGTGCCCTGGCATGCTCACACCTACACACACACACACACACACACACACACACACACTGTAAAGAGCAGTGGCTTACAGTGAGCTGGCTCAGGAGGTAAAGGTATTTACTGTCAAGATTGACACCCTCAGTTCAATCTCTTTGTCTCACACTGTAGAAGGAGAGAACCAACTTCAAACAGATGTTTCCACAAGCACACTGCAGCGCACCCATTCTCTCTCTCTCTCTCTCTCAAGCACCGACATTGCATCTTTTGCACTATTGAATTGAGGAGGAGCCTGAGGCAGGGGAGTTCAGGAAGAGCCTGGATTACAGAACAAGACTCTGACTCAGTGGGGTCCTGATACATACATATGAAAATCCCATAATGAAACCCATTACTTGTAGGCTAAGTTAAAATTATTAAAAATTATAAAATTATAAAAGATATATATTTTATATAAAATTTATATTAAAGTATTTATATAAAATTTATATTAAAGTATTTATATAAAATTTTATATAAAAAGGATATATAATTTTATAAAAATTATAAAAAAGAAAAGCCTCTTGGGTGCTCCTGTGTGAGAGGTTTGCTGCTGTGGTGGACAACATAGGCTCTGCGTTTCCCCAGCTCACACTTGGAACCATCTTATGTCACCTCATGTGTCACACACTGAGCTCTCTTGTATCAGGTTAATCACGAGAAATTTGCATGCTGAAATTTACTTGGTTTTTTCTTTGGGGGGTGAGGAGGGGAAGGGGTTGTTATATTTGTTTGAGACATGGTCTCTCACTACATAGTCCTGACTGGCAAGAATTCACTATGTAAGCCATTCTGGCTCTAAACTCTGAGAGATCTGCCTGCCTCTGCTTCCATGTTTGCCTGGTATATGTTTGTACATATGGGGGGGGGGGCTGCCCAGTTTTTGTAGTTTTAAAATCTATTTTCTTGGCAGTTTTTTGTTTTGGTTTGGTTTGTTTTGGTTTGGTTTTTGGTTTTTCAAGACAGGGTTTCTGTCTGTAGCCTTGGCTGTCCTAGACTCATTTTGTAGACCAGGCTGGTCTTGAACTCACGACAATTCACCTGCCTCTGCCTCCTGAGTGCTGGGATTTAAGGCATGCGCCACCACGCCCAGCTTCTTGGCAGTTTTCAAGCACACAATACATAAAGAACCATTTCTTTGACTTTTAAATTTATTTATTTATTCTTTTGTGTGTGTGTGTGTGTGTGTGTTTGCCTGCATATATATGTGCATATATCATACACCTGCCTGTTATCCAAGGAGTCCAGAAGAGAGGGTGCTAGGATTAGCAAACATTTATAATTTGAGAATTGGACCTGGGTCCTCTACTAGAGTAGAAAGTTCTCTCGATGGCTGAGCAATTTCTCCAGCCCCAAGAGCCAGGTTTTAAAAAGCATGCCTTCTGAGGAGTGGCGTGGTTTCCTGCAGCACTCACCTAGCATGCATGAGTCCCTGAGCTCAATCCTCAGCAGTCGTGCAAACAAAAACAAAACTAGACTTAAAACAAACAACAACAACAACAACAACAACTGAAGAATGACTGCTTACATCAAAAATCTTTAGAAGAGACGACTCGGCACTTAAAAGCACTAGTTGCTCTTCCAGGACGCAGGTTCAATTCCCAGCACCCACATGAAGGTTCACAACCAACTGTAAGCCTAGTTCCAGGGGATTTGATGGCCTCATCTGACCTCCACAGGCACCAGGAGACAGGTGGTGCACAGACATACATGGCAAAACACCCATAAATATAAAATAAATAAAAATAAATAAACTAAAAAAGTTTTCTGAAACTTAAAGATTAAGCCTTTTTTTTTTTTTTTTTTTTTTTGTAATTAGTGGTTCTTTGGGGCTTAATACAAGTTGCTTGTCAGTCAACAGTTTTGCCCTGCAGTCAGAGGGAGGCACACCTGAGTGCTGGCATGCATGATGAGGGGATAACTGACTGCCTGGAGTCCGGAGATAAGTTTAATCGTGTCCAATTCTAGCAAATGGTCTCCAAGAATGAGAAGTGTGGTTTAAATGTGACGTTCCTCCCCGCCTCCACCCCATCCCGGCCACCTCAGCTGATGGTTTCTGGGTGCTTGCAAACCGAAACAACCCCTCCCCCCACCCCCACCCCCTCCCCGTAGCCACTTTGAAGGAGAGAGTAACTCAAGGAAGCGATCTTAGGATCTTGGAGAGAAGTGGCTGTTTGAGCAGCACCATGTTTAGACTACCTTAGAAACAAAGAGGACGGGTCTGGAACTTAAGAAAATTCAGTGGTTTCGGAAGGTGACAAAGAATGAATGAACCTGGTGGCTGACAGGGAAGAAGGTGAAAACAGAGACAGGCCAGCTGCCATTTCTAGATAACTGTCACATTGTCTTAGAGCCCAATTTGCCTTGCTGGTGGTACCCTTATGTTTTGTGGATAGGGAGGCTGGAGGTTCCCAAAGATGAACATCTGAAGGAGCTAGCTAGTGATGAAAGCTGAAAGGCACACACCTATAAACCCAAGAGGCTTAGGCAGGGGATGACAAGCACCAGGCCAGCCTGAGAGACCAAAAAGAAAAAGAAAAAAGAAAGAAAGAAAAAGAAGGAAAGCAAAGTATTATTTCTACAATTAACTGACATAAAATTTTTAGCCTAGTTATCTCCAAAATGAGGTCTGGTCCTCAAAGGCTTCCAACTGACCTCAAGGAAAATCCTGAAGGAAAAAGAAAAAAAAAAAAGTGACATCACATTGTTCCCCTTAAATGAAATCTAATTCTAAGCATATTGTCAAAAGTGATATGGCCACATACTGTAGTCAAATATAAAATAAAATCTTCAAAATGTATATGTAATTTCTAAATTTTGTTTTACTTTTTTTTTTTTTAAGACAGGACACCTTGTGTAGCCCTGGCTGTCCTGGAACTACCTTTGTAGATCAGGCTGGCCTTGAACTCAGAGATCTGCCTGACTCTGCCTCCCGAGTGCTGGGATTAAAGGGCTATGTTATCACAACAAACTATTTTTCTTTGGATTTGTTTGTTTGTTGAGACAAAAATCTCACTATGTAGACCAGGCTAGCCTCAAACTCACAGGATCTGCCTGCCTCTGACACCCAAGTTCTGTGTCTAAAGGTATGTACCATCATACCCAGCTTTGAACATTAACTTTTCTGTTTATAAACATTTATAACTTGACACAGATACAAACCATGTATAGTCCTGGAAATAATGGAAATTTAGTCAGTTCCTTTTCTGGGCTGCTGTTTGGTTTATTTTCTTGAGACAGTGTAGGTTTGGCTACCCTAAAACTTGCTAGTAAACCAGGCTCACCTACTGGCCTCAAATTTGAGTCAATTCTCCTGCCTCTGTCTCCAAAGTGCAAGAATTACCAGCATGTACCTTGGTGCCCAGACTTCTGTTTGGTTTGGTTTTCCCCCTGACAATGGCTCCGTGTGTACGACTTTGTCCTGGCTGCCGTCAACTCTATAGCCCTGCCAGATCCCCACTCCTGCCGAGCCTGGCTGGGGTGTGCTATTTTAAGGTTTGATGAGTGTTCCCTAACTCCTCAAGAAATTTTCATGAGTACAGTGTAGCAGCAGTGTAGGAGAATCTCCTGACCCCTCACCACTGCCCTTATCTGGGCTTGCTCTCATAGCAGCTCATACTGTGCAACAGTAATGACTGCTGGTGTTCTGTGCATTGATTGGCTGCTTTGGGTGCTGTCCATTGCTTTTCCACAAGATACAGTCTTCTCTAGGACTGCCGTTCCTCTGATTGCTTTATGAGGATGCTAGTCATTTTCCTAGTGCCTTAAAATAACTCAGGCACTAATGGTTTATCTGTCATATGCTGGGCAGAGGTTTACGGGGTTTGTGAGGGCCTGTGTTTGGCCAAATATATTTGGTGGTATAGAAATTTTAAATCTGGAGGCTGGAGAGATGGCTCTGTGGTTAAGAGCCCTGGCTGCTCTTCCAAAGAACCTGGGTTCAGTTCCTACCCATGTGGCAGCTCATTTTGTTATTCCAGTCTGGGTAGGTGGGATGCTGTTCTCACACCTCCATCTTGTCTCCATGTATGCAGTGCACATACACATATTCCAGCAAATTTTTCATGTGATTAAATAAATGAATGATTTTTACGTAATAATTTTATTGATTATTTGGGGATTTCACATCATGCACCCAATCACACTCACTTCCCAGGCCTCCCAGGTCAATCCCCTGACCCTTGGAACCTCCCACCACCCCTGCAAAAAATTAAAATAAAATATGGGAAAAAATTATTCACTTATTTAAAAAACATTAAAGCCAGGCACGGTGGTATATGCCTTTAATCCCAGCACTTGGGAGGTAGAAGCAAGAGGATGTTTGTGAATTTGAGGTCAGCCTGGTCTACAAAGTGCATTTCAGGGCAAGCAGATTTGTTACACAGAGAAACCCTGTCTCATAATAAAAAATAAATAAAATAAAATAAAAAGGTAGGAGGGAAGGAAGAAAGGAAGGAAGGAAGGAAGGAAGGAAGGAAGGAAGGAAGGAAGGAGCTTAAAATTATTGTTTAGAACATCAACTCTATAGTTGGGCCTTCCTTTTAGGCCTTTCAATAGTATCTCCTTAAAGAACCAAGAGTTTAGAGGAAGGAACCACCCTGAGCACCATGTTCTTTCTGTTGCTTTCTCTGTGTAGCCTGTGTAAACCTGGCTGGCCTCAAATTCACAGCAGTCCCCTTGCCTCTACCTCTGCAGTGCTAGACAAAAGGCATATGCCACTATCCTAGCGCTTTAATGAGTATGTCGTCAAATTTTAAAACATGCCTCTGTGAAACTGTCAGCATCACTTTTTTAAAAAGACAAAGAAACTGTTTTAAATTAAGGAAAACTGAAAATACAAGACAACTAATACACATATTATATTAATGTTAAGCTTACTCCAATTGTGAATTGAACAGAGGTTACATAAAGATGTTGTCCTAATTAGAGTTTCTATTGCTGTCACGAAACAACACCAAAAGCAACTTGGGGAAGAAAGGGTTAATTTTTGCCTTACACAACCACATGCATAGTCTATCACTGAAGGAACTCAAGCAAGGCAGGAACTTGGAGGCAGGAGCTGAGGCAGAGGCCATGGCGAGGTGCTGCTTACTGCCTTGTTACTACCAGTGCTGGACTTAAGGGTGTGTCCCATCAGACTCTTCTGAAAATGGTTTAAAAGTTTTTATTTATTTTAATTTTATGTATGTATGTATTTGTGTCATAGGCATGTGGTTCCTAGGGAGGTGAGAAAGCTACATCAGGTCCCCTGGAAGTAGAGTTCAGAAGGTCGCGAGCCATGGTGTTGGTGCAGGAGACTGACTTTAGGTCATCTACAAGAGCAGCAAGGGCTCTTAGTTGCTGAGCTGTCTCTTTAGTAACTCTAAATATTTGAACATGAAAAATGTAAAGGCATGGCTGGGCAGTGCTTGCGCACACCTTTCATCCCAGCACTCGGGAGGCAGGGGCAGGCAGATCTCAGAGTTCGAGGCCAGCCTGGTCTACAGAGTTGAGTTCCAGGACAGCCAAGGCTACACAGAGAAAACCAGTCATAAAATATTTAAACAGCTGAGAACATTGCTGAGGAATATTTCTTATGACCTTCCCCTAGGTATTGCTTGTTGGAAACATTTTGTCTTATTTGTTTCAATTTTTATTTTCTCTCTCTCTCTCTCTCTCTCTCTCTCTCTCTCTCTCTCTTCTCATACACAGTATCTTTCTCTGTCTCTCTCTCTGTCTCACACACACAGATTATCTCTCTGTTTTTCTCTCTGTCTGTCTTTCTCACACATACACAGTATCTCTCTCTCTCTTTCTCTCTCTCTCTCTCTCTCTCTCTCTCTCTCTCTCTCTCTCTCTCTCTCTTACACACACACACACACACACAGTATCTCTCTCTGTCTCTCATATGCATACAGCATCTCTCTGTCTCTGTCTCTCACACACACAGGATCTCTGTTTCTGTCTCTCTCACATACACAGTATCTCTCTCTCTTACACACACATACACACACACACAGTATCTCTCTGTCTCTGTCTTTCTCTGTCTCTGTCTCTCTCTCACACACACACATACACACACACACACACACACAAACACACACACAGTATTTGTGCTGGATAGTTTTATTAGCTTTATGTCGACAAGCTAACATTGTTTTAAATGAGGAAACTTCAGTTGAAAATATGTCTCTGTAAGATCCAGCTGTAGGGCATTTTCTTATTTAGTGATTGATGGGAGGGGCCCCAGACCATTGTGGGTGGAGCGATCCCTGAGCTGGTGGTCCTGGGTTCTATAAGACCATAGGCTGAGCAAGCCATGGGGAACAAGAGAGAGAGAGAGAGAGAATCAGATTCCATTACAGATGGTTGCGAGCCACCATGTAGTTGCTGGGAATTGAACTCACAACCTCTTGAAGATCAGCCCCGGTGCTCTTCATCAATGAACCATCTCTCCAGCCTTTCAGCTAATTATTTTTAATACATCTGAACTTAATAGTCAAGTCTATTGAGCCCTGCTTAAATCAAATAGTCTTCCAAAAGCCTGTTTCAAAATATGGGTCTAACTATCCCACTTTGGCCAGGGATGCAGGAGGCTGTGACAGAAGACTCATGAGTCGAAGCTCACATTATGTTACATAGTGATACCTTACCTGAAAATCCGAAGAAGAATTACTCAAGACTGGCTGCACCTCAACTCCTAAAAAGGATTCCCTCCTTGTGGCCACATGCCCCACTTCGTGCAGGTGGGCTAAGGTGGAAACACCTCCGAGACCGGGGAACTAGGCATGTTGGGACAGCTCTTCAGATGAGTGTGCCTTGGCACCTCTCAATGCTATGTGACATTACAAACACCAGAGAGCCACGAGGTACCTACTATGTGCCTGCTGCTGAGAATCACAGTGCGGCGGCTGCCTTGCAGTGGACTCATAGCTCATGGTCACTGTGTGCTATGGTCCTTGCTAAGCTCTACTGACTAAATATAGTCAACTTTGCCTCTCAAGGCCATCCTGTCAATTCTTTTGAGGCCTACTGAACTGGAAGCAAATGTGTCTGGTTTTGTTTTTTTAAAGGGGTCTTATCATGTTTTTTGGGGGGTTGTTTTTTGGTTTTGTTTTGGGTTTTTTTTGTTTTGTTTTGGTTTGGTTTGGTTTGGTTTTTTTCCGAGACAGGGTCTCTCTGTGTAGCCCTGGCTGTCCTGGACTCACTTTGTAGACCAGGCCAGCCTCGAACTCACAAAGATCCACCTGCTTCTGCCTCCCGAGTGCTGGGACTAAAGGCGTGCGCCACTACGCCCAGCCCCCGGGGCCTTATCATGTAACTCTGGCTGCCCTAGAACTTAATAATAAGGCCGGGCTGGACTTGAACTCACAAAGCCCTACCTGCTGCTGCCTCCTGAGTACAGGGATTAAAGTCATGTGCCACCTCACTGCCTACACATCAGGTTTTTCTCTTTAGCTAGAAGAGGTAAAATTAATGCCTGCACTATCCAAAGGTTAGAAAATTAACACCTGCAATGAAAACTGGTTACATACTAATGGGCAAAAAGTTGATCATTTAAAAATTCATTCTCAGCTGGGCGTGGTGGTGCACACCGTTAACCCCAGCACTCAGGAGGCAGAGGCAGGCGGGTGGCTGTGAGTTCAAGGCCAGCCTGGTCTACAGAGCAAGTTCAGGACAGCTAAGGCTAACACAGAGAAACCCTGTCTCGAAAAAACAAACAAATAAAAAGTGTTTCTCTTGTGTAACCATAGATTTGAAATGGAGTAAAGGAAGTCTAAGAGTGAGCCCATTAGAGGACTGTGGTCAATGGAAACCCATGGGAGCTAACTTTCAGATGTAAATGTTCCCATAACTGCTCTGAAAAATGGTATTAAAAAAAAAGAAAAAAAGAAGAAGAAGTAGAAGAAGAAGGGTGTGGTGAGTGCTTCTCTAGCTCCAACACGTGTGAGGCAGAGCAGGTTCAGGCAGCGCAGCCAACCTAAGCTAGACAAGACCCTGTTCTAAAATAAAACAAAACAACAAACAAGAAGCCAACAATCAAACATGAAAGTATAGGCGGAGCTAAAAACGCATTCTAATCTGCAAGCAACGGTCAGCCTTTAATCACAGTTCAGAAAAACAACAGGTATGGATTTGTAACCACACAGGGAAACTTGGTATCCAGCAGACTCTAAGAACACCTGTATTTCCTCTAGCACTGTTAGGCTTGGGAGGAGAAGAATTCCCTGCAGAAAACAAAAGGAAGACAGGATGGCAAGGGGTGTGGGCAATCAGACATGAAGCTGGGGAGGAGGGAGGGAGGGAGGGAGGGAGGGTGGTAGGTAGTCTTCAGGAAAAGCACTGTACAGGAAGACAAGAAAACTAAGTTTTCTGATCCAGCCTGTGATCCTGGGGCCCTGCAACCTGCATGCTGTCTGGACGCACTTCCAGGTGGCTGGGTGTGACCGGGTACCCTTTTACTCCCTGAACTTGGGAGGAGTCAGGAAGACCTGAAATGCAAGGCCACACAGAGCTACATGAGACCCTCCCCCTCCAAAGGAACAAAAGATTTTATGATAAGAATAAATGCCCAAAGACCATGCTAAACAATAACAATACCCTGAAGGTGGGTAGAATGAGGAGTGTTGGAACTCCCAGCAACACACACATACACACCAACACACACACCAACACACACACACATACACACACACACACACACAGAGAGAGAGAGAGAGAGAGAGAGAGAGAGAGAGAGAGAGAGAGAGAGAGAGAAATTTGTAAAACTAAGATAAGATTAAATGCCTAAGAACTTGCTAAAAAGTCAAAGATCTGTATGACAAGAACTTCACGTCTCTGAAGAAAAAATTGAAGCAGAATGATGCCCCATGCTCATAAACTGGTAAGATTAGCATAGTGTTAACAAAAGCAATCTACAGATTCAATGTAATCCCCATCAAAATACCAACACAATTCTTTACAGACCTTGAAACTTCATATAGAAAAACAAGAAAACCCAGAATAGCTGAAACAATCTTATATAATAAAAGAACTTCTGGAGGTATCTCCATTCCTGACTTCAAGCTACACTACAGAACAAGTGTAATAAAAATTGCATGGTACTGGCATAAAAACAAACTGATTAATCAATGGAATCAAATAGAAGACCCAGAAATGAACCCACACACATATGGGCACTTGATTTTTGACAAAGGAGCCAAAACTATTCAATGGAAAATAGAAAGCATCTTCAATAAATGGTCCTTGTCTAACCAGATGTCTATATGTAGAAAAATACAAAGATCTATATTTATCACCCTGCAGAAAAGTCAAGTTCAAGTAGATCAAAGACCTCTACATAAAACCAGATACACTAAATCTATCAGAAGAGAAAGTGAGGAAGAACCCTGAACTCATTGGCACAGGAGACAACTTCCTGAACAGAACACCAACAGCTCAGGCACTAAGAGCAACAAATGATAAATGGGACCTCATGAAACTGAAAAGCTTCTGTAAGGCAAAAGTCGTTGTCACTAGAATGAAGTGACAGTCTACAAATTAGGAAAACATCTTCACCAATCCTACATCTGACAAAGGGCTAATATCCAAAATATATAAATAACTCAAAACATTAAACACCAACAAACAAAATAATCCAGTTTTTAAAATGGGGTACAGAGCTAAACAGAATTCTCAACAGAGCAATCTTGAATGGCAGAGAAGCACTTTAAGAAATGCTCAATGTCATTAGTCATCAGGGAAATGCAAATCAAAACAACTCTGAGATTCCATCTTATACCAGTCAGAATGGCTAAGATCAAAAACTCAAGTGACAACACATGCTGGCAAGGAAGCAGAGTAAGGGGAGCACTCCTCCATTGCTGGTGGGAGCACAAACTTGTACAACCACTTTGAAAATCAATCTGGTGTTTTCCCAGAAATTTGGGAATAGTGATACCTCAAGACCCAGCTATACCACTCCTGGGCATACATCCAAAAAATGTTCCACCATATAACAAGAACATTTGCTCAACTATGTTCATAGCAGCTTTATTCATAATAGCCAGAACCTGTAATCAACCTAGATGCCCCTCAACCGAAGAACAGATAAACGAAACTGTGGTACATTTACACAATGGAATACTACTCAGCTATTAAAAGCAAAGAAGTCACAAAATTTTCAGGCAAATGGATGGAACTAAAAATGATTATCCTGAGTGAGGTAGCCCAGACTCAGGAAGACACACATAGTATGTACTCACTTATAAGCCGATTTTAGCCATATAATACAGGATAAACATATTACAATGCACAGACCCAAAAAAGATAAGTAATAAGGAGGACCCAAGGGAGGATACCTAAATCACATTTGGAAAGAGAAATAGAATAGATATCAGTAGTGGATGAAGAGAGGGTGCATTGTAGAAGAGGGTGCACAAAGAGATATGAGGGTAGAGATCAGACCTGGGGAGAGTGGAGACAGGAAGATAGGAGGTCTGCAGAGAAAAGAGAATCTGTGGGTGGGGGCACCTCTGTGACAAACTGGAAACCTAAGTCAGGGTAGGCTTTGAGGAGGATATGAGTGGGACTCTAAGAACTGTAGCCTCAGAGTTACCCTGTCTCTGACCAAAAAAAGAATAAAAATTTATACTTTCCTTTATAGCCGTTATTCTTAACCTGTGGGGCATGACCCCTTTGGGGGTCCAACAACCCTTTCACGGGGTCACATATCCCGCATATCAGATATTTACATTATGATTCATAGCAGTGGCAAAATTACAGTCATGACACAGCAACAAAATAATTTTTATGGTTGGGGTTGCACAAGATGAGGAACCGTATTAAAGGGTGACAGCATTATGAAGGTTTACAGTGTCCTACTCTAAATTGATCAAATGGGGACGTGCTCAGAAAGGCCACGGTGTACTGCATAGCTGCCCTGCCTTTGTAAAGGACCACTTTGTCAACATGCCAGCACGCAGCACTAACTGAACTCAGTAGGTCACAGCAAAGAAGGAGAGGACACGGAAGTAGGAGGTAGAGTATCTGGGGAATTGGGAGGAGTCAGGAGAAGAGCTGAGACTGAATATGACCAACATAGGTACACACATATGAAACAGTCAGAGTAAATCAAACATACTTAAATAAGTAAGCATTTCACAAAATTCTTTTAACTTAATCTTAGAGTACATCTTAATTTATGCACAGGTTGATTTCAGGTATAAATTTGCAAGTATAAAGGACATGAAGCTATAAAGATACACATGCAAACATATATATGTGCGTGCACACGCGCACACACACTCACACACACTCACACACACTCACACACACTCACACACACTGCTGGAGTGTAGATAAGTAGCATAGCACTTATGTAATTGACACAATATCCTCAGCTAGATTCCTAGCAGAGAAGGAGGAGGAGGAGGAAGAGGAGGAGAAGGAGAAGGAAAAGAAAAAGAAGGAGAAGAAGAAGATAAAACAGACCTAAAATAAAATAACTGCATATTTATTTTTCTTCACTATCTATTGAAAAATAAGGGTATTTGCTGCCAATGTTTGTTCAGAAACATGAAAGGAAACAAAGACAGCTGGATTTTGTCACTTGCACCATTTCTGGCAGGCATGTGTGCTTTCATGCATAGAACCAGACAATTCCCATCAGGGAAAAAAAAAAAGATCTTTGTTTTCTAATGGCAATTGATTTGCAATAATAGGATTTCCCAATCAATATGGGCACAGCTCAGCCCAGGCATAGATTTCTTGAACTCCATTATTAACTGCATCATATTTCCCAGGTGACTCAATTTGAAGAGCACCCAGTCCATTACCTCACAGATGGGTTATAAAATTGGCATTTCACAAACTAAGACATCTCTGGAACTTTTGGAATCTTTGCTTTGCACTGCTTAAAAATACCACAGCCTTTAGCCTGGAACACGATGTTTTTGTAATGAAAGCATTTTTCTGCTAATCACAGCTTGAGTTATTTTTGACACCGGTTCAGTCAACACAATAACGCACTTATTAGTGTGCTGACTTCTTCTGTGAAATCTAGGCTCTGTTTCCTTTTGGGGAGTGCTCCAGTGCAGCCACTTCCAGGGAAGATCACACCACTGTCTGCTCTTTTACTTTGCAAGTATTGAAATGTCAATACTGAAACACCCTCTTGCAGAGAACAAAAGAAAGCATCCGACTCAGTTTAAGAGTATGCCAGGCTGACAACCAAACATTGGGTGAATCATAGGGAGTCTTGTGGAAAAATGGGGGGGATGGATAGAAAGACCTGGAGGTGACAGAAGCTCCACGAGACCAACAGAGCCAACTAACCAGGGTCCAGAGGCTTGTGGAGACTGAGGCACCAACCAAGGACCACGCATGGACTGGACCTAGGCCCCCTACACCGATGCAGCAAATGGGCAGCTTGGGCTTCATGTGGGTCCCCTAGTAATGGGAGCGGGGGCTTTCTCTGACGTGGACTCTATTGCCTGCTTTATGACCACTTCCCACTAGAGGGGTGCCTTGCTAGCCCACAGGGGAAGAGGATGTGCTCAGTCCTGAGGCAACCTGATGAGCAGAGGTGGGTGGATAGCTGAGGGCTCTCTTTCTTGAGGACTAGGGAAATGAGGAAGAGGGATGGAGGGGTGGGGCTGGGAGGAGAGGAGGGAGGGGCTGCTATCAGGATGTAAAGTGAATGAATAAATTTATTTTAAAAATTAATAAATATGCCAGGTGGTGGAGGTGCACTCCATTAATCCCAGCACTCGGGAGGTAGAGACAAGTGGATCGCTCGGTGAGTGCAAGGCCAGCCGAGTCTACAGAGTGAGTTCCAGAACAGCTGAAGCTACCCACAGAGAAAGCCTGTCTATGTCCAAAAAAATTAAAAGGAGTGGGCTGGCCTCAGACGTGAGGCTCCACCATTTGAACCAACAGCAAACTGGAGAGAAAGACAAAGGCAAAAATGCCACTCTTTTACAGATAGTGGGTAAAAGGAGTAAATGGTGATCCCATTTTGCCCAGTGCGAGGTCCTTGTCATACTGGTCATTAAGTCAGACAATCTGGTACCTAAGAACAACCAGTTCCCCGCTGAACTTGATCTGAAACAGAGTTTGCACATACCTGTGATGCCAGCACTTGGGAAGTGAAATACAACATCATGAAGTTGAAACAAGACTGGCTATAAAGTGAAACCTGAGAGGCAAGGGTTGTGTGTGTGTGTGTGTGTGTGTGTGTGTGTGTGTGTGTGTGTGTGTGTAAGAAAAAACAGAGATGAATCATCTAGGACTGAAGTTTGTGAGTTCAGTGTCCAGGCATGTGCTTCGTATATGCAAAGCCATGGGCTTCATCCTCAATACCAAAACGTGTTAGGAAAACTAGAGTGGGCCTCAGCCAGTTAAAAGCACTACTGGCTTCTCTTGCAGAGACCTGGGTTCGATTCCCAACACTCGCATGACAGTTCACAACCATCTGTAACTCTAGTCCCAAAGAAACTAGCAGCCTCTTCGGTCCTCCATAGTCTCCAGCACAAACATGTCCTACACAGACACACACTCAACATAAATAAATATCGCCAGGCATGGTAGCACACACCTTTACTCCCAGCACTTGGGATGACCAAGTTTGAGTCAAGTCTGACCTATAGATAGAGTTCCAGGACAGCCAGTGCTTCACAGAGAAACACTGTCTCAATTCATTAATTAATGATTAATGTCATTACAATTATTATATAAGTTTCAAGTCTGGTGTCAAAGCCCTACAGCACCGCCCCCCCCTCCCCCCCCCCCCCGCCCCACTAGGACAAATCAGGAGCATCACTCATCTATCTTACACAGCAAAGCACTGATGTCACATCTCAGATGGATCCCTCCATGTGCTCCAGCTCCTGTAATATGGTGAAAGTGACAAAGGCGAGGGCAGTGCAGACAGATGGGGTTTGCCTCATGCCTGCTGCACTTCCTGGCAGACTCTGAGCCCTTGTCAGTGAAGTCGCACTCAAATTTGCTTTGCCCAGGATCCAGTAGTGTGACTGTCAGGCCACTGTGGAATGGCTCCTGGCAGATTTTGGAAACTTACCAAGGGCATGGCTACAGCTTCGGCAGGATTCCGTCAAGCTGACGATTATTTGCTGAAGGTCGGCTCTGGGTGGAGTAGGAGACGGATTGGGGTTCTTCCAGCCGTTGCATTTACAGGACTCCTCTGCCTACAAGAGGAGACAAAGGGAGAAACAGAGAACTCTGTAACGGGCAGCCATAGACAGTTTTAAAAAGACACAGGGAGCCGGGCGTGGTGGCGCACGCCTTTAATCCTAGCACTCAGGAGGCAGAGGCAGGCAGATCGCTGTGAGTTTGAGGCCAGCCTGGTCTACAAAGCGAGTCCAGGACAGCCAAGGCTACACAGAGAAACCCTGTCTCGGGAAAAAAACAAAAACAAACAACAACAACAAAAAAAAAGAGAGACAGGGACTCGCACATGCACAGTGTAATTTATAAACAAGAAGGATGCGTCATTTACTCTCCCAGGCTTGCCCTGCCGTGTGTGTGACAGGGAGGCACTCAGGCAGTAACCTTAAACTGAATGGTCCCTGTTACTCCTGGAAACCCTGGTTCTTCCCTGATATCATTTACAAATGTTCGCAATATGTCTACTAGCCAAAACCATGGGCTCCAACTGCAGTCAAAGACCAATTCAAAAAGTAAAGTGAATAGCTCCAGAAGATCTGACACACCCTCATCTGGACTCTGCCAGAATCTGCACTCATGTGCACATACCCACAGAGAGACACACAGACATACAGAGACAGACAGACAGACAGATATGCACATATGCACACATATACCATGCAATTTTTTAAAACAATAATAAGGTAAAGATGGATCGAGCAAAGCCACTCAACTTAACCCTGGCCTCCACTCAGTACCCTAAATCCACTTCTACTGACCCTAATCTTGTTTGTCTCTGAGGACAGGATGCCTGAAGGCCAGTATCCCTTTCTCAGGACAAGCTAAAACTACTGAACCTAAACAGTTGACAGTTGCCACAGCAACAACTAGAAAGGTCCAAAAGAGGAGAGAAAAGAAGCAGAAGTTTTGTTCTTTTTCAGGCTTTTTTTTTGGTTGGTTTGTTGGTTGGTTGGCTGGTTTTGGTGTTTTGAGACAGTATTTCTCTGTATAGCTATGGGCATCCTGTAACTTGCTCTGTACACCAGGCTGGCCTCGAACTCAGAGATTCACCTGAATCTGCCTCTCAAGTGCTGGAATTAAAGGTGTGCGTCACCACTGCCTGGCTATAGGCAGAGTATAGTGAAAATTTTGGTTTCTTTAAAAACCCAGTCATGCTAGGTTTTTGTTTTAATCTCAATTGGGGGATGTTAGACTACTTCAGATTGTCCACAGCCACTAACAATGATTGTCTCTTGCTCTAGGAGGGGTGTGATTTTTGCCAGCTGCAGATAGTTTAATTCTGAAGACTCTGTAGAAGCTATATATGGGGAAAGCCTTGAGAAGACCTGTGATGGCCACTGCTCCCCTCGATGCTGCTGGTTCCTGCTGCTGCTGTTTGCTATTGCTGGTTTGCAGGATTGCTGGATATTCTGATAAGGGAGATTACACTTGCCCCTCAGAGCCCGACAGCCCTGATTAGCAACTGGTAGTCCAAAGAGACCCAACACATAGAAGTCTACCAGCCCATGGAATTCCCCTGTGGTTTTGCTTTTGTTTTGTTTGTTTCATAATTGAATAGATATTGTGAGTGTAATTATTACCAGATAGCATATAGTTTATTGATGTTAGAGAAAGGGCCCTTTATTTAGACAAAAAGGGAAAAATGTTGCGGGATATTTGATCACACTGTGAACCTCAAGATTGTGTGTAGAGCACACATCCTCTAATCCAAGAGCTTTCTGTAAACAGGATTAAATAAAGTCAACCGTAGGTCAAGACATGGAACAGGTAACAGGGAGTAAACATAGGAAAAAAACAAAGAGGAAGAGCTAGGCAGTGGTGGCACATTCCTTTAATCCCAGCACTTGAAAGGCAGAGGCAGGTGGATCTCAGTGAGTCAGAGGCCAGCCTGAGCTACAGAGCAAGTTCCAAGACAGCCAGAGCTGTTACACAGAGAAACCCTGTCTTGAAAAGAAAAAAAAAAAAAAAAAAAAAAAAAAAAGAGGAAGTTCAGAGGATGAATAGAGAGACACACAGCAAGTACAAAGGAGGGATATTTAGTTTGAAGTGTTTTAAGACAGCCTGAAGGAGAAAGGGCTTTTTCCTTTTGGGAAAGCAGGAAAGTTTGGCTGAGCAGGAAAGTCAGCTGGTGTTTTCTCTATTTCTCTAAGCCAGTAAGCTTTCACCCCAGCATCTGGCACCTAAGTCTTTATTGGTAAAATCAAGCATTTTGGACTTTGTTTTAAAACAAGTAACTATTTGGGAGACATTAATAGCAAATATCCTAAAAGCAAGCATCTGCAGTTTATAAAAATAACTAATTGGTTTCACCCGCGAATTGTAAAGGGAATTCAAATTCCCAAAGCACCTACATCCTATACTGATGTAAATAGGTTAGAACTGGCAGGTTATAAATCATAAGAAAATAACCAAAGTGACCCAATGTCCATATACCTCAGTTCAAAGATCAGAGTTGTATGCAGTCTTCATGGTATCATTAGATAGTCCTTAATCTCGATGTAATTACTGACTCTTAATATGCAGAAAGAATTGTTTTGTATACAGAACTGCTGGACTTATTCCTGATAATTCAGAATTAACTTTGTTATTTATGCCATTGCAGTCAGAAATAGAAACTATCCATTATATATTACTCATATTCAGCCTCACATAGGTTTGCCAGGTCCACTGGCACAAGGCAATAAGGAAGCTGACCAATTATTAATAGGAAATGTGTTAGAAGTGCTCGAAACTTCATGAAAAAAACCATGTTAACAGTAAAGGTTTAAAGAAAAAAATAATTCTATCACTTGTCAACAAGCCAAGGAAATTAAAAGAAAATGTCCCACTGGTTCTCTATATAACCAGACTTCATTACCCACCGGAAATAATCCTAGGAATATCAAAAGAAATGAAATCTGAGCCTGGAGAGATGGCTCAGCTGTTAAAGGCTAGGCTCACAACCAAAAATTATATAAGAAATAAAATTTGGCAGATGCATGTGTTTCGTTTTTGCAGAATTTGGAAAACTAAAGTTTGTGCATCGTTATCACTGATACACACTTGGAGCTTCGATGGACAACAGCTTTGAGTTCTGAGAAGGCTGACTCTGCAATTACATAGTAATTGGAAATAATGGCAATTATGGAGATACCTGAACAAGAGTGATAATATCCCACATACAGATCCCAATAATATGAAGCAATTATTTGCATATCATAAAATAAAGCACATTACAAGCATACAACAAAACCTTGCCAGTCAAGCAGGTGTAGAAAGATCAAATCGTACTTTAAAAGGAATGCTTATAAAACAAAAAGGAAGAATAAAGGAAGAGACTAAATAGTGTTTGTTAACTTTAAAGTTTCTTAATGTTAATGAAAAAGGAACAACAGCAGCTGAGAGACATTGAGTTATAGGAAGAAAAAAAAAAAAACCCTGGAATTAAATCAACGTATATGCTACAAAGATGTGCTAACAGCAGAATGGAAGTCTACAATAGTTTGGCATTGGAGACATGGGTTTGTTTATGCTTCTACAGGGAATGAGGAAATATGGTTACCATCAAAACCTATAAAAGCTAGGTTTGACCTAGGGAGACCTCCTACTGGCTGATACATAAATGTCTCTGATTGGCCAATGAATCTTATTGGCAACCTGGTCCTCGTGATTTATTATTACATGCCACCCCATCATATAGCATGGATGGAGATTTATATCACAGTTAGATTGATTACCCAGTTCAAATGTACTTATAAGATCGACAGATGCCCTCCACCTACTCAAACACAGAGCAGAAAAATCGGCTTATTTGTGCACACTGGACATTCCATACATGTTAATGTAAAAATGTACCTACAATACTATCTTTAAAAGTTGTGTGTCTTCAGAGCAAAAATACCAGACACCTATAAGACAAAACAAGTACCCCAGGTAACCCAGTCTCACAGACTGCCTCAGTCATCTCCAAAGCAGCTAGCTCAAATGGTCCAGCCTCACAGACTACTTCAGTCATAACTTCAGTTAAGCCCTGCGCTCTCCTATCACACAGGACCGCAAAAGGCACAGCTAGCTCTCACAGAATTTGGCCAATATCCCAGTGTTTTTAGGGTCCCCAAAAGATGCCTTAGCCCTCAGATATAATGAAGCAATTTTAAGAATACAATGTCCCAATTCCCGCCCCCCTGGAGTGGGGGTGGGGTGGGTGCTGATCATTCCATTGGTTATAAATGTTTGTTGTTGTTTAGCGGGGCTGGTTACAACTTGTTATCAGTCATGGTTAGGGAGGATACAAAGTAAAGGAAGCTATATCTCTTTCTTTTTTCTCCTCTCTGTTCTTCTTTCTCTCCTATCTAGTGTTAGGAGAAAAGAGGCAGAAAGAAGATAGATTTTTTTTAAAGGGGAAGAATGTAGGGACGATCAAACAAAACGTAGATTGTTGTATCTCCTTTTAGACTAGAAAGCAACAAGTCCCAAGTACTTTACATTGGTATGGACAATTGTATATTGATAGTAATTTAAGGTTATTTTGTTCAACTTTTGCTTAATGCATTGTACATATGCAACTCATTTAAAATGTAATGTAAAATTCTAGTCTTATAGAAGCTATTATTGCAAAAATGTTTAGGAGAATTAGAAATGCAAGTTAGTAGTTAGTATCTAAAAATAATCTTACTTGCAGTCTTGTTAGGGGCTAGTTTAGTTAACTACCGAAATAAACTTTATTTAACATCCTGTATATGTTTTCAAAGTTAAGCAAATAGTTAGTTAGAAGCAAACAATGTCTGTCTATTCAGATATACTATAGATAGATAGATGGTCTTCAACACTTCAGAAATCAATATGATAGGGTGTTTAAGGTATTTTAATAATAAAAGGTGGGGCTGGAGAGATAGCTCAGTGGCTTAGAATACTGGCTGTTCTCCCAGATAACCCAAGTTCAACTTCCAGCACCCACATGGTGAATTACAACTGTCTGTCACTCCATTTCCATGGGATTTGACACCCTTACACAGACATACTATATCACACAGGCATTCACATAAAAATGTTTTAAAATATAATAATAATAATAATAATAATAATAATGATAATAATAATAATAATAAAGGCTTTTCTGACAGAGAGACACATCTGCTCCTGGTAGTAACCTCAATCTACTTCAAAGAAGATGATGGGAACCAAAGAATATGCTCATGGAATTTGCTTTAAATTTGGCAAAGCTAGACACTGGCGGGGGGATGGGGGTAGAGGGACTGCCCTTATCTTGACTTCTGACAGCGTGCTGTCCAAACTCTGGCCAAGAAGGGCACTGGAAAATTGGCTGTCCAACTTTGCCAAGACAAGATAGGCCAGTCCTTCAAAACTCCTGCTTCAAAGATAAGTCTGTCAAATAATCTGGACCTGAAGGCCAAAGAATGGATGGGCCAATGATACAGGGGAGTGAAAACTGCTTGCTCTGTACTTCTGTTTATTTAGGTAAAATTTAGCCTTGTCCTTGATGTGATTGAAGACTAGATAGTTATAGTCTTATAGTTTTCCTTATTAAAGGTTAAAAGCATAAAAAGCTTAAGTTGTTTAGGATCTAATAAAGTAATTTTGTGTCTAAGAAGATGTTTTTAGGTTGATAAATACAAGTTATGATAATAAACTGATTTAAGTACAGAACTTTGGACTCATCAGGATAGGATAAATAGTGAAATGTTTTCTCCATGGTTGCCAAATAAATATAGATTAGACATATATATATATATAGGCTTCACTATCCTGGACTCACTTTGTAGACCAGGCTGGCCTCGAACTCAAAGCCACAGCGATCCGCCTGCCTCTGCCTCCCAAGTGCTGGGATTAAAGGCGTGCGCCACCACCACCCAGTTGTAAATATAATTCTTACTTGATAGCTCTCATAATTGTTCTTACTGTACATAGCTTATTGTTAGAGAAAAAAGCCATTTTTTGAGGACTAAACGTGGGAAATGTAGTGAGAATTTTGGTTTCTTTTAAAACTCAATTATGTTTTGTGAATACAGTTTTGTTTTAATCCCAGGTTTGGAATACAGGGCTGCCTCAAATTGTCCACAGCCATTAACTATGACTGTCTCATGCTCCGGTAGGGGCATGATTTTTGCCAGCTGCAGATAGTTTAATTCTGGGGACTCTGGAGAAAGTATAACCGGAAGAGCTTCGAGAGGGCCCGCGGCAGCTGTTGCTCCCCCTGCCGCCGGCCCCGCTGCTGCTGCTGCTGCTGTACCTGCTATTGATGGATTTCTGGATAGTCTGATAAAGAAGACTGGGCTTTCCCATAGGAGCCTGATGCCCCTGCTCAGCAGGAAGTAGTCCAAAAAGGTCTACATCTCATTTCCTTCTAACTTTCTTTATCGCTTGCCTAGTGTTGGGGGGTTTGAGGAGATTGATGTGGAGAAGGGTGGTAGTTATAAGAACCCAATAAAATAGCTAAAAACAAACAAACAAACAAACAAACAAACAAACAAACTACATCTACAGCAAAGTTTAAATTCACCCAGAAATCTTCTGCCCATTCCCGGAAGGCGATATGAATAGTCCTCGCCTGTCCCTCCTTCTCTTACCCTTGACTCTCCAGTCCATCTTACACTGATTTCCTTGGCTAAGAACAGACTTCGTGTTTCTGCTCACTCGGGGTATCATGGTTGCCACAATTGTGAGAGGGAGTAAAAAAAAAAAAAAAAAAAAAACCCAGGTTGCAATGGAAAACTGCAGCATTTTTGCTATCTGTGAAAGGAAACAAAGAGCCCTTTCTGGTCCAGCAGAGCCACCAGACAGCACAAAATGAGCAAATTATATTTCAAAGCATTAGTGCTGTCAAGAAAGAAAGAAAAAGAGAATTTCAGCTGAGCTGGTTGAAAGCAAAAGAGATAGCGCACTGTGGGGTGGACCGCAAGGAGGAAGGCGTGCCCCCACAGCTGGTGGGCTGCAGTGCAGCCCGGGAAGGTAGGAAAGACAAGATGGAGGGAGGTGGAAAAAGGAAGGAACCCTCTGAGGCTGCATGAGCAACTACAACCTCTTCCTTCACTACGATGCATCCTCTCAAACGGAACGCCAGGGTATGAAATGGTGGGTGCCCTTCAGCTTCCCGTCTTCCACACCTGCCTTCTCCCATCGTCACCCAACCCAGCAGCCACACTTCCTCTCCTTTGACAACAGTCACTGGGGCTTGAAAGAACCTATCTATACCTTTTCTGTTGCTAATTTCCATGAAGAATCATCTTATTTCCTTTTTCTTTCAGTTCAGAATCGACCGAGAGGTCTGTGACAACGAGAGCACACCCCCATCAATCCAACAGATAATTAAAACCCTCTGGCATATGGAAGGAAAACCAGTGCTTAGACCAAGGCCGGGAAAGACACAACGTGAGTGAGATAAATTTTAAAATAGCAAGTGCTGGAGCTGGGTGTGGTGGCACACGTTAATCTTCTACTCACAACATTCATGAGGCAGAAGCCAGTGAATCTCTGAGTTCAAAGCCAGCCTGGTCTATAGAGCAGGTTCCCAAACAGCCAAAGCCACATAGAAAAACCTTGTCTTGAAAAACTAAAAACACATACATACATACATACATACATACATACATACACACACACATACATACATACCAAATAAATAGAGGTCACTGAATTCTCCTCGGGCTATCACAAAGATGGCAAGTGTTCGAGTCAAAGCTTTTGTCATTAGACCTAAAGTTTAGTTTGGGGTTCAGGTTTAGCTGAATAGGAGGAACAAGTCTGAACTCCTAGGAATCATGTCACTGAAAGTTTCCCCCCCCATGGGAACCACATCCATGTATTCTGAAAATTGTGCAAAGTGTGTAGGGTGTCCCAGGACCTTGCCCATGTTAGGAAGTGCTTTCCTTCTGTGTAGAGTCCCTCACCCCATAACTTTAACTTTCTACATGCTTAGCAATTTTGCTTCTCAGACACTAGCAGCCATAGCCTGTATCTTCTTGCAGAGAGCAAACTGGTAGAAACTTGGATGGACAAGAAAAAAACCAACCATAACTAGCAGCTGTCACTCATCCCTGCTAGAGGTGAAGGAGGAAGCTGTATCCTTGTCAAGCACAAAACTTAAGGATTCAAAGCCGGGAGTGGTGCCACATATCTTTCTTTAATAACAGCACTTGAAAGGCAGAGGTAGGTAGATCTCTAACTTTGTGGCCAACCTGGTCTACATAGCAAGTTCCAGGGGTACACAGAGAGATAGCGTCTCAAAAACAAACAAAAACAAAAACAAAAAACAAATGCACACATAAAAATAGAATTCAAGGATCCAGGAACTGGGGAGATGGTTTAACAAGTAAGAGCCCTTGTGGTACTAACAGGAGTACCTGAGTTCAAATTCCCAGCAGCACCATATAAAAAGCCAGGTAGGTGTTGATGTGGAGAAACAAAAAACAAAAAACAAAAAACAAAACAAACATATAGCTACTGCAGATTCAGTGAAGGAGTGTCTCAAGGGAATTAAGGCAGAAAGTGACAGAGGCTCTGGCCTCCTTGAATAAGTATGTGTGTGTGTGTATATATATATATCAGACACATACACACACATGATTCAGTTGCCAACAATAGCAAAAAAAGAATTTAAGGACCTGGCTGAGCTTGGTTGCACATGCCTGAATTATTAGCTTCTCGGGAAGCAGACAGAACAAGAGGGTTGTAAATTCAAGCTCACCAGAGCTGCAGAGTGGGTTCAAGGCCAGCCTGGGTAATTTAGTGATGCTGTCTCTCTCTCAAGACAAAAACATTTTAAAAGGGCAGATTGGCTCAGTGGCACAGCGCTAGCCTAGTGTATTAGAGACACTAGGTTTAATCCCCAGTACTAGGAGAGGAGAGATAATTCAAGGATCCAAAACTTTTCTCTCTGTGGGGTTGCTTATAAAAGCCCAACTGACTCATGATATACATCCATTCATGCAGATAAAACGCCCATGTTCATAAAATTAAAAATAAATAAAAACAAATTAAATAATTTTAAGAGGCTGGAGAGATAGTTCAGCAGTTTGGAGCACTGGCTGCTCTCCCAGAGGTCCTGGGTTCAATTCCCAGCACCCACATGGTGGCTCACAACCTTCAGTGACTCCAGTCTTGGGGAATCTAACAATCTTTTTTGGCCTCTGTGAGCATCAGATTATACATGTAGGCAAAACACTCATGCATGTAAAAATAAATAAGAATTAAAAACCAAAATGAAAAATCTTGCCTTACTCATTAAAATGCAAGTGAACAACTCACAGCTTTTTAAGTCTTGGATAAGACCCTGCAGACGTTCAGAGCCACAGATCACTTCATTACTGCAGTGAACTGAAAGTGCAATCAACCGAGGGAGACAAGCTTACACCTCTACTCGCCTCTACACGAATAATAATAGCCTTGTTCACCAGGGCTCATAAACCTTGAGTCACAAATCTCACAGCAGGGGGATTTATAACAATCAAGTCTTACAATTCTCCTATTCATCCAAATATTAACCACACTTATTTGAGCCGCCGTGATAGAATGCTGAATCCATCCTACCACACACTGAATTCTGGCACTTAAACATGTCCAGGGATTCTTCCGTGCAAACCCTAGCGCTTCCCTACCAAATATCTCTACTCCAGTAGTTTTCACAAAGTCAGTTTTGGTTTCTATTGTTTAGAATGAGTAAAATTTTTTTCTAAATAAACAGAAAATTCCTAAAGCGAAAGAAGACACGAGGGAGAGGGCATAAAACAGAACGATGATGGCCCGGTGGTTTTGTGGCCTCGTGGCACTTCCCAGTGCAAGGCAAGAAGAGAGAGCCACAGGGGTAGGACAATGATGGCCCAGTGGTTTTGTGGCCTCGTGGCACTCACCAGTGCAAGGCAAGGAGAGAGCCACAGGGCTAGGGCATCCTGGAAAAGTGACAGCCTGGTGGGGATGTGGCTCAGTGGTACAGTCTTATCTTGCATGTGTGAGACCCTGGGTTGGCTCCCTAGAACAAACAAAGCATGCATGGCAGTGCTCAAATATAATCTGAGCACTTGAGAGGGTTGAGACCCTGCCTCAAGAAAACAAGCAAACAAGGCCAAGTATGGTAGTGGTCAGCTTTCATCCTAGAACTATGGAGGCAGAAGCCTGTGGATCTCTGAGAGTTCAACGACAGCCTGGTCTACATAGAGAGTTCCAGGACAACCGGGGCTTCATAACAAGACCCTGTCTCGATAAATAAATTAATAAAAATAAGAAAGGAAAAAAGGGAGCGAGCTGGGACGCTGGGATTATAGCTCAGTGTCATAGCATTAGGTAGCATGCCTGAGCTTAATTCCTTAGCAGTGCAAAAACAAATAAGCTTAACAGAGGGGAAGAAGAAGGGAAGGAGGAAGGGAAAGGGGGGAGGGGAGACGGCAATCCTGGTGGAGATGTTACCACAAAGAATATTAAAATATATGGGGTCAGCAAGATGGCTCGGTGGGTAAGCGTGCTCGCCACCAAGCCTGATGGCCTGAGCTTCATCCTTAGAACCCACAGAGTAGAAGAGAACTAACTCACACAGGTGCTCATCTAGTCACCCCAGAAACACTGTGGTACACATGCAGACATGTACATACATGCATACACACCGTACATACATACATACATGCATACACACCATACATACATGCATACACACCATACATACATACATGCATACACACCATACATACATACATACATACATACACACACGCCACACATACACGCCATATATATATACACTACTTGAAAAACATATAATTTTTAATGTTTTAACCTTATTTAACTGAGCGTGGTGACTCATATAATCTTGGCACTCAGGAGACTGAGGAAGGATGACAGTGGGTTCAAGGCCACTCTACACTACACAGCAAGCCTCTGTCTAACACAAACAATCATTGGGCCAGCAAGATGGCTTAGTGGTAAAGGTGCCTGCCACCAAGCCTGACAACTTGGGTACCATCTGTAGGACCCATGTGGTGGAGGGAGAGATTCTCAAAAGTCATCTATACACGTGCACTGTGGTATAATACACTCCCACATGTACACAGATAAATAACATATTTACAGGTGGGCTGTGGTAAATAACATTTTAAAATAATAATTTTACAGCTGGCTGGTGGCACACGCCTTTAATCCCAACCCTGAGGAGGCAGAGGCAGGCGGATCTTTGTGAGTTCAAGTCCAGCCTGGTCTACAAAGTGAGTCCAGGACAGCTAGAGCTCCATAGAGAAACCCTGACTTGAAAAAAAGAAAGAAAGAAAGAAAGAAAGAAGGAAAGAAAGAAAGAAATTTAAGTTCTATTTCTCTCTCTCGCCAATTTAAATTTATATAAACACACAGAGAGAGATATATTATATTATATTATATTATATTATATTATTATATTATATTATATTATGTTATATTATTATATTATATTATATTATATTATATTATATTATATTATATTATATTATATTATATTATACCTGTGCACATCTCCTTCTCCTCCTGCTGGGGATTAACCCAAGTGATCAACAGGTTAGACAAGGCTTGTACAACTGGGCCACACCCCAGTCCTCTCATTTTTTTTAATGTGATATTTTGGGTTGAACAGTGCCCTCTAAAGCTAAAAGATTTGGACACAAAGACACAGGTGGTAAGAAGGGCAACTGCAGACACAGGCAAAGATTGGAGTGGTAAACCAGACAAACAAAAGCATGCCAAGGATTGCCAAGCGATGCCACCTGCTGAGAAAAGGAAGAAAAGGAAAAGGTTAGGGAAGGAAAGAGGAAAGAAAGGGGTCGCAGGGAGGGGGAGGGCCTTTGTAAAAGGGGAGGGCCTTTAGGGAGAGGAGGCGGAGCCTTAGAAGGGGAGGAGACTTCAGAAGCAGTCAGCCTTGCTAACTCTGCTCAGCCAGCGCAGAAGCTATAATTTCAAGCAACGAACTTTGTGATCATGTGTGAGGTGGCTCTAAGAGACTGATCCATGAGGTAACTAGACCAAGTTCAGGCACAATGCTTCATGCTTATGGATCTGAGGCAGGAAGACTGTCATGACTCTGAGGCCAGTTTGGACTGCATCGTGAGTTCTACACCACCCTCAGCTCCAAAAATAATCAAATTGCATACATGGCTCACATTATAACTTTAAGTAATCACTGCAGGGGAATATAAAGGAAAACCACCTCAGACTCCTCGTCTTCACTGTGGACGTTATAGTTTAGGGTAGAAAGCTTCAATATCCCTAAGTGGTTAAGGCCATCCCATGATGAACAGGGTTTTCCTTGAGATATGCTCATTTGTAAGGATTCTTTCTCTGGGTGAGGTATGGACAGCACTTTCTGGCACCTGCACATGCCCGGGGAAATGTCAACCTGAGCATGCAGACTTGATAATGTGTGCAATGTACTGTCTACCAAGGAAAAAGGTAAGCAAGTCCTTTAAGAAACAGTCAGTGCAAGACGGAGTGTCTCTCAGTGATACATCATTTGCCTAGAATGTATGAGGCCCTGTGCTCCAATCCCAGCACCAGAAATTAAATAAGTAATAAAATAAAATAAAACAACAAAACTGTGAGATGCCTTGCCCTTGGCTGCCAAGAAAACATTTCTGACCTGTGCTTTAAGCCACAGCTGCCAAGCGCTCCACTTTGGCCTTCATCTCTTCTCCTAAACGTTACAGGCCAGCCGCTGCTGTCAGAGATAAGGGGTCCCCTTGGAAACACTCTCCTATAGCTCCTGGTAATTAAACATGATGGCTGCTGTCTAAGAGAACTCCTAGCAGGGTTAGCCTGGTGGCCTTAACTGAGTAACAGCTGAAGAGCAACCTTTCAGGGAGCCCTCTGCCAAGCCAATTCCCATAGCAGCCAGCAACCTTGCCACCAAGGGAGGAGCTAGCTGTCCAGGTGACGTCATCTCCCCAAGAGCAAGTCTGTGCAGAGAAGACATATCCAAGCAGAAGAAAATGCTCTCCGGAAGGAAGCCTGAGACAAAACGTCGTTTTATCCGCATAAGAGGATCCTGGATATGCAGTGAATGCAACGACTTTCTTACTTCACCCTACAGAGCCACGAGCCATCTCACTGGCCAAATCTGATGTTTAAATAGTATGTCCCCAACACCCACAGGAAAGTTCATGAACGTCTGTAACCCCAGTTCCTGGGAATGCAATACCCTCTTCTGGACTCCATGGGCACAGAACACACATGGTGCACAGGAATGCCAGCAAAATACATATAAACATTTCTTTTAATTTTTTTTTTAAACTTAAAGGAAGGGGGAGTTGAGGATATACCTCAGTGTCACAGTAATTGCTGCACATGTGAAGTCTAAAGATGAACCTTGAGCTAGGGAGGAAAAAAAAAAGAAGATGCCAAGCACGGTGACTCATGCCAGGAGCAGGAGCCTAAGGCAAGAGTATCAACATGGCGGACTGGAGAGATGGCTCAGCAGATAAGAGCACTTGCTGCTCACGCAGAGGATCTGGGTTCAGTACCTCCAGGGAGGCAACTCATCCACTGTATCTCTAGCTCCTGATCTGATGCTCTCGTCTGGCCTTGCTAGACACCCACACACATATGGCATATATTCTCAGACACACACACACACACAATTAAAAATTAAACCTTTAAAAAAAATAACATGAAGACATGCTCAGTATCATTAACAGCTAGGAAATGCAAACCCAAACTACTGTCAGCAAGCTGCAAGGGAGAAACCAGAGCACAGCTGGAGGTGCTGTGGAAAAAAACTTCAGGTGGGAACTGTCAGTGGACAACAATAGAACAGTATCTTAGAAATTAAAAACGGCATTTCCAGCTGGGTGTGGCGGCCCACGCCTTTAATCCCAGCACTCAGGAGGCAGAAGCAGGCAGATCTCTGTGAGTTCAAGGCCAGCCTGATCCACAAAGCAAGTACAGGATAGCCAGGTCTACACAGAGAAACCCTGTCTCAAAAAAACCAGAAAGAAGCCGGGCGTGGTGGCGCACGCCTTTAGTCCCAGCACTCGGGAGGCAGAGGCAGGTGGATCACTGTGAGTTCGAGGCCAGCCTGGTCTACAAAGTGAGTCCAGGACAGCCAAGGCTACACAGAGAGACCCTGTCTCGAAAAACAAAACAAAACAAAACAAAAACCAGAAAGAAAGAAGGAAAAGGAAAGAAATTGAAGTAGTAAGCTCTATCTATCTATCAATCTATTAATCTAAGTACCTATATTGAGTTATAGGTAGTTGTGAGTGGTCTGACTAATGCTGGGAACTGAACATAGGTCCTCCGCAAGAGCATGAGCATCCAATTCTCTTAATGAGTTATCCCTCCAGCTCTTTCTTTCTTTTGGGTTTTCAGTGTGTTTGTTTGTTTGGGGTTTTTTGTTTTCGTTTTGTTTTTGTTTTTATTTCTCAAGACAGGATTTCTCTGTGTAACAGCTCTGGCTGTCCTGGAATTCACTCTGTAGTCCAGGTTGGCCTCAAACTCAGAGAGATCCGCCTGCCTCTGCCCCCGAAGTACTAGGATTAAAGTTGTGCACCACCACCACCTGGCCAGTTTACGTTCCTTAATGTTACTGAACTATAGACTTAAAATGGTCATGATGGTAGTTTTCTAAGAGTATCATTCTGTAGTCCAGGCTAGATTAGAACTCACAGCACTTGTCCTGGATAGTTTGTTGTTGTTGTTTTGTTCTGTTTTGTTTTGTTTTTGTCAACTTGATACAAGCTAGTTATCTAGGAAGAACAACTGAAAAAAAAAAATGTCTGCATAAAAAAACAGCAGTTTCAGGGCCAGGCATCATGGCACATGCCTTTAATCCCAGCACTTGGGAGGCAGAGGCAGGTGGTTTCTTAATTCCTGCCGGAGACTGATGAGAGAGAACACAGCACACTGTGAGTAGTGCCAACCCTGGTCAGGTGATCCTGTGGTATATAAGAAAGCAGGTTGAGTTGGGTGTGGTGGCTCACGCCTTTAATCCCAGCACTCAGGAGGCAGAGGCAGTGGAACTGTTGTCAGTTCGAGACCACCCTGGTCTATAAAGCAAGTCCAGGACAGCCAAGGCTACACAGAGAGACCCTGTCTCAAAAAACCGAAAAAGAAAAACTTAAAAAAGAAAAGAAAAGAAAGAAGGTTGAGGATGTCATGGCATCTGCATCAGTTCCTGCTTCCGGGGTCCTGCCTTCGCTGCCCTGGATGATGGACTGAAAAGTGTTTAAGATTCCATAAATCCTTTCCTCCTCAAGTCTCATTGCCACAAGTGTTGGAATTACAGGGATAAGCTCTCATAACATGCTAAGGCTCTACATTCTAAAAAGCTCTGTGGTTCTGAAGAGATGGTTCAGAGGTTATGAGTACGTGCTGATCTTGCTGCAAACCCAACTTTGGTTCCCAGCACCCACATGGTGCTCACAATCATCTGTAATTTCAGTTCCAGGAGATCCAATGTCCTGTCTGGCCTCCACGGACACTAGGTGTGCAGGCAGCGCATATATCGTCATGAAGGCAAAACACTCAAACTCTCTTTTAAACTTCTTTTAAAAAAAAAAATCTCCAGTACTGTGGCTATGGCCCAGAGGCAGAAAGCTTGTCTAATATAGATTGAACCTTCTATTTAATCCCAAGTACCATCAATGCAGACAGTTTCCTAGTAAGAATCACTTTTTTTCCCATGAGGACTTTTTAAAATTGTATATATTGCCCAGCATGCAGGCACATGCCTTTAATCCTAGCATGCAAGAGGCCCACATGAGCAACACAGTGAGACCCTGTCTAGAAAGAAAGAAAGAAACAAACAAACAAACAAACAAACAAACCCACGATGGCTAGGAGGGGAAAGGGAGGTGTAAAATAATACATGCCACAGCATACACGTGGAAGGCAGTGAACAACTTTGAGAAGTTGGTTCTCTCTTTTCACCATGTGTCAAGTCATCAAGCTTGCAAAGCAAGCACTTTCTCTGTGTCACTGACTGCCATGTAAAAAATGTCTCAAGTCACACGTATGATATCTGTTGATAATTGCAGCCATATAGCAAGTACTGTGATCACATTCGCCCCATCCCTCCCCTCTCTGGGCATTGGACGGAGGTCTCAAGCTTGCCACATCTTTAGCCCAAAAAACTACTTCTTCTTCTTCCTTCTCTTCTCCCACTTTTCTTTCTTTTCTTTCTTTCTTTTTCTTTTCTTTCTTTTTTTTTTTTTAATAGTGTAGCCCAAGCCGGCTTCACACTTGTGTTCCTTTTGGCTTAGCCTCCCAACTGCTCAATTGCAAGGATGACCTATAAGCCCAGTTTCCTTCTTGATTTAATATTGTCAAAACCTAGGAGAGGTCAATGCTCCTGATGTTTCCCTAAGTGGATATGAAGTCACATAACACCATAAATATTATGTTTGGTACCATGGATTAGTGATGTTCTTGGCCTGTTCAGAGAAACTTCTTTTTGTAGAAGACAACAGTTAATGCAGAACCCTGAGAACTGGTACAGAGTAGCCTGAATGCGTAACTGTTGGGTGCTCCATCCTAACTAAACATCTATATCACCTCCCCCAAGGCTCAGAGAACAACAGGGAAGAGGGGGGGTGGGATGACTGTTAAGAATCAGGAGATGCTACCAAGAAGAGACTTGATACCCTATGAGCATATACAGGGGGAGGAGGTCCCCCTCAGGCACAGTCATAGGGGAGGGGAGTAAGGAAATGGGAGGGAGGGAAGAATGGAAGGATACAAGGGATGGGATAACCATTGAGATGTAACAAGAATAAATTAATAAAAAATAATAAAAAAAAAGTCAGGAGACGGAGATGAGGCCAGCGAAACACTTCTGGGCATGACATGGCTTTCATAAGAATGAACATTTGCTCATGTAGCTGTGGCTGGTATGCTGGAGACTGAATCAAAGACAATGCCTCATCACCAGTAGCATATACACAGGGTCCCACTATGTAGCCCAGGCTAGCCCCTGATGTTCCTGCCTCACCTTCTCATTGGAATTCTTATTTTCCCCCCTTTGAGGAGGGGTGAAAATTTGACATAGGGTCACATATTGTATTTTAGTCTGGCCTAGAACTCACTATGTAACCCAGCAATCCTCCTGCCTTGGGGCTCCGAATGGAGAGTGATTCCAAACTTGCTAGTTTTCAATTGGGATTCCTTTTCAGTTAACACACACACACACACACACACACACACACACACACACACACACACACACACACACCACTTGGCTACACTTGGCTTCTATCTGTGAGGACGCTGAAACATGCAGCCGAGTTTTCAACTCCGGGAACAGCTTCCCCCAGCTGTCGGCTTGGCGCTCAGTCACTTAGACAGACATACAGCTGACTGACTGATGAACCATCTCCCTCCTGCGTCTGATGTTTGGACACCAGGGCGGTGGGGTGAGTGGACTCCAGCCTTCCCTGTGGTTGCTTTGGAAGCTCAAGTTCTCATGAAAGCCACATAACCAGCCCAACCCGTGAAGCAGATCTCGCAACCCACATTGCCAACAGCCTACAGCGGCTTTCTGCCCAGAGCTCTGCAGCAGGGTTTGTCTTCAGCACCAGCAGCCCCTTGCAGCTTCTAGGGCTCGGTAACACTGTGACTCAGTGCCTCACCCCACCACCGTCTGATTCTAAGACTTCCATGGTTGGCACTTTTGCTGCCAAGGACTCCTCCAAGCCACCATGGTTGGAAGGATGCTTCCTCCCTTCTGCCCACACACCTCCACCCCATCCCTCCACTTGACAAACGTACGTACACACATGTACACACACACACACACACACACACACACACAATTTTTTTATTAAAAAAATACTAAAAATCTTGCTCTAATTAAAAAGTCTCAAACTAATATTTTTTTAAAGGAAAGAAGAAAGGCCAACAAAAGGCAGTAGCAGACAATGATGGATGAATGCAACACAAAAGAACGAGAGTAAAAGGTAATTATTTTCTAATTTCAACTATGATGGGTTTTTTTTGTTTTGTTTTTTTTTTTAGTTTTTTGTTTTAGTTTTTGTTTTTGTTATTGGGGGTGTTGTTGGTTTTTGTTTTGTTTTGTTTTCTTTTCTTTTCTTTTTTTTGTTTTTTGTTTTTTGTTTGTTTGTTTTGATTTTTTGAGACAGGGTTTCTCTATGTGGTCTTGGCTGTCCTAGACTCACTCTGTAGACCAGGCTGTCCTTGAACTCACAGCGATTCACCTGCCTCTGCCTCCCAAGTGCTGGGATTAAAGGCATGAGCCACCATGCCAGGCCTTTTCCTTTTTTCTTTCTTTCTTTCTTTCTTTCTTTCTTTCTTTCTTTTCTTTTTTTTTTTTTTTGTGAAATCCATAAAAAATGTAATTGATAGTGAAAGTTTAAAACTCTTCAGAATGACCTTTTTGTGTAGAAGTTCACTGAGACTCAGAGTTTGGGACTCGGCAGGTGCTTAACTAGCTACTATGATTCAACTATGTGGTGTTTTTGGGAGTTCATTAGAATAAAGTGATTTTCTTTTTAGACAAGATCTCACTATATAGCCCTGGCTGTCCTGGAACTGGCTACATAGACTAGGCTGGCCTTGAACCCATAGAAATCTGCCAGCTGCCTCCCAATTTGGGCTTTTAAAGGCATGAGCCACCATGCCCAGCATAGTAAGATGAGAAAGAAAGAAAGAAAGAAAGAAAGAAAGAAAGAAAGAAAGAAAGACTTCAGGGAAGTAATAGTGAATGCCTTTAATCCTCAGATTTGGGAAGCCAAGGTAGGTGGGTTTTTTTGTGAGTTCAAAGACAGCCTGGTCTACAGAGAAAGTTTTAGAACAGCCAAGGCTACACGGAGAAACTCTGTCTCAAAAAACAACAACAAATCCCCATTAGGGACTGGAAATCTGGTTCAGCAGATCAGAGCACTTGTTCTTACCGGGGACAGAGGATCAGTACCCAGCACTCAAATGGTGATTCACAGTCACCTTTAACTTCAGTCTCAAGAGATGTGATACACTCATCTGGCCTCTATGGTCACCAGGCATGTATATTGATGCATACATACGTGCAAAAAAAAAAAAACCCATATAAATGAAATACACCTCTTAACCAACAAGTAGACAACCAACTATGGTGTAAATCACCTTATTTTTCCAACATCCCCATAGGAAGGCCAGATGAACAACTCAGTGATTGAGAAGGGTGTGGCTGGCCTGAGTTTACATAAGTGTTAAAGAGCAAGGGGCCAAAACCAAGTCCAGAACTTAGCTCTGGCACTTGAAAGTGTCTTGTGGCTGGGCGGTGGTGGCGCACGCCTTTAGTTCCAGCACTCGGGAGGCAGAGGCAGGTGGATCTCTGTGAGTTCGAGGCCAGCCTGGTCGACAAAGCAAGTCTAGGACAGTCTATACAGAGAAAACCTCTCTAGAAAAACCAAAAAAAAAAAAAAAAATTAAATAAAAAGGGTCTTGTGGCACATCCTTCGTAAAGTGCAAGAACACAAAGCCGGGCAGGGTGGCATACAACCTGTAATGCATCATTCAGCAGGTAAAGGCAGCAAGCAAAGCAGAACCAGGGGTTCAAGGTCACCCTGGCTACACCGGCAGTTAGAGGTCAATCTAGGCTACATGAGACCCTGTCTCAATTTTCCCCCTGCACCCCCCAAAAGAAAGTGGCTTGTGATGAATGCAGCCACAAGTGTGAACCCCAAAACCACTGCTGAATTGAAGTTAAAAGTGTACTGTGTGATTCTATTTTTCTAGTGATGGCAGTGGTAGTGGTACTAGCAATGGAACCCAGGGTTGTCCCACCTCTTTTTACTGTGTTTTCTTTGAAATCACATCTAAATTGGGCCCCAGCTCGCCTTAAATTCATTCTGTGGCTCCAATAGGAATTTTTTTTTTAATCCACTTAATGGAGCAGCTGGAATGACGAGGTCATCACCACCAAGTGGCACAACTCAAGAGCCAATTCAAAAGCAGTTTCCTAGGGTTGAAGAGCAGCAGGCGGGAAATCTCCTGAATGACAGGCATGCCCTCGTCTGGGCCTGGTGAGGCACATCAGTGATGCAGGCACCTGCAAGGCTCAGGCAGGATGGCCACAAGTTCAAGACCAGCCTACCCTACATAGTGAGTAACTATGTATACTCTATACAGTAAGCCAGTAAGAGCCACACAAGTAGCATCATGCCTCAACCTTGGAATATAGCTCGCTTAGAATGTGTAAGGCCCGAGGTTCAATCCCCAGCACACTCAACTTTAAAAAAAAAATTTTTTTTTCTTTTGCACAATCCCTGCTGGGTATGGAAGGAAGGAATTCCCTAAGCACTGTTATTAACTTCTCTGTTTTCCTTCTGTGTGGCACTTACCACGTTCTGTTATTTTCTTTTTTACCATCTGCTTCTGCCACCAGAAAGCAAGCTCTACAAGAATAAGGACCCATCTGTCACCACACCCCCACAGGATCTACATCAATGCCTGGCACTCTGAGTAACAATGCTGAGTGAATGGAAAAGCTGGTGTCGCTACCTATGCTCCACAGCTATGAAAGCCAAGTCTGGCAACAGGCAAAGAAGCCGGCCTCCCTGGGCCACACAGATTGAAAGCAGCACGTTAAAATCTGAACGGGGCTCTTGCCTCTTACCCTCTTTCTCTCTCATCTGTCTCTCACCTGTCTCCCTCTTCCTCTCCCCTCCTCCCTTCCTCTCTCTCTCTCTCTCTCTCTCTCTCTCTCTCTCTCTCTCTCTCTCTCTCTCTCTCTGGGATACCCCTCTCCCTTTCCTTCTCTCCCCATGCTCACTTAATAAACTGCTATGTAGTAATTTAAAAAAATTTTTTTTGAACCAGGTCTCTGTTCTAACCACCCTGAGGATTTGCTCTTTTCATTTTCTTTGTTTTCTCTGTCAATTCACCTCACCGTCTTCAACACTTCCACCTGCCCCTGACTCAAGATGGCTCTCTCAGCAAAGACTTTAAATTTGATTTTTCACTTTAATTTTTCTCTTCCTCTAGCAAGAGGCTCCTGTGGCTTTTGCCTCCTTTTACACACATAGCAATACTGGGCCTAGGCACTGTTCAGATTCAAGAAGAGTCAGGTAGTCATTCCTGGCGCTGGTGCAATCCTGGGTTGCATGAATCATTTGTTATTTCAAAGTATGCTGACCTTGGCTTCCTTGGCATTCTGCCAGCCTGTTTCAACACCAGCTTGTTGGAGCAGACACAATTAGCGTTGCCACCATCCGTCACTGAGACAGTCACTGACATTCCTTGGTCTGGGTTCTGTCTTGGAATCTCCTGCACAGCAAGGGGAGGGGGGCGGTTTTCCCAGATGGCTGCACCAAAGCATGTAGCTAATGGAAATTGGGAAACGTGATCTACATGGAATTTAGCACCATGACCCTATTGTTCTCCGAGGCAACTGAAAAGATAGTTCTATGCCTCCTTCAGACTTTAGGTGATGTTCATTCTAAGGGCATGCATGGTTCACTCTTTTTCCAAACTCAGTATACTCATGACTTAGAAATGATAAATCTGGGCATGGCGGTCTATGTCTGCAATGTCAGAATGCACGAAGAGGGAGGCAAGAGGGTCAGAAGCCCAAAGCCAACCTTGGCTACATAGAAAGTCTGAGGCCTGACTGGGTTCACATGTGACCTTGCCTCAAAAAGTGAAGAAGAAGTTGGGGAGCAGAGGGAGGGAGGGATGAAAGAAGAATGGCTGACTCCTAAACAAACAAACAAACAAACAAACAAAAGCAAAGACAACTTAGTAACAACATTACTTAAAAAGAGCAATATACAAAAAAAAAAAGTATAAATAGGAGCTATACAATGTAGCTTTATTCACAATGGTTGTTGTTTCTATTTTGCCAACGTATATAGACTTTTAAATTTTCTAGAAGAACCTTTTGCGTAGTATATAGGTTTATTTTGGTTGGTTGGTTGACTTTCTGAGACAGGGCTTCTCTATGTAGTTCTGACAGGCTGGAATTCCCAGAGATCCACCCGCCCTTGTTTCTGGGTGCTGGGATTAAAGGCATGTACCTCCATGCCTTTCAAAACAGTTATGATGTCATATTTTCTATGATTCTAATATACAGACAAGGACACAGTACTCCCATGAATTCATCTTTTTGTTGCTGTTGAACTTAGTGTTTGTTTGTTTGTTTGTTTGTTTGTTTTTGACATAAACTCTTCCTTTGTGGACTAGGCTTGCGTCAAGCTTGAGATTCCCCTGACTTGCCCTAGGTGGGATTCTAGGGCTGTGCCACCCCACCTGATAGAAACTCACAATATTTGTTCTGAGAAGAATTAAAATATGGTTCTATCTTCTTTTTGCTTGGCCTTGTAGCAGAAAACCAGGCAATGAGAGAAAAGCATTGTTATCGAATCTAACCTGAGGCCAGATGACAGAGTAGGCAGAGTGGGTTTAGAGGCAGCAGACACCGCAGAGAAGACCCTGTCCTCTTATATTTTTGAGTGTGAGCCTAGGCTTTAGTGGCTGAGCCATCTCTCCAGCCCCACCATGTTCGGAATAACAACCAACAACAAAAAGCTGGGCAGGTGGCACTAGTCTGTACCGCCAGCATTGAAGACCCGGCCTGGACTAAATAATGACATCCTAGCTGAACAGACAAAAGAAAGCCAGCCATGAGCAAATACAACCACACTTGGGAGATACCTCAGCCCAAGCTGCCAGCTCTTCTGTTTTGGACCCACAGCTACAAAGCCTCTTAGAGTTTCCATTTCTCTCTGTTTTGTTTCAAGACAGAATCTCCCTCTGCAATCCAGAATGGCCTGGACCTCACTATGAAGGCCAGGTTAGCCTCAAACTTTGGGCAATCCCCTGCCTCAGTACTGAGTTATCAGGATTACAGGTGTACATCACCATATGTGGCTACCTGCCCCATCTTTAAAAGTGTTTTTTTGCCAGGCGTATTGGTATATGCCTTGAGTCCAAGTACTCAGAAGGCAGAGACAGGTGGATCTCTGTGAGTTCAAAGCCAGTCTGGTCTACAAAGCAAGTGCCAGGACTATTACACAGAAAAATCCTGTACCAAAAAAACCAGAAAATAGCTGGATGTGGTAGCACACACCTTTAATCCCAGCACTCAGGAGGCAGAGGCAGGCAGATAGCTGTGAGTTTGAGGCCAGCCTGGTCTACAAAGTGAAGCTAGGACCCAGTCTCGAAAAACCAAAAGAAAAAAAGAAAAGAAAAACCAGGGGAAAAAAAATGAAGCATTTTCTTTCCTCTAGTCTCACAAAGCCTCTGAATATAAAATTGTCATTTTATTCAATAGCTATTTTTGGGTGCCTCATATGTATGAGATAGAGTCTTCGTGCTATGTGAAATAAGTCCAAAGCTGCTGCTTCATGGAGCTTAGAACATGGGCAAGAATTTTGATTTCTAGGGGTGTAGTTCAGGAGGGGAGCAGTTCCTTGACCTTCGAGATGTCCTGGGCTCCATCCTCCACACAACAAGATTATATATATATATATCAAGATTATATATATATTAATATATATATAATATATAACAAACCTATTGAATACCTACACATATCCACATATATGATGACCCCAACTATTGTAGGGAAAATGAGGGGACAGGTACTATTATAGAGTGGTGATGGGTAGCGTGCTCCTCATTTACACAGGCAGTAGGGAAGAGGAGTCAAAGGCTTCTAAGATGTTGGAATTTTGAGAACATATGAGAAGGAAGTTTGGGAACAAGATACAGAAATAAACACAGGAAAAAGACGCAATACAGCTCGGTGGCAGAACACTTGCCTCGTATGCACATGACCCTTCAGAGTTCCATTCCCAGCAAGGAAACAAAGGGAAGAGGCAGGGAGGTGTGCTAGTGTGCCTGTTTGTGTGCTAGTGTGCCTGTTTGTGTGCTAGTGTGCCTGTTTGTGTGCTAGTGTGCCTGTTTGTGTGCTAGTGTGCCTGTATGTGTGCTAGTGTGCCTGTATGTGTGCTAGTGTGCCTGTATGTGTGCTAGTGTGCCTGTTTGTGTGCTAGTGTGCCTGTATGTGTGCTAGTGTGCCTGTTTGTGTGCTAGTGTGCCTGTTTGTGTGCTAGTGTGCCTGTATGTGTGCTAGTGTGCCTGTATGTGTGTTAGTGTGCCTGTTTGTGTGCTAGTGTGCCTGTATGTGTGCTAGTGTGCCTGTTTGTGTGCTAGTGTGCCTGTTTGTGTGCTAGTGTGCCTGTATGTGTGCTAGTGTGCCTGTTTGTGTGCTAGTGTGCCTGTATGTGTGCTAGTGTGCCTGTTTGTGTGCTAGTGTGCCTGTATGTGTGTTAGTGTGCCTGTTTGTGTGCTAGTGTGCCTGTTTGTGTGCTAGTGTGCCTGTATGTGTGCTAGTGTGCCTGTTTGTGTGCAAAGAGAATGTAACCCAGGTACAATCTGATGTCAGAGACAGCAGCAACCTCAAAGTAAGGGATTCAGGACCATGTGTATGGCTCGGTGGATGAGGGTGCCTCTTGATGGGCCTGAATTTGATCCATGGGACCCACACAGTAGAGGGAAAGAACTGCTCCAGGAAATTTTCCTTAGGCCTCCACATGCAGGCTGTGGCTTGCACACACGACACATACCCGCACACACAAAATAAATTTAAAATATGTAATTAAAGAAACTGAAGCTAGTTACGTGAGTTAAATGAATGCCAGCAATAGCAGTAAAAGCCAGAACTGTGCACACACTAAGTCAGCCCAGCACTGAAAATCACACTTGGTGAATAGCGCCAGATACAAAGGGATGGGTAATCACATGACGCCATTCAGGAAGCTCATCTTAATTCAACCTAACTCTTAATTATGGAAAAGGCTGTGAGTAGCTGTAGAGTAATCCCACTTCTCTGTGCCATTCCTGAGACAGCGGCATCCCGGAGCCTGGCATCAGCTGAAGAGAATGTGGGGATGGGTGCTCTCTTTCCAGAATCTCCACCCAGGAGGCCAACATCACAGAGGTGCTGTTGCTCGCCTCGCTTTGTGTGCTGGCTTCTGGCAGCCTCTCGGGAAAGCCGCCACCCTCCCCATCCCCCCACCCCCACCCCAGGCCACCCTCATGTTCTCCACAGCTTCTGAAAGGTGATGGGTAACAGTTCTAGTCAGCTTCCGGTACCAGGGGCAGTAGGACTTCACACATGCTAGTTGACATTTCAGGACTCACCACTACCAAGGACAAGGGACCACGATGCCTGGCAGAAGGAAGTTTGGTAGCTGGCATTCCACCAACTGTGACATCACCTCGCTCACCCACCAGCCTCCCAGCTGTCTCCCAGCATTCCATTACTGCTCACATCAGTGTGGTTAAGCACACCTTGATTTCTTGTCCACATTCCTGCCTCACAAGGCCTTCTCAGTAGAGCTGAATGTCAATTTTCCATCTGCTCTTTCAAAACCAAAGTAAATTCCAGTCTAGGTGCCTGGAGGGAGGTAACTCGGAACTGTCATCTCAGCGGCTGGGCCAGAAGGACTGTGACTCCCAGTTTGGGCTTCATAACAAAACTCTACTTCAAAAGACCAAACAAACTAAAATTAAGGGTTTTTTTTCTTTTTAATGAAATCAATTCTCTGACTTTTTCCATTGATTTTCATTTTGGAAATGGCTGGAAATTTTAACTTTTTTTTTTTTAACTTAAAAGCAAGGTGAGTGTGGTAGCACACACCTTTAATCCCAGCACTGGGAAGCAAAGGCAGGCAGATCATTGTGAGTTCGAGGCCAGCCTGGTCTACAAAGTGAGTCCAGGGCAGCCAGGGCTGTTAATACAGAGAAATCCTGTCTCAAAAAACAAACCAAAACATTAACAAATAAAAAGAGCAATTATAATTATATTCTAATGATTATTATAATGAAGTATAATTATAGCTAGGTGATGGTGCCACGCCCCTCTCATCTTAGCACTTGGGAGGCAGAGGAAGTCGGATCTCTATGAGTTCGAGGCCAGCCTGGTCTACAGCAAGTCCCAGGACAGCCAGGGCTACACAGAGAAACCCTCTCTTGAACAAACAAACAAAATAAAACCAATAAAAAGTACACGTTAGTATAAACTACTGGTAAACCATGGCTCAGCAGTCAGGAATACTCAGTGCTCTTGAAAAGGACCCAGGTTTGGTTCCTGGCACCCACATGGAGATTCACAAACCTCTATAACTCCTGTTCCAGGGGACCTGACCCCCTCTTTAGGCCACGCATACTTTGTACGCATATATTTAAGCAAAAACTCATATACATGAAACAAAAAAATCTTGAAAACTAAGATACTGTTACACATGACAACCTGGCTGCATTCACAAACAGCGCGTTCAGACCAAATGATGCCTTTGTGTGTGAGAGAGATGTGTATCCTAGGCCGATCTCAAATTAACGGAGGATGACCTCGAACTCCTGATACTCCTTCCTTCACCTGCTGAGTGCTAGGATTATGAGCAGAAGCTGACAGGATCCTGAGGGTGCTGGGGATGAAATCCAAGGGCTTCATGCACACGATAAGCAAGCCCTCTACCAACTGATCCCACTTTGTGGGAATTTTAGGAACACACAAAGATCATCTCAGGCAAGAGAGTCACTGTCAGGATGACTGGAGTGGGAAGGGGCAGAGTCCGCAGAGGGTCTGGGAAGATCGGCAAGCTTTCTCTGAGGGCAGATGCACAGTTGGACCCTCCTGTCAATATTACGACTTCAGTTGTAGTGTGTGACTGCAATCAGCACTTTGAGGGCAGAGGCCAGAGGACAGCTGGACTCCACAGTGACATCCTGTCTTCAAAAGAGAGGATGCAGGGGCTGCTCAGCCATTCAGAGTGCTTTCTGTTGTTGTGTCAAAGGATCGGAGTTTGGTCCTCCGCCCCCAAGTCAGGCAGATCTGTAAGTTCAGTTCCAGGGGACTCAGTGTCTTCTTCTCCAAGAAGTACCAAACACATGTGGTATAAACACAATAAAGAAGTCTTTAAAATAGAAAAAGGGGGCCAGGGGTGGTGGCGCACGCCTTTAATCCCACCACCTGGGAGGCAGAGGCAGGCAGATCTCTGTGAGTTCAAGGCCAGCCTGGTCTACAAAATGAGTCCAGGACAGCCAAGGTTACACAGAGAAACCCTGTCTTGAAAAACCCCAAAAAAAACAAAAATTAAAAAAATAAAAGAAAAAATAGAAAAAGGATCCCAGCACTAGGGAGGCAGAGGCAGGTGGAACGTTGTGAGTTCGGGGCCAGCCTGGTCTGCAAAGTGAGTCCAGGACAGCCAAGGCTACACAGGGAAACCCTGTCTCGAAAACCAAAAGAAAAAAAGAAAAAGGAAAAGGAAAAAAAAAGTAAGTGCTAGCTCAATAGTAGAGTGCTTGCCTACAATTAACAAGGCCCTTGGTCTGGGTCACAGCAACACACACACACACACACACACACACAAAAGAAGCTCTGGACAACTAACTTATGTTTTGAACACAGTATTATTTTTGTTTGTTTATTTGTTTGTTTTTTCCTATGTATAGCCCTGGCTCTTCTGGAACTCACTCTGAAGTCAAGGCTGGCCTCAAACCCAGGGAGATTCACCTGTTTCCCGAGTGCTGGGATTTGCGGTGCGTACCACCAGTGCCTGGCTTTGAACACAATGGTGAACGCATAATAAATGTAAAAGTCCTATTTGTTTAGAGGCTGTGGCTCACTTTGTAGATCTGACTGGCCTAGAACTCCCTGTGTAGACCAGGCTTGCCTTAAACTCACAGAAAACTGCCTGACTCTGCCTCTTGAGTGTTGGAATTAAAGGTCTGAGCTACCGTGTCTAACCCTTTTCTCTTTCCAAAGTAGGACTTGGTGGCATATACCTATAATCCCAGCACTTCGGAGGCAGAATCAGGGATCAGTAACGCAAGACCACTCTCCACTATACATTAAAACCAACCTAGGCTGGGTGTGAAAAACAAAAAAAAAATAAAAATAAAATAAAATAATAAAAAAGGACCAACCTGGGCAACATGAGATTGGGGTGGGGGCTGGGGGTGAGGAAGGAGGAATTATTTTCAATGACTTCGTTTTGTTTTTGTTTGTGCTGCAACGCACCATGGTGTATGTCCTTCTGCCAGGAGTCTTCACTTGCCTTCAGGACTGTGCACAGGTTCACTCTAGTAATAAAGAATACCGAGTGTGGGCAGGATCCACAGCACAGAAAAGCCTTGGACCACACCTCTTCAGATAGGCCAGGTGAGAGCAGAGTGCCTCGAAGAACCTTTAAAGGAAGAAGGACCTTCTTCACCTTGAAAAAGTTCTAGAAGAAGAGGCAAACGGATGCCCAGGAAAGACACTCCGTGTGAGCATAGCCTTTCGAGAGCAGTCAAGCAGCTGGAGGGGTCTCTGAACTCTTTGGGTGTCTGTTTCTCCACCAGCAAAATGTCTCTCCTGGACATCTTCTCAGCCAGGGTTATCAAATGAAGACAGATAACAGCCAGGGCAAAACACTGACATCAACGGAACATGGCTCATTGTTTTGTTTTCTTTCTGTTCGTTGCTTCCTTGTTTGTTCATTTGTTTGTTTGCAGTGAGGACTCTGGCTGGCCTGTGGCTCATATTGGCCCTGAACTTGCAGAGTTCCCTTTGCCTCAACTTCCTGAGTTGTTAGATTACAGGTACAAGCCACTACACTTGGCTGCCTGAACACCTTTAAGAATAAAATAAGGGACGGTGAGAAACTCTTCTTTTCTGTCCAAACTACTTAGCTCATAAGGGCCCACATTTCCCAAATCTCTGCACCCCCCCCCCCAACCCCTTTTTGCTGATTAGCTAATAGAGTCAGGTTGTAAAATCCAAGTCCCACCCCTGGGATGAGAGGCAGTCACCCCCTACCACAGGGATAAAAGACAGACACCATCTTGGCTGACTGTGCTCACTAGCCCAGTTTGGATTCTGGAGAACCCATTTTGTAAAAAGAAAATGCCTTGCAAAGTTACTCTTGCTTTGTTCCTTTGGGAAACACCAAGTTTATCCTTTTCCCACAAGGCTCAGCAGATAAAGTGTGGGTAAGTTCTAACCCAGAACCCACTTAAAGATGAAAGGAGAGCACTAACTCTACCAGTTGTCCCCTGAACTCAGCCTGTGTACACACACACACACACACACACACACACACACACACACACACACACACACCATAAAACACAAATAATAAGAATAAGCATAATTTAAAGAAAATAAGTATAGCTTGGGCATGTCTGAGTTCATTCTGGACTAAGCAGCAAGAACCAGTCTTGAAAAGCACAAAACAGGCCAGCCTTGGTGACACAAACCTTTAATCCCAGCACTAAAGATGCAGAGACAGGAGGATTTCTGTGAGTTCAAAGCTAGCATACCCTACATAGTAAATTCCAGAACAGACAGGGCTATGTAGAGAGAGGTCTAGTCTCAAAACAAAAACAAATAAAAAATGTGAAACAAAACAAAAGCTACCTCCTTCTGGGGGGGGAGGGGGAAGAACTGCAGCACATCCTGGGATCTTTCCTCTAAGAAAGAAGTCCCAACTATTCGTCTGTCTCACACAAAGCACAGCATGGTGGGTCAAAGGATGGTGTGGCTACGGGAGCTGCTACTCCTCCATGGGGGGAGCCTGTCTGGGTCAAGAGTTGGGTCGAGACAAGTCCAAACCCCAGAAATTTCACCCTGAGATGTGCAGGAGTAGGAATGCTCCCTCCGTGTTCCAAGGCTGCAGGCCCCAGCACACATAGCCCTGCGCCTCTGCCTTTGTCCTCCTGAGGAGGTCCCATAGCCTGGCGACCAGGTTAAACTTCCTTTCCTCTTACAAGATAATTTCTAGCAGCACATCAAATAGCCTCTCTATCCCCCACCCCCGCAATGAAACAAGCTGTCTCACTGAAGCTGTCTCTGAGAAGTCTGATTCTTGCTGACCTAGATCCTGCACTTCATTCACCCATGCCCAGCTAGGCTTCCCTCCCTCCAGGCCAGCTCGACCAGTGGGTCTCAAGGAGCCTTGAATGCCAGGAGGAAGAAGCAAACCCAGGTGGCATAGGGTTTAATCAACAGTACTACCTAAAACCAGGTGTGGTGGTTCAAGCCCATAACCGCAGCAGCATTCTGAAGTGGCTTCAAGAGAGTCAAGAGTTCTGGGCTGGAGCGATGGCTCAGCGGTTAAGAGCACTGGCTGCTCTTCTGAGAGGTCCTGAGTTCAATTCCCAGAAACCACACTGGTGGCTCACACCCATCTATAATGAGAGCTGATGGCCTCTCTTGGCATGTAGGTGTTCAAGCAGATAGAGCATGCAAACACATTAAGTAATTAAAGAGAGAGAGAGAGAGAAAGAGAGAGAGAGTCAAGGGTTCAATGCCTGGACTACTTAATAAAGTTGAAGCCACTATATGAGACTCTACCTCAAAAGGAAATAAAAAGGACGTGATAGTATATGCCTGTAGCAGTGGAAAAAGAAGGGCAGGCAAATCCCTACAAGTTACGAGTTACAGGCCAACCAGGGCTACATAATGAGACCCTATCTCAAAATCAAAAACCTTAAGCAGTGGTGACACGGCCCTTTAATCCCAGCCCTTACGGAGGCAAAGGCAGGTCTCTATGACTTAGATTCACTGTGGACATCCTCCTCTTACCTGCAATGATCCTTGATTTACAGGAAAATAAAGCTGTTTTTAAATGTGTCTACAGGTCTGAGAGATGGCTCAGTGGGTAAGATGTTTGCTGGGCAGGCATGGGGAGCTACATTCAAACCCTCAGTACCTAAGCCTAAGCAGAAGCCAGGCTGAGGGTGGTAGAGACAGGAGGCTCCTGGAGACTTGCTGGCTGGCTGACAGCTTCGCTCCGGGTTCAGGGAGAGTCTGTCCCAAGGAACTAAGGCAAAGCATGATAAAAATGGACACTAGATGTCCTTTGCTGTCACAAACACCACACACAAACACACACACACACACACACACACACACACACACACACACACACACACTCACGATAGAAAGAAGAGTTGAGTAGCTGGGCAGTGCTGGGGCACACCTTTAATCCCAGCAGTAGGGGTAAAGGTGGCAAAGGCAGGTAGATCTCCGAGTCCTAGGCAAGCCTACACAGTGAGTTCCAGGACAGGGCTACCCTGATAAGGTGTTTATGAGATTTTTGAATATGCTTTTTTTTTTCCTCCAAAGCAGAATTTTCAGCTCTTGTCTGTTGACATTTTGAGCCAGATTATTCTTTGTTGTGTCATGCTGTCCTCTGCTCTCTACCTGGGAGGCTTCAGCCATCCCTCCTCTCAGAGACAACGACAGAAAATGGCTCTACTTCAGGACACCGCCATATGCCACCAGGGAGAGGAACTAAATGCACCCCCCCCCCTCCCAGAGGAAGGGATGATACTTTAAATAGAAAGTTGCAGCCTGGTGTGGGGGAGGTGCCCTGAGCCCCAGTGCAGGGAGGCAGAAGTAGGTCAGGAGTAAGAGAGCCATCTGAAATATATGAGTCCAACCTCAAAGAGTCAAAAGACACACACACACACACACACACACACACACACACACACACACACACACACACACACACCCCAATCCTCTCTCTGAAGCTACAAGGTTTGCTCAGGTGTGATCCACCCACCAGCCTCAGCCACAGGAAGACACATATCCTCCTATGAAGACACATCCCTTTCTATCCCACAGTTAGTGCTACTTTACATTTACTTTTTAATTTGTATCCATGTATGTATGAGAATGTGCAGGCACCTTTGGGGGCCGAAAGAGTGCAGCATCAGATCCTCTGGAGCTGGAGTTCCAAGCTAGCTGTGAACCCCAAGGCATGGCTGCTGGGAGCCAAACTCATGCCCTTTGGAAGGCCAATTGGAGCTCTTAACCACTGAGCCATCTCTCCAGCCATCATCAGCATCATCACGACTGTATGTGTATGCATTAAGGAGGAGGACACATATGCAAGGGCACAAATATGGAGTCAGTTATTTTCTTCCACCTTTACGTGGATCCCAAGATCAAATTCCCGCACTTCCCCTCATTCGTAAATGACACTCCTGCAAGAAGGGTCAGTCACGGGCCAGTAAGATGACTCAGTAGGTAAAAATGTTTGCCGAGCAAAACTAAAAGTAAAAGAGGAGTAGCTCCACAAAGTTGTCCTTCACCACACACACACACACACACACACACACATACACACACACACACACTGATTTTTTGAAGGATCCGTAATGGCTTTTGTCTTACAGTAGGTTTATTATGTTTAATTAAGGAGCCTCGGCATTTCATACTACACGCACTTGAGCTTCTCTCTTTTTAATTTGTTGGTGTGGTTTGTTTTGCTTCAGGTAGGGTCCCGTGTGGCTCAGGCCGGCTTTGCAATTGGTATGTAGACTAGGCTCACCTCAAACTTATGATGCTCTTCCTGTGTCTAACCTCAAGGGTTATAATTACCAAGACACACACACACACACACACACACACACACACACACACACACACACACACTCGCACTCTTTCATTACATTAAAAAAAATCTCATCAACACCTGTGGGTACCTATAAGTGGCCTGTATGGGGAGAAAGGGGGCCACTTCATGAAATTGTTAAGATACAGCCAAGCTGAGAGGCCACGGTGGCTGAAGTGGGTCATTTCCTCCACCTTCTCGTCTTTAGCTCATTCGCTCCGTCTATAACCTCCTCACAGAATCCAGTCAGTCATTCTAAACATAGTAGAAAATTATACTTTGGGGTAAGCCACTAATGCCAGCACTTCCCAAGCTGAGACTGTGAGGTCTTGAGTTCATAGTCAGCCTGGATTAAAACAAACAAATAAGGCTGGGAAAGGTGGTGCACCCCTTCAATTACAGTACTCAGGAGGCAGAGACAGGAGGATCTTTGTGAGGTCAAGGCAAGCCTGGTCCACAAATGCAGTTCCAGGACAGTTAGGGCTACATAGAGAGAGCCCCCTATCTCAGAAAGTAATAAAATCGCATATTGTGAGACCAAAACGAGAAAGATATTGCAGGTTAAGTGTTCTGTTTTCAGTTAAGAATAAGTTCCTCACCAGGCATGCTTTAATCCAGCCCTCAGGAGGCAGAGGCGGGTGGATTACTGTGAGTTCTAGGCCAACCTCGTCTACAGAGTGAATCTAGGATAGCCAAAGCTACACGGAGAAACCTTGTCTCAAAAAACCAAAATAATAATATATTCGGTTTATATGAACACTCTGTACCTCAAGATTTATAACATTATTGTGCATGGTTTTAAAAAATCTGTGAAATGCCGGGCAGTGGTGGCGCACACCTTTAATCCCAGCACTCGGAGGCAGAGGCAGGCGGATCGCTGTGAGTTCGAGGCCAACCTGGTCTACAAAGTGAGTCCAGGACAGGCAAGGCTACACAGAAAAACCCTGTCTTGAAAAACAAAACAAAAGAAACAAACAAACAAATCTGTGAAAGGGCTGGAGAGATGGCTCAGCAGTTAAGAGCACTGTCTGCTCTTCAAGAGGTCGTGAGTTGAATTCCCAGCAACCACATGGTGGCTCACAGCCATCTATAATGTGATCTGATGCGCTCTTCTGGACTGCAGGTATACATACGTACAGGCAGAGCACTGTACACATGATCATAAATAAATAGTTTTTAAATTTGTGGAAAAAAGATAATTTAAAACTCACAACACAGGGTTGAGACATAAAAAGGTCTATGCATAGATAATCTTAAAGGGACCATGTCACCAGAACATGGAGAAGTATGCTGAATGCTTACAGCATTGGGAAGGGTCGCAGCATTGGGAAGGTGGAGTACTAGTGGCTTGGAGAATGTCTCTCCTTACCTAAGGTCTACTCAGGCTTAAGAATGTATGTTTGGGAAAAAAAAAAAAAGAAGAATGTATGTTTGGCCTCCCTGTCTTAGCATGCTTTGTTAAGCTTTGTTAAGTTTTAGTTATTTTGATAAACTGAATCATATAAGAGTGATGTAATGACATATGATAAAAGGATCAGGAAAGTTCCCAGTCTATCTGTGGACTGTGTTGATGAGTTTAAGGTTTTATTTTGATACTAGAAATTGATATTTTTAAGGCTCAAACTTAACAAAGATAAAGCTATAAAATCCTAATCTTATAAAAGCTACTAAGTTACTGTGAACTGTTAAAGATGATTATGACATGAAAGTTATTTGGTCAGTCACCTTCTTTAATGAGCTAAGTACTAATGTAATTAATTACAGAAATTAGCCTTCTTTAGCCTTCTGTATATTTTCAAGGTAAAGTCTAAGCAAGTACCTAAAAACAAGCAATGCTATTGTTTAGCTCAGATAGATAATGGTCCTCAAACTCGTCAGAGATCTGCTGAAAAAGACATTTAAAATATTTAATGGAAAAAGTTTACAATCACAGAGGCCCTGGCTCATAGCATGGACCCCCAAAGTCCTCAAAGAAGATGATGAGGCACAACAGCAACCACTCTCCTTGATTGTGGTAACACTAACCACGGGACCAGAGTACCCCAAATGCCTCCCCTGCCACCAGGACCATGCTCAAACTGTGGACAAACAGGATGATTGGCTCCCTTTGCATAGACAAAGTAGGGTCAGTTCCTGAAGTTCCTCCCCCACAGGAAGTTTCTCAAGTCCCCTAGGTCTGGAGGCCAAAGATTGATGCTGCCCTGGGACCTCTGTCCCCAGCTAAGCCTAGGAGAGCACAAGTGCCTGGGATGTCTAAGTAATGGGTAAGTCTCTGTCATTTAAATAGATACATAGTCCATTTGGGTTATATTTTCTGCTATGATTTATCTCTGATGGCATTGATGGCTAGGCTAACTGTAGCTTGGTCAACTCAGCAGCAACAGGCAACCAGATTCTTCTCCAAGGCTGCATTAGTTCATTTCATATGCAAAAATCAAGCCTAGCTTTTTCTAGAGCTACTAGATCTCTTGTTAAGAGAAGGCGGGCAGGTTTGCCTTATAACAGGTTTCAGATGTAGCCTCTTATTGTCCCTTTATTATAAAGAACTTGCTTCACAATGACCGTTCTCAGTAAATGATTAGATGGAAAGAAAAAAGCGTAAAGTCTATGTAGGTTCTGAGGGTCTAAGAAAGTGTTCTAAAGGTATATAAAGGTCTGACGATATGAAAGCTTAAGAAAGTTCTGAGGGTCTAAGAAAATGATTTAAGATGTACAAATGCAAGTTGTAAAGGTATAAGAAAGTGATTTTTAAAAAATTTTTTAAAGTGATTTATGGTATATGAAAAATAGTAGATGTTTTAGACTTCTTTCCCTTTCTATGCTACTGTTATACTAAGATTTCAAAGGACTAGTGTTTCAACATTGACCAATGGAGTTCTGATAAGCTGGTAATGCTGCTTTTTCTACAGTGTGGATTTCAGTACAGATTAATGCTAATACATCTAAATCTTGTATCTCCTTTTGTAAACGGAAAAAGAAAAAAGAAAAAAATCATGGAAGCTTCAGGAAATAATAAGATCAGGCTCCCACAGGTCAAATGGACTTCAGAGAAGTACAGCCTAAGTTTCCCCTGTCTGTTCCTAAGGATGGGAGCTATCCTGTCATAGAACTCCTCCTATGACCCAGTGACTAGGTCTGTAGGCCTGACGGTTTTCGTAAACTTTAACTTATATCCCTAGTGTTTATCGATCTCAGCAGATCTCCGCTTGGCTGACAGACACCATCCAGAAAAAGAAGAAGACCCATCTGTTTGTCCTATGGTTGTTTTACCCATCTGCACCAGATGTGCTTGATCACATGTGGGCAGGAGATACACTTGCCCGTGATTGGATATAGACTGGCGGTATGTAGGCAGAAAATGCATGAGTATAAATGCTTGCTTCCAGTTGGACCTGATGCCAAATGCAATGGATTATAGGATTTGCCCTTTTTAAGCCCCTGCAAAAGAGGACTTGTGGCCATTTTCCTGGGAACCCAGGTATGGACTTGGCCAGAATCCATCCACCTGGCCAGTATTTAATTTTTCTTCAAATTTGGCTTAAGACTGTGGTAGTGGTCTTATTGTTAACAGTGATCACAATCAAATTAGCTAGAATGAGGCTTCTGGGTAATTCCTAATGGAAATGTTGGATAGGGAAATAAAGGAAAAACAAGATATCTAAGATCAAGGCTTGTGTTTATTTGGGTTTTGTTGGGGTTTGATGTGTGTGTTTGCATGTGAGATCAATACTGAACCCTGAGAGTACCTTGTGACTAGCTATTTCTCCAGGATAGGGAATTATTTTTCAAGACCAGAAAAAGAGTTTCAGATCCCAGAGGAACCATGCAAAGACCAGACATGGAAAACAAAACAAAACAAACAACAACAAAAACCTGTTCAACAAGGCCCAGTGACACAGAATATGGACCCAGGAAAGGGGAAACTTATGGATCAGAAGTTGACAAGGTCAAACAGGTACTGGTGGCCCACACCTTTAATCCCAGCACTCGGGAGGCAGAGTCAGGAGAATCACTGTGAGTTCGAGGCCAACCTGGTCTACCAAGCCAGTCCAGGACAATCAAGGCTACACAGAGAAACCCTGTCTTAGAAGAAGAAGAAAAAAAAAGAAGTCAGCAAGGTCAAAACTGTATTTTCCTTATCACTCTGACTGTGTCACACAAGCCAAGTGGCACTGATGCAACCTTACCAGGCACAGTTCAAAAAACTCTAGGCTGGATCCTGTAAAACAAGTTTGTTTGTTACACACTGACTTCCCCCATTTCCTTTGTAGCTGTAGTTTACACTGGTCCATAAAGTGTAAAGGCCAGATCTTGTCTAAGTTCCCAGGACTGCTTTCTTTCAATGGCCCCCAGGAAACTAAGTCTTCCCAGACTTTTTTTTCCCCCCAGCTTCCTGTCCTCCCACTGGCTCAGGAGCCATTGGCAAAGGTAGAGTCATCTGTCTTTTGTAGCTTGCTCAAATTAAGCATAAAGACAAGCTAGAAAAAGGCCACAGATTGTGTGGGAAGCCTTGTCAGACCCAATTAGGCCAGCTTAAAGAAAAGATAGCAATCTGAACACTGGAGAGCCCTGGCACACACTTCCACTCCTCTGGGATCCCAAGTCTCCACTAGGCCACACACGCCCCTCCCCCAATGCAGAGGCCCCAGGCAAAGGAGGGCGGGCTCTGGCTGGCCCAGCGTCAAGTCTTCAAAAGTGCTTTCAGTTTCTCTTCACAGCTAGAAACCCTTACCCCACCCAGCCCCAGTCTGCCAAAAGCTCTAAGTCAGGATGACACTTCCTCCAGGAAGTAACCTTCCGGACTACAGTCCCCCGAGTTCCCCAACTCCCAGCCCTACTACACTCCAAGAAGGCGTCACTGGGCTCCATGGTAACTGGTTCAGCACCCTTACATACACACTCCCAACAGGTCCTGGTGTGGTAAGGCCAGCGCCTGGCTCAATGCCTGGCTCCCGTTTAGAATCCCTCATAACATTGACTGAATAAATCAGCAAACAAGAATGCACACTTGCAGGCCGGTGAGATGGCTCAGGAGGTAAAGCGCTCACGTCAAAAGCTTGACAACCTGAGCTCAAATCCCAGAACTGACCTCAACATAGGTACTCTGACAAACGCATACCCACTATTAGGATGTATGTGGCGGGGCTGTACGGAAATCACTCCCCGTGGTATATCCACTTAAGAGCTTTATTACAGTAAGGGAATGCAGAGACAGCCTCTGGAGACGGGTCTCCATGAGGGTCGCATGCACAGAAAGTGCACACGCATGTGCAGGTGTACACTTGGGGGGGAGATTCCCTTTATAGGTCGACCAAGCGCATGCGCAGAAGGTGCACATTTGTGGCTTAGGGGACCCGAATCCTGCCTGGCGGTAACGTGTTTCCAATAACGTGCTTCTGGAGTGGTTTTGGTGTGGCATGTTTTCCTATGGTCATCAGGGCCTTTAGGGGTGGCTGTATCGCTGCCTCTTTACCAACACCTATACACCACATACACACTGAACTCCCATATTTTCAGAGTTTCTCAAAAAACAGAAAGGGCTTGAACGGTAGGTTTTTTTCTTTCCTATGAGAATGTCAGGAAATATGGCCAAGAAACACTAGAATTATACACTTGAAGTTATGTTTCACTAATGAGTAGTTTAAATCATTGGGGGGGGGGGAAGGTCAAGGCCAGTGGAGGAGCATGGTGGTAGGGCTGTGATCCTAGGCAGAGAGGAGTTCAGGGCCATCCTGAATTTGTTTGTTTGTTTTTTGTCTTTTGCAAGACAGGGTCTCTCTGTGTAGTGTGGCTGTCCTAGACTCACTTTGCAGACCAGGCTGGCCTGGAACTCGCAGTAATCCGCCTGCCTCTGCCTCCCCTGGTGCTGGGATTAAAGGTGTGCACCACCACACGTGGCTGCCATCCTAGATTTTATAGGAAGACCTGGGGAAAGTTTAAAAAGAATGCAATGCGGACAACAACCTCGGGAAGGGGCTGGGCGTGGGGGGGGGGGGGATGCACACCTTTAATCCCAGCACTCAAAAGAACCCAGAGCAGCTGCCGGAGCCAAGCCTATGAAGTCCTTGAACTTGCTCTGAGTTGTGCCTGCCACTCTGTAGCCCTTGTGCCTGCATGCTACACCAGAGTTCCTTAGTGTGTAGTGTTGGAGTGGAGCCTTTCCCATTTCTGAGACTCAGACTCACGATTCATCTTTTTTGCACTCCTTAGGATATACCATGTGACTTTAGTATTTTCACAGCTCCCCTGCAGATTTCAAAAGTACTAATAGGCTTGTTTCGTGGAAAGCATTCTCAATTGCCACTGGCATCTCCTAGGGCTTTGTTAGAAATGCGGGACCTCGGACTCCACCCCAGACCTCCTAACTCACCATAGGCATTATCACCAGCGATACCAGCACGCACCAACGTTTACAAAGCGCTGAACTGGAGCCCACTCAGAAAGACACAGTGGATGCACGTACTAAATGGTATGGTGGCATGGATAAACAGGAGATGCCACATGGAAAGGTCATGCTTGAGACGATCCAACTCCCTCGAAGCTCCAGTAAACACTATAACCAACATTCCCCGGAAGGGATGTCATCCATCCTCGCTGTACAGTGGGGTTGGTGGGAACGTGGATGCTGGTGATTTGACCCCTTTTGAGGCAAGCGGGAGCACCAACACGGGAGGTGTGAGTGAGTGCTTCTCTTCCTGGCCCCAGCCACAGGCCGCCAGAGCTGACAAGGCCAAGTCTCCGCCCACTTCTGCTGTCACCCTGTCAAAACAAAGCCCCTGTCTACAACGCTGGGCCGCTCTCCCCTGCGGCCTGAGGAGCAGAGCCCCCTACACGTGCGTCTACAACTGGAGGCCTCGGGGTACCCAGAGCCCTCGGAGGCGGGGGTGTGAATGGAAAAGACAAAAAACAAACACATAAACAAACAAAACTGTTCACAAACTGAGCAGAAGCGCTCGCCGCCTGTGCTGTCACTCTGCCAAACCCTGTTTACACCCTCAGCGGCCAGGATCGCGCTTTCACTAAACAAGTAATAACACAATAATGACAGGGCTGTCGCCACACAGCCGAGGCCGCCAGGCGCCAAAAGACCCGGGCTTGGGGTTGTGCCCACCTTCCACCCCGTGCTCCGCCCCTTCGCTCCCCTAAAGCGCCTGGATTCCAGGACTCTTCGGCGCGCACACTCTGGAACCCAGCTCCTCCTAGCGAGGCGGTGGGGGAGGGCGAGCACAGGGAGACACTCTCAGACACCCCCGACTCCCACCCCCAAAAAAGCTGTTTCCCAGCCGCCACTGGTCCGCCACACCAAACACAGTTATGTTTTCTGTGAAAGGGCTCCTGCGAGCTCCCACAGAGAAGAAAAAAAAAAAAGCCCCAAGATAGCCCGAGCGCTCGGAAGCCAAGACTCATCCTTCCCAGAAGAGGGAGGAGGCCAGATCTGGAAGACCCCAACCCCTAGCCCTAGCAAGACGCCGTGCGAGCCGCAGCGGCAGAGCGCGCGCAGCGAAAGCAGCACTTCCGCGGTGCCGGCGGGAGGCAGGGAGCGGAGCGGGGTGGGGGAGGGGAGGGGGCCCGGGCCCGCCCGTGACCCCGCGATCGCGCGCGTCCCAGCGGGTACCTTGCAGGCGGAGTACACGCCGAGTTTCTCCAGTTTCTTCGCCCGCGGAGCGGAGCGCAGCTGCGCCTTCTTCACGGCGATCCGGGCCGAGCCGCCTCCTCCCGGTCCCTCGGCCGTGCCTGCCGCGGCCACCGCGGTCGCCGGCCCGCAGGAAGCAGAGCTCCCGGCGGCGGTGGCCAGGGTTCGGGGGGAGCCGTGCGGAGGCGCGGGCGGCAGTGCTGGGGGCCCGGCCCCGCCAGCCTCAGCCATGCCGCCCCGACTGTCACCCGCCGCCGCCAGGGTCCCCGCGGGCGCCGGTGGCGGAGCCGAGACCCTCCCTCCCCCCGCGGCCGCCGCCCTGCGCCCTCCCCGCCCCCGCCGCGCTCGGCCGCCAGCGACCGCAGGCCCCCGCGCCTCCCGGGGCGGCTAGGACGCTAGCTGCCCGGAGCGCCCTGGCCGCGCTCTGCTTTCCTGGGCCTCCGGCATGCTGCTGCGAGCGTGGCCGCCCGCCCGGCGCGCCAGAGCCCGTAGGTGACCGGCGACCCGCGAGGCCCGGCCGCTGCAGCCCAGGCACCTGCCGCCCTGAGCTGCTGGCGTCCCTGGGCCTGACACCCTCCCGCTCCGAGACCCAACTTCCTCCACCCTAGCGGGAGCCAGAGGAAAAAATTGTTTTCCAGAAGTACCCGTCAGCGGCCAATCCTCCTCTTTGTTGCTAATTCACCAAAATCATGGCGTGAGGGGTTGCTTTTTTTTTTCTTTCTTTCTTTCTTTTTAAAGACTTTGGATTAAACTTTTTCTTTTAAGATTTCTTCCCCATCATCTCACCCTGGTAGTTTCCGAACCGAATATGACCAAAGAAAGAGAAGACTCAACGTGTTCTGTTAAAATGAATAATAATAATATTGTCATATAATATTAATAACATGGTTATTAGTAATAACCATATATGTGGTTAGAGAACGTTACAGGTCAGCAAAACTAAAACTAAGCTTGTGGAAAAAGTTTTAAGTGAATCTGCCTGCAGGGTTTACCCGGGTTGGCAGGATTACAGTCTCCTGCTACTTTATTGTCTGTTATGTTTTTTTTAAAGGCGAAACCCCAGCGAGCAATTTAACCAGAAAGACAGTATCCGGGAGAGTAATGCTGATTTTTGCTTAAACTTCACAAGCAAAACTGCTGTCCCTATAGTTGATGGCAGGAGGCGCTTGCTGAAGTTGTTCACCACGGGTCCCCCCTCTCAGAGCGACTTGAAAAGCTCTGCATTGCCAGTCGGCACCTGGCAAGTGCCCTGATTCTGCGGAGCAAGCGTAGTCATAAAGTGGGACAAGGGGCGTAATGAGTTTGTGATTGGTTGGTTGCCTCACAAGCTTGCTTGCCCCTGCCAAACTTCAGCCATAAAGGATTAGCTTTCCCTTGCAAATACTCCCTTGCCCGTCCTGTTGGAAACTGCAGTTTGTTTTTCGAGATACGTTTCTCCAGATACGTCTGTGTCCTTTTAACTCAGGCTCACGTGTGAATGCGCCTTCAGGTTCTAAGAGCGGGGTGGTGGTGGTGGTGTCGGGGAAGTATCTTCTCTCAGGAGTGAAGCCTGTCGCCGTGAAATGGCAGCCTCTTACTAGGTTGCATCTGACCAACGTGTCTCCCTAAGCTTGGCCTTAGCCCAGTATGGAAGCTCAACAGAGTAAGACTCTTGCCCCATCCCCACCCCCCTCTACCCCCCAAAAAGCCAGGCATAATGATCTCAGATCTGCAGAAGCAGACAGGCAAGTCTCTGTGAGTTTGAGGCATTCTGGTCTACATAAAGGAGTTCAAGGTCAACCAAGGATACAGAGTGGGAACCTGTATATAAACAAATAAAAGCCTGGTGTGGTGGCGCACGCCTTTAATCCCAGCACTCCAGAGGCAGAGGCAGGCGGATTGCTGAGTGTTCGAGGCCAACCTGGTCTACAAAGCAAGCCCAGGACAGCCAAGGCTACACAGTGAAACCTTGTCTCAGAAAAACAAACAAAGAAATAAACAAATTTTTTTAAAAAAGCAATGTCAAGTTTGACAGCACTGTCCTCTCTAAGGTTGCTCTCTGGTGTTCTGTGAGTTTTTACAGTAATGTCATTAAACCACGGTAAGCTGTAATGAGGAATCTAGGGTCTCTTGTATGTTCTTAGTGTCTAAGGGTTTTTGTTTCTTTGGTTGGTTTTGGGTTTTGGTTTTTCCAGACAGGGTTTCTCTGTGTAGCCTTGGCTGTCCTGGACACTCTTTGTAGACCAGGCTAGCCTCAAACTCACAGAGATCTGCCTGCTTCTGCCTCCAGAGTGCTGGGATTAAAGGCAAGAATTTTTAAGTGGATTCAGAAGGAATCCTTGCAGCCGCCCAGAGGAGAATTGAGAGGAGGAAGAGAGAAGCTGGCTCCCTTTTTAAGAGTCCAGAAAAGTAAGCCTGTTCTGCAATTCGGGTGGGGGTGGGGTGTAAACAGCTGTAATGAAGGGTGGGTTGAGGGTGTATCCTTCAGAGAAAAGTGGAGAATGCCCCGGAGGGTCAAGGGAAGTATGCTTACACGGGTGGGAAAGTAAAAGATAAACCTTTTGACTTTCTAGGTCAGAAATGCAGGCAAGGTTAGCAGTGCAGATCTCGAAAAAGCTGAACAGAGAGAAGGGCTCATGGGTAGCTAGCTGTAAGAAGAGCAGCTCAGCCAGGCGTGGTCCTATACACCTTTGATCTCAGCACTCAGGGAGGCAGAGGCAGAGGCAGGCAGATCTCTGTTCAAGGCCAGCCTGGTCTACAGAGTGAGTCCAGGATAGCCGTGGCTACACAGAAGAAACCTCGTCTTAGGCTGGTGGGGGTGGGGTAGGAAGAAAGGTGGAGAAAGAAAGGAAAAGGAAAGAAAAGAACGTCATCTCCTTTAAGAATTTTTCCCATCTCCTTAAAGTGTTTGTGAGATCACCTGACCGGGTGATATTGCTTTTGTTTTTTGAGGTAGGGTTGTGTGTGTGTGTGTGTGTGTGTGTGTGTGTGTGTGTGTTGCCTGGCTGTCCTGAACTAACCCTGTAGACCAGGTTGGCCTCAAACACAAATAGATCTGCCTGCCTCTGAAAGGATTACCAAAGGCTTTTGTAGCCTGTAGTGATTGACAGTTGGGAAAGGACAATAGCTTCTATTTGTAACCTTTGTGTTTTGTTTTAGTAAAATGTTTTATCTCCACCCAGAGTCAAAGATACAGCTGAGTTCTTAATTCCCTTCTCTCTCTCTCTCTCTGTGTGTGTGTGTGTGTGTGTGTGTGTGTGTGTGTGTGTGTGTGTAATGTAGCCAGGTATGGTGGCGCATGCCTTATAATCCCAGCACTCAGGAGGGCAGGCCAGCCTGGGATACATAGTAAGATTCTGTCTCAATAAAAATAAACATGTAAAATAGCCAAGCTTGGTGCTGGTGGGTCAGCAGTTCAGAACACTTGTTGCTTTAGCAGACAACTCAGGTTCGATTCCCAGCACACATAGGGCAGTTCAAAACCATCCTAACTCTAGCTCCATGGGACCCACTCTTCGTCTGACTTCCATGGGTACCATGCATGCGGGCAAAACAGGCATACACATAAAAATCAATAAATCTAAAACAATCCTTTTTAACCAGCAAAGCTTTAGGAGAAAACGGACAGCCCTTTCCAAAACGGACCTCAACAAAGCTCTTCTACTTCTGCCTTCCTCTCTTTCGCAGAGTATTTTAAATTCTTAGATTTAAATTGTGATACTTCCTTTTCTACAAAATGGTTGTGAGGGTGGGGGTGGGGGAGTAGGACGACACACAATTGCAATCCCAGGATTTTGGTAGCAGAGACAGACTAGCAAATTCAAGCCAGAGTGGGTTACCTGGTGAGCATGAAGCCAGGCAGTGCTACATAATGGGATCCTATCTTTAAATTACTTAATTGAAATGCCAAGTCCTGATGCCATGTAAATAGAAGATGGAGTCCAAGGAATTGGGGTGGGGTGGGGTGTCTGTCTTTAAGAACTGGCCTGCTGATGCCCATCCAGCTACCTAACATGGCTAAGCGACAATGGTTCTCACATCAGACTTCTTTTTTTCACATTTTTGTCTTTTATTTTGACCAGGCTTCTTATATCACTTTATATCACAACATTAACAAAGGATGACAAGGTATTGGGTTCCACCCTCTGGCCATTTGTGACACTGATGGAAAGGCCCACTTGAGATTTGTATGTGCCACTAGATGTAAGTATTATCTCAAAGGGGGCCTGGGGGATGAAGGGGCAGATGTGGTGCGTGCCTTTCCGGTAAGGGAAGCCAAGGTGGGAGGTGGATCTCTTTCTGTTCAAGGCTAGCCTAGTCAACTTAGTAAATTCCAGGCCAGTCAGACCACATAATGAGACTTTGTCTCAAAACAATAACAATTGGCTTTCTTGAGAACCAAAAGGCTTGAGTTTGAGTTTGAGGCCAGCCTGCTGTGCATAGAGTGTTCTGGGACAGCTCGCTCTACATAGCAAAACCCTGTTTAAAAACCAAAAATATATTCATTTAAGTAATTTTTCATTTTTAATTAATTACTCTTATTTTATGTACAGTGGTGTTCTGCCTGCTTGTATGTGAGGGTGTCAGGTCCCCTGGAACTGGAGTTACACACACTTGTGAGCTCCCAAGTAGGTGCTGGGAATTGAACCCAGGTCCTTTGGTAGATCATCCAGTGCTCTTAACCACTGGACCATCTTTCCAGTCCCACTAAATAAACTCTTAAAAGAAGGAAGACTCTCTCAGGCATGGCGATACATGCCAGCAATCCTGATGATACGTGGAACATCAGGTCCCCACCTGGAGAATAGAAGAGGAAGAAAAAAAGACCTTGACATGGAAGCTGGCATGAAGGTCAGACACATGGCTGGACAAAGCACCACATGGAAGGAAGGGAGACTTAAGAGAAAGAGTTAAGGAAGCCCCAGTATGCTGAGGGAAAGCCTAAAGTGTTAAGGAAAGCATGCTTAGACAAGATACAGACGCTGGGGGTGTTTAATCCCAGCACTAGGAGGCAGAAGCAGGCAGATCTCTCACTCAAAGCCAGCCTGATTATCATAGGGAGTTTCAAGTCAAACCAGACTAGTAATTCTGTTTCAAAAAAAGAAGAAAGAAAGAAAGAAAGAAAAGAAAAGGGGAGAGGAAGAAAAAGAAAAAGAGAAAAAAAGTTACACTTTAATGAATAAGTCAGAAAACCTCACAGATTTACAAGCGATATACCTGCAATGCTACAGCCCCGTAGCCCATAAGCCACTGCTCCTGAGGTAGAGATTCAGGGGAAAAAAAATTAAAGGACTAATTATTCCATCTATCTCTTTAGCATGGCGTAAGATATGCCCACCTTCCTAGAGTGGTCTCTAGGCCAGGTAATGAATTGAGCTGTTAGGCCTCCACCCAAGCCTGAGAGTTCATTCTTTCAAATAGAAGGGGTTTTGTTTGTTTGTTTGTGTTCTCTCTCTCTCTCTCTCTCTCTCTCTCTCTCTCTCTCTCTCTCTCTCTCTCTCTCTCTCAAACACTAGGACATTGGAACCTGAGTCAAGAGGGTTGGAAGTTTAAGGCTAGTCCAAACTATATAACAAGTTTCTATCTATAAAAAACAAACCATGCCAGGTGATGGTGGGGGTGGTACAGACCTTTAATCCCAGCACTTGAGAGGCAGAGGCAGGGGAACCTCTGAGTCCAAGGCCAGCTCATTCTATAGAGTGAGTTCCAGGAGGGCTTTACACGATAAACCAGCTTGGGGGGGGGGGGGGGGGAGCAGACTCAGAGCCTGCATGGATGGACAATGCTTCCCCAAGATGTGCATTGCTAGCTGAAAGCCGCAGTGCCAGACATGGGACACCTCTCTGTGAATTATTGGTCAGGGAGGCTCCAGAGGCCCCCCAAAAACACAGGCTATTGTCATAGCTCTTTGTCACCCACCATAGCCAGAAGGTAAGACCCTACTGCTGAAGATCCAACATACTCTGATTGCAGAACATAGAGAAATTGAGCTAGAACTAATCTGAGAAACTTGCTACTTGCTGACTACTTTTCATAGAACCATCCAGGTGCTATACAGGCTGCCGAGGGAGAAAAGAAATCAGTAGTGCTCAGTGGCGAAGCCAGCATGGTACAGTACCACCTCGGCCAGGCTCTTGCCTGGGGTTCACTGGTGAAAGAGTAGTAGGAAGGTTATAGGAGTTATCAGCCCCTTCCTTCTTCAGTTTGAGCCACTTCCACGGAGGGAAGTCATGCCTGGTAACTATACGCCTGGGAGAAAGCCAGGGAAGCTTCTACCGCTGGGCAGCAGTTAAGGCAGAGACTCATAACTGGTCAGTGTGCTGGCAATAAGTGACTGTTGAGTGCTCAGCTCTAAGTGGGGCATCTACACCAGCTGCCCTCCACCTCAGGGTTCAGGAGACGTGGTTTAAAGAGAAAAAGTAAAACAGAAAGAATTTAAGAACTAGACAGTGGGGAGGAGTTTTGTGAAGTGCTGCTGTGCTGGATAGTTTGATGCCATTTGAGATGAGGGAGTCTCAATTAAGAAAATGCCGCCATAAGCTCCAGTATCAAGAAAGCCTTGTTGGAGCTTGGTCTAAATGGATTGTGATGCTAATTACAGCTTGCTGTCTTTTTGTTTTGTTTTGTTTTTTTTGTTTTGTTTTTCAAGACAGTGTTTTTCTGTCTGTGTAGCCGTGGTTGTCGTAGACAGTGTATTTCTGTCTGTGTAGCCATGGTTGTCCTAGACTCACTTTGTAGACCAGGCTGGCCTTGAACTCACAGCAATCTGCTTGCCTCTGCCTCCAGGAGTGCTGGGATTAAAGGCGTGAGCCACTGCTTGCCGTCTTTTAATGTATCCCAAATACTGCTGTGTAACCTTGTCTAAAAGCTTCCTCCTGTTTGACCAATAAAAAGCCAATACACCTGGGCAGGCAAATGGCATAGGCGTGGCTAAGGTTTGCAAGCTTTTGGGACAGAGTGGTTCTTGGTAAAGGAAGCAGTCAGAGAGACCGGAAGAGGATGTTGGGAAGGAGAAGGGAGACACAAAAAGGAAGAGGAAAAGGAAGGGGCCATCTCTGCCTTCCTTTTGTGCCTGTCTTTCACTTTAGCCAAAGGCAGCAAGGTAAGTTGGTGGTCCCACAGGGATGCAGTTATCTCTAAAGTCAAGGCCTTAACCCTAAGCAGAAGTCAGTTCTGAGGACCAGCTTACCTCTTCAAGCAATAAAGACTCCTGACCATATTTCATAACCTGAGCTGGGAGAGAGAGGGCAGAACCACGCCTGCTACGCTGCTTAATAGACTTGGGGGTGGGGGGGGGCCGGTCACTGAACCTTTTTATCTGTTCTTTTTCTCAGTCTTGAAAAAAAATCTCAGGGGAGCCAGGGGAGGTGGCTCGACATGTCCAAGGGTACCTGTCACCAAGACTGATGGCCTGAGTTAAATCCCTGGGACCTACCTAGTGAGAAGAGAGAAGACAAGCTCCCAAGTTGTCCTCTGATCTCCACACATGTGAGGTGGGAAGCCTTTATGCACACACACAATAAAGGCATACAGAAGAAAGGGAGGGAGGGGGAAGGGAGGGAGGGGGAGAGGGCGATGTCTTAATTTTTTAATCTCCTGGGCTTGGGGGTGTACTTTAGTTGGTAGAGTGCACACCAAAGCCCCAAGCTCTAACTTCAGCACTGCACAAACTGAATGCGGAGGCGAGAGGCTCTGGAACTCAAGGTCATCCTCTGACACTTGGGGAGTTTGAGGCCAGCCAGCCTAGGTTACACGAAACCCCTTCTTAAAATATGCCCACAAAAACAAAAAGTAAAACCTCTTTGGCATGCTGGGTGGTGGAGGCGCACGCCTTTAATCCCAGCACTCAGCACTCAGGAGGCAGAGGTAGGAGGATCGCTGTGAGTTCAAGGCCAACCTGGTCTACAAAGCGAGTCCAGGACAGCCAGTGCTGCACAGAGAAACTCTGTGTCATGGAGGGTTGGGGAGGGGGGTGGGGGGGAAACCTGTTGGCTTTTCAGTATTCTTCATCTTTGCCGTTAGTGTATGTGTCTCAGAGTAGCTTGCCAGGGCTGCTGGCTCCTGCGTGTTTGCCGCGCATAGTCTCCTTTCACAGTGTCTTCATGTGGAATGTCTTGCTGCTGTGTGTGTCCTTTGGATGCATGAGAAAACAGCAGATGAGTGGACAATGAAGGAAGCAGAACACTAACTATGGAGTCATGATTACGTCAGCTTTCCTGTGTGGTTAAAATATTCTTCAATAAGACATGGGGGAGGCTCAGCTTTTATGTTAGGCTCCCCTCCCCCTCCCAGCCCATCCCCCCACCCCTACCCTCATCCCCCACCCCCACCCACTTCTTAACTAGAGAGACAGGCTGCTTCCTCAAGCTCTGAAGAAGAAATTGACAGCTTCATTTGACTCCCTGAAAACCATTCCTGTCTGAATGTCAAATGGCTCCTGACATTAATTGAGCCTTTTTATCCACCATTTTCCTACTCAGAGGACCCATGACATAGTGCCCTAGGCTGGGAGGCTCAACATTTTAAGGTCTCTGCCAAGCACATGGAGGGCAGCAGGCAGAGAAATCTGAAGGGCGAAAGAGCTTAGGAGGCTTGCTCCTCTTTATAATCAGCTACAGTAAGCTTTGAAGGCATCTTGCTGGGCACAGAGCATTTGCAGGGAGTTCCATATAAAAAGGCGATGTTTCAGTTTGCAAAGCATTTGTCCTTTTTTTTTTTTTTTTTTTTTTTTTTTAGACAGAGTTTCTCTGTGAACCCTTGGCTGTCCTGGAACTCACTCTGTCGCCCAAGCTGGCCTCAAACTCAGAGATCCATCTGCCTCTGGCTCTGCCTCTTGAGATACGGAATTAAAGCATAGGCCACCACTGCCCCTCTGACTTCTTGCTTTCCTTCATTTCCTTCGTAGCAATTCTTCTAAAATTAGCCAATCAAGAAAGAATGTGAAGTCAGACCCCAGTCAATGGAGAAAAGACACAGTCATCACCTGTGTTAGAATACAGACCAAAGCTGGGCATGCTGCTGCACGTCTTTAATCCCGTCACTCAGGAACCAGAGGCAGCTGGATCGCTGTGAGTTCGAGGCCAGCCTGGTCTACAAAGTGAGTCTAGGACAGCCAAGGCTACACAGAGAAACCCTGTCTTGAAAAACAAAAACAGAATACAGACCAAGTTCATTTCCTGTTTATGTGCTTATTAGCTACATTTGGGTATGGCATACTCATCTTTCTTTCTTTCTTTCTTTCTTTTTGGGAGGGGGGTGGGTTTTGGTTTTTCAAGGCAGAGTTTCTCTGTGTAGCCTTGACTGTCCTGGACTCACTTTGTAGACCAGGCTGCACGGCAATCCACCTGCCTCTGCCTCCCGAATGCCGGGATTAAAGGCGTGCGCCCCCACCTCCTCCCGGCTGGCACGTTCTTCTTGCAGAGCTGCTTCTGAATTGGTTGTGTGCTCTTTTTGCAAGACCAAGATCCTTCTTTGTTTGAGTCTAACACCAAGTCTACAGATAACAGTTTCCCGAGTAACCTGACTATCCTGCCATAACCCTGCCCTACCTGCTGAATTTGGCTGAATCCCCCTGCCTTGGCCTGCTTGTCTTTATAGGCAGAAGGCTCTGCGCAGGTGAGATTGAACATGACTGGCAGAGAGATTGCCAGCCTCCTATTGCGAAATGCCAGTGGCATGCTGGCTGGCACAGCTCAGTGCCATGACAACATGGGTATTCCTCCCTTTCTTTGGCTTGACTTTCCCTTGTTCCTTTTGTCTAATAACACACCTGGTGTGTGTGTGTGTCTGTGTGTGTGTCTGTGTGTGACTTTCATGCCATTGCTCGTGTGTGGCAGTGTACAAGTTCCCGGAGTTGGTTTACTTTTTTGAAGGGATTGAACTTGGATCTTCAGTATTAACAACAAGCACCCACTTAACCATCTCATAAGTCCTAAAATTATTTTCTAAACAGATGCAGCTAAGTTACATGTGTGAGCCTTGAACTCACCTTGTAGAGGCCTCCCTCTTTTGTTTTGGGATTCCAGGAAGCACTATCTTCCATTTCCATGGCCAAGGGAAAATAAGTCCTCTTGACCTTTTTATGGGTCCAACTACGGCAAAAAATAAAAATAAAAAGTCAATACTCTGCTTTAAACCCTTTGTTCTATCAACATCTACTCTGCACAATATCAATTTTTAGAGGGGTAAATGAAACATATCTTCATGTGCCTGCTTGCAATTCTCCAGTAAAAGCATACAGCACAAGCTGAAAAAGCCCACTTCTCTTTGTCCTTCTTAAAACATGCCATATAGCCGGGTGTGGTGGCTCATGACTGGAATCCCAACACTCGGGAGGCAAAGCCAGGCAGATCGCTGTGAGTTCAAGGCCACCTGGCCTACAAAGTGAGTCTAGGACGGCCAAGGCTACACTGAGAAACCCTGTCTTAAAAAACCAAAATAGGAAAAAACAAAAACAAAAAACAAAAGCCATACAGACAGTCTCTGACATCCCACACCTGTAACCCCAGCACTTTGAAGACAGAGACATAAAGTTTGCCAGAAGTTATAGGTTCCCAGGGCCACACAGCAGGTGAGCACTCAGTGAAACTACCAAACTGGACCACTCTACGGACAGGAAGGTCTAGTGGGGAGTCAAACCAACAAGGCTGTCATCTTAAGGGATGGGGTAACAGAGAGAAGCAAAATGGTAGGAAAGAAAGCAGATTTATTTGACAATCAGTTGGGTGGGATTCTTTGAGCTGATACAGGCTTTTAGGATAAATCCAGAACTAGATGACCTTGTTCTCATAATTGACCTTCGTGGGCTGAGGAAAGGAAGCCTCTGGTGAACAGAAATCAGTTTTAGTGAGGAAGGCAGAATTTACCCAGCCAGAGTCCTTTGGTTTAAGACATTGTCACAGCACTGCCATTTTGGGGGGCGGAGGGCAGAAGGGAGAGGCTGCACTGGACCTAGCAAGGGCCAGCCAGGGCTATAAAGTAAGATCCTGTTTGAAAAGACAAAAAACAAGGGCCTGGAGAGACAAAAAACAAGGGCTCAGTGGTTAAGAGCCCTGCCTGCTCTTCCGAGGTCCTAAGTTCAATTCCCAGCAACCACATGGTGGCTCACAACCATCTGTAATGAGATCTGCTGCCCTCTTCTGGCCTGCAGGTATACAGGCAGGCAGAACAATGTATAATTAATAAATAAATCTTAAAAAAAAAAAAAAAAAAAAAAAGATTGCAGTCTACCATGCCCAGATATTTATCCAATCTCTGCACAAAAGGAAGACTTCCTTTCTCGGCTGGGCTTCCTCTTCTCGGCTGGGCTTCCTCTTCCCTGCCGGGCCTTATCTGTAGAGCATCTCTAGGCACAGATGCCTGACCATAGTTTGCTTTTTGTTTTTTTTGATGCAGGGTTTCTCTGTGTATCCCTGGCTGTCCTGGACTCACTTTGTAGATCAGGCTGGCCTTGAACTCACAGAGATCCTCCTGCCTCTGCTTCCCCAGTGCTGGGATTAAAGGCCTACACCACCACGCCTGGCTCATATTCTGAGTATGATCCTGCACAACAGCTACTCAACCTATGAGTCCCATTCCTTTGCCTACCCATATAATTAGGTACTATGTTCTAACCAATCAGCCTTTTCTGATGACAATGCAAATGATATTAGGTACTGTGTAATGACCAATCAGCCCTTCCTGGCTTAACCCTAAGAACACTTAAATACTTCACCCATAAAACAACAAAATGAGTGTCTCTCTGAAGCTGCTCCTGGAACTTTTTATTTTATTTTATTTTATTTTATTTTTTGGTTTTTTCAAGACAGGGTTTCTTTGTGTAGTTTTGGCTGTCCTAGACTCGCTTTGTAGACCAGGCTGGCCTCGAACTCACAGCGATCTGCCTGCCTCTGCCTCTGCCTCCCCAGTGCTGGGATTAAAGGCATGTGTCACCCAGCGTCCTTAAAAAAAAAAAAAAAAGGTTTATTTATTTATTATGTATACAACACTCTGCCTGTATGTACACCTGCAGGCCAGAAGAGGGTACCAGATCTCATTATAGATGGTTGTGAACCACCATGTGGTTGCTGGGAATTGAACTCAAGACCTTTGGAAGAGCAGTCAGTGCCCTTAACCTCTAAGCCATCTCTCCAGCCCCCATAATCAGATAGGTTCTGCCCCCTCCCAGGGCAGGTTTTCTCTGTGTAGCCTTGGCTGTCCTGGACTCACTTTGTAGACCAGGCTGGCCTCGAACTCACAGAGATTTGCCTGCTTCTTTCTCCCAGAAGCCTTATCCACCGTACTAATGGGCCGTCTGAATGCTATTGGTTGTTTCTGCTCCCTTTGTCCTCATAGGTCAGTGGCCAATGACCCACAGGGGAAGGGAGGAACACACAAAACACTCTTTGGGTATCTGTGTACACAAGTTACAGAAGAAAAAAAAGCAGTTAGTCATATCATAACAAGTAGATAGTAACAGTTATACAATTTTGCATGGGGAATCACTGAGTCACAGTTACAGGGAACTTACCTTCCAGGGACTGTAGTCAGAGACAAACATCTGGTGGGTACCAAGATGGATGGATGCCTAGCATAAAATGGAGTTTCTTTAGCCATCACAACTACTGTGTGAAGTTGTACCCATACATACAGCTGCTTTTCACTTTCAATGAAGTTTGTATAAGTTATATGAATCATTTTACCTTTCTGCCTCTGTCTCTGTCTGTCTGTCTGTCTGTCTGTCTGTCTCTCTCTCTCTCTCTCTCTCTCTCTGTGTGTGTGTGTGTGTGTGTGTGTGTGTGTGTGTGTGTGTGTTGTGCATGTCTTCCAAAGTGACTTTGCGAATGTGAAGGCCAGAGGCTAACATGCCAGAGTCAGCTCTCTCCTGCTACAACGTGGGTCTTAGAGGTTAAACTCAAGTTCACTTGGAAACAAGGGCTTGACCTGCTGAACCATCTCGCCAAACAGCCCTACACGAGCTGTCCAGTGCTTTCCTGTAAAACAGGCTTTATGTTAGATAGTTTGTGAAATACTAAACTGTGCTAAGTGTTCGATTTTTCTTAGGCTTGGGGGCAAGGACAGGAGAGCCTACAGCTCTCCATTTGCTAGGCACAGCAATCGCCTGTAGCCTCAGCCCATGTTCCTTATATCTAGAGACAAAGTCTCACTTACTATCCCAAGTTGGCCTTGAGCTTGCTCTCTACCCCAGGCTGATATGAATTTGGCAATCTTCCTGCCTCAGCCTTGCAAGTAGCTACAATTACAGGCCTGCACCATCAGGCCAGCTAGTGTGAACTGCTCTAAGCATGCCTGTCGTACGCTGTGTTTTTCTGTAATGTTCTCTAAGTTAGGTCTATTAAATACTATTTGAGAAGGGTCTTGCTATGTAGAATGCAAACACATAGACACATTTACCAGGGTATCCTATTTGAGAAAAAAGTGCTATGAAAGCAGAAGAAATGAAGCCCATACCTTTTGGGTTTTGCTGAGTGACTTGCTGCTTTTTTTTTTTTTTTTTGGTTTTTCGAGACGGGGTTTCTCTGTGTAGCCTTGACTGTGCTAAACTCGCTTTGTAGACCAGGCTGGCCTCAAACTCACAGCGATCTGCCTGCCACCATGTGGTTTCTGGGAATTGAACTCTGGACCTTTGGAAGAGCAGCCAGTGCTCTTAACCTCTGAGGCATCTCTCCAGCTCTTAGAACAATCTTAATATCATGAATTTTATTATTGTTAGTGCCAGATAATTGTTTATTTTTGTTTCTTTCTACTTATTTATTTATTGAGGTATTTTTTTTTTCCCGAGACAAGGTTTCTCTGTGTAGCCTTGGCTGTCCTGGGCTCACTTTGTAGACCAGGCTGGTCTCGAACTCACAGAGATCTGCCCGCCTCTGCCCCCCAAGTGCTGGGATTAAAGACATGTGCAAGCTAATTGCTTAAAATAAACTTAAGGATGATTCAATCACTATCTGTAAAAAAGGTTTATACTTACACATATAAAATTTCATTTAAAAAATTTACAGTACTGGCCTTATAATAGGCAAGCCTTGTACCTCGGTCCTTGTCAGTTTTTACAAAATGTTAAGACAGCATTTCACAAAGATGAATAGGCTGGCTTTGAACCTGAAATTCTCCTGCTGCAACGGAGAAACTGACATTATAAGCCTGCACCACCAATTTCAGCTACACAAGTAAAACCTCACCTCCCTGGCCTTTTACTTTTTTTGAGATAGGGCATGATGTACGTAGCCCAGGCTGACTGGGAACTCCTGGTCCTTCTTCCCCTCCACCCTAAATTCTGGGATTACGGGTGTAACATATCTAATTTCCAAAGTTAGGCCACCATGCCCTTTTAATACTGGCATGTCATCAACACCCCCTGAAGCTATGTGTAATGCAGCGCTGGGGAGTTAGGAACGGGGGGATCAGGAGTTCAAGGCCAGCCTAAGCTTTAAGAGGCTGGGTCTCAAACAAAGCAAAACAAAAACCCCCTCAACAGACAGGCACAGAGAGTCATGCCTTTAATTTTAGCACTCAGGGCAAAAGTAGGCAGCATGTCTACATAGTAAGTTCCAGGCCAACCACAGATACAGAGAAAGTTCTAGGCCACCCATGTTACATAGTGAGACTTCGTCTCAAAAAATTAGATAGGGGCTAGAGAAATGACTCAGTGTTTAAGAGTGGTGTTGGAGCTGGGGTGGTGGCGCACGCCTTTACTCCCAGTACTCGGGAGGCAGAGGCAGGTGGAAAGCTGTGAGTTCGAGGCCAGCCTGGTCTACAAAGTTAGTCCAGGACAGCCAAGGCTAACACAGAGAAACCCTGTCTCGAAAAACAAAAACAAAAACAAAAAACAAAAAAACAAAAACAAAAAAAGAGCACTGGTAATGTATGACCAAACGTTTCTGGGGAGATCCAATGCCAGAGACCCTATTACCAATCACAGTATGGATGCTACCTAAGTCTAACATGGTGAAGCAATGAGTATTATTGGGGTTACTTACAGGAATATGGGTGAGAGGTTACTTATGGAAGCAGAAATGACTCAAAGTCAGTTGCATCACCAAAGCCCACCCAAGCATGGGTGACAGCTCACAAAGTTGGGAGCTGGAACATACTACACAACCAGCAGCTCAATAAGTTAGAGAGTGGCTTTTCCAGGTACCTCAGTCGGTCTTTGCCACCCCAGATCTCCTTTCTCCTTTGGAGTGTCCATGCTTATTATGCACTGGGCTGGACTTGAGCGAGTCTAGACAAGTGGACGGAAGCAGGATTTCCATTGGCGTGAGTTCAGAAGAAACAGCAGTCTTATCTGGAGACAGTTTTCAACGAAACAGCTCTTTTTATTGGGAGCCGAACAAGGGCTATATAAACAGGGTTTCTCTGTAGAGCCTTGGCTGTCCTAGACTTGCTTTGTACACCAGGCTAGCCTTGAACTCACAGTGACCCGCCTACCTCTGCCTCTTGAGTGCTGGGATTACAGGCGTGTGCCACCCGAGCCTGGCTTCAGTTTATTTATTTTTATGAGGGTGTCATGCATGCAATGACATGCTCAGAGGTCAGAAGACAATGTAAGGGAGTCAGTCAGTTCTTTCCTTCTACTGCTAAAACTATGTATTTTTTATTTTGATTACATGTATTTGTTTATTTTTGGTTGGTGTATGTGTATGTGTGTGGACATATACTCACATATATGTCTCCTTCTACTGTGTGAGTTCTAGGGATTAAACTCAGGTTCTTAGACCTTGTAGCATGTACTTTTGTGTGTGTGTGTGTGTGTGTGAATTTATATTTTATTTGTATATGATTGTTTTTTATTAATTTATTCATATTACATATCAACTGTTAGCCCTTCCCTTGTATCCTCCCATTCCTCCCTCCCTCCCGCTTCTCCCCTTCTCCCCTTCCCTATGTCTGTGACTGAGGGGGACCTCCTCCCCCTATATTTGCTCTTAGATTATCAGGTCTCTTCTTGGTAACTTGCTATCCTTCCTCTGAGTGCTACCAGGCCTCCCCATCCAGGGGACGTGGTCAGAAAAGGGGGCACCAGAGTTCATGTGAGAGACAGATCTCACTCTCCACTCAATGGTGGAGAATGTCCTGTTCATCGGCTAGGTCTGGGTAGGGGTTCGAAGTTTACTGCCTATATTATCCTTGGCTGGTGCCTTAGTTTGAGGAGGACCCCAGGACCCAGATCTACCTGTCATAAAGTTCTTCTTGTAGGTTTCCAGGACCCTCTGGATCCTTCTATTTCTCCATTCTTCCAGTAGCATGTACCTTTACCCAACGTGCAGTATTATTGGGCCCACTCTTTTGGTTTTTTTGTTTTGTTTTGTTTTGGTTTGGTTTGGTTTTTCGAGACAGGGTTTCTCTGCGTAGCCTTGGCTGTCGTGGACTCACTTTGTAGACCAAACTGGCCTTGAACTCACAGTGATCCGCCTGCCTCTGCCTCCTGAGTGCTGGGATTAAAGGCGTGCGGTGCCACCACGTCCAGCTCACTCTTGTGTTTTGAGAGAACATTTCGCCAACTGACCTGAAACTTGCTGTGTAGAATAGGGTGAGCGCTGATTTGCATCAGTCCTCCTGCCTCTGCCCCTTGAATGCTGTCAACTTCTCTACCTGTATTTGAGGAAAGGTTTAATTCTGTAGCACAGGCTGGCCTGTAACTCACTAGGTAGTCCAGTCTATACTAGAATTTAGTGAATTCCTACCACTTCAGTCTGCAAAATGCTGGATTATAGGCACACACCATCAAATCTGACTCCAGCATTTTTTCATTCATTCATTCATTCATTCATCCATTCATTCACTGTCTTGGGATTCTTCTTCCACCAGGTAGACCTTTTACATCAAACTTAGGTTATGGCTTGGTGGCAACAAATACCTCTGCCCACCGTGTCATCTAACCCACTCCCTTTTTTTTTTCTTTTTCTGTTTTGTTTGTGTGTTTGTTTGTTTGTTTTAGAAAAGGGGACTTACTGGCTGTTGTGGCACAAGCCTTTCTCTTGGGAGACAGAGGCAGGTGGATCTTTGAGTTCAAGTCCTGCTTGGTCTACAAAATGAGCGCCAGGACAGCCAGGGCTACACAGAGGGAAGGAGCGGGGGTGGGGGGGGGGAAGAGGTGTTAGTTAGGCCGACTGTCCATTAGGTCTGCTCCTGAGTGGGGGGGATTAAGGATGTGTTTCACTATGGGTGCCTCTGCCTCGATTTAGTAAAACAAAGCAAAGCAAAATAGCTAGCATAGTTGGACTCAGCTGGGCGTGGTGGTACACGCCTTAAGTCCCAGCACTCAGGAGGCAGAGGCAGGTGGATCGCTGTGAGGTCGAGGCTAGCCTGGTCTACAAAGCAAGTCCAGGACAGCTAGGGCTACACAGGGAGACCCTGTCTTGAAAAACATAAATAAGTAGCTGGCCTAAGCGTGGGTCTCAGCCCTGTCGCTTTACTTGTTAGGGTATGAGAATGCGAAGCTTATGGCACTTCCTGAGCTACAGAGTATGTCTAAGGCCACTGTCTCCAAGTGAAGAATATAAAAAGTGCACCGAGGTTAGTGGTAGGACACTTATCTTCCATGCGTGAAGCCTTGGGTTCAATGTTGTCTTACTTTGTTTTAGGGTGCTGGGGTGGAACTTGAAGACCAAGAATGGCAGACAACACTCTGACCACCACCACCCCCCCAACCCTAACTGAGCTGTTGTTTGTTTTGTTTTCTTTCTGGTTTTCTGGGGTCAGGGTCTCTCTCACTTTGTAAGCAAAGCTCTACTGGAACCAGCCCTCCAGTGGTCCTCAGACCTCCCCATCCCAAAGCTTACAGTGTGCCTTCTGAGGTTCTGCTTCCAATTAATACCCTGTCTCAGAGATGGCACTCAGACAGTGGGACCCTCCTCTGGGACAGATAGCTCAGGGAGTGCCTCCTGTTGCATTAAAAAAAAAAATCAGAGGAGGTGGGGGTGTCGTTTCAGACAGGGCAACCTCATAAATCTACAGGCTCACCCTCATGCCCAAGTGTCATTTTCAGGCCCCATCCCCACCCCCACCCCAGGAGAGGGGTGGGGAGCTCTCCTCACTTGTCTTTGTGCTAAATCCTCAAGACAAAAGAAATCTGCCTTGATGTGTTCAGTTTTCAGGCAAGAGCCTGGCTGGCAAAGGGTTTGAGTGGCAGAAGCACTTAGGTAAGTAAAGAGACAAATTAATTAACTTGTCAAATCCTGCTTCTTAGCAGCAATGTGAAAGCTTCTTGCATAACAAAGTACTGTTCCCAGCATCCCAAGCAGCTTGCTTTTCTTCTCTTCGTTTTCCTTTGTACTCAATTCACGGTTTTGCAGATCTCATGAATTAGCTCCTCTCCAAGCAGTAACCACACAGAATGGCTGGGGAACGTTTGGTAAGATAGATTTATTTCACCCTCAGCTTCATATGCAGAGAGATCCAAACCTTTATATAAGGAGCATGGTGTGGTTGGCAAACGCTGGGGTGCTGAATGGGGAGCTCGGCTGGCTTTGTAGAGCTGTTGTAGCAAATGCCAGGGGGAGGTTTTATTGTATTTTTTTGTTCATTGTTTTTCTTTATGCTTTAATGGAACTAAAAATGTGATAATGACTAACTACAATTTCATTCTGTTTTTGAAGGTTTGATAGATGGGTTTGATATTTTAGTTCCCCTAGTTTGTTTCTCGCTGTTTTGTTTGGTCTTTCTGTGATGTTGATAGCGTAACCCACCCACAGTTGCTGGGAATAGATTCCAAGGTGGCCAAAGGCTTGGCTGCTGAGCTAGTTCTCCAGTGCTGATTTTGTTTTGTTTTGTTTTGTTTTCTTGTAAGACAAGGTTTCTCTGTGTAACCTTAGCTGTCCTAGACTCGCTTTGTAGACTGGGGTGGCCTCGAATTCACAGAGATCCACCTGCCTCTGCCTTCTGAGTGCTGGGATTAAAGATGTGCACCACCACACCCAGCTACCAAAGGTATGATTTTGAATACTTCAGGACACCTCTTTTTTGCAGAGGCAGGTGGATCTAAATAAATTGGAGGCAAACATGGTCTAGAAAGCAAGTTTTGGACAGCCAGGAATCTGTTACGTAGAGAAACCCCATCTTGAAAAACAAAACAAACAAAAAAGAAAAGAAAAGAAGCCTTAAGGACCATTCCCAATGACACACTTCCTTTAACAAGGCCACATTTCCTCTAATCCTATTCAAATATAAGAGCGTGAGGGGTTAACTATTAGTCATACCACAACAAATTTTGTTTTGTTTTTACTTATATCTGTGCTGCTGGGGATCAAATCAAGTCCTCCTGCACACTAAGCAAGTGCCCATCCTAGGAGCCGCATTCTCAGCCCTGATCTGGAGCTCATGGCCTTCCTGCCTCGTCCTCTTGAATGCTGAAACTTACAGGTGTTGGCTGCCTCAACCAGCCTACAGTGAAGTTTAAGCCCTCTAACCACAGTAACATTTTAACCATGCACATTATCACTTTGAATTAAAAATTAAACAAGCAGAACCGGGCGTGGTGGCACACGCCTTTAGTTCCAGCACTCGGGAGGCAGAGGCAGGTGGATCACTGTGAGTTCGAAGCCAGCCTGGTCTACAAAGTGAGTCCAGGACAGCCAAGGCTACACAGAGAGACCCTGTCTCGAAAAACCAAAAAAAAAACCAAAAAAAAAAAAGCAAAAAAAATTAAACAAGCAAAAAGAAAAAATCTCTCTATTTTTTTGTTGTTGTTTTGTTTGTTTGTTGTTTTGTTTGTTTTTTCAAGACAGGGTTTCTCTGTGTTACCCTGGCTGGCTGTCCTGGACTCGCTTTGTAGACCAGGCTGGCCTCGAACTCACAGCGATCCACCTGCCTCTGCCTCCTGAGTTCTGGGATTAAAGGTGTGCGCCACCACTGCCTGGCTGTTGTTGTTGTTGTTGTTGTTGTTTTTAATTCACTTTACATCCTGGGCATAGTCCCATCCTTCCTCTCCTTCCAGTCCCACCCTCTCTCCCTCTCCCTACTACTCAGAAAAAAAGAGTCCCCCTTCCCATTCACCGCAGCTCATCAAGTGGCACCAGGACTGAGTGTGTCCTCTTTCCCTGTGGCCTGGCAGAGCAGTCCCACCAGGGGGAAGTGATCAAAAACCTGGCGTCGGAGTCCATATCAGAGAAAATCTCCAGTTTTAAAAGGCTGGCTATAGGTGTTCTCAGGCAACTGCGAAGGATTTCCTCAGTCACTGAATTTGAAACCCAGCTACATCAACAATGACAACAACAACACAACAGCAACAATACACAAATACACATACCACACACGCATGCACTCACAGATCCATGCACACTGCCTAGTAGCTGGCCGTGTAAGTGAGTTGGTGGAGTACACACAATGAAGGCCTGGGTTCAACAGTCGGCTACTGCATAAGCCGGGTATAGTGACATATGTCTGTGATGTCAACAAGCAGAGGTGAAGGTAGCAGGATTTAAAAAGTTATTCAGGGTCATCTTCAGTTTGAGCCAGCCTGGGCTACATAAAACCCTATCTCAATTAATTCACTAAAAAAAAAATTGTTTCTAAAATGAATAAACAAACCAACAAATAAGTCAGTAAATATTGGGGGAAGACCATCCAATTTTAAAGACAGCTAAAATATGGTTTCAGCATTCTTCTTTTCTTTTCTTTCTTTTTCTTTTTCTTTTCTTTTTTTTTTTTTGATTTTTTTTTTTGTTGTTGTTGTTTTTGTTTTTCAAGACAGGGTTTCTCTGTGTAGCCTTGACTGTCCTGGACTCGCTTTGTAGACCAGGCTGGCCTTGAACTCACAGCAATCTGCCTGCCTCTGCCTCCTGAGTGCTGGGATTAAAGGCGTGTGCCACCATGCCCGACAGCATTCTTCTTTTCATCTTCCTTCCTCCACACAAACATATATAGCATGTTTGAAACCGAGTTTCCTTTATCCAAACAGGTCTGAGAGGAGAAGACAACACAGGCAGCTAAACAAGCCAAGTGACTCTTGTTAACAGAACTTTGACTTCCAATACAGACTGGGCACATTTAGGCCAGGTGAGAAAGTCTAGTTCTCAGGCATGTGGGTGTGGCCAGGAACAAGTTAACTCTTTGCAGACAGTGACTTCATGCTGGCTTGCCAGTTGCTGACAAAAATGAAGGAAAGTGTTGGAAGTTTGCATTGCGGGGCGTCTCCACACAGCCTCAGAGGCACACTGGGACCATCGTCACATCTGAAGTCTAATTTCTGGAGCAATTAATGAGAAAACAAAGCAATAACAAAATAAGAACAGAAAAAGAGCTAGCTGAGGTATCTCAATGGGACCTCAGCATCCAGGAGGCAGAGAAAGGAGGGCTGCCAGGCAGGTCAAAGCTAGCTTGCATTATTTGGGGAGTTCCAGGCCTGTCTGTGGAAAACTGTGGAGAGATAGGTAAGTGGCTACGTAGGTAGGCAGAAAGATAGACAGACAGACAGACAGATGTATGAATGCATGGATAGATGGATGGTAGAGATAGATAAAGATGATAGATAGATAGATAGATAGATAGATAGATAGATAGATAGATAGATATTAGATTAGATAAACACATTGAGATAGATGAGATCTTTTTTTTTTTTTTCCTTTTGGCTTTTCGAGACAGGCTGTCCTGGACTCCCTTTGTAGACCAGGCTGGCCTCGAACTCACAGCAATCTGACAGCCTCTGCCCCTTGAATGCTAGGGTTAAAGGCATGTGCCACCATGCCCGGCCCTTGTTTTGTTTTCTGATCAAATCTGGCATGTGCTAAACATTGCCATGAACTACACCCTTTATCGAGACAACAACACCCTCATTGGATTTTTTGTGTTTGTTTTGCTTTTTTGAGGTACCGGGAGTTGAACCTGAGTGGGCCTCCTTACACATATGAGACAAATGCCTGCCATAAAGAAACATCCCAAGCCTTTTTATTTTTATTTTTTTATTTTGAGACAAGGTCTTAGCAAATTACCCACTCTGACCTTAAACTCATTCTGTAATTTAGGCAGGCACTGAACTTGGGACCCTGCTAGCTCAGACTTCCCAATAGCCGAAACCTCAAGTCTATGCTACTAGGTTCAAGTAGAAGGACACAAGCTAAAAGAGCAGCGCTGCTTGGTAGCCAAGCTCTCAACACAGCCCTCCTTCCTGATTTCTACTTCTATGCCTCCATTCCAAAGGCCCTGGGGGACATGTGCCAGTGAATACCAAAGTCTATATTCTCTGTGTATTGCGCACAAGATGCCTGTGACAAAAGTTAATATATAGATGAAACACAATAGGAATTTATCAGTAACCGGTAAGAAACAATTATAATAATTATAATACAATACCACATAGCTGGGTGTGGCACTGCACACCTTTAATCCAAGCACTTAAGAGGCAGAGGTAAGCAGCTCTCTGGGTTCTAAGCCAGCCAGGGCTATATAGTAAGATCTTATTTCAAACAAACAATATAAATATATATGTACCACAATATATGCCACAGGTTTTGTGAATGTGGATGTCCATTGAACACCTCTCATCAATTCTTGTTATTTGTTTTGCTGTTTCCTTTTTGGTTTGTTTTTGTTTTTGTTTTTCTTTCTTTTGTTGTTGTTTTGGTTTTTGGAGACAGGGGTTTCTCTGTGTAGCCTCTGCTTGTCCTGGATTCACTCTGTTGGGCCAGGCTGGCTTTGAACTCAATTTGCAGGGATTCTCCTGCCTCTGCCTCTTGGAAGTTGGAACTATGGGCTGGTCCTACGTCCTACTGGCAAGGTTGAGGAGCACTTGTGGAAGTGAGAGAGAAAGTCAGGAGAGCAGGGACTAACCGGCTGCAGTGGCCAGCGTGGGTGTGAAAGTGGAGGCTTCGGGGAGTGCCGGCTCTGAGGCGAGCAGCAGCCTGCCTGCCTATTTGAAGGTCTCAGAGGAAGTGTACTGAGCCAAGGCTGAAGGGTCCAACTCTTGCTCGATCCTATAGACCTTTGTGGCTCACAGTGAGACCACTGACCTTTACCCTCAATGCAGAGTTGCTTAAAAGTGTTAGGCAGAATGATAAACTTGGAAAATAAACTGAAAAGGAGAACAAGCGGACAAACGTGGCTCTTTACAAGGATGGCATTGTTCTCTGTCCCCTCCCTCCTCCCTCAGCAGGCTGGCAACTCAGGGCTGAAGCTGGCACAGGGGTAGCTCCCCAGAATACCTTAGAAGAGCCATTCTGGGATCATGGGCTGAGCAAGCTAAGCTGGCTCATTGTGCTAACGCTGTGTTCTCTCTGTGTGTATTTCTGCCGTTAAATAAATACCCAGATGTTTATAAGAGCTGTTGGCAAGCTACCTGCACCATCTTCCCGACCACAGGCTCTGAAGGCCTCAAACAGCAAAGTTTTAGGCCAAGAAGAAGAGCGTCCTGGGTGTGACCTCTTCCTCGCAGCTTGTACCACAGTGGTGCAATATCTAAGCATTTTCCCCTTAGAGCAGAAAGTGCAAACCCAGTTGCCTAGGGAGTAGAGATTGATGGGTAAGTGCTTTTTGGTTTGGTTTGGGATGGTTTTAGTCATATAGTTAGTTAATTTCTGTGATGCTGAGGATTGAGACCAAAGGCCTCTAGCCCTCAACTACAGGTCTATAACACTGATTGGTAGTTTTAGCAAACAACAACAACAAAAACCCCCAGAAGCCTACTGAAGAGGCTGGTTTTCTATATTTATGAGGCCTTAGGTTTGTTTGTTTTTGTTTTCAAGACAAGGTTTTCCTTTCTAGCCTTGGCTGTCCTGGATTCGCTTTGTAGACCAGGCTGGCCTCAAACTCAGAGAGATCTGCCTGCCTCTGCCTCCCTGAGTGCTGGGATTACAGGTGTGAGCCACCACATTTAGATTTTTATTTGTGTGTGTGTGTGTGTGTGTGTGTGTGTGTGTGTGTGTGTGTGTGTATGAGAGAGACAGAGAGAGAGAGAGAGAGAGAGACAGACAGACAGACAGACAGACAGACACCATGGGGATACAGGAATCAGACAAGCCACTATAATGTATTCTTCATGGAGAAAGAGAAAATGCGAGATTGAGATGGGTAGATGTGGCTAGGTTGTGTGCTGTTTGCAGTCCCGGGGCTGGGGAGGTAGAGGAAGGAGGATCAAAAGCTCAAGGTCATACGGAACTCAAAAACATACACAGTAAAAAGTAAGAAAGATTTAAAGATTGGTGAATGTGGCTGGCACGTGGTGCACACCAGGAATGCTACTCGTTGGGGGGTAGAAGTAGGAAGATTAGGGCTGGAGAGATGGCTCAGAGGTTAAGAGCACTGTCTGCTCTTCCAGAGGTCCTGAGTTCAATTCCCAGCAACCACATGGTGGCTCACAACCATCTATAGTGAGATCTAGTGCCCTCTTCTGGTACACAGACATACATGCAGACAAAAACATTGTATATAATAAATAAATAAATCTTAAAAAAAAAAAAAAAAGAAGTAGGAAGATTAGAAATCCACAACCAGTCTAGACCACATACTAAGCTGGATGTCATCTTGTGTTATTTGAGACCCCATCTCAGAACACACATGTGTACACACACACACACACACATACACACACACAGAGAGAGAGAGAGAGAGAGAGAGAGAGAGAGAGAGAGAGAGAGAGAAGAGAGAAGAGGACATATTTGAAGTTCATATTTCAAAACACATGAAACCAGCTTTTAGGAAAAATTCTAACTGATTGATTTCTTCATCCAAAATGACTTCACTTGGACTTTTGGTCCTGGCACATTTGAAAAGCTACTTGTTTTACTGGTCAATGCCACTGGGCTTGACTCCTACCTCAGCCACTTCCTGTGCCTGTTACCTCAGCCTCCCAGAGCTTTCATGTCAAGCAGAAAGTGACCTGTTAGTTTTTATTTGTAGGGTGTGTGTGTGTGTGTGCCTTTAGGAGATAGTATGGGTGAATGCTTTTTTAGATAGCTCCAGCACATGCTAAATTCTGATACCATTATCTAACAACACATCTATGTGGTGTGTGTGTGTGTGTGTGTGTGTGTGTGTGTGTGTGTGTGTGCTTCTTCTGGCCCAAGGCCACACCAAATCCCACTGTGGCCCACCATATAGCTGCCCTCACTCACCACTATGTTTCCATGGGTAGAAACTCTTTCAACCTGACTTCTTCCTGTGTGACTTGTGTCTCTTGTCACACTGAACTTCTGTAGCACAAAGACTTGCCAGCAGTCTTTGCATCTAATGCCTACTTCTGGGGGTGTCCAGATAGATACACTTAGATGGCTAATGATGCAGACATTTTAATATAAGGGAGCTTTCCTTGTGCCATGGGAGCCTTCCTGAGATAGTGACCCATTTTTTATATTCCTGCAATAGCCACTTATGTATATGTATTTTAGACATATATTACAAGGAGATGAGTTACTGGATGCACATCCAGAAAGGTGTTATAAAATGTTTGTATACACAACACACACACACACACACACACACTGACTTTAATTAATAAACATAAGGCTGGAAATACTGCTCAATAGTTAAGAGTGCTTGCTTAGGGCTGGAGAGATAGTCAGTGGTCAAGAGCACTGGCTGCTCTGCCAATAGGCCTGCATTCAGTTGCTAGTATCTATATGGTGGCTCCCATATAGATACTATATGGGATTCCATCTGCAATTCCAGTTCGAGGGGATCCAACGCCCTCTTCTGGCCTTCGAGGTGACAGCACACACATGTGGCGCACAGGCACACATGAAAGCAACGCTTGGGTTCTGCTCTCCGGTTCATGGTGACTGAGCAGCCTGACTCCACCTTAAGATTAAATGTGGCTCCAAATACTGCTTCCACGTTCAGGGCGTCCAAACTGGGGAAGATGAAGCGGAGTCCAGAAAGGGTGGAATCTACAGGATCCTGGTCCAGCTGCGACTGCTGGGGTGTCAGGTGTGGGGGTGTGGGACTTCTCTGAGGATTTTAGCGTTACAGCTCTCTTAGCTCAGAGCTATCCCAATGGAACAGCAGCTCTTAGGTGATATTTAGTGAAACAGCTTTATGCACCTTTATTCCATGGTGAGCAAGTACTGTACGAACCTCGGGGAGTGGGGAGGGGTTTTCGGGGTGCATGCATTGCATTGTTTGTGGTTGTGATGCAGGTGAGCCTCTCTTTGCATCTAGGAGCTAGGCACACGACTACCTGTGACTACCTTGAGAGTTGTGGTTCATGCCCGGGGCATGCAGGCTTGGAACAAGAGGGGTGGGGGAGGGGCTTTTACTCCTGTCAGTCTCCAGTTTGAGCTTCCAGGGTTTCAACACCCTCCACCTGGACAATACCCATGCCAGTTCCCCTAGAGGCATGGTCTGCATGCCTCACAATTAAAGCCATCTTGTTACAAGGCCAAAATAAAGTCATTCCTGTTTGGCTTTAAAAGATATCCGCAGGGTGGTGGTGACACACGCCTTTAATCCCAGCACTCGGGAGGCAGAGGCAGGTGGATTGCTGTGAGTTCGAGGCCAGCCTAGTCTAAAAAGTGAGTCCAGGGCAGCCAAGGCTACACAGAGAAACCCTGTATCGGAAAACAAAAAAACAAAAAACAAAAAACCCAAGATATATTAATATGAATTATATAATTAAACCCAAGGCTAATGTTCTATATCCTCAGTGATTTGTTTATTTTCTTATTAGAATTTTTATTTATTTATTCACTTTACATCCTGATCCTGTCCCTCTCCTCCTCCCCGGCCTACCCCTCTTCCCTCTTCTCCCCTCCCCTCTTCCCTATTCCTCCGAATAAGGGAGCACCCCTACCCACCCACCCAGCTTATCAAGTCGCATCAGGACTGAGCAGGTGGTCTTCCCCTGTGGCCTGGCAAGGCAGCCCCACCAGGGGGAAGTAAGCAAAAACAGGCAATAGAATCCATGTCACAGAGACTGTGCTCACTCGCTCCCGTTACTATGGGACCCACATGCCCGTTGGCTACATCTGTGTAGGGGGCCTAGGTCAGGTTTGCGTATGGTCCTTGGTGGTACTTCAGTCTCCACACCCCTCTGGGCCCTTGTTAATTGGCTCTGTTGGTGGTCTTGTGGCACTCCTGTCACCTCCAGGTCTTTCTATCGTCTCCCCAGTATTCCAGAAGACTCCCTACACTTTGCCTGATGTTTGGCCGTGTGTCTCTGCATCTGTTTCCATCTGCTGCTGAGTGGAGCCTCTCAGAGACAGCTATGCTAGGCTCCTGTCTACAAGTCTCGGGTTTGGCTCTCTCCCATGGCGTGGGTCTCAGGTTTGGCCAGCATTGGTTAGACATTCCCTCCATCTCTGCTCTCTCTTTATCCCTGCACATATTTTTTTCCCCCGAGACAGGGTTTCTCTGTGTAGCCTTGGCTGTCCTGGACTCGCTTTGTAGGCCAGGCTGGTCTCGAACTCACAGCGATCTGCCTGCCTCTGCCTCTCGAGTGCTGGGATTAAAAGTGCGCACCACCACACCCACCCCATCCCTGCACATCTTGTAGGCAGCCTTGGGTCAAAGTTTTTGGGGGTTGGGTTGGTGTTCCCCTCCCTCCACTAGGAGTCCTGTCTAGTTAGAAGGTGTCCTCTTCAATCTCCATGACCCCTGCTACTAGGAGTCTCAGCTAGAGTCACCCTCATATCCTCCTATAAGCCTTCCCTGTTTTAGGTCTCCAAGTTGTTACAGAGATGCCCCTGCCCATGGTTTCTCTTCTCTCTGCAGGCCCTCTCTCCTGCCCCTCTTCTCCCCTGGTCTGATCTCCACCCTCATTTCTCTCTGTGTTCCCTTTCCTACCTTGTGCCCTCTCCTCAACCACTTCCACTGTCTATTCTATTTCCCATTCTGAGTGAGAGTTAAAGCATCCTCCCTTGGGTCCTCCTTGTTACTTATCTTCTTTGGGTCTGTGCATTGTAGAATGTTTATCTTGTACTATATGGCTAAAATCTGCTTATAAGTGAGTACATACCATGTATGTCTTTCTGAGTCTGGGTTGCCTCAATATCTATCTATCTATCTGTCTGTCCTGTCTGTCTGTCTGTCTATCTATCTATCTCTATCTATCTAATATATCTGTCTATCTCTTTCTTTCTATCTAGTTATTCTCTTTTTTCGCCCCCCCCCCCACTCCCTCCAAGACAGGGTTTCTCTGTGTAGCCTTGGCTGTCTTGGACTCACTTTGTAGACCAGGCTGGCCTCGAACTCACAGAGTTCTGGCTGCCCCTGCCTCCCTGAGTGCTGGGATTATAGGTGTGCACCACCATCCTAGCTATTTATTTATTTTCAAAACAGGGTTTCTGTGTGTGTAGCCCTAGTTGTCTTGGGCTCTCCCTTTATAGTCAAGGCTGGCCTCTAACTCAGAGGGATCTGCCTACCTCTGCTTCCTGAGTGCTAGGATTAAAGGGTGCCACCCATACCTGGCTCACTTACTTAGTTTTGAAACATAGTTTTGTGTAGCCTAAGCTGGCCTAGAACTTGACGTTCTTCCGTTTCCACAGCCCATGTACTGACATTGCAGGCCTTTACCACTGAGCCTAAATCGGTTGTTTTCAAATAACAGAAATTCACGTTAGGTTTACATGTAATATGTTTAAAAGAGTAAGGCATGGCATTGTAACCTGCAATTCTGGCAAGTGGAGGCCAAGACAGTGAGTGGGAATTCAAGACCAATCTGGTTCCATTGCAGTATTCCATCTCAAAAACTAGTAATTGGAGATGAAACTCAGTGGTAAAAAATTTTTGTTTTTATTTTATTATTTACTGTGTGTGTGTGTGTGTGTGTGTGTGTGTGTGTGTGTGTGTGTGTGTATGAACATGTGTGTAAGTGCCATGGATGCCAGAGGAGGTCACTGGATCCTCTGGAACTGGAATACAGGTTGTTGAAAGCCAAGCATGGGTGCTGCCAACCAAATTCTGCTCTTCCACAAGAGAAGTACACACTCTTTGTTTCTTTGTTTTAAAATTTAAAACTATTATTTTCTCCCACGGATGACCTGACCCTCCTGATACCAACTCCCACGTGCTGGGATTACAGGCTGAGTTTGTTTGTTTTTGAGGAGAGAACTCACCCAGATGGTTCTATGTAGCTGCGCAGCCTGGTGGGTTTGAACCCTCGCTTCTCTCAGTACCTATATGTTGGCCTTATATGATTAGAGGTATATGACACATTTTTAAAAATGTGGTCCTCAGGATACCATTGAGAGAGTCACATATGCTAACAAGTAGTATACTTTGTCTTCCATCTTTCAGACCTAAAGATAAAACTCAGATTAGTAGTTTGGAAAACTGTTGTAGAAAATAAAAAGGCTATTAATACTTATTAGTAGCCGATATTTATTATGGCACCTGTTATTTATCTCACTATCAACCAATAAAGGATACAGAAGCTTGTTGTGTTTTTAATATGCCTTAAACCTGGGGCTGGGCAGATATAAACCCCCTAAGCTACCGTGTTACCTCCCAGCCCCATATCCCATGCCATCTGCTTTAACCATTCCTATCTGGGCTACTTCCATCCATAATTCCATAAATACTTGACCATGCTTTTTTTTTTCTTTCCGTTTTTCCAGACAGGGTTTCGCTGTGTAGCCTTGGCTGTCCTGGACTTGCTTTGTAGACCAGGCTGGCCTCCAACTCACAGCGATCCGCCTGCCTCTGTCTCCCAAGTATCGAGATTAAAGGCGAGTGTCACCACTACCTGGCTTGCTCATGCATTTCATCTGGGCTGATTTCTCCAACAGCTGGGATCCTCAGAGTAAATTCTCCCAACCACGTGGTTCTCTCCACACTAATGCACAGTGGTCCAGCTTCCTTCTTCTGGGTCCTACCTGTTTCTCTCCTTCCCATGAACCTTCTGTCCTCCAACCTTGAGAACTTTGGCTCTGCCTACCTCATTTCTGCCCTGCCTAGGTGTATAGGCCTTTTATTTAGCCAATTAGGGCAAGGTTACACAGTATTACTTGGCATACATGATAGTCTGTTTATAAAAGATAGCAAGTAGACTTTGGGGAACAAAATAATTAGCAATTAAATGTAAAACGCCAGACCATGCTGCAGCAGAAAACATCATAATGACTTTTTGTTTTGTTTTGTTTTTCTTTCTTTTTATTCCCCATAAAGAAAAACTGAATATGTTGTATATTCCTGTAGCCCCAGCACCTAGAAGGAGGATTTTACCACAAGGCAGTTGACAGTCTGTGCAATAAATCAAGTGTGAAACCACAGTAAGAATTTGTGTTTAAAAGGAGGAGGAGGAGGAGAAAGAAGAAAGAGAGAGAGAGAAGAGGGAGGAGGAGGGGAAAAGGAGAAAAGAAGGAGGAAGAAAATAAGAAGAAGAAGAAGATGGAGAAGGAGAAGAAGAAGTTATCTTAGCCATCTCACTAGCTGGCTCTCGGCTTCTGACTTTCTGACTGTGGGCATGTGAGGTGATGTGATCAACTGCTCCAAGTTCTACTGCCTAAGTTTCCCAGTAGCAACAGACTGTCATCTGGAATAATGATCCAAACAAACCCCTGTTCCTTATGGTGCTTTTATGGAGGTACTTTATTTTTCATGTGTATGGGTGTTTTGTTTGTGCATGTCTGCATGTATACATATACCGCATGTGCATGTGCGGTACCCAAGGAGGACAGAAGAGTGTCAGATTCCCCGGGACTAGAGCTAAGGGTGGTTGTGAGCCATCCTTTGGGTGCTGAGTCCAGTGCGCTTAAGCCTTGAACTATCGCTCTAGTCCCTATAATCATTGCTTTCAAAACCCCACAATTAACTAGAAAAAAGAAATGAGAAAGCCCCCTTCTAATACTTTTATCCTGTGACATAGGTGTAAGATGGTGCGTTTAAAGTTGTGTTTAGAAAATTCCACAGGGAAGTTGGCTAATACTCTTGTGATCAAGTCCTGGGTCATAAAGGTTGCTGTGGCTAAAATTCCAGGTGAGATGGCCAGCATTCTCACACAAAGCCTCTGTCAATGGGAGAAGACCCCGCCCCTGTCATCACTACCTTTTTCACTGGTTGCCATAACTACTTGTACTTCACTCTCCCTCCCTCCCTCCTTCATTCCTCCTCCCCTCCTCCTCTTCCTCATCTTTCTCCTCTATCCTCCACCTGTGCTCAAAATAGAGGCCCTGCAAATGGAATACAGTAAAGAGAGAGAAAAGAACTACATCTAAAGGAACATGGAATTGGAACTGAATAGTGCTTTCAGGTATTTATTTTGACTCTTTTTTTTTTTTTTTTAAAGACAGGGTTTCTCTGTGTAGCCTTGGTTGGCTGTCCTGGACTCACTTTGTAGACGAGGCTGGCCTGAAATTCATAATGATCTGTCTGCCTCTACCTTCCAAGTGTTGGGATTAAAGGTGTGCACCACCATGGCTGACTATTTTGGCTCCTAAAAACATTGTTTGGTTGACTGATTGAGTTCTATGTGTGTGCACCCATAAGGCCAAAAGAGAGCGTAAAGCATCCTCCTCTGTCATTCTTTGTCTATTGCTTTTGAAGAATTTCCCCGAGACCCTGAGGCCTGGCCTTTCCTGGCTGGACTGCAAGCTAAGAAGTCCTACTGATCTCTAGTCTTCCACCTTCCTCAGAGTTGGTGTTACAGGCTGGTATGTGGTACCCAGTTGTTTAGTAGGTGGTGAGATCTCAACTGTGGTCCTTGTGATCCTCAGCAAGTGCACTTAACCTCTGAATCATCTATTTTGATTAATATTTGTGTGTGTGTTGTGTTGTGTGTGTGTGTGTGTGTGTGTGTGTGTTGTGGTGTGTGTGTGTGTGTGTGTGTGTGTGTGTGTGTGTGTGTGAATGCATACCATTGGTGCCCATGTGGTGAGCAGAAGACAACTTCTACCTTTTCACTTCTGGAGTTTAGGGTAGCAGGCTTGTGTGGTAAGTGCCATTGACCACTGAGTCACCTCACTAGCAGCAGCTTGGGTTCTCCCCTCCTTATTTTTAACTTATTTTCTATTTTTAAATTTTATGTGTGTGGCTGTCTTGCTGGTAGACATGTGCGTGCTTGGTGCCCTCAGAAGTCAAAAGAGGGTGTCAGATGCCCTGGAACTGGAGTTACAGGGTATCGATCCCCTGGAATTGAAGCCATGTGAGTGCTGGGAGCTGAACCAGGCTCTCTGCAAGAGTATCAAGTGTAAGCTCTGAGTCAGCTCTCCAGGTCCCTCCCTTTAAAAAAAAAAAAAAGATTTATTTATTTATTTACTATGTAGAATTTTAATTCAGAACATGGCTGCTCTGGTAAGAGATGACATCCAAAGACCTTCTAGGTCTGTGTGATCCTGCTAGAGTAAAGACATGCCTTTAATCCTGAAAGAGAGAGGCAAGCAGATCTCAGAGTTTAATGCCAGCATGGTGTAGAGTAAATTTCAGGTAAAGAAAAGCTTCGGTCCAGGTGTGGTGGTGCCCATCTTTAATCACAGCACTCAGGAAGACAGAGGCATGCAGATCTCTGAGTTCTAGTCAGTGCTGTTCAGTCAGTTTGGTTGAGTCAGCGAGTTGAGAGGCAGTGCAGAGCAGTCAAGTTTGCGGAATTCAGAGGCAGTGTTACTGGGTTAGTTTTACAGAGACAGATTGAAGAGCAAACAAGCTGGACACGGGTGAAGACAGAATGAGCCAGATAATGAGAAGGAGCCAGAAGATTAGAAGGGATTACTGGAGCTAGTTTTAGGTCAAACAGAGCAATTCAGTGAGAAGCTGAGAGAAGCCAGATTGGAAAGCAGCTTAAGCCAGAACAATTGAGTTGAACCAGACAGCCAGAGTTCAGAAAGAACTAGAAAGAGTGAGCTTATTCAGCAGTAAGACCTAGAGGCTGAAAACATCCTAGGCTTAGATTGAGGAGGCTAGAACCTTCCAGGACTAGGCCTAGGTTAGGAGACAGAGGGAGTAAGCCTCCAAGGCAACAATTACATCAGGCCAATCAAAACTACTTTTACGTCAGTGTCCCATAGGGTTGTGTATGTTGTGTTTTCATTTTCATTCAATTACAAAATGCTTTTTATTTCTTTTTTTGATTTACGTATTGACCCATTTTTTCTTTTCTTTTTTTGTTTGTTTGTTTTGTTTTTTTGTTTTTTGTTTTTTTTGTTTTTCAAGAGAGGGTTTCTCTGTGTAGCCTTGGCTATCCTGGACTTGCTTTGTAGACCAGGCTGGCCTCAAACTCACAGCTATCCACCTGCCTCTGCCTCCTGAGTGCTGGGATTAAAGGCATGCACTACCACACCCAGCTGATTTTTTATTCTTAATCGATTGTGATTGATAATTTTGCTGGGTGTAATGGTTTGGGCTGGAATCTGTGGTCTCTCAGATCCTTTAGAGAGAGTACACGAGGGCCCTTCTGGCTTTCAGTGTCTCTATTGAAAATTCAGATGGTATTCACATGGGCCTGCCTTTATATGCTATTTGGTCTTTTCCTCTTGCAACTTTATTTATTTACCTCAGACTAGTCAAGTGCAGTAGTGAGAAAGGTCCCTTGCAACTTTAATATAATTTTGTTGCTGCTGTTCTGAACATTTAGTGTTTTGGCTATTATGTGCCATGAGAATGTCTTTCCTGGTCCTGTTTATTTAGTGTTCTGTATACTTATTGTACCTCGATGGACACCTCTTTCTCTATATCAGGAAATTTTTTTTTCTATAATTTTGTTAAAAATATTTTCTGCCTCCTGACCAGGCTGTGGTGGCGGACACCTTTAATCATAGCACTCAGGAGGCAGACGTAGGCAAATCTCTGAGTTCAAGGCCAGCATGGTCTATAGATGTGCTCCAGGACATCCAGGGCTACACAGAGAAACTGTCTCAAAAAAAAAAAAAAAAACCAAAAAACAAAAACCAAAAAAACCCAAAACCAAACCAAACAATGTCAACAACAGTGAGAAGTAGCCTTTCACGGTCTGTGCCTTCGATCTGCTTTTCCTCTTTTTCCTTTATCCTTATTATCATAGGTTTGGTCTTTTCATAGAGTTCCAGATTTCCTGGAATTTTTTTTTTTTGTGCCCCTAGTTTTTTAGATTTAACATTTTCTTTGAACCATTCATTTCTTTTTGTTTGTTTGTTTGTTTTGTTTTTCGAGACAGGGTTTCTCTGTGTAGCCTTGGCCATCCTGGACTCACTTTGTAGACCAGGCTGGCCTTGAACTCACAGTGATCGCCTGCCTCTGCCTCCCGGGTGCTGGGACTAAAGGGAGGGGAATAAAGGGAAAATGGGAGGGAGGGAAGAATGGGAGGATGCAAGGGATGGGATAACCATTGAGATGTAGCAAGAATAAGTTAATAAAAAATTAAAAGAAAATATGTTCAGTAGAAAAGAGGGTGACCCTGGGTCTTAAGAGGTGGAAGTAGGGGCTGGAGAGGTGGCTCAGCCGTTAAGAGCACTGGCTGCTCTTCCAGAGGTCCTGAGTTCAATTCCCAGCAACCACATGGTGGCTCACAACCATCTATAATGAGATTGGGTGCCCTCTTCTGGCCTGCAGGTGTACATGCAGGTAGAACACTGTATACATCATCATCATCATCATCATCATAATCCGGGTGTGGTGGCGCACGCCTTTAATCCCAGCACTCGGGAGGCAGAGGCAGGCGGATCCCTGTGAGTTCGAGGCCACCTGGTCTACAAAGCGAGTTCAGGACAGCCAAGGCTACACAGAGAAACCCTGTCTCGAAAAACCAAAAAAAAAAAAAAAATAATAATAATAATAATAATAATAATAATGTGGAAGTAGGGTCCCCGGCTAATGGAGATCGGGCAATTGGAGGGGTTTCAGCAGGCAGGCTACAGCAAGACTCTCAGGAAGTTTACATATGGATATGTATTAAGTCAAGGTCTCAGTACATAGCCCAGGCTGGCCTCAAACTCTTAATTTTGTTTCAGCCTCCTAGGATTATAATTGTGTTGGGTTGCCATCACTCCTGGCTTGTAGCAAATATTTCCTTTCTTCTTCCTCCTTTCTTCCTCCCTCCCTCTTCTCCCTCTTCTATTCTCTCTCTACCCATTCATTTGAAAATATAAATAATAGTTAACTATCGGTTGTAGTTCAAAGACACTGTACTTGCCTAGCCCTGAGTCCTGTAGTAACCAAAATGAAAAAAAAAAAAAACAAAAAACTGAGATTGGGACTTGACCATTTTAACTGAAGTATATCACAAGAATACTCTCTGGTTTTCTTTTTCCCAGTCAGAAACTCACGATGTAGCCAAAGCCTACCTCAACCTCAGCCATCCTCTTGTCTCGGGATAGTAATTATATTGAACATTAAAAAAAAAAAAAGATTACAAATAGATTTTTTTTCTTTTTTTGGTTTTTTGAAACAAGGTTTCTCTGTGTATCCCTGGCTGTCCTAGACTCACTTTGTAGACCAGGCTGGCCTCGAACTCACAGCGATCCACTTGCCTCTGCCTCTGCCTCCCAAGTGCTGAGATTAATTACAAATAGATTTTATGTTTCAATTATATGTATGAGTATGTGTTATGCCTCCTTCTATCAATTTAAACCTTATTCCTTTGTGTCAGGCTCTCACTTGGATCTGGAATTCAAGTTTTTAATCTTTTTGGTGAGGCTGGTAGGCAGCAAGCCGCAGCTGTCTTCCTGTCTTCAGGTTCAGGGAGAGACTCTGCCTCAAAGGAATAGGAGAAGAGTCGTGGAAGAGGGCATCTAATGTGCTCCTGTAGCCTCCATGCGCCTGCACACGCGCCTTTTAAGAAAAACTTATAGAACGAAATGTATCTTCATAGCTGGAGTAAAATATTATTTCTCTGAATATTCGTTCAGATAACATGCAGTAGTGCCTACAGAGGTCAGAGGTCAGAAAAGGCCACCAGGATCTCCTAGAATGAATTATTGATTGTCACGGGCCCTGTGGGGGTCCTACGCAAGAGCAACAGACACTCTCCACCCTTGCGCTACCTCTCTAGTTCCTGATCAGTAAACATATTCCACATCTTTTCCAGAGTGTTTTGGAGATCATTTTCTTCAGACGAGTCGGTGAAAAAGGTGAAAAAAAAGCAGCCTACTAAAAAGAGAAAGCTGAAGATCCCAAGAATCCGGAACGAGGAGAAGTTTGATGAGTGGCTGACTTGTGATGAACCGGTTACATTCCCCTGCTCTGTCTGTCACCATGAAATCAGTGCAGCTGGGATGTTTTTCCATAAGAAACATCACAATGCTCTGAGCACGCTGGGTTTGCACTGGACAGGAGGGAGAAAGCCGATGCCTTCCCTGATCATTAGTCAGAGACAGTTAGTGATTTCTAAGTTACTGGCAACGTCTCTATTCAGCGAGAAAGCCCTTCAGAGTATGAACTACGCGTTTGAGCTTCTTCGGAAGAAACAAGTCCGATCACACTTCAAACTCTGGGATAAGGTTGGCCAGACTTCTACGTACTCTCCAAACGCCCGCCACCTGCTGATCAAAGGCGTAGCCATCTGTGGCAACAGCAACTCAACTTGGAAAGCCGACCCGAACTGTAAGTTTACCTTCACAAACGATTTCGGTGACAGAGCCAATACGTGCTTTTTTGCTTTGTTTGATGGCCATTATGGCAGTGTGGCAGCGGACCTGGCGTCAAAGGAGTTCCAGATTTTACTCCTCCATCAACTGTCTAAACAGGACCCTTCCTACCGAATGACAGACGAGCAGCAAAAACTCATCAAATCCTTTCACACCGTCTTCAGGGAAGAATACAAAGTCAGAGAAGAGATCTTCTCGTCCACACCCAAAACCCTCAAAACCGATAAATGGGAGTATGAGAAAATACACAAAGCGTTTGCAAAGGCCTTTTGGAGAATGGATAGGCTTCTTCGGCTCGGAAGGAATGAGCTGTCCCGGGTTCAGTGGAGTGGCTGCTCAGCGCTCACTTGTCTATTAGAAGGCGGGATTAAGTACCCGCACCTTAATAAGGACTGGAAGGGAAACAATCAGCAGGGTGCCAACAGTTTTTCCTTCCAGAAGATTCCACAGATCATCTCTGGGGTACTACACATTGCAAATGCTGGTGCGTATGTCCATTTACATCCAGGACACATACATATGTTAAATGCCTGTGGAAAACCTCTCATGCCTCCAGAATTATTCAGTCATTTTGTGATTTATTAATGTCTAGAAATTGCACTGAACAATTAGGAAACAACAACAACAACAACAAAAAACCCCTCTGGTTTAATTATAGATTGCAGGCACAAAAATAATTGTAACTATTTTTTTTATAGGCCCTGGTGTGAGTTGTGTGACAAAACTTTTCCCAGGGAGACATAACAGACACTTCTACTCACCTCAGATAAGGAGCCCATGATAGACCAAAGTATCGATACCACCAAAGTCCAATGGTGAACAGATCAGTTTTATTGGAGTTACAAGTCACAAACAGCTGCAGCTCTACGGGTTGGAAAGCTTCTTTCCAAGTGACTCTGGTCTAAACCTCTTCGAGGCATAGGCTAGTTTCTGCGTTTTTTCTTTTTTTTTTTTTTTGCTGTCCTGGACTCACTTTGTAGACCAGGCTGGCCTTGAACTCATGGTGATCCACCTACTTCTGCCTCCCAAGTGCTGGGATTAAAGGCGTGCGCCACCACACCCAGCCCAGTTTCTGCTTCTTGTAGGCATTTTATTTTTTAGTTTTATTATTTATTTATTTATTTATTTTTGGTTTTTTGAGACAGGGTTTCTCTGTGTAGCCTTTCCCATCCTGGACTCACTTTGTAGACCAGGCTGGCCTCGAACTCACAGCGATCCGCCTGCCTCTGCCTCCCGAGTGCTGGGATTAAAGGCGTGCGCCACCACGCCCGGCTAGAATCTTGGGAACTTGTCTCATCTGAGTCGTCTTCTTTTGCAGTTTATCTTGTCAAGAGTTACTCTCAGCAGCTTTACTGCTTGCTCTAAGAGGGAGGGGCCTAATGAATCTGGTCACTTTCAGGGACTTCCTGAAGTTATTTTAAGTTGCTTGTCTTTCTGCTTAAAGGAGCTTCCCTGCAGGATGGAATGTTCCAGGCTTGGAGGCATATTAGATGTGACAAAGTATTACAATTTCCAAATGAGGGGCTGGCAAGATGACTCAGAGAGGGTTAAGGTACTTGCTGCCAAGCCTAATGATAATCGCTGAGGAGTTCAATCTCTGGAACCTTATGTTGGAAAAACAACACTGACTGTTGTCCTGACTTCTGTAGATGGCTGGTCTCATTCTTTCTCCCCTCTCCTCCTCTCCCCCCTCCCCGCCCCCCCAGCCAGCAGCCAGTACAGCTAACCTGGAATCCCCCCACCCCACATCCACTGGCTTCAGAGTACTGGGATTACAGGTGTACATGGCTACACCTGGCTCAGTATTTTGCATACACAATAGATGTTGATAAATGTTTACATGACAAGTATTTTTATATTCTGCATAGTATTTTTTTTTCCTTTTGTCAAGACAGGGTTTCTCTGTGTAGCCCTGGCTGTCCTGGAACTCTTCTGTAGACCATGCTGGCCTCAAAGTCACTGAGATCCACTTTACTCTGCCTTCTGAGTGTGCTACTGTAGGGTTTTTTTTTTAAAGATTTATTTTATGTGTATTTGTCTGCATGTACATCTGCACACCAAAATATAGCATTAGACAGTTGTGAGCTGCCATGTGGGTGCTGAGACTTGAACTTAGGACCTTAGGAAGAGAAGTGAGTGCTCTTAACCACTAAGCCACCTCTCCAGCTCGTGCCATGTATTTTTAAACATTTTAAAAACATTTTTAAACAATTATCTTTTATGTACTTCAATAAAATAAAGTGTTACATCTTTTAGGAACTCATGCTCCTTTAACTACTCTGTGCAGACCTGTTCATTTGGTTTGCTTCCTGCCTGGAAATTTTCATTGGTTTCTATGATATGGATTTTTCTGGCGATTAAATTTTGTTGTTTTTAGACAGTGTCTTCATCATGGATCCCGACTGTCCTGGAACTGTAATCCAGGCTGGCCTCACGCTCACTTAGGTCCATTCGTTTCAGCCGCCTTCCTGAGTGCTAGGGGAAAAGGCATACACCATCCATCTAGGCTAATGATGAATTTTTAATATATTATTTGCCTCTTTTGTTTTTGAAGAAAATATTCACTTGGTATGTAATTCCAGACTGGGAGATTTTTCTGAGTCGTTGGAACCTGCACTTCTGATTATCCAGGCAAGCATCCCTGTCTCTGTTACTCTTGCTCTTCAGTTCGGAACTGTTCAGTTCAGTGGTTCCCCCTTGTGGCTGCGTTAAAAGATTTTTTAAGCAATCTGACTGTGATGTATCTTTTTTCCTCCTTAAGGCTCTCCTCTGGGTCATTCACATCATTTGAGTTACTCCCTCAGAACCCACGCACAGCTAATGCTCTTTTCATTTCTCTATGCCGTTTCACTTTTCTATATTTTTCTTTCAATTAAATATTTTTTTAAAAAGATTTATTATACAGTGGTTTTGTCTGCATGTATGCCTGTGTGCCAGAAGAGGGCACCAGATCCCGTTATAGATGGTTTTGTGCCATCATGTTGGTGGCTGGGAATTGAACTCATGACTCTTGAAGAGGAGTCAGTGCTCTTACCTCTGAGCCATCTCTCCAGCCCCCAGTTAATTTTTTTGTTTGTTTGTTTTTTGGTTTTTCAAGACAAGGTCTCTCTGTGCTAGCCTTGGCTGTTCTGGACTTACTTTGTATACCAGGCTGGCCTCAAAACTCACAGTGATCTGCCTGCCTCTTCCTCCCAAGTGCTGGGAGTAAAGGCCTGCACCACCATGCCCAGCTCAATTAAATATTTTTTAACTGCAGAGGACCTGAGCATGTGTGGAGGCCAGACAACTTTCAGGAGTTAGTTCTCTTTCTATATTGTAAGTTCTAGGGATTGAACTCAGCTCATCAGATTTAGCAACAACCACTTTTACTCACTGAGTCATTTCACTAGTCTTGTTTTCCTTCCATTTTTCTCTCTTTTTTTTCTTTCTCTTTTTAATCATAAACAAATGAAAACCTTTTAAGATATGTCTATGTGAATATTTGATATGTATGTATGTGCACCCTGTGTGTGCATGATGCCTTCAGAACAGTGTTGGATGTCCTAGAATTGGAGTCATATGGATGGCTGTGAGCTACCATGTGGGTGTGGGAAATGGAACCCAGGTTCTCTCAAGAAGAAAATGCTCTCTTCAACCCTGGTTTTGTTTTTGAGAGAGTCAGGGTCTTGGCCTTGAACTTGTGGCAACCCTTCTGCCTCAGTCTCCCAAGTGTGAGATTACAGCCTTGAGCCCCCCCCCCCACCTCTTTTTTTTGGACAGGGTATCACACGTAACCATGGCTAGCCTAGAACTCCTAATTTATACTTCCAGCTGCCTCTCCTTGTCAAGTGCTGTGTTTAAAGATGTGCATGTACATTACACAAGGCTCCTTGGCTGTTTAAAATTCACTTACCTTTTTATTTTTTGGGGTTTTTTCGAGACAGGGTTTCTCTGTATAACCTTGGCTCTCTTGGACTGGCTTTGTAGACCAGGCTGGCCTTAAAACTCAGAGAGATCTGTCTGCCTCTGCCTCCCAAGTGCTGTGATAGCGGGCTAGCAGGCGTGAGCCACGCCCCTCCCCCCGTACCCTCCCCCCCTTTCATCTACCATTTCTTTTGGAATACAGTATGGCACTAATTACACTGTGGTTTCCATCTCCATTTTTATTTTTTTAAATCATCTATAATCTTGTCTTAACTACTTGGACATTGGAAATGCAGTTATACAAAAAAGGGAAGGAAAGAAAGGAGGAAAGGGCAGAAACCAGACAGTGATAGACCCTGTCTCACAAAAAACAGAGTTGTAGAGATGACTTAGTGGCCCAGAGTACTTGTTGCTCTCTAAATGATCTTTCTTGCTGATCTCAATTCCAGTGACATTTTGGCATTTGGTGCCACTTAGTTAGGGCTGACCTCTCCTTAGGTGTGTATCATGGATACACCAGGCTTAAACGTGTGTGGTGTGTGGTGTGTGTGTGTTGGGGGTAGTTAACCCCACAAGGCAAGCACTCTATCATGGGGCTATAGTTCTGGCATGGCCCAGTGTCTTGATGCTTATTTGCATGCTGTCCTTGGGCTGCCACAATAAATTCCCAAAAAATGAACGAGAAACTTATTTTCTCAACATTTTGGATGTCATGAAGTTCATATTGGCAAGCCATCTTTCCCTTTTTTTGGAGATAGGATTTCACTCTAGCCCAGGCTGTCCTCTAATCTGTAGCAATTCTCCTGCCTCATTTTGAGCACTGAGATTATAGGTATTAGTTACCAGTCCAGTTTCCTTCATTTCCCTCCTTCTCCCTTCCTCTCACCTTTCTTCCTTTCTTTTCCCACTCTCACTTTTTATTATTTGTTTTCATTTTCTGAGATTTAGACCATTGCTGATCTAAACCTAAAAATGTTTTTGTAGAACATTTTTGTGCTTTTTGTAACATATGTGCAGGTCCCTGGGGAATCTGAAGAGTGCACTGGATCCCCTGGAGCTGGAGTTACACAGTTGTGAGCCATCTGACAGGGTACGAGAAGCTGAACCAGGCTCCTCTGGAAACACATCAAATGCTCTTAACTACTTATTGACCTATCTCTCTGGCCCATTATTTTTTGACTTAAGAACTTTGTACTTTCTGCATCAACTCATCAACATGGAGAAACTTAACAGTACATTATCCAGGATCCTGTTTGGTGAGATGTGTTAAGTCGCTGGTCCAGAGTGTCTACTACCTCTATTTCTTGAACACAATAGTCTCAGATTTTGGCCCAGGCTGGCCTCACTCTTGTCATCTACCTGCCTTATCCTCCCAACCTACTACCTTTAAATAGTTGAATATTTTCATGTATCTACCATTACAGTATCTTTATCTAGTAAGAATGTTATGTGTTTGGGCAGAGGGCACACCATGTTGTAAGGCTAAATTTACAGAAGTAAATAAAGTAAAAATGCTTGTTCACGGCCTTCCCTGTAAGCTGGTATGTGAACTCAAACTTTTCTGCAACAGCAGGAAAAGAATGCTCCCTCCTTCTTTACTGAGTTGGCTTGGCCCTGCCACATGGAAATCAACATTTGGAAATTGAACTATGCCTCCCACATAATTTTAAAGCTACAGTGGCACTATTTACACACACACACACACACACACACACACACACACACACACACACACACACTTTTTTCTATTTTAAAAGAGGTGTTTAAGGGCCTGATATTTTAGCTAGCTGGCATATTAAATGCTACTGTGTTGCTTTGCTAGTATCAGTTAGTTAGAACCTGACAAAATCCAATAATTGACTTAACAGCTCAGTTTGCAGAGCGCCTACGTTGCATGCATAAGACTGTAAGAACAGGGCATGATGGTACAGGCTAGCAGAGCTGAGAATTTAGACATTCTCAGCTACAAAGGGAGTTCAAAGCCAGCCTGGGCTACATGAAGCTTACCTAAAAACCAAACCAAACCAAACCAAAACCAATCCCCATTCCCCATCCCAGAATTACTGACTTACCTGCTACTGAATCAAAGGAGAAGATCCCCAAGTTAGCATAAAAGAACAATAACCAAAACACAAGGTTAAGCATTCTGCAGAAGCATCATTTGCATAGCTCAGGGTCACAATTTTTAATCAACCCAGATCAAATATCATTCATTTCACTTTTGTTTTGAGACAGGATTTCTCTGGCTGTCCTGGACTCACTATTAACCAGGCTGGCTTCAAACTCAGAGATCTGCCTGCCTCTGCCTCCTGAGTGCTGGGATTAAAGGCAGGCGTGTACCACCAACCTGGCTCTCATGCCATTAGGTTAATGAGCTAATACTACTGTGTCTCTGACACCACCAAGTTAGGCTTTCTGTCCAATTGGATGGACTTTAACCATCTAAGCCTAGTTTCTTTTTTCTTTTTCTTTTTCTTTTCTTTTTTTGTCTAGAAACATTGAAGACTTTTCCAGCAATGAGGCAGAGATGAGAAGCTCTCAGGTCAGCCTGGGCTATACACTGAGACTCTACTTCAAAATAAAAGAAAAATAAAAAAACAAAAATAAGTTAAAAATTACAGAAATAGAATTGAACTCATTAGCAACAAAATTTTTATTTCAAATATAGCACTGCATTTAAGTTCTGAATATTCTTTGTTTTGTTTGTTAGTTTTTTGAGCCAAGGTTCCTCTGTGGATAGCCCTGGCTGTTCTGGAATTCAGAGATCCACCTGTCTCTGCCTCTGAGTGCTGGGACTAAAGGTGTGCGCTACCACCATCTGGCAGAATATTCTCAAGAGTGTGTGGCTTGTGTGCATATATACCATGGTATCCATGCTGAGGTCGAGGACAATTTTGGGGAGCAGGTTCTCTCCTTCTATCATATGGGCTCCAGGAACCACACTCAGGTCAGCAAGTGCCTCTTACTCATTTCATTGGTTCCACAATCCTTTACTTTTTAGAACTGGCATATTAAAGTAGCAAGTTCAATATTCAGGCATAGAGTATTCAGATACCAATGCCACCTCAGATAAGTTGTGAATCACAATTTTGTACCGAGAACCATTGTCTGTTCTTAAATATACACTGATCCTAAAATCTTAGAGCTAAAACAAAATCAAAACCCCAACCCCTACCAACAGCGTCTTTTAATCTGTTCAGACCATTTCTAGACCTTAAGGATATCAATGAAATGATACAAACACCACAGGTTCCTCTCAACTATGATCCTGCTGCACTTACTGAGGACTTCAGTTTTCAGCTGTAGAGTTTAATGTGGTTGCCTACGTCCTATGAATTTACCTGCTAACCCCAGAGTGTTTTGTTTTGTTTTTTGTCCTTTAGGGTTTATTGTTTTTATGTGTATGTGTGTGGGTCTGTGCACACAAGTACAGACAAGGGTGTCAGATCTCCTGAGACCTGTAGTTACAAGCAGCTGTGTGCCAACCTACATGGGTGCTAGCAACTGAACTCAGGTCCTCTGCAAGATGAGTGTATGTTCTTTCCTGCTGGGTTACCTCTCTAAGCCCCACCCCCCCATTTTTTGTTATACTTGTTGTTTTCTTTTCCCGAGACAGGGTTTCTCTGTGTAGCCTTAACTGTCCTGGACACATTCTGTAGACCAGGCTAGCCACGAACTCACAGAGATCCCCTTGCCTCTGCCTCCCAAGTGCTGGGATTAATGGCATGCACCACCACTGCTCGGCCATTGTTTGTTTTTTTAAATAATAATTTAAAAAATTACTTGGTGCTGGAGAGATGTTTCAGTATTTAAGAACACTTTACCCCAAGAGAATTAGAGCTGAGGTCCCAGCACCCACATTGGGTACCTCACAACCAACTTTAACTTCAGCTCTGGATGATCCAATACTCTCTTCTGGCCTCTGCAGGCACCCACCCTCCTCATGTGCACATATCCACACACATACACATAATTTAAGCATAAAAAAAAAACTTTATTTGAGTATTTTAAAAATCTGCTGAATAGATGTTAAGAAATAGTAAAAACCTTATTTTGAAACAGTATCATAAAAATTGATTTAGAAGTTATTTTTCATGACCTATATATAGTTTTAGTTAAGTATTTTAAGTGGTTATCACTGAGACTGAACTAAGTGGTTTCCCAGGTCAGGATCATATTTGTACAGGGTTGCGCTTATGTATTCTAAAAATACTTAGATGGCATACTTTTTGTTTAGCACTTAAATTGAATTAGTAAGTAGCATACTTTAATACAAACTGATGATTACTCTCTCCATCTCTCTTTCTCTCAAAAAACAAAACTACACCCGTTTAGGTAATGTGCAAGCAGTCTTATGCAGAAATGGAAAAGAGTTTTGCCTGACTAAAGAACACACTACACAAAACACCAAAGAAAGAAGAAGAGTCCTTCATAAAGGAGCAGTGATCAGTTCCAATGAGGCCCACAGCTTCCTGGAAGGGCACATAAAAATCACCAGGGGACTTGGATTCCATGGAAACCTCACACTGAAAAACTTCATCATTCCCGCACCCCAAACAATTTCTGTCCCTATAGATGATTTATGTCAGTTTCTCATCTTAGCCACTAACGGACTTTGGGAAGTTCTAGACATGAAAGAAGTCACTGCACTGGTAATAACCTTGTTTCATACATATAAAGAAACATGTGCTTCTGACCCTAGAAAGAAATCCTGGCCATCGAAAGAGCATCTTTCTCCATCAGACAATCACATCCACGTGCTGTTCCAGTACACACCTCAATCTGAAGAAGTTATGTCAACTACAAATCTAGTGAAAACGTCATCTAATTCAATAGACTCTGAAGCTAGCATTCATCAGCTTAAAAATGCAGCAACATTTCCACAAGTGACTAATTATGATGCTTGCAGCAAAAAAGAAACTAACACCTCCCCCACTATTGACAGTAAGCAGGGAAGTAAGAATGAATTCTGTGCTAAGAATTTCTATGAAGATGCAGCTGAGTACATTGGCTGTGAACTCATAAGCACTGCCTTAGCAGGTGGGTCCAGAGACAGCATCACTGTTATGGTGATGCTTCTCAGTGGAAGTTGAGTATCACGGACATATTCCAATGACCAGAGCAACACACAGTACCAAAGACTTTAGTGCGTTCGACTCTAGGGCAGATCACGATTGTGAGAACCATTCTTAAGAGCAAAAGGGAAGGCTAAAGCTTCAGATTATATACCATGTGGATTATGCTCACTACTTTATATACCATGTGGACTATGCTCACTACTTTATGTCAAAGAGAGAGAAAACTCAGTGTTGCTTTTTATACCACTTTATTCCAACCTGAGCACCTCAATATAAAACTAAACACTGGTGAACTGTTCCTTACTAATTTTGAGTTACTGTAAAATGTACAAGTTCTGCTAGCAGATCAACACTTTAAATAGATTAAATCATCTGACACATGGTAGATTTCATATAATGAAATACCTAAAATAATTAGTGTAATATACTGATCAAAATAAATGGACTTCAAAAAACAACGCTTCAAGATTATTACTAATAACATTGTAATACTTATGTTACAAATTGCAATTACATTGTTTATTATGGTTCTAGCCATGTAAGAACAGCAAAGCCCCTTCCTTTCATAGGGGAAGAAATAATTAGCTGCTTTAGTAACTGTACATTTTGTATAAGTTTAGGCAATTCTTAAATATTACAGAAAATAATAAACATATGGAGACTACAATGCAGTACTCTATTTACAGTACAGCTGAAGATCATATTTAAAATAATCAAGTTTGAATGTACATAATTGTTAGTGCACTGACTAATCATGTCCAAAGGGAATCAGAGCCCCCTCCCTGTTCCAGATAGACCTTTAATGTAATAGCCAACAGTGATTAAATAGAAATCAGATACCTGGTTTGTTTCCACTTTTTTGAAAAGCTCATACAAAGAGACCACTAATTATCCATTAGATATACTTATCAGTTTTTATATTCCTAAGACAGGATGGGGTTACACATCACTTTTTTCAATCAAATTTTAAGAAATAACAGGACTGAAGAAAAATAAGATGTCACCAATATCCATCTTTCTGGAGATGTATGACTGTTTTCTTGGGATTACTTTATTAATATATGGAATGTAGACTTTAGACAATAGAAGAAATTATCATTTGCTTAGCTTCTGTTGCTAAGCATGAATGTTTTTAGTCATCTAAAATGTTCTTCTAAAGCATACATTAGTAATTTTGAATCTTTCACATCTATTATCCCAGTTTGGAGACTGGGTGGGTTAAGGGTGGGTCCACACCCACTGAAGACAAACCGTTCCCCTCAACTTTCCCATGGAACAAGTGTACACACACAGTTCTCATTTCCCTTTCTACTGCCGAAACATTAGTCGGAAGAACACATGCATGTTATTAAAAATTAAGTTCAAAACACTCAAAATAATTCAGTATTAGAAACTTGATTCTACCATAAGTCTCTTTTTGGAAGTCACACTGGGCCTGCTAAATGTTCCAACTCCATGTTTTTTGCCATTTAGGAAGTTCACTGGACTTCAGTTACTACAACACTGGCTTCTGGCTGGCTGTGCAGGCTCAGTAAGGTCTACTCCTCGTCCTCTGGCCGAGTTTGAGCCTGGATTCTGTGGTTCATTCTTTGGCAGCTTTTTAGCTGAGAAAGAAATAAACAAAAAATAATATTCATATTAAAATCATTTAGCTATGCTTATTTATAGCACTCTTTCCCACCTGGGTTATCTCCAAAGTTTTAAGTGACTGACTGTATATTTGCTCTTTTAAAATGTTTATTATTTACTTAATGCCAAAAGCAAAATGAAACACCAAACCCACAAAAAACAAAAAACCCCACATGATACTTGTTGCTATACTAAAGGAGTTTAATTTTTTAGTGTTTTTAAAGGAGTAGGTAGTGGCCAACTGTTGACATAACATTTAAACTTAAATTTAACTAGAACTATACATGATTTTTAATATCAATTCTCTTAGAAATAACAATTTACTTAATAATTAGTAGTGTGTTTTGTTGCATCATGGGCACACTAGGCAAGTCCACTACCACTTAGCTACACTCAGCCTGTTTTATAATCATTGAATTATTATTATACACAATCTGCTAGACATGTTGGTGTATGACTGTATTTCCCATGTTTCACTATGGAGAATTAGTTGGGGACAATCAGTGGAGCCCAGGATTATCACAAATAATTCTGAGAACAAGTCAGGACATGAACAAATTCTACTGACATATAATCACCACCAATCCAACCAAACTTGCCCATTACTATGCAACCTAATCAACACACAATTATATGACCAATAACATCTACCTTTTCCCAGACTGTGCTATGAAGAACCTCAATTTGATTTACAAATAGCAATACTTAATATACATGAATAGCTTCCTGAGTTCTACAGTTAGTAGAGGTTCTGTGGAGTTATGTTCCCCACTAAACATTCACCTGCACAGAACAAAGTAGCAACACGTAATACTATAGAGCAGTACCTTATGCCTAATGCCTACCTAACCCTGGATCTTGATTTTTTTTTTTGTACTAGCAAACCTGAGGCTTGACTACAACTAAGCCATACCCTACATACTGCATTTTTTAACCCTTTATTTTTCCTACCTTCCCCTGATCTATACTAATTATCTTTAGAATCTCAGATGCTGAAAGTAGGTCCAGAGAACACTAATGTTTGGGAAGATACCTTCCACTGAACCACCCTAGAAAAAAATGGCTTCAGAGATGGTACCATAAAGTATAGTAACAATAAATGTTCAGTCAGACATATTTACAAGGAATACCCAGTAAATGGATTAACAATGGTGTTAGGGACACAGAATAAGCTAGCACTGCAGACTGTATTATAATAAATACCAGAGTTAGGTTCTGAAATGAGCATAAATTTCTCCCTCTAGCCTACTCCTCTAAGGACTGTCTATAAGCACATCTGACTGAGATCAGGAGGAGGAAGTGAATATCAACACGGACTGTTTCTGTTAATTGGACTGTCCTGTATTTACTATGTGGAGATGCTAACTTTACAAAGGAAAGACCACAATTCTATTTACTTTTGTTGTTGCTGTTTGTTTTTTGTTTTTCACAACAGAGTTTCTGTGTGTGTAACCCTGGCTGTCCTGAAACTCACTTTATAGGTCAGGGTGGACTCACTTGGAGATCCACCTGCCTCTGCCTCCCAAGTGCTGGGATGGCATGTGTTAATACTAAGCTTGGGATTTCATTTTAAAAGGGAAATATTTGAAACAAAATTTGAAATAAAATCTGGAAGCTGGGAATAAACTCTTGGCTTCAGGAATGCAACACACACTCTGTATTACAGAGCTGCCCCCACAGCCTATGAGTTTCAAAACTTAAGTCTAAAGTGTAGTCTAGCTGAGAACAGTGCTTCCACCCTATAATCCCAGTAACTGGGAGACTGAGTCAGGAGGATCTAGTGTTGCAGGCCAGCTTTGGCTATATAGTGAAATTCTGTCTGAAAAAAAAAAAAAACAGGCTCAGTTAAGGAAGATCTGAATCTGTATGCTCAGCACCCATGTAAAAACATAAACATGTAACTCTAGCACTGAGGGTAGATTATGGAATAGTAGAAAGACCTATCTTGGGGTTTCTAAATAGCTCAGAGTTTAGTGAAAGACTTGGGATCAAAAAATGAGATGCAAGTGTATAAAACAAAACAAAAGCGCAGGCACATGCTGAAATGCTACACTGCCCCCAGCTTCCTGCCACAGACATGGATCATCTTTGTTTAATGTGCCAATAGTATATATGCTACCTACCTACTAATAGTCAGCTTAGTTATCAGACTACCTTAGTATCACAGTGTTCTTGTTCAGGCAACCCTTATCTTACTAAGAATGACCCCAAAGCACAAGTACAAGGTCATCCTCAGGTACTGGAGACCCTGTCTCAAAGCAACAAATAAGAACGAGGAGGAGGAGGAGGAGAAGGAGGAGGAGGAGGAGGAGGAGGAGGAGGAGGAGGAGGTGGTCGTCGTCAGATCTGGTGGAACATCTATAAACCACTCCAGAGTCTGAGGCACAATGATCCCAAGTTTTAATCTAACCTAGATACACACCACACCCAAACTTGAACTCAGCATCAACAAAACAGAAACTCAGGAAAATCAATCTTCAACACTCGGATATGGTTTAGTAGCACAGCATTTGCCTACTATTCTTTCTTTGTTTTTCTCCCCTTTGTTTCCTTTTCAAGAAAGGGTTCTCTGTGTAGGCTGCCCTGGAACTCACTCTGTACCACTGACCACCATTTTTAAGGTCAAGGGCCATATCCCTTTCCCAGATGTAAAACAATGTTTGTGAAAATGGGAAGGAGAAGGAAATCTATGCTAGTTTTGCTATTCTCTGTACAAGTTATGGCCACAGTGTGTGATGCATACTTAGGATGGAAAAGGCATCAAATTACAAGACAACACTATCTACTGTTTCAGGTATCCACAGGGTGTCTTGGAACATATTCCCTACAGATAAGTGGACTGCTTTCCAGTGAAACCTTTGGAAAATCTACCTCTTATCTATGAGATCAATGGGTATTATATAACCCAATGTTCACTGAATTCACCTACAAATTTGACATTAATAGGGCTAGGAATGTAGCTCAGTGGTAGGTACAAAGACTGCTTACCATGTTGGAGGCCTTGGGTTTAATTCATACAATTGGAAGGGGAAAAAGAATAGAGGAAGAGGAGGAGGAAGAAGAGACAGGAGAAGGAAGGAGAAGGAAGGAGGGAAAAAGAGGAAGAGGGAGAAGGAAGGAAAAGAAAGAAGGAAAGAGAAGGAAAAAGAAAGGGAAAGGAAAAAAGAGGAGGAAGGGGACGAGGGTGAAACTTTCTGACTTCAATCTTTTTTCCTTCCCCCACAACGAGGCAGTGTCTTTTTCTCATGCTGGCCACTACATCCTGCTTCCCAAACCAGCCTTTAGTATTGCTTAGTGAAAAGGATCTAGAAAAATAGTATCAGTTAAATCAAACAGGGGTGTGGACCAAATATTCAATGTATTTTGTTTGTCACTTGAAAAATATTATTATTAATCTTACCTATTGCCATGAATATTTCATTTACATTCATTGATGTCTTAGCTGATGTCTCCATGAATAATAAACTGTTGTCATCTGCATAGGACTGTGCTTCCTGTTTATTAAAAAAAAAAAAGTCCCTTGAGCCTATGTTTTGTGAATTTCCTTATTGGATTACTATTACAACTGCAGAACATGCTGTGGCAAAGGAAGAAACAACCAGCAGGATAATTACCATGAATACTTTCTTTTACTTTTTGCATATTCCACCCTGATCAGCAGGTCTAAGATTAAAACTAATCACAATAATTTGGGGACAGTGTTATCATTTTACTCTAAATTTTACTTAATCACAATGACAATTTTTACTTAATGCCCTTTACAGACAAAGAATTTGCAATAAATATAGAAATCCACCGTTTTAACACTGGCAACAACTACTGAATTACACCCTCATGTTTAATTTTCAATGACATACATACAGCATTAAAATTCCAACTATATTATAAATGATTCTCTTCAACTGTCCTACATTTCTGCCCACTTTCTAGCTTATCTGTATTGTTTCCTTTGGACCCCATGGAACCAACTGAGGCCCCTTTGAGCTGTTAGCAAAGGGCCACTTTTGAACATAATGGAAGCTCCCTTAAGATGTTTACTGGGGAGTTTAACTGTTCTGGACAGCATAACAGATAACAGCCTTCATATGGATGTCTTAAGAATTAAACAAAGGGCCGGGTATGGTGGCGCACGCCTGCTATCCCAGCACTTGGGAGGCAGAGGCAGTTGGATCTCCATGAGTTTGAGACCAGCCTCGCCTACGTAGTGATTCAAGGGCAGCCTAGACTACACAGAGAAACCCTGTCTCCGGAAGGGCGGGGGGAATTGCTTTGTTTTTAAATGACTAGCATTCTTTGTAGTGGAGGGTGCTCTGAATTAATTTTCTTGAATATCCTAAAAACTGGAACTATTTTAAAATTTGCTACATTAATTTATTTGGAAACAGAGGATCCCACACTAGAGGTCAGATGACAACTTGCAGGACAACAGTATTCAATTCTAGAAATCCAGGTTGTCTTGACTGATAACACCTTTGCACGGCAAGTCTTTCACAGGCTTGAGGTGGTTTTGTTTTTGTTTTTATTTGTTTTGTTTTTTCCTTTTGAGACTGGTTTACTATGCAGCCCTGGTTGCACTCTAACTGTGGAAAAGAGGAGGTTGGTTTCAAGTTTGTGGCAATACTCCTACCTTGCCTCCCAAGTAGTGGGATTATAAGGGTGAACTGGCATGCTCGGCTCAAACATTATTTACTTACACACACACTATTGTGTGTGCTATGTATGTATTTGCCAGTATACATATGGAGCTTAGAGGACAATTTCCATTTTTCTCCCTCCACTACCTGGGTTTTAGACATAGAAACTCAGCGCCTTTATGTGCTGAGCCACACTTCTTGGTCTCAAATGAATAGTAGCTGAGCCTCTATTTTTTAATTTCCTTTTAAGGTTTATGCAGCAGCTCAGGATAGAAGCCATGACACACACATACGCTAAGCAAGTGCTATCTATCTTGTATCACCTGAGCTATATTTGTGACCTCATCAGAAAAAATACTTTATGTATTAGTATTTTATATTTTTGTTTTCAAAGTCTGTATCTATCTTTCTTTCTCTTTCTTCTTTCCTTCCTTCCTTCCTTCCTTTCTTGTTTTTGGAGACAGGGTTTCTTTGTGTAGTCTTGGCTGTCCTGAACTCATTTTGTAGACCAGGCTGGCCTCCAAGTCACAGTGATCCACCTACCTCTGCCTCCCAAGTGCTGGGATTAAAGGATCCGCCACTACACCCAGCCACAAAGTTTGTATTTTCAAGCTCTAAAATTACTTATAAAAATATGCTTTTAAGGTAAAGTAAAATTCCACATACCTGGAAGTCAACAGCTCTTTTATTTGCTAGGTCAGCCTTGTTTCCTGACAAAGCTATCACAATATTAGGACTTGCTTGCCTCTGAAGTTCTTTAACCCAGTTTTTTGCTCTTGCAAAGGACTCCTGTTAAGACAAAGGAAAAGCTATTTGGCACAGACTCAAAACAGAGTTAGGAAACATTTCCTATGAAACAAGGCTTAAAGACTCTAATGTAGTGGTTCTCAACCTTCCTGATGCTGAAAACACCTTTAATACAGTCCCTCATGTTGTGGTGACCCCCCCAACCCACAAAATTCCTTTGCTGCTACTTCATAACTAATTTTGCTAATTATGAATTGTAATGTAAATATCTGATCTGTAGGATGGTCTTGGGTGACATCTGTGAAAGGGGTTGTGACACACAAATTGATAACCAGTGTTCTAGCATCACCCTGTGGGAAGAAAATTCTTAGTACTACTGTATTATCTTATACCTCACTCATAAAAGCTTTGGCAGAAATGTTATGATTGGCTAAAAATGAATTTCCCAAAATCTTTTAACCGAATTCTAAATACTATAAATGATTATTCAAACTGGCTTTGGGTTAGTATGATTTTTATACCCACCTCGTTTGTAATATCATACACAACTATGGCTGCTTGTGCTCCTCGGTAGTACATTGGTGCTAGGCTATGGTACCGTTCTTGGCCAGCTGTATCCCATATTTCAAACTTTACTGTTGTGTCATCAAGACACACAGTTTGGGTTAGAAAGGCAGCTGAAAAAGAAAATATCTTTATTAATCTTTTTTTTTTTCAAGTTTTTTTAAAGACACGAAGACCAGGTGCGTTAGAATTGACTGCATAGCCAACGATGACACTGAACTTTTGATTCTCCTGCCTTTACCTCCCCCATTGGTGCCACATCATGACCAGTTTATGTGCTAGGGATTGAACCCAAGGCTTCAAGCGTGTTAGACAAGCGCTCTACCAACAGAAGCACATCCCAGCCTACAACTTTACACTTCAGGTAATACAAATACATACATACTCACTGATTCAGTGCAGAGCTACTGTTAAATAATAGTGTCTCTTTAAAAATTTTTTTTCATACAAAACTTTGATCATATCCTTTACCCTCCCAACTTCTCCCAGATCGTCTTTATTCCCAAACTTCATATTCTTGCTCTCAAAAAAATCGAAGTCAAATCAAATAAAATCTAAACAACAAATCCAGTAAGACCAAATCAAAACAAAAAGCATAAGAAACTCATGGAGTCCATTTTGAGTTGGCCAACTACTCTTAGGCAAGGAGCTTGTCTTGAAGTGTGGCTATTAGCTCCCTGGAGAGCATGCCCTTTCTTTGGAGGTATCAACTGAAAATAGCTTCTTCACAGTTAGAGGTAAGATGTTTCCTTCTCTTTGCTGGAGTTCTGTCTGACTTGAGCTTGTGTAGGTCTTGTGGATGTTGTTAGTCTCTGTAAGTTCCTATGTTCTTTAAAAAACAAAAAACAAACAAACCAAATTTACTATTTTTTGTTTGCGTACAGCATAGTTCAGAAGACTACTATGAGAAGTTTAAATTCAGACCCTCTCTCATATTAAGGAAAAAAAGTTTCTGGGACAAATTCTCGCTATATAGCCCTGGCGGGCCTCAGATTTAAAGATCTGTCTGCCTTTGACATAGGAATGCCATGAAATTAAAGATATATCATCATGCTGAAGGGTCATTTTTATATGTTTACTATGTGTGCTGGTCTATGTAAGAGGATGGTGGGAAGCAAACTTAGTCCTCTGCAAAAGCAGTACGTGTTTTTCATTACTGAGTCAGTTCTTCAGGGTCCACCCTCCTACTTCTAAGGTTTTTTTTTTTTTTTAACCTTTCCCTTTCCCTGTCTTCTTTATGTATGCTGAGATAGAGTTTCACTATGTAGATCTGGCTGTACTGGAATCCACTAGGTACACACACACACACACCAAAAACAAAAAACAAAAAACTGGGGCTGGAGAGATGGCTCAGCAATTGTAAACCATTTTCTGCTCCTGCAGAAGAAGACCTGGGTGCAGGTCCCAGCATCCACATGGCAGCTCACAGCCATTTAACTACAGTTCCAAGAGACCCGACATCCAAGAACACCACAGTACACAGACATACATACTCATATAAAGTAAAATTAATACACCTTTAAAAACACTGTGTGCCACAGTACATATACAGGTCAGAAGGCAACTTTTAGGAATTGGTTCTTTCTGGCCACTGTGTGGGCTACACTGATTGAACTCAGGTCAGGCTGTATGGCAAGTGCCGCTGTTTCTATTCTGATTTTAATTTTAACAAACAGTGACATTATAAAAGGATACTTTAAACTGGGCATGGTGATGCAAGACTGTAACCCAGCATTTATTCACTGGAAGTAGAAGAATCATGAATTTGAGCCTAGCCTGGGCTTAGACCCATACATAAATATAAGGGTTTGTCAAAACATGGCCCAAGAATGGAGTTGTATGAGAATTCTTGTGCTTTTGAGAAAACTCCAAGAAAACAAGTCTTCTGACCTCAGTTTCTTAAAAAATAGGATTTTGGATTATGCTTTCATGACATTCCCAAGTGTAACGGATAGGCGTTCACTTTATTCACTACAACTGGTTATTGTTATTAATTTATATGCCTCTAAAGAAACTTTTTTTGTTTTGACCATGCACAGCTTGTCCTAGTGAACACATGACAACTTTACTCAGGTGATTTTTGTTAACCCTAAGGGTATAAATTGCCTAATGCTCTGAATAAAGTTGGGTACTGCATGAGACTTTAGTCTGCCTCATTTTTAGTCTCCACTTTCCCAGGTCCCACTGCCTTTTAGAGTGGTAAACAAAGGTTAGTTCATATATGGCTCCTCAGTTTAACCAACCAGCAAACCCATCCTACAAGCCATTTCCACCATACCTTGATATTCCTCTCCTACTTTAACTCTGGTACTAGAATATATCCTATAGTATTTACTGTGGTGGAAACTGCTTGTAATATCAGCACTCAGTAGCCTGGGGCAGAGGAACAGCCAAGAATTCAAGGCCAGCTTTGTGTTTCTATTGAGTTCCAGGCTTGCTTGAAGAGATGGCCCAGAGGTTAAAAGCACTGACTACTCTTCCAGAGGTCAGGAGTTCAATTCCTAACCACATGGTGGCTCATAACCATCTATAATGTCTCAAGTCGAAAGCCAGCCAGGATTATATTGTTAGCCTTGTCTTTTTAAAAACCAAAACCAAACCAAGTCAGCATTTAAACTTTCAGAGTTAAAAATGCCAGTTGTATCTTCAAAGTCTAATGAAGTCTTTGTTCGCAGAGTGCATTTCCTTTGTAAGAAGCAGAATAAAGGTACACATTGCAAAGAAAGAAATAATGGGGCTAGAGAGATGGTTCAGTACTTTAAGAGCACTGACAGTTCTTCTAGAGGACCTGGCTCAATTTTCCCGCCCATGTGACAGCTCACAAAGTCTGTAACTCCAGTTCCAGGGGAATCCATCCTCCTATGGCCCCACAGACACTGTGTGCAGACATACATGTAGGCAAAACACCCATATACTAATCTTGATGGTTTCTTTTATATGTATTTTTAGTTTTTTTTTTTTTTTTTTTGTAAAAGGAGGGGGGAGATAAGAAAAATGGCAAAGGGGAAAGGAAAAGAAAGAAAGTCAAGAAAAAAATAGAAGCCAGGAAGGATGCAGAGACTGTGAGGAGTACTAGTAAATATCTTGATGTTAATTCCTAGTAGACCAGGAAAGGGGGATTAGTATCTTAATAAAGTGGAGATATTTTGAAATGCTGAATTAAGCCGGATAGTGGTGGTGCGCGCCTTTAATCCCAGCACTTGGGAGGCAGAGACAGGTGGATCGCTGTGAGTTCGAGGCCAGCCTGGTCTACAGTATGAGTTCAGGACAGCCAAGGCTACACAGAGAAACCCTGTCTCCAAACAAACCAACAAAGCAAGCCAAAAAACAAGAAATGCTGAATTAATGATTTTATTTGTCACCTAACTACTTACACTGCCCATCTGGTAATAAAGTCTTTCTTGTGGTAAAAAATAAATAAATAAAATAAAAACCAAACAAAAGCTAAGCCTATGTAGTGTATGAATCCCTGAACATACACCACAGAAAAAGTAAATACAATTAACTTAGCTTTAAGGGGCACAGTTCTATGTGAAAAAAAGTTTACAAAACACTTTAGCCATAGATAATAGTTTTTATTACAACATATAAGTGGGGGGAGGGTCATAAGGCTGGGAGCTTTGGAAGATAGCTCACTTGTTGCTCTGGTAGAGGACCCATATTAAGCGCCCACATGCAGTTCACAACTACCTGTGCCTGCAGATAGAAGGTATCCATACCCTCCTCTGACCTCAGACACAAGGCATGCAGGTGGTATACTTATAAACATGCAGGCAAACAAAACAGTCATACACACTTTAAAGGTCTTAAAAAATAAATAAAACCAGGGCTTTGCTATGTAGCTAACTATGGCTGGCGTAAGACTCCTTAAAAAGAGCAGACTAGCCCTTAATTTGGCTCCTGAATGCTGGGATTACGTTGCCATACCCAGTAGAGATAGGGAAGCCAGCACAGATAACGGAGCTGGTGGTGGTATATATCCCTGTAACGTCAGCACTTGGGAAGCTGAAGTGTGAGGATGTTTTGAGTTCCAGGCCAAAACAACAACAAATCAGTTAGCCTCCCAAATCCATCCAGATTAACAGTTATAGGTACTTACAGGAATTAAGGCAAGACTCCCATAGAAACAGAAGTGTTATAAGGGAGAAAACTTATGAAAAGACAGAAGCCCTTTAAATCTTAGTCAGTAAAATTTCTTTTGGTTTTATTACCATATGTAAGAATCAATTACAGAAATAAGTTCAGGAGCAGACATTTGAAGATGTTTACTGGACTGTAACCTGAAACTGCAAACAGAAAAGTAAGGGTTAAATGTCTAACATTGGAGCTGGGTGCACTCTCAGCAGCAGAGCGTTTTTTGCATAACTTACAAAGATCTTGATTTGGTCCCACCCCCACTCCCCACCCCCGCACCATGGAGGGAGGCGGGGAGGGAGAGAGAGACAGACAGAGAGAGAGTGTGTGTGTGTGTGTATACACACGCACAAGGGTAGCTAAAAATTTTAGAGAACATTGAGAAATTTTATCATTAACAAATAAAATGGAATAGGCATATAACCATTATAAAGAAAACTGAAGAAGCTCATCTGTTAAGATCTCAGAGCAGACTGCATGTTCCAATAGACCTATCTGCACTATATGGTGTAACACTACATTTTTTTTTACAGCATAACTGGCACTTACATTGTAATTTGAGCTTGGTCATAAAAAAGCCTCTAGCTTCTATCTGGCTCGTTCACAACACTCAAACTCAGCTATTGTCAGGTAAAGCCTAGGCTGATGTAAACACAAAAGGTCAACTTGCTACAACTGAGTCCAATTCCCAGGACCCACATGGTGGCAGGAGAGAACAACTCCAAGTCACCCTCCAATCCCCGTATTTGCAACTACATGCAAACATAATTTGTGAAGTAATGTACAACCGTAAAAGTTTCATATAGGAGGGGAGCAAGAAAGAGGTGCCATCGAAGGACAAATAGTAAAGTGGTGTATTAGAGGCCCACTGGGAACCTTAATTCCATTACCTTCTCCCCTGACCGCCTTTTCTTCTGGACAAGAGTGTCATTATGCGGCCGTGGCTGGCCTGGAACTCATGGAGATCAGTCTGCCTCCACAGTGCTGGGATTAAAGGTATGTGCCACTCCCCCCAGCCTTCTAGCTCCTTTTCTAAGACATGGTTTTTGAAAAATAATTTTCACAGTATTTTCTTTAGCTGATCTATTAGAGTCAATAACTTCCAAATATTCAATTATACAACACAATGCTTGTCATGTGTACTCTGATTTTTTAGTCTCAACTTCTTGCAAAAACCAAACATTTACAAAATAGATAAAAATACAACATAGCCAAAAAATGTACTCCTGTTAGTTTATGTGTTGTTCAAAGATAAAAAGAGTACATCTTGTTCTGAACTGCCCCTCCCCCCCATAATTTCAAGGCCAGCCTGGGCTATACAACAAAATTGTCTCAAAAAAAATAAAGGGAAGAAGGGGAAGGAAATCAAGAAGGAAAAGGTGGAGAGATTTGTAAAGTACTGATAGTCCAATGATAGGACTGGACCTAAAAATCCTCAGCTACTCTGGAGGTTGAGGAAGATTCTGCTCTGAGAGTTCAAGTCCTGCTGTGAGCCACAATGAGTTCAAAAACAGCCAGAACAACTTAACTGTCTTAAAAATAAGAGTGAAAAAAGGTGGCCTGGGATATAACTCAGAGGCAGGGCACTTGTTTGGCACGGGTGAAGCACTAGCTTCAGTCCCTAATATTAACAATACAAAAAGAGAAAAGTATAAGACATTATACCAATAAAAATTTATGTTTATATCAAGATAGTTGATAACTTTTAAAAAATATTTATTTATTTATTATTATGTATACAGTGCTCTGCCTACATGTACACCTGCAGACCAGAAGAGGACACCAGGTCACATTATAGATGGTTGTGAGTCACTATGTGGTTGCTGGGAATTGAACTCAGGACCTCTGGAAGAGCAGTCAGTGCTCTTAACCTCTGAGCCATCTCTCCAGCCCAATAGTTGATAACGTAAAAACAAAAACTTGGGCCAGCTAACCTGAGGCCCAACTCTGGAAACACAGCAAAAGGGAGTTAACTCCCAAAATTAGTTCTCTGACTTACACATGTAAGCCACGGCACTGAAGTACCCTCACTGACACATATACTAACTGGTGGGTTCAAACCCTGCATACTCCAGGCTCAGTGCCCTATAATTCTGGTGTTAGGAATATAAAAGCAGAAGGAACAGGTCATCACTACAGTGAATTCAAAGTTAACTTGGGCTAAAAAAAAATGTCTCAAAAACAAATTAATCATAAAAATTTCTTGAATTATTGTCTCCTTTTTGGGGGAGACGATGTCAAACTTACTACATACTTGAGGCTGGTATTGAACTTACCCTCTTGCCATCTCCGAAGTGCTGGGGTTAGAGGCATATACCATTATACACAACTAACATAGGCAGGTCACATGTGATTTCAAGTAGAACTGTGCTTGGAAATAGGTAATCAATTTCAGGCCATCTACTACATTCCAGTTTACAACAGAATGGTCAAGTGAACCAGCAGTGGTAGTTACCTAGCTTAGCGCTCCTTAATCAAGTCATTCTGAACATCTTCAAATACTTGAACAGCATCAGCACCCTAACCCTAATGAAACTGAGACATGATATGCATGATTCACAATAACTCTTTGCAATCAATTTTAAGAGAGTAAAAAAGATAAACTATCTGACCATATTAAATATGTGTATGTGTGACAATATCTTCTGTGATACTGCATCCGTGTGTGTGTGTGTGGGGGGTGGTTGTTGAAACTAAGATCTTATGTATGTTAAGCAATCTCTTTGCCACTGAATACAGCCTCATTATTTTTTGTTTTGTTTTTGAGACAGTCTCACTATGAGCCCTGTCTGTCCTGGAATTCACTCTGTAGACCAAGCTGGCCCCAAACTCAGAGATCACTCGACTTCTGCTTCTCAAGTGTTGGGATTAAGTGTGCACCATGACATGCAACATGCAACTTAAAAGACCACCTGGAGCTGGGAATGTAATAGCACAGTGGTAGAACACTAGCCTAGTATGCATGAGGATCTAGGTTCAACAGAATCGTAAATAACACAAAACATCAACAAAAGGTGTTCTTGGAAACCCTTACCCAGTTCAATCCTCTCATTTATAAAATATGTAAACAGGGCTCAGATGTTTATAAAAGCACAGGATTTATATTGATCCTATTCAACAGCAATACTTCAATTACACAGAGTAACATTTTCAATTCACAACTCAGAGGACTGATAATATAACTACTGAAACATATCCTTAGGTCCTAACTGGCATAAACTAGTATGAAAAATCAAATTTCTACCAAGATCTAATACAACCTACAAACTCATGGACATAAAGGTAATATTTTCTCACTTAAAACCAAATGACACCAAATACTAATTTTATCTTTGTATTAACACAATAAATTAGATGTGGTGGCTCATGCCTACTATCTCAGCACTCAGGGAAGCTGAGGCAGGAAGATCACTACTAAGCTGAAAGATAGAGATCTTCTCAAAACCCAACTGCAGAGGCAGAGTCAAGTGGGTATCTATGAGTATGAGGCCAGTCTGGACTACAAAGAGTCAAAGACAGGTAGGGCTACACAGAGAAACCCTGTCTTGAAAAAACAAAAACACCCAAGCAAGAAACTCAAAGCCAAATAGAAACAACAAACCTAGAAAGAGAAATAGCAAAGTATTTTAAAAGTACCCTTTTTAAAAAAAAATTAATCAAAACAATTTATTAAACAAGGTCCAGCTTGCTTCAAATGATAATCTCCTTTGTCACATCTGGGTCTTATACCATTTCCTTAAAAAGCAGCTTTAATAAAAGCAAGGCATGGTAGTAACATCCATCTGTAGGCCTAGAACTCGGGGAGGTGGAAACAGGGGAATCACAGTGAGTGTGAGGCCAGCCTGCTCTACATGAGATCCTATCTAAAATAAAACACAAAACACAGCCAACAGTTCCTATCAACAATGTGAAACTTGAGTATGCTGACACATCGCAGGAGGCTAAGGCAAATTGCTGCGAATTCCAGGCCAGCTTATGCTGCAGAGACCCTATATCAAAACCCCAAAGACAAATAAAATAAAAATACAGTTAGTTGTAAAATTTTCAGTTGGCTTTTTTGGGGGTGGGGTGGGGTGGTGGAAAATAAAAGTATTTTCCCCCATAGTTAATTATTAAGGCATTGTAGAAAGCCCTGGTTGTATAAGGTCCTAAGTGAATGTGTGTTGTTGACATGGGTTCACATGGACCATGTCACATCACAGCTCAGAGCAATAGCAAATCCTTTATTGGTGGACTGAGTATGAGCTTTGGCAGTGTGAGCAGAAAACTTCCATCCTAGCTTTTTTTTTGCTGGGATTTTTTTAGCCTGGGGACTGTTCCCATACAGGGACTGCTGTTGCCAAGTTTAGTCAAACCTGTCTCCTTGACCCAGTTGCAAGCCAGCAGTCTGGACTATCTATATGTAACAACCACTACTCCTTGCTCTGTTGTATGCAGTAGACCTGCCTCCCTCCCTGTTCAACTCTACATAATAAATATGCTGAGCTTCTGGAGTGCTGTGATTTCCCAGCAGAGATCGCAGTCCACCCCATCCCGGCTATTTGTGTGTCCACGATCCGTCTTTTCCTCATCCCCTCACTGCTTCAGCCTGTTCCTGGGGCCCTATATGGACAGAGCAAGGTGTAACTGAGGAATAAAGGTCACATGTACACAGACAGTTTTGATACATGCATTTGCTATTTGACAAATGAATCAAACACACACGTTAATTTTAAGGTGGGCAAAAATGGCTCAGTGGGTTAAAAAAAGCACCTGACAGCCTGAGTTTGATCTCTGGAACCCTGGGGTAGAAGGAGAGCCAACTCCAGACAAGTTGTCCTCTGCCCACCAAATATGCATCGTGGCATACTTCTGTCCATACTCATGTAATACATAAATATAACGATAAATAAGACCAACAGAGATCACATGCATAGACACTGTCTTAACAAACAACAGCAAAACACTGGGTATAGCGTGCAAGCCAATAATTCCAGCAGGATAAGGCAATATGGTTATGAGTTCAAGGCCAATCTGGGCTACATGGTGAAACCCTGTCTCTAAAACAAACAAAAAAGCCAAACAAACAAGAAACTAAGCTAATAAAAATACCCACTATTTCTCATACACATTTTAAAATTGAAAGCACAAAAGATCCACACCACTATTTTAAATTATCACTAATTATATATAATGAGGAACAACATATACACATACATGACTCCATTCATCTGTACTTTCTCTCCCAGATACTCTTCTAACAAACAAGGAACTAACTCATTTGATGTTGAGTAAAATCCACTTAGCACAGTCTACATGACTGGCCACATTTTGTGAAAACCAAGAAATGAACTTAAAATTATTAAAAATTACCATGCCAGTTGGGCATGGTGGCACACGCCTGTAATCCCAGCACTCGGGAGGCAGAGGCAGGCGGTTCGCTGTGAGTTCGAGGCCAGCCGGGTCTACAAAGTGAGTCCAGGATAGCCACGCTACACAGAGAAACCCTGTCTCAAAAAAAAAAAAAAAAAAAAAAAAAAAAAAAATTACCATGCCTAATTCCAGAAACTTGGTTGTAAAATGTTCATATTATTTATGTGAATGCATATGGAGAACTAAATTCTTTGGGGGGGGGTCTCGGGTTTAGGAAGTATTTGTTTTGTATTTTTGTATTTTATCTGTTACTTTTTTTTTTCTTTCCAGTTTTTCTAAACAGGGTTCTCTCTGTGTAGCCTTGGCTCACTCTGTAAACCAGGCTGGCCTTGAACTCACAGCAATCCCCTGCTTCTGCCTCCCGAGTGCTGGGATTAACCATGCCTGACATCTGTTACCATTTACTTGGTTGTTTTTCTTATTGAGCCAGTTCTCATGTAGCCCAGGCTGCCTTCAAACTCACAGCAATCCTCATGTCTCAGACTGTCCAGTAAAAACATGAAGTGTGTTGCTCTAAATTTTATCTTTAATTTTTTTTTTAAGACAAGGTCTCACCATGCAGCCTTGACTGGCCTGAGCCTCCAGGGGGCTGGGATTTAAAGGTATGCGACTTACACTATGCTCTCACATTGTTAGTGGTACTGTGTTCTGAGACAGGATCTCATGTAGAGCATGCTAGCCTCAGACTCAAAGCCAAGCTAACCTGAATTCCTGATTCTCCTGACTCTACCTCCCAATTCAGAAGGATGAACCTGCCTCTGCCTCCTCAGTGCTCAGATTAAAGGGACACATCACTATGCCTATCAACTGTAAATTTTAGTAAGAAACCTTATTGTCAAACCCAGGCGTGGTAGCGCATGCCTTTAATCCCAGCACTTGGGAGGCAGAGGCAGGTGGATCGCTGTGAGTGTGAGGCCAGCCTGGTCTACAAAGTGAGCCAAGGACAACCATGGCTACACAGAAAGACCCTGTTTCGAAAAACCAAAAGAAAAGAAACCTTATTGTCTAAGTCAGAAGTTCACAACCTTCCTAATGCTGTGATCCTTTAATACAGTTCCTCATGTTTTGATGATCTCAGACCATAAAATTATTTTGTTGGTACTTCACATTGTAATTCTGCTGTTATGAATAACAACGTAAATATCTGACATACAGGATATCTGATATGTGCAACCCTTGTGAAAGGGTCATTCGACCCCCCCCCCCCCCCCGCCCCAAAAGGTCACCGCCCACAGGTTGAGAACCACTGGTCTAAATAAAATCTGGGCCTAAAGTTCTTACCTTTGGAGGAACAACCAGTATTCCTAACTCATCCATTTCTTTAGCCCCTACTTAATCAAAAATTTTAAATCCTAAATTAAATACTAATCAGGCAGCATCCAAAATATTATTATACATTAACAACGCTAAAAATGACCGAGCAAAAAGGTTACACTGTTATTGGTTTAGTTAATACTTTATAAACATTTATTTTTTGCCAGACATTAGCTAAGAACACCTGTTTTCATTTCAGGTAGGGTACTATTATTTTTGTTTCATGTAAAAGGAAAATAAGCATGTGACTTCTCTAACAAAAGTAGTATGCACTGGAGGGTGGATAAAAAATTTGTGTTAGAAATTAGTGATCAAGGCGCACGATAGTTGAGAATGCGCTTTCCTAGCATGCACAAACCCCTGGGTTTCATTCCCAGCATCACTAACATAGAGTGTGGTGATCTCCCTGCAATCTCTATGGTCAGGAGGTAGAAGATCAGATATTCAGGGTCATCCACAACTCCCTAGCTCTGGTTCCAGGCCACTCTAGGCTCCATTTGTCTCACTCCCCGGAAAAACAACAACAATAACAACAACAACAACAACAACAAACTATGAAATAAAGCACTGCTAGGTTGGAGACCTTGTCTCAAAAATAAAATAGATCAGGTATGGTGAACTAAATCTGTAACCCCAGCAGTTGGGAAGTAGGATTTCCGAGAGTTCGCTGGAAACAGGGCTACAGGACAAGATGTCCCCCCCCACCCCCCCAACCCCGACAGGCTTTCTCTGGGTAGCCTTGGCTGTCCTAGACTCACTTTGTAGATCATGCTGTCCTGAACGCACAACAGCCTGTCTGCCTCTGCCTCCCGAGTGCTGGGATTAAAGGCGTGCACCACCATGCCAGGCTGACAAGATGTTTTGAATAAAGACTTTCCTACCTAAACAATTTTGTGTTTTGTAGTCACGTTCGTTCCCTGCCCCCCAATTAAATATTGCTTGAGCCAAAAACCCACACTGGGCCGTGAGTGTACACCTGTAGTCCCAATAATTAAAAGGTGGAGAGAGGCCAGTTGAAAGTTCATAGGAATTCTAGAATAGCGTAGGCACAACACCTTGTTTAAAAACAAAACATCAAAATAAAGTATATTTTATTTATGGTTGTGAGCCCAGCCTTTAATGGCTGAGCCATCTCTCCAGCCCATAAAGTATATTTTAATGTTCAAGGTCTGCTAAAGCCTTTTATTTTTCTTTCCTGCATGATCTATTTAGTTATTTGAAATCACATTACAAGAAATATTTGTTAATGTATGATTCAGTTAAATGATTAAAAGTAAAGTAAGGAAAATCTCACCCCCAATGGTGCTCTCTTGAAATTCATGAAATTGGCCCTTCACGAAGCGAAGCACAAGGCTTGATTTGCCAACAGCTGATTCTCCTAGAAGTACCAGTTTGAACTGGCATATTTTATTTCCAGTATTTGGCCCGTTGGGTCTTGTTGCTCCTCGATTAGCCATGTCCAAATTTGAAAGAAGTCTCTAATTTCAGATTCCTAAATGAACTTCCAGGATGCAAGATATCAATTTTGTTTTCTTTCTGGCGAAAATACCTGTATAGACACAAATAGTAAATAAATAAATAAATAAAAACTAAGTAAATCAGTATTGGTTAGTTTAGTAAGTTTAATCAGAATATTGTAATGACCAACTAGACAGGCAATATCATTTAGTTTATTTCACCACCTTTCACGGAAATAATGCCTAAAGTCACCTCAAGTTAACCTTCAAAAAGTGTGAAAAATCTAAAGAAATGAAGGAAAAGGTCTGGAAGAAGAAAAAAATAATAGAATCCACGTGTCATGAAAGCAGAAGGGATCTCGTCTACAGAGAAGGGGGTGGATGAGAAGGACAGGGAACAGCAGTGGGGGGGGGGAAGAACACAAAGTAGGACACAAACGAAAACATGACCAGTGTGTATACATCACCCAACTCTTTGTATGTTAACCAAGAAAATTTAATGAGAGAGAAAGAAATTAATAACAGAGGTGAAGCTTTCATTAGGGTGTGGTGGCAACAGCAATTCCAACCTTGGGAAGGCTGAGGCAGAAATCTCAAAGCCACAGATAACATGCAAGACCTTACTGCAAAACAAAACAGCAACCTTCAACAATTTGACTCTGGAGCTGGGGATTGGTAAAGTGCTTGCCCAGCAAACAGCAGGCTCTAGGTCCAAAACAATCAATTAATCAAACAAACAGGCAGAAACAAAAACAAAAACAAAACAACATGACTTTGTCCCAGTTGGTAGTTTACATACTTAACACAGCCACTGTACAGTATCAAGCACTATTATAATCCTTATGCATGAGCAAACAGGCACTGAAAGGTTAAGCAACTTCACTGAGCTCACACAGCAATTGTGAGGAGCAATCTGAGAGATCGATGAAGATTCAGGCTCTAGGTGCTGGAGAGGTAGATGGCAGTTTAGTGTGAGTACTCCAATTCTAGGTGACTGGAGTTTAGCTTACTGGATGATTCATAGCCACCTGTGACACCAGCTCCAGGTAATTTGACATCCTCAGGCCTTCTCGGGCACTGGCGTTCACAAGCACAAATCCACAGACATATAAACTAAAACTACCAAAAAACTGAAAGTAAAGAAGGGAGAAGAAAAAAAAATCAGGCTCTAATGTCATGTTATTTTGAAGAAAACTGCTTGTAAATGGAAAGCTTCTAGAACAAACCCTAGGGCTTACTATTTGAAGGCTTCCATTAAATGATATATTTTTCATTTAATAAGTTAATTCCCAAACACCAAGTATTCTTTAACTCCCATGTTTCTGCCTGAATAATAAGCATTTCTCTATCTGGTAGGATTAGGAGTGACTTATTTACTTACAGTAATTTGGGGAGGGGATAGCTTTTGGGCAAACAATATATGCATTATTTTCTGTTAGCAATGTATTTGGAAAAAGCTGGCCTGAGTGTCAGTCTCCTTCCCTCCTCTTTAGACAGGGTGTCACAAAGTAGAACTGAATAGTGATCTTAATACTCCAGGCTCTTACGATGTGCACTAAGCCATCCAGCTTATTTTAATCTTGGTAAAACTGGTTTGTTTTTCCAGAGTTTCCAGAGTTTCTCTGTATAGCCGTGGCTGTTCTAGACTCTTTGTAGACCAGGCTGGCCTTGGAACTCACAGAGATCCTCCTGCCTCTGCCTCTTGAGTGCTGGGATTAAAGGCCTGCGCCACCAGGCCAGTTGAAGAGGTAAATATTTGAAATACCCTTTCAGCATATTCACAAGTCAACCTTAATAGTTTACTCCAACCTTTTATCAATATATGGAACCTGGACGGGGGCAAACCTATAATCCCAGTAACTGAAGGAAGGAGGGCTGTGAAGTCCCCACCCCTTCTGTCCCCCCACCCCCACTAACCCGGGCTACAGAGAGACCTTGTTTCAAAACATTTAGAGGAGAAAGATCACTGGGTAAGGCACTTGCAGTCTAAGCCTAGGTTTGGATCCTGGGACCCATGTACAATGAATAGGTGAGGATCAAGACTTGATGTTGTCCCTTTGATCTCCAGAGAAATTTGTTCTCCACAAAAATGCTGTGAAATGCATACGCCTTCACACAGGAACATACATATACATACACTACACACATAATCTAAAATAAATGTGGCTTATAAGCTTATTATCATCAAAACATACTAAGGATTTCTTCCCTAAAAAAATTCTCTGCCCCCACGCAGCCACTTTTAATTTGGACTTCAAGAAACGTGTATTCCCCATGAGTTGATACATGGAACGCTCTTGATAATGACAAATCCATCGATAAACATATCCATGTGGCCTTTGGTTATTTTGTTGTTGCTGTTGCTTTTGTTGTTTTAAGACAAAGTCACTCTATGTAACCCTGGATCTGCCTCTGCCTCCTGAGTTCTGGAAATAAAGGCATGCCCCACCAAGCCCTGCTTGGTTTTTAAGATACATCTTAGCCTGATCTAATTACTAGTTTTGAACATTATCTTTACTAATATTGAGACATTTGTAGATAAAATGATGTTTGAGTTGCTTCTAACCAACAGCACATAAATAAAACAACTTTCCAATGTGGTATGATGGAACTTGCCTGTGGTCCTAGCTCTTGGGAAGCTGACAGAGCATGTCAGTCAGAAGTATATAGCAAAGCCCTGACTCAAAACAACAGGCATGATAGTCCAAGATTTTTAATTCCAGCACTCAGGAGCCAGAGGAAGGTGGATGCATCTCTGTGGGTTCCAGGCTAGCCTGGTCTACAACAAAACATTTCAAGTATTGCAGAGCTACACAGTGATTGCCTGTCTCCAAGCAAATCAATAAAACTCCTTCACCCCAATCTGAGAAACCACCCAGATTTTGAAGTCTAGTCCCAGCTATTTCTGTTTAAGCAAAGTTTTAGTTTGCAAATTTCTACATCCATTATATTGTAAAACTGCATAGCAACTGTGAGAACTAAGTAAGGCAACATATGTAGCCTCTAATACAGTGTCTACTAGGTGCAAAGTGTTTGAAATTGGCAATTAAAACGTCCTCTTGCTGAGATAATGCTTGTAGATCAATAGACTAACGCAGGCTGAAAAGGCACAAACACACTTTCAGATAAACATATTGTCATCTTAAATGTTTCCCAAGTGTCCTGTACCTACAAAACAGCAAATGATTTATCCGGGACAAAGCTTGCTCTGAATGTCTATGGTACTTCAAAAATTTCAAGTTATCAGCAGATTCTCATAGAAACAAAATTTTGAACATAGTCTTGCTTTTTAAAGCATTTTCTGTCCTCCCAATGCCGGGACTTAGAGCCTGAGTTAGCCCAGGATAGGTCAAGAATGACCTGGAGCTCTGGATCCAGAGTGCTGGGAGGACAGGTGGGCGCCTCTAGAGTCAATGCTTTTTAAAGTTCAAAGCTACTGAATCTTTACTTCCAAAGACCTCAAACAGGAAATAAGCCATATTATAAACATACAGAGATTGACCACAATATTAACGTTAAAAGTTAAGTGCAAGGCCTGGGAGTAGATCAGGGAAGCTCTTACTCAGCGCACAGAGGCTCTGTACTCATTATTTCCCCCCAAAATCAAAAACAAAAAACCTTTTGTATACTAAGCATCTTAAATCTTTAAAATAGTAATTATGTTACACGGTTCTTTAGGTAGTCTTTTGATATTTACTAAGCCCTTAAACTGTGCGTGGCACAAATGCGTAGTTTGTTCAAATTTTACATTAAGAACGATTCTGGGCAGTCCTGAGTATTTCGAAAGACTTACTCATAGGGTTTTTGTTTTTTAAATTAGTTACGGGCAAGGCAACTGATTCAGCAGTTTGAATCCATTTCAGTAAGGCAAAAACTAAATCCGCCAAGTGTGACAGTCAGAGCTTTACACTTCTGCAAGTGACAGGATGTTATTAACCTGCTCGCGAAGACCCGCGGGGCCTCGGTTCACCACCTCCCACGGATGAAGACGAGAGGACCCCACCGATCACCCAGCCCGGCCGAGGCAGTCGGGAGGTAGGCGGAGCTCCCCCAATCCACACCTGCTGGAGGCCTGGATGGATCCTCGTCCGGAAGCACCCGAAAAGCAAACCGCGGTGCCAGGGCCGGCAGCCCCGCAGGGCCCTGCGGCCACGTTCCCGGGCCACCTACCCCCACCCCACCCCCGTTACCCACGACGCCAGGCGGCCCCGCTCGGACCCGGCCGGACACCGCCGCGGCCCCGGGCGCTTCCCACGACGCCATCTTGTGAAGGGAAGAGGGTGGTGACACCCGCCGCTCCGTCAGCGGCTCCCTGCATCCCGGCCTCCGGAGCTGCTGGCCGGATGAGTCACCGGAGCCGAGGCCCCGCGGCGGCTCGGGAGGCCTCGGCACAGCCCCCCGGGACGCGGGAGGCGCGGCCCGACAGCGGCTTACCTGGGGCGCGGCTCCCGGCAGCGAGGCCACCGCGTTACGGCCCGGAGATGGGATGCGCCGCGGCTGCAGCGCCGTCGCCTGCTCGCAGCTTCTCGCACTGGCCGGCGCGGGACTCCGAGCGCCGTGCCGCCCCTGCCGCCGGGCTGCGTCTCCGCCTCTGCGCTCCGCCTTCCTCTCTCCTCCTCCTCCTCCGCAGTCGCCGCACTCGAGTTCCGACTTCTTCTTCTTCCTCCTCCTCCTCTTCCCTCGGTCTCCTCCCCTCAGACCGCCCGGCGGCTCCCTCACGAACCAAAACACAAACACTCCGGAGCTAGCGAAGGAACTACTTCCGCCGGCTCCGCCACGTAGCCGCACGCAGCCAAGTACGCCGTGTGCTCACTTCCGCCGTCGCCCCTTCCGAGGGGCCCAAACGGGGGGGCCTCCTAAGGGGCGGGGCCTGGGCCACGTGACCTCGCCTCCACCCTCTTCTTCTAAGCTGTGGGAGCGTGGTCCTTCCCTCGCTAACGCCCCCTTTATCTGAGCGGACATCTTTGGGCTCTGGCTGCCAGGCGGGGCGGGAGCGGCCGGAAGGAAGGGGGTGTGCGTCACGTGTCTTCGCCCTGGCGGGACCTCCTCAGATCCTTGCCTAGCCGTCGTCTATGGTCCCCGGGGCCCCACCCTCAGCAGCGCCATTGTTATCTGGGCGGGCGTCTCTATGCTCGGGGTGATGCGAGCCGTCATGGGAGCCTGCGGGGCGTGGGCCAGACCTGCGTCTCGTAGGTCCCTTCAGAGCTGCGGCAGTGTCCCCAAACGCCTTGGTCAGCCTGACAGTTTGGAGGCCTGTGTAACCATTGCGGTGACTTTGGGGTGTGAGGATTCACTCACAGGCCTCTCACAGCACCTCAGTCGTAGTGGTCTTCTCGCCCGGTGGGAAGAACAGCAGCTCAGTAAAGGGGTTTAGGCCAGGGCTTTGTGTAGCCCTGAAAATACCCCTGCTCTTCCAGGTATGGGTGTGTCCGTGATCTCGGTGAGAATTAAGACTTTTACATTCAAAAGCTGCCCTGAGACAGCCAACTTCAAAATACCTCGCTTTTATTGAGAGTTTAACCTGTTGTTTTGTAAGGGCTGGGAAGGAGCAAGCCCTAACAATTGGCGTTTATTCGGGATTTCCCTTTGAATTAAGTGCTAAACACTTTGGAGCCTGTCTTTCTGAAACAAAACATACAGTGGATATTTGTATCAGACACCAGCACCCGACCCCCTAACTCACTCATCAGCACCTTAGCTAACAACCGGTGTCCCACCTGGCAGCCAGGAGCCCTGTCATGTTTGGGGAGTTGATGTGGGAGGCCATCACTTGGCCAAGATCTCTGCCTGCTTGATGAAGATACATTGTAACCTGCAACTGGCCCCCAGAAAACTAGTTCTTAAGATTCCAGTGATCAGCAGCCCAAGATGTTTATGCCTGCTCAGAGCGCACCTATTTAAGACGTTCCCTAAAAAAAAAAGAGAAAAAAAAAAAAAAACGGGCGTGGTGGCGCACACCTTTAATCCCAGCAGTTGGGAGGCAGAGGCAGGTGGATCATTGTGAGTTCAAGGCCAGCTGGATCTATAAAGTGGGTCTAGGACAGCCAAGGGTACACAGAGAGACCCTGTCTTGAAGAAAAAAAAAAGTTCCCTTGATCGACAAAAACAAAGCCTCATCGCTGTCAGAAGGGACCGATGGCTATTATTTGTTACCTAGTAGCACACCAAAACCATATGGTGGCATCCTGGCTCACTCAGTACCTGTGGCTCTTCTTAGCGCCCTCCCTAAACTTTTCCAGCTGGGGGCTGGCTTCTCCTAGTTTCTCACCCGCATAACCCTACTATTTGAGCCATGCTGTTTTGTCTTCCTCCCTTGGCTGGCCCTCTCTTGGTCACCTGTGCCCACGCTCTGTCTTCCTCTCTCACTACTGTACCCCAACCCATGTTCAGTCTGCTGGCCATGTTCAGTCTACTACTTTCTATTGCTTGCCCAGGACTTCTCCAGATGCTCTGGCTATACCTTTCATTATATCTACAATAAATACCTTCCCCTCAAACATACCTTGGAGCAGTCATGTCCTCGGTTTATACACCTGGTGTCAAAAACCCTCTATTTACACATAACACATATACCTGACTGTTTTGATGAAATCCACCACTTCTACCCCCAATTCCCTCCCTTCCAAATACTCTCATACTCCACCATGACTTTTTCCTTCCTAACTTTGTGTGTGTGTGTGTGTGTGTGTGTGTGTGTGTGTGTGTGTGAAGTTTTTTGAGACAAGGTTTCTCTGTGTAGCCCTGGCTGTCCTGGAACTCACTCTAGACCAGGCTGGCCTCATATTCAGAGATTGATCTACCTCTTGCTCCTGAGTCCTGGGATTCAAGGTGTGCCCCCACTACCGCCCAGCTCTTTTTTTAATTTTTAAAGTTGATTTTATGTATATGAATGTTTTCAATTATTTGTCTGTATGCCATGTGGATGTCAGAAGAGAATGTAGAATCTCTGGAAATGGAGTCGTCAAGTCCCAAAGAAACTTAGTGCAAATGGCTAATTGTGGTGCCTAATAACATCCCAACATATCACCTAACCTCTAGGCTCACTCAGTACCTCTGGCTCTCCCAGCAATTTTCACCCACCCACCGCCTCCCACCCTAAACCTCTCCCGCCCACAGGCTTTGCTTCCCTTCCCCTAGCTTTTGATTCCTATATAATGCTACTATTGTGGCCATGTGCTCTCTTGGTGATTGGTCCTCTTGTCCTCCCTACCCCCCCCCCAAACCATTCTCCCCTCCTCTCATAGTCCTGTTCAGTACACTGGCCAAGTTTTGTCTACTACCTTCCCTCCTTGCTCCGGACTCTTCCAGATGTCTCTGGCTGTACTCTTCTCAATCATACCTTGGAAATGCCATGTCCCCATGTCCTCATCTGGTGCCTAGACCCAGGAGAGACATACATGAGCCCCCTCCCAATGGGCTCAGCCTCTTCTACCTGAACCAAGCTACTGATTAGACTCTCTTAAGGTATGAATGGATCATTTGTTGCTTCTTGCTTCTGCCACTCACCATATTTGACCCCAAATTCTAGCGTCCACCTCCTCAGCTACTTCTTTCTTCCACCTGTTCTAAGCATTTGTCTGTCCTCTTCTTGACTACTCGGTAGGTGTCTTTTTAGTCTCTCTGGTTCCTGGAGCCTGCTCTACTTTCCTGGGCATCTCTCTACTAAGACACTTACCACCCTCTCTCTGTTGGAACTCTCCCTTTCCCCAAAAGCCTCTCCCAGGCCACCTCATTATCTGTTTCTCCTCTCCTCCTTTCCTGGTTGAAGTGTCACCCTGGAGCTGCCTACGTTGTCTCTGTTGAACTACTACAAAAGACACACCACCAGAAAGCTGCTCTTGTCCTATTGGGCCTCTATCATGTCGAAAATGACACCTCTCTGTTGGAGGATGTTTTGTGCACTGTACACAAGTACCCACAGACATAGTTACAGTCCAGATATTGGCATTAGCATTATTATGAAGCATCACCTGTCTTGGTATGTTCTAAACACCGTTCTCCATCACCTTCTGATTGGTTAATAAAGATCTGAACAGCCAATAGTTGGGCAGGAGGTGATAAGGTGGGGTTTTCGATTTCAGTGAAGGGGTCTCAGGGTTGGGGACCAGAGAGAGAAGAAGTGTGACTCAGATGGAGAAGAAATAGCCAAGGTGAGACTAAGGTAGTTGGGTTAGAGTAACTCAGTATCTGCCCAGCCTTTAAGAAATATAACAGGTCTCCATGTCATTATTTGGGAGAGATGATGGCCATAGAAAACTGTATAGTTAATACCTCTTGTGATTTGACACATTTCCGACAAGTCTCTCGGTCCACCTGTGAATGCTCCTGATTGACATTATTGTCACCATAACGCTTATCCTCCTCCACTCCCTTTGTTCTCAGCTCCTTCCTGGAGCTTCCTTGCCTTCCTCTAGGAGTTAAAATCCTGTAGCTTCTCTGTATTCTCCTGGGCCCCTCTAGTGGAGTTCCTGCTTGTGACCCCTTCCTTACCTCCTTCCCATCAGAGCTACATGCGCTATCTCTCCTTATGCCCCATTGGCCCTATATATATAGTCATCCCGTTCTCTTCCTCATCTCCCTAGGAGCTGACTGAGAAGTGCCACAGCTTCCTTACACCTTACACCCTCTACAATATTGGACCCCTTCCTCTGGTAGAGTTTCTGCCTACAACCCTGTCCTTTCTGCCTCTCAGCTCTCTCCTGGAAGTTTGGCAGCTTCCTTATGTGCTTCTGGGTCTTTTATCTCTCCGATTTCTTTGCTCTCTGCTCTCAAGAAACCTTTTATGATAGTGTAAACTCTTTTTAAAAAAATATTTTATTTAATTTTTATTTATGTGCATTGGTGTGAGGGTGTCAGATCTTGGAGTTACAGACAGTTGTGAGTTGCCATGTGGTTGCTGGGAATTGAACCAGGGTCCTTTGAAAGAGCAGATGGTGCTCTTAACCACTGAGCCATCTCTCCAGCCCAGATAATGTAAACTCTTTATCTCAATATTGTAAGTTTATGGTCTAAACATCTGTAAGAAAAGTTAGTTTAAAACTTGTAACAAAAGGTTGGGTTTTTAAAAAAAAATTTAAGTAATTTATTCAGACTACATCTCAATTGTTATCCCCTCGTTTGTATCTTCCCATTCCCCCTCCCTCCCTCCCTCTTTCAGCCTATTCCTCTCCCCTAGGTCTGTTACAGTAGGGGACCTTCTCCCCCACTATAAGATTACAGCCTATCAGGTCTCTTCCTGGTAGCCTGCTTACTCTTCCTCTGAGTGTTACCAGATCTCCTTACAAAAGGGAAGTGGTCAAATAGGGGGCACCAGAGTTCATGTCCAAGTCAGTTCCTATTCTCCACACAATTGTGGAGAATGTGGTGTCCTTTGGCTAGATCTGGATAGGGGTTCTAGGTTTACTGCATACATTGTCCTTTGTTGATACAGTAGTTTGAGCTGACCCGCCTGGGTCCAGATCTGCCAGCCTTAATGATCTTCTTGTAGGTTTCGAGGACCCTCTGGATCCTTCTATTTCCCCATTCTTCCATACCTGTCTCACCTAGAGACACAATAGGAAGTCCCAGTATCTATCCCAATATCCTGCTAACTGAAGATTTTCAGGGGACATCTCTGTTGGGCTAGCGTCCAATTATAAGTGAGTATATGCCATGTGTATCTTTCTGGGTCTAAGGTTGATATGTTTTAAAAATCTCTATATAAGTAACCTTAACTTCCTACAGCATACTATATATGTGATTCAATAACCATGTGGCTTGCCTTCATCTTGACTGATGACCTCATCAGGATGGAAGCAGCCATGTGGCTGACAGTCACCTTTACTGATGTTAAAAGAGATCCGTGCCACAAAACTTTAGCACCATCTTGATTAAGATTAAGATCACATGGCATAAACCAACTAAAGAAACAATTATAAAACTTCTTAGTCCTACTGGGACCTCTTACCATTATATCTCCTTTTCAGATGAAGGAGACAACAGCATGTCTCCAAAAGATTTTAGATAGGATGGATTTTTGTGTGATGATAAATTCCTAAGGTCATATAGGTATACTGAGGCTAACAGAAACTTAGAGATGTATGACTCCTGCTTGTGTCTTTACTAATACCACCAGACTCCTGGAAAATTTTAAATAAGGAACAACGTATGTTTGATGAATAAAATATGTTAAAATATAAGTTTATAAATTTCTAAAGTTTACTCAGATTAACAATAACTGACTTGAAGGTATGTACATATGTAGCCTTCTTGTCTTTGCTACTTTTATTAAGCTTTAGCTATTTGGATAACCTGAGCCATCCAAGAAACATTCTGTAAAAATACACTGTCAAGGATCAGAAAAGTGAAGTCCCCATTATGTCTATCTATGGCCTGTATTTATGGTTTAAAGTTTTATTGTATACTAAAGGATCTTCAATTAAATCTTCAACTAAGATGTTTAAGGCTCAATCTTAACAAGGATAAAGCTGTAAAATCCTAATCTTATATAAAATCTACTAACTTGTAAACTGTTAAAATAATTAAGACATGCAAGTTAATAGTCACCTTCTAAATGATGAAATTCTTTAATTTGCTCAGAACTATGTTTGTAGTCAAAGTATGTACATATGTAAATTATCTTACAGGGACAAACCTTCTGCTGTATTTTCAAGGTTAAGTGTAAAGCAAGTAACTAAAAAGGTTTTTATTTTGTTTTTGTTTTTTGTAAATCAGGTACAGTGAATAGATAGTCCTAAAACTCCTCAGAGACCTGCTGAATATGGCAATTAAAGTGTTCAAGCATCCTGTGATAGACATGCAAGCTCCTAGAGAAAACCCTAAGGTCTCTAAGGAAGACAATGAAGCATAGATGACTCTGAACGAAGTGAGGAACGTATGGTTGAGGAGAAGAGGTTTTTATTGTAGATATGCGGGAAAGTACACTCAGAGGCATCTGCAAGAGTCCAGAACAGGGAGAGAAAGAGGTAGACTGAACATGGCCAGCAGACTAAACTGGGCCATAGTGTGTGTGGCCCCGGGGGAAGGGGGGGGGGTACGGGAGGAAGAGACAAGAGAGAGGCCAAAGAGAACCAAGCAAGCACATGGCCAAAAAGGCAGGGCTGTACAGGAGTCAGAAGCTGGAGGAAGGGAAGCAAGGCCGGTGGGCTGGAGAGGGTTAGGTAGGGGCTGATGAGGAGCTGAGAAGAGCCACAGATACTGCGTTAACCTGGCTTCTGTTTTGGAATGCTAATAAGCATCTCAGTTAGCCATTAGTCCTGGGTTTATTTTGGACCTGCTAGACTTCATACTGGATTCTGGTGATGCTAATCATTGGGCAAATAACTGCCCCATTCCTGGCCTGCCACCAGAGTCCTGCCCAGACTGTGGACAGTGTTGGGTTGACTGACCTCCTCTGCTTCACCAACTTAGGTCAGTTTCCCTAAGTTCCTCCTCCAGAGGAAAACATCTCAGAGCTTCTGGGTCAGGCACCTGAAGGCCAGCACTGCCCTGCGTGCTAGCGGAAGCTGTAATGCTGTCCTGTGTGGCAGCTGAAGACCAGCGAGCTCTGCCCCCAGCGAAACCATCTGAGAGCCTAGGGCAACTGTGCAGGTTGTGGGCGAGCTGCTATCATTTCAGTTGATACGCAGGCCGTGTGGATGATACTTCTTGCTCCAATTTGTCCTTCCCTGGTCTCTGATGATATTGATAGCTAACTGTAGCTTTATCTGTTTAGCAACAGCAAGCAAACCAGTTCCTCTTCTCAAGGCTGCAGCTGCCTGTTCAGTTAATTTCATTTACAAAAATCATGACTTGCTTTTCTCTAGAGCTGTTAGCTTTCCAGCTGCGAGTGAATACAGGTTTCAGTGTAACTTTAAAACAACAACAGCAACAGCAACAACAACCAAAAAAAAAAAACCAAAAAAAACAAACCCAAAAAATTCCTTTGTTTAAAGGAACTTCCTTTGCAGTGGCTACTCTCAGTTATCAACTACTTATATCTCATGATAAATGACAAATGATTGGATGGAAAGAAAAAGTTTGAACTTTATGTGAGTTGTGACTGTCTAAGAAAGTTAATTTAAGGCATGTAAATGTAAATTGTAAAGGTCTGGGGGTGTGAAAGCTTAAGTTGGGAGGGTCGAAAAAAAATGATTTAAAATATGTAAAAACTGAAAGTGTTTCAGATTATTTCCCTCTAATGGTACTGTTATACTAAAATTTCAGAAGTTCAGAGTTTTAACAGCAATCAGTGGAGTTCTGATAAGCTATTAGCCATCCTAGTAAAGCACTGACAACTATTATATAGTCCAAGGTCAAAATTTTAAGTTTCCTTTGCTTGTCTTCTCATCATGCTGAGCATATCCAGCCCTCTCAACAGAGAAAAGAGTGTTCATGCTTTTAACCCCAAACCGCAGCTTTTAGTATAACCCAAAGGTGTGACTCTACTCCTTCTACAATGTAAATTTTAGTACGGATTAAAAACAGTGGTAGTGCTAGGATGTCTAAAACTTTTATCTCTTGCAAATTTAACAAATTCTTAGCTGAGTGTGGTGGTAAATGCCTTTAATTCCAGCACTCGGGAGGCAGAGGCAGGCAGATCACTGTGAGTTGGAGGCCAGCTTGTCCTACAAAGCAAGTCCAGAACAGCTAAGGGTACACAGAGAGACCCTGTCTTGAAAAACTAACAAAACAAAGCAAACAAACAAACAAAGCCCAAAACCCCAAAAAGCAACAAATAAACAAAAATACCTGAAATTCTTGTAAACTTCAGGGAGTCATGATTAGGATCCAGCTGTCCAAGGTTGAACAGAGTCCAGAGAAGTACTCCTGTCAGTCAAGAGCCTAAGCTCCGCCCCCACACCTACTACTTATTTCCCCAACTACCAGGACCACAGGTCTGGAAGTTTCAAGTGTCCACCCAAAATAAAGATTTTCCCCTAAGTTAAATTTACCTTCTTTCTTTAGTCTATATCTCTCCCAGCAGATGTCCAATCAGCTAAAGTCTATAAACTATTGGCTCTTGTCCTTAACAATTAAGTTTTATTATGAATTTTTAAATCAAAGGTATCTTCCTTATAACCCGACTACTTTAAGCAAGAGGGAAAGAAGGCTAAAGAGAACAAGAATGAACCTTCCAGGAATCAGTTCTGCAGGGCGAATTCCTTAGTGTCTCTGGTCCTGTACGCAGATTCTCTCCAAGATCGAAGCAGTATGCACCACCGCAGCCTATCCTCGCTTCTCTCCTCCCCTTCTCCCAGAAGGTCCATGGCCCCGAACTCTCCTCCGGTTCTCTCCCCCTCCCCCCATGGCTGATTTATCACACAATAGGCTCCATGGAGTCTCCAGTTCTCTTCCTTAATTCTGGACCCAGGATGGCTCCTCTCAGCTCATCACAGTGTCCCATCATAGCGGGGTATCCGTGGTGTTTCCAAGGGACAAAGCCCGCTAAGACTGCCTTCACCTGAGGCAACGCCAGCCATCCTTCCACAATAAACTGCTACAAATCAGAACTAGCAAGTCTTGGACTTGCTGAAAGCCAATGTAAGCTGGATGCTTCTGACAGATTTCCAATTAGCCTGAACTCCTGACTTGAACCAGCCCTTCCAGGCTGCTCCAAAGATGCCTTCACTTGACTAGCCCCAGGTGGTTCTACAGAACCTGCACAGCTAGTGAAACAGATGCCACCGGTTGTCCCCTGGGCCCCTGACTATGACGGCCTAGTCATAGCTAAGAAGAGAGTTCACCTTATCGTCAACAAAAAGGCTGGAGTGTCATATCCTAAAGAGACTCAGAACAAATGGCTAACTGTGGGCGCCTATTAGCATCCCTAAGTGTCAGCCTGGCCTCCAGGCTCACTTAGTGCCTGTAGCCTCTCTTAATTTTTCTCACCTCCTAAACCCATCTAGATCACTTTGCTTCCTTTCCTCCAGGTTGTTCTTTTTTTTTTTTTTTTTTTTTTTTTTAATTTTTAAATTGTTTTTCAAGACCGGGTTTCTCTGTGTAGCCCTGGCTGTCCTAAAGCTCACTCTATAAACCAGCCTGGCCTTGAACTCATAGAGATACACCTGCCTCTTCCTCACAAGTGGTAGGATTAAAGGTGAATGCCACCAATGCCTGGCTTCCCCTAGCTTTTGATTCCTATATAGCCCTGTCATTTTGGCCATGCACTCTCTTGCTTCTGCTGGTCCATTGTTCTTGGTTCTTGGTTGGCTTGCTCTCTGTCTCTTCTCTTTCTTCCTCTCTCTCACTCTCTCCTTCTATCTCCTGGTCCAGTTCATTCTGTTGGCCATGTTTGGTCCACTATTTTCTCTCTCTGCTGTGGACTCTTCCAGGTGCCTCTGACTGCACTCTCCTTCATATCTACAGTAACAATCTCCTCAACTATACCTTGAAGTGGACATGTCCTCATTTCATTTAGGAGTTCAAACATAAGCCAGTGTGTAGGTGCTGGAAATTAGACCCCAGTCCTCTGCAAGAACAAACACTCTTAAACATTGAGTCATCTCTCCAGCCCCCAGCCCCAAGTCCACTTTGTGCTGCAAGTATGTCTATGCGTTTAGAACCATCTTTTAGAACATGGGCACCCTATCAGGAAACACATCAGAAAAAAAATGACTTTTTCTCCTGCAGCTATGAGTTTTATAGTAACTCCTCAACTGTGATTAGAGTTTCATGAGTCAGTCCTTCATTCATGCTGCACTTTGGCTGGCTGGATCTTGTTACAGATGTGACACATGCCATCATTGCAGCCATGAATTCATTTGTGCAGCATCTCTCTCCTGGTCTGGAAAACCCTGTTTCTTTGCCATGAACTTTAGCAGAGATATCCTGTACTTGCTCATTCGATATTGTGCAAGGGAGATGATTTGAATCCTTGAACAGCCAGTCTCTCAGATCAACTCCCCGCTTACTAAAAGGGTGGAATGTGTCATATGTAAATATCTGTGTCAGTTTATCCCCGAGGGCTTGTTCTAATATATTAGTCATGTTAATATCTTGTAAACAACCACAGGAAGAATCAGGAAATAGGATCACTGTGTCACATCAGTTTTGCCATATCAACAGCAAATCTATTTTCTAGACTTGCTTCCACTTAATGACACATTAACAGTCATCTAGTCTTGGAACTGACTACATCTTTTTCATTCCTTTTTTATTTCCCCCATAAAGCATTATCCATTTTACCAGTAAAATGTATGTAATTTCCAAACTTTATTTAACCTCAATGCATGATCCATGGAGCTGTTCATATGAACTGGAATTAACACATACTCATGCCTTTTAAGTTCATTCTGCGCACATTTGCTAGTCAGTCTCTGACTGAAAAATGTTTGACAGCGTCTTATTAATTGCTAATGGATGTGGGACCGTGCTGTTAAGGTTGAAGTCTGGCATCTCTGGATAGCCTTTTGAGCTCGATACAAGATGACAGATTCCCTTTCTTAGGTGGGTTCCCTCTCTGTCTGATCTGGGGGAACCCCAGATCCTCCAAGGAACTTCACATAGCCCTCAGGGAGATTACAAACCCAACCCTTTGCCTATTTGAGATCCATTCAGTACCTACCTGGGGATTCCTGGAAACACCCACCCTCTGCTAATGAGATGCCTCTGGTTCTGCCTTTCAACTGATGGCCTTTGACCTTGCCTGGAGTTTATTCCCCATCCACCCCCAGCCCACCGATAGGATAATTAAATATTGCTTTCCCCTTCATGTGATAGGGCAGTGTTGTTACATTGTAGATGAGATATCCCAGGCTCCCTAGCCCCAGTGAATCAAACACATTCACCCTCAAAACCCCTCCCACTACCCAAAGTATTTACATCCCGATTTCACACGAAATAAATAAATGAATGAATGAATAAATAAATCCAAATAAATAAATAAAACCATCAGCTTTTCACCATCACTCCCTGAGATTCCTCATTTATTCTGAGGAAGGAAGGGGCTTTCTTCTTCCTTGAAGAATTTGCCACTGGACACCCAAGGCTTGGTTTCTGGCCAGGCAACCACTTGCTATTGGCTGCCAAGAGCTTCTCCCATTCATTGGCATGTTGCTACTGTCACATTTTTGTTTGTTTGTTTTTCGAGAACAGGGTTTCTGTGTGTATCCTTGACTCTCCTGGACTCACTTTGTAGGCCAAGCTGGCCTCGAACTCACAGAGATCCACCTGCCTCTGCCAACCGAGTGCTGGGATTAAAGGAGTGCACCACCACTGCCTGGCTACTGTCACATTTCTAGTTTCACCCCGCTGTGCACGCTGCAGTTCCTGTCTGTGAGAACAAGTGTTCCTGAAGTAGCCATTTTGTCAGCTGAAAAAAAAAACCAGGCTCTCACTTCTGCCTCTCTTGGTTACCAAGCTCTGAGGGAGCCTCCCTTACCAACTGCTCACAAAACAACATGGTTGTAGTTAGCCTCCTTAAGTAAGAGTTTTCTTTCCAACACCTTCTGTAGAGTTGGATTTATAGATATTGTTTAAATTTGGCTTTATCATGGGATATCTTTTTCTCTCTCCAATTTTCAAGACAGTTTCTCTCTATAGCTCTGGCTGTCTTGGAACTCATTCTGTAGGCAGAATTCTCAGAGCTCTGTCTGCCTCTGCCTCTTGAGTGCTGGGATAAAGGTGTGCCGCTGCCACCCAGCTACCATGAAGTGTCTCATTTATCCATCTATGGTGATTGAAAGTTTTGCTCAGTATAGTAGTGTTGGCTGGCATCTGTGGTCTCTTAGAGTCTGCAGCAAATCTGCCCAGCCCCTTCTGGATTTTAGAGTCTGTCTTAGTTTTCTATTGCTGTAAAGAGACCATGGCAACTCTTATAAAGGAAAATAATTGAGCTTTAGTCTATGACATCGTGAAAGAAAACATACACGGCAGTATGAGGCAGACATGGTGCTAGAGAAAGAGCTGAGGGTTCTACAGCTTGATGTGAAGGCAGCAGAAGAGACTGTATCACACTGGGTGTAGCTTAAGCATAGGAGACCTCAAAGCCTGCCTCCACAGTGACACACTTCCTCCAACAATGACACATCTGCTCCAACAAGGCCACACCTCCTAATAGTGACACTCCCTATGGGCCAAGCATTCAAACCCTTGAGTCTATGGGTGTGTGTGGGGCAATCCTATTAAAACCATCACAGTTTTTTTTTTTTGAGGAGTCAAGTGTAATTCTTTTTGTTGTTGTTGTTGTTTTGTTTTGTTTTGTTTTTGGGGGGGCCAAGGTTTCTCTATGTAGCCTTGGCTATCCTAGACTCCCTTTGTAGACCAGGCTGGCCTTGAACTCACAGTGATCTGCCTGCCTCTGCCTCCTGACTGCTGGGATTAAAGGCATGTGCCATGATGCCCGGCCTGTCAAGTGTAATTCTAATGGGTCTTTTATATATTACTTAGTCTTTTCTCCTTTCAGCTTTCAATTTCTTTCTCTGTTCTGTATGTTTAGTGTTTTGATTATGTGGCAAGAGGATTTTGTTTTCTGGTTCAATCTATTTGTTATTCTGTAAGTATTTTTGTACCTTTACAGATATTTTCTTCTTTAAGTTAGAGAAATTTTCTTCTATGGTTTTGCTGAAAATATTTTTTGGGCCTTTAGGCTGGAATTCTTCTCCTTCTACTATTCCTATAGGTTTGTTTGATCTTTTCCTGACATCTCAGATTTCCTGAATGCTTTGTGTCAGGAGATTTTTTTAGATTTGATTATTTTTTTTCTGAGACAGAATTTCTCTGTGTGTAGCCCTAGCTGTCTTAGAATCACTCTGTAGACCAGGCTGACCTTGAACTCACAGAAATCTGCCTACCTCTGCCTCCTGAGTGCTGGGATTAAAGGCATGAGCCACCACCACCCAGTTTAGAAACTTTTTTTTGATCAATGTATTTAACCATTTCTTCTATTGTACTTTCAATTTTTGAGATTTTTCTCTTCTGTCTCTTTATTCTGTTGGTAAAGCTTGCCTGTGTATTTCCCATCCAAATACATACAATTTTAATTTCTAGAATTCATTCAGCTTGGGTGTTCTTTATTCTATTGCCCTTTTCAGGTTTTGAACAGTTTTATTAACTTTCTTCCACTATTTGTGTTTTCCTGGATTTATTTAAGAGATTTATTAGTTTCTTCTTTAAGGACTTCTATCATTTTCATATACACAGTTTTAAGGTCTTTTTCTTGTGCTTTAGCTATGTTGGAGTACTCGGGGTATGTTTTGATAGGATAGCTGGGCTCTAGTGGAGGCTTTTTGTCCTGGCTGATACTGTGTTTTTACACTGGTTTGTAGGCATCTGGGATTGGGATGATCATAGGTCGAGGTGCTGATTTCTCAATTTGTCTTGATTGGATATTGTTTGTTCCTTGTTTTCTGTTTCCTTTAGATTTTGGGGGAGTATGATGCCTGTGGGTTGCCTGCTAGGAAATATCCTTTGGACCTAATAGGTGTGGCCATGGAGGTTCCATGTAAAATGAGATTTTTGGATATTGGTAGTGGATACTTAGGAGTGAAGATTGGCTAGGGGTCTGAAGGGGTTCACAGGAAGGAGAACAGATTGTTCCACCAGGATCAGCTTATTTCATCCCTTTGGATTATGGGGATAGACAGTGAAGAGAAGTCACCCTAGAGGGTCAGTACAGAGCTGGGGATGAGCCTGGGAGGTTGGATATAAAGGAACATAAAGTTAGGAGGGGAAGATCTGTGGGAGGCACAGGAGATGTGGGCAAAGGGAAGGGAGGCTTCAGTTGTTCTGTGTCTTCCTTCTTTGTGTATTCAGTTAAGAGTCTTTTAAAAATCATAACATTCTTTTGAAATCTAAGTAATTTCACATATGAAGTTTAGCATGGATAAAAATAAGTTTCCTTCTGGCATTTTTTTTTCCAAGTAAGTAATTTTCCTAGCCTGGAGGTAGTGGCACATGCCTTTAATGCCAGAACTCTGGAGGCAGAAGCAGAGGGATCTCTGAGTTCCAGGTCAACCGAGTCTACTGAGCAAGTTCTAAGACACCCAGAGCAACACAGAGAAGCTCTGTTTTGAAAAATCAAAAACACCAAACAAAACAAAGACACACTGTGTGTGTGTGTGTGTGTGTGTGTGTGTGTGTGTGTGTGTGTGTAGAGTTAGAGAGATGGCTCAGTGGTTAAAACTTCATATAGTTTCAAAGGGCCCAAATTCCAATATCAGTAAGCTCTCAACTGCCTATAACTCCAGCTCTGGAGGAATCTGACACTCTCTTCTGGACTGTGCAAGCACTTGCACTCACAAGTGCAAGCACTTGCACACACACACACACACACACACACTCAATAAAAAAAATCTTGCACTCCTATATATAATTTTAGTTACTTGAAAGGCTAAGGAAGTAAGGAAGTAGAATTAAAAAAAAAAAAGAAAGAAAGAAAGAAAGAAAGAAAAAGAAAAGAAAAAAAAGAAGTAGAATTACAAATTAAAGGTCAACATGGTCTACAGAGAGAAATCAAAGCCACCCTAAGCAAGTTAGCTAATTGCTGTCTCAAAACATAAAAAGGCTGGGGCATAAGCTTAGTGATTATTTTCCTAGCATGTGTGAGGCCCTGGCTTCAACCCCCACACCCCAGTACCACCAAAGAGAGAGAGAAAAAAAAAACTGATTAAAGCTGTGATAGCAAATAAGTATAATCTCAGTCCCGAGAAGCTGATATAGAATTTTTTATTGATTATTTATTTACTTTATATCCCTGTAAAAGTAACTTTTATTAGTCTGCTTCAGTTGTTGTCTCTGAAGATTATTGAATCTGTCTGCTAACCTAGGCCTAGTCCTGGAAGCTTCTAGCCTCTGTACAATCTAAACTAGGCCTAGATGGTGTTCTTCCTCTGTGACTTAATTTTTTTTTTTTACTTTTGGTTTTTCGAGACAAGGTTTCTCTGTGTAGCTTTAGCTGTCCTAGACCCGCTTTGTAGACCAGGCTGGCCCCGGACTCACTTCTTAATAAGCTCACCCTTATTCTTACTGAGCTCTTATCTGGCTGGTCAACTCAGCTGTTCTGGCTCAAATTCCTCTCTGAGCTACCTTATTCACTCTGGCTTTTCTCTAAGCCTCTGAATTGCTCTGTTTGGCCTCAAACTAACTCAGCAATCTGCTCTAATCTTCTGGCTCCTTCTCATTCTCTGTCTGATTCTGTCTTTACCTGAGTTCTTTCTCTGCAACCCACCTCTCTACTACTGTCCTGGTTAAAACTTCCCCCTCTCTCTGTAAAACTAACTACCTCTTAAGTAGCTTCCTTTTCCTCTCTCTTCTCGTGAAAGTTGGCCATATCCTATTTCGTCAAATCTTCTCTGATGCATCACCTTTTCTGCCAATCAATTAGACATCACTTTCAAACATGGCTGTGTCTTTTTACAGATTAAGTTTACCTTCATTTGGGATTACAGGCATGTACCACCACGCATGGACCTAATTACCTGAAACTTGTTCTATACCAGGCTGGCCTTGAACTCAGATCTGCTTGCCTCTGTCTCCTGGATTAAAGGCATGTTTGTATTCCAGCTGGATCCCATGGACCTAGAAGGTCTTTAGATGTAATCTCTTGCCAGAGAAGCCATGTTCCTAATCAAAAATTCTCTACAGCCTTTCCTTTTCTGTTTTAAGCTAAAAATTATACACACAATTATCAACCTCACAAACTTAACAGTCCAAGCGTCCTTATGAAGACCCACTTGGCCATTGATGCGATGATCCTCCATATTTGCAATCCTTCAGCAACAGTCCATTTCAGCATCAAGGTGTGCCAGTCTGCCAGTCTAACGAACTATCTGCCCCTCTTCAGCTGGTTGGTTAAGTTGTCTCTAGGCAGAGGGATCTGCTTTCTGTGTTGTCTGCGTCTCTCTCCATCTCCGTCTCTTCCTTGAGCTGTGCCTTTCACATCCCTACCACTGTTTCCCCTCCTCCTAGTTCCTCCCTCTCCCCTCCCTTCCATGCCCATCCACCCCTTTTCCTCTTCTCCTCAGAAAAGGGGAGGTCTCCCATGGGTATCAACCTGCCTTGGCATATCAAGTTGCAGTAGAATTAGGTCATCTTCTTCTATGGAGGCTAGACAAGGCAGCCCAGTTAGGGGAAGGGATCCAAAGGCAGGCAGTGTGGTCAGAGACAGACCTCTCCTGCCTTAGGAGTCCCACATGAAGACCCAGCTGCACAACTTTGGTCTGTCCAACGCACGCTTCCTGCCTGGTAGTTCAGTCTCTATGAGCCACTGATAAATAGAATTTTAAGGTAGAGGTCAGCTTGGCCTGCTTATATTTCGTATCCAAGAAAAAGAAATAGAACGCAACTCCAATGTATGGAATAGCCCTCATTTAAAAGCAATAGAATTGAATTCACCACATTTCCAAAACACAACATGTTATTGTGGTACATCGTCTCCCCCTCTTTGGTGCAAGGAGGGTCTTGCTAGGTAGCTAAGACCGCCCGTAAACTTGCAGGTGCCGGGCTTCTCTTCTGAGTGCTCAGATTACAGGCTTGTATCACTGGGTCTGGCCTTCAAACTGTAGCATATACATTTGAATATGACTCGAGGACCAGTCCATCTAAGGACTTTTAAGATGTTACTGTAAAAAAAAGATATTTCTGTAGTACCTCTGTGAAATACAAGTTTCTAGAACTTCAAGTAGTTTTTTTAAATGTTTTTAAATTACATTTTTATTTATTTGGGGTGGGGCTGGGGCTGCTGTCGGGGCACATGTGGAGATCAGAGAACGACTCAAGAGAGTTAGTATGTGAGCCCTGGAGGCTGAACTCAGGCTCCTGGGTTTGGTAGAAGGCGCTTTTATGCACTGAGCCATCTCACTGGTCCTAAGAGTCATTCTTTAGAGCTGGAGACTTAACTTCGTAGAAGAGATGTTGCCTGGCTTCCCTGGGCTTCCAGATTGACGCAGTGTCAGCAATAGGGACACTGGGTGTGTATGTATGTGTTTTTATTTTTGTTTTTGAGGGTAGTGATTGTGAGACAGGGTCTCACTAAGTGCCCTTTCCTGGCCTGGAGCTCCTTTGTAGACCAGGCTGGCCTGGAACTCACAGAGATCCTCTTGCCTCTGCCTTCTGAGTGCTAAGATTATTGACATGTAATAAGAGGCCCTGACCGTTCCTGATTCTTTAACATAAGATAACTCCAAGAGCTGGAGATAGTTGTGGGCAAGGGAAGACCTAAAAGAAGCAGTTACCCCCAAATTGTTTGTTCTCAGGTCACCACTGAAGAGGCCAATGGCTGTCAGAACTGAATCTATTTCTTCGTGTCTGTATCTCCTGCCTTCCTTGCTTGTTTTACCCCATGCTGGCCTCTTGAGTTCTGCTATTGTACAATGTCTCACTCAGTCTACTAAAACTATCAAAATAGTCCTGTATAATTTGGAAAACCTAAAAGAATTGACATACATTAGGTTTAGTATCCAAAAGCCACAGCACTCAAGTTTTCTTGCTTCCTATGGTAAAAAGAAATCCAAAAGTGTATGCAGACGATGTGGGGCATTCTGAGAGAACCCGCTGTGATACTGAGATGGCTCAGCAGTTGAATGCTTTCCCCTTTTGCAGAGTTCCGTTGGTTCCTAGCCCCCTCACAACTTCCTATAACTGCAGTGCTAGGGCTGGTAGCCTATTTGCTCTTCGTGACTTCTGCAGACACACACACACACACACACACACACACACACACACACTCGCATACATATAAGTAATAATATTCTGAAAAAAGAGAGAGGAGGAGAGAGGGGGGAGGGAGAGAGAGAGACAGAGAGACACACAGAGAGAGACAGAGACAGAAACAGAAAGAGAAACCAGAGTTCCTGAAAAGAAAAGGAGTTAAGCCTACTGTAAGAATTGTAAATGAGAGGTGGGCGGGGCGGGTTCCCGGGAAGAATTGCCCTCCAAGCCCCGCCCCAAGACTGTTTCCCAGGTAACGTGGTAAACAGACGGCATCTACTCTACTCGAGGAGAAGCAGTCCGCAGGGAGTACCGGGAGAATGTGTTCATTCGTGAGAGTGGGGTCCCCCAAAGCTTTGCAAACTTCAGCTTCGCCGTTAGAGATGAGTTCCCTGGGAAGGACAAGGGAACCTGAAGTCACGGAGGTCGGAGTCACCCAAGTACAAAAGGACGATTTCAGAGACAGGATACTTAGGGGATCAAAATCTCCCAAGGAGCTGGGGTTCGAAATAGGCCTAGGACAAGATCGAAGACGGAGGGAGAGAATGGCATCAGAAACAAAATCGCCACCTTGCCAGGCCCCTGGAGTAGGATTAGAGAGCCACACCGTTTCTAGGACGCCTATGGAGAAGGGTAATTTAGGACTCCACAGAGGCTCCATCTTTCAGGAATCAAAACCTCTGGATATTTTACCAGGAACAGTGGGGTCAGAACACGAGGGCCTTCCTCCTCGGCTTCCGCATGGAGGGACACTACAGCCTCCTTTGAGCACAGTCTATTCAAGTCCACAGACCGCGGGGAGCACAGGGAGGCCTGTGGCCAGCGGATCTGCTCCGACGGCTGCTGTAGAGGAAAAGCAGGCTGATGTAGGTTTGGATGTCAGAAAACAGAAGAAAGAGCCCACCTGTGTTGTGGTGAACCCATACAGGGAGACACCTCCTGAGGGCGTCGACATCGGCTTGCCGCAAACCCAGGAACCAGGAGAAGCCAAGACCGCAGAGCCTCAAATAGGCTTAGTAACAGAACTTTCTGAATGTCCATTTGCCCAACCACCTGAAGAGAAAAAGGAGCCCACGGCCACGGAACCTGGAGTGGAGCCTCCAACCCACATCAGACCCATATATTCTGGGAAATTCTTTGATCGGATGCCTTGCTGGCCAAGCGTGAGTTCATGTTGTAGTGGTTTGCTTTGTTGTATTTCCTGGAATTTGCGCTTGAATTTGTGGATAGCCATGCCGTTTCTGAGATGATGCTCTAGTGAGGCTTGTTTGTGTTCCTAGAGACAAATAGCAAAGTTTTCGCTGGGATTCCGTATTAGGGTTAGCATTGATATGATGAAACGCCATGACCAAAGGCAAGTTGGAGCGGAAAGGGTTTAGTCTCATACTTTCACATCCACGGTTCATTATTAAAGGAAATCAGGACAAGAACTCAGCAGGGCAGGAACCTGGGAGGCAGGAGTTGATACAGGCCATGGAGGGTGCTGCTTATTGGCTTGCTCCACATGGTTTGCTCAGCCTGCTTGTGTAGAACCCAAGACCACCACCAGCCCAGGATGGAACCACCCACAGCATTCTGGGACCTCCCCTGTAAATCACTAATTAAAATAATGTCTTACAGGCTTCGCCTACAACCTGGTCTTAGGGAGGAATTGTCTCAGTGGAGGCTCCCTCCTCTTTGATGACTCTATCTTGTGTCAGATTGAGATAAAACTAGCCAGTACAGATTATTATTATTATTATTATTATTATTATTATTATTATTATTAATTTTATTTTTTTATTTTTGGTTTTTTGAGACAGGGTCTCTCTGTGTAGCCTTGGCTGTCCTAGACTCACTTTGTAGACCAGGCTGGCCTCGAACTCACAGCGATCCGCCTGCCTCTGCCTCCCAAGTGCTGGGATTAAAGGTGTGCGCCACCACCACCCAGCCAGATTATTATTTTTAAAAGAATGTTGTTGTTGTTATTGTTATTGTTTTGTTGTTGTTAGAGGGTCTCTCCTGGACCAGGCTGTCCTTGAACTCAGCGATCGCCTGCCTCTGCCTCCAGAGCACTGGGACTAAAGGTGTGTACCACCACTGCCCTGCACCAGTACAGAGTCTAATAACTCTTTTGCTGTTGTACTCTTTCCAGAAATTACATAGATTTCTTCTGCTTCTCTGCCTTCCTTCCTAGGTGTGAGCTTGTTGTGTCCACACACCTGTGATTATTACTGATTTCCTTCTCTCTCCTCTCTTGCCTTTTTTTTCCCCGCCCACTCTCAATTTTCTCAGCCCTCTTACATGCTGACATCATCTGGACTTCCAGTGTTCTTGTGGTGAACGGGGAGAGGCCTTCCGCTCTATGTTCACTGTTCACTCAGGTTATTGTCTGTTCTTCCAGCAAACGATTGCGGTCATCGTTGTGCTGGTACAGGGCAACAAGAGATGGAAAGTTCATGTCCTTTGCCCTATAGGTTTAGGCTCAAGCCAGTAATGGAGACAGACAACTAAGGGAGTATTTCACAGGTGTCAAAAGAAAGGTAAAACGTGTTTCTCCCTTCATAGAAATGCAGCTTCATCACAAAGCTCACAGAAATGTTTTACAAACAGAATAGGTGAACCTCTTAAAGGAGGCATCAGAGCCGGGGTGTGGAGGCAGAGAAATTGTCATGGATTCCTGGCTCACTTGGGCACAAGGTGAGGTCCTACCCAAAAACCAAAAACCAAAACCAAAACAGGAACAAATGGGAAGAATTCATCTCTAACTCAGTGGGAGACTTCCTGCTTAGCATGCAAGAAGTTCTGCATCCTAGCAATGCTACTGCTGCTCCCCTCCCCCCCCCCCCAGCGTTGGGTACCATAAGTCACAGGATAACCAAAATTATTTCTGCTTCATTTTTGCTTTTGAGACAAGGTGTTGTATTGTGTAGTCCAGGCTACCCTTACAGTCATTACACTCTGAAGAAGAGATGATTTCCTTGTTTGTTTGTTTTTGAGACAGGATCTATCTATATATGTCAGGCTAGCTTTGAACTCTTCATCCTCTTGAGCCACTGTCCTCAGACCTCAGAGGTAGAGATGGCTAGGATCATCCAGTGAAGAGATGATTTAAATTTTTTTTTTTTTTTAAAGACAGGGATTTTCTGTATAGCCCTAGCTGTCCTGGACCAGGCTGGCCTCAAACTCAAAAGATTTGGCTGCCTCTGCCTCTGGAGTGTTGGGATTAAAGGTGTGGGCCACCACTGCACAGTGAAGAGATGTTTTTTGCTGTTTATTTTTCAGACAGGCTCTCATATAGTCCAGGGTGATCTTGAATTCCTAATGCTTCTGCTTCAGCCTTGAGTCTCTTTTGCTTCCATGGTCCTAAGGCATTCTGGGTAGAGCTCCCATGCTGAAATTTGAAGACAGAATCTGCTTAGGAGCTTGTAGGGATCCTGCAGCATTTTGTCTGGGTGCAGTAGGCTGCCGCTCTCCTTTGGGGTTTGTTTGTGCCTTTGCCTTGAACCACTCTGCTTTCTGGTCTACCTCTAGATTTCCCCAAGCCACCACTTCTCCTCTGGCGTGTGCCTGTTGTTCTTTCTGGATTGGTTCTGTTGTTTATGGCTTCTGATCTGGCCTCAAACACATGTGTATTCTAACCCTTGGTTTCTGTGCTGGCTGGTCCTATGTCAACTTGACACAAGCTAGAATTATCTGAAAGGAGGGAACCTCAATTAAGAAAATGCCTTCAGAAGATCCATTTAGGGCATTTTCTTAGGGATGGATGGGGGAGGGCTCAGCCCACTGGGGCTGGTGCCATCTGTGGGCTGGTCGTCTTGGATTTTATAAGAAAGCAGGCTGAGGAAGCCAGGGAGCAGGCCAGTTAAGCAGCATCTCTCCATGGCCTTTTCTTTGGTTCCTGCCTCCAGTTTCCTGCCCTGTTTGAGTTCCTGTCCTGTTGGCTTGGATGATGATCAGCAATATGGAAGTGTAAGCTGAAATAAACCCTTTCCTCTCCAACTTGCTTTTTGGTCATGGTATTTCTTCTAAGCAATAAAAACCCTAACAGAGACAGCTTCTAAAGGGAGTAGGTATAGAACATCTGCTTCTGCCACCTTCCACTCTTCCCTCCACCCACTTAACCTTCTTTTCCTTTGTTTGTTTCTTCATCTATCTATCTACCTATCTATCTATCTATCTATCTATCTATCTATAACACACACATACATATACATACATACATACATATTGTGTGTGTGTGTGTGTGTATATATATATATATATATATATATATATATATATATATATATATATAATTTTTTTTTAAAGCAGAGTCTCATCTTACACTGAAGTGCAGGCTAGCCTAGAACTTAGTATGTAGCATCTTAGGCTTGCCTGGAACTCATGATGATGCTCTTGCTTCAGCCTTCCTAGTTAATAAGATTGTAGTTGTGAGCTATCATGCAAGAATGGTATGCTCTCTGTTCCTCTCTCTCCCTCTCCCTCCTTTCCTTCTCTTGGTAATCCATGCTGACTTCAAATTGATGAGCTTTCTGCCTTAGTGTCTTTGAAAGAATAGCTTCTTCAAAAGAGAGTGTCAAGGAGACAGTGACTAGTTGGGTGGGGTGGTGCAGGCCTGTAATCTTAGCTTTCAGGAGGCCAGCGCAGGAGGATTGTCACAAAATCAGGCTAGCCTGCATATCGAATGAGAAATTATCTCAAATAACAAAAGAAAGCAAAACACGGCTAGCTAGTAGTGTTTAAACATGGCTAAAAAGGCCAACAGAAAGATGATATCTACACCTTTCTATGATTCTTCCACGAAATGCCCTTCTATACAGTTGTTATTGTAACATTAAAATGCTCTTTCTTTATTAATTTTTTAAAAAATTTCACTATACATACAAAGCTATTTTGTTTGGTATGGGATCGAACCCCTACAAGGTTGTTTTCACTGCACTATTGCAGAGGCGAGCCTTTACACTGGTATTTTTGGTTTGTGAACTGCAGAAATATGAACTAAACAATCAGAAGAAAGAAAAGCAGCACAGCATTTAAAGGCACAGGGGTTCCCAGAAAATAAGTAAGCCTCAGATTGATTGTTAGATTCAGGGTCTTATTACTTTAAGCGAGGTTGAGAAGCTGGTCACAATGGTTCTCATCTGTGAATTCCAGCTACTCAGGAACCTGAAGTGACAGGATGCTAAATTCAAACCACCTTGGGAAATACAGAGAAAGAGTTAGGGGGAGAAGAAAGAAAGAGAGGATTGGGAAAGAGGGAGGGAGGGAGGGAGGGAGAGAGAGAGAGGAGAGAGAAAGAGGAGAGAGAGAGTGAGCACACAAGCACTCTAGTCTTCAAGGAATGATAGATTGTGAAGATGCGACTAGGACATATTTAGGGGAAACTAATGCAAGACATGGGTTATTTTGGTAGACACAGTGTGCGCTTTGCCTGTCACCTTGACACAGCCTAGAGCAGTGACGCTCGTCCTTTCTAATGCTCCATCCTTTAATACAGTTTCTCTTGTGGTGACCCCCTCCAACCATAAAATTATTTTCGTTGCGACTTCTTCACTGCAATTTTGCCATTATGAATCGTAATTCAAATATCTGATATGCAGCCTATCTGACATGTGACCCCCGTGGAAGGATCATTTGACCCCCCCCCCCCAAAAGGGTTGTGAGCCACAGGTTGATCACCACTGGCCTAGAGTCACCTTAGAAAAGAGTCTCAGTTGAGACATTGCCTAGATTAGATTGGCCTGTAGACACATCTACAGAGGGATTGTGTTGATTGTTAACTGATGGAGGAGAAGGCCCAGCCCACCGTGGACTGCACCATTGCTGGAGCACATGGTCCTGGGCTGCATAGGAAAGGTAAGCATGAGCTAGTGGGCCATCAGACAGTGCTCCTCCATGCTTACTACTGTTCTGTCCTGACTGTGAGTTTCTTGGCCAGAGGTGGTGGTGGCGTGTAAAATAGTAGGTAGATCTGCTTCAGTTTCTGGCCCAATTTCACTTGGTGATAGATTGTCACCTAGACGTGTAAGCCAGAATGGTGGTTTTGGTCAGTGTTTTGTCAGAGCAGCAGAATGAAAGCGGAAGTGTGTTTGTGTGGGATCCTCTCAGTGGACTGTCCTGAGGGGCCAAGAGCTGCTCTTGTTGGGTTTGGAGGTCTGCCGTTATAACAAATGAAAACCCCGACTGTTTGATTTTACCAGTAACGACTCAGAAGCCAGATGCTGGGGTGAAAACCTGCTAGCTTAGAGAGGCAGAGAAAGCACCCAGCGGACCTTCCTACTCAGCTCACATCCAGAGGCAAAACCAAAAAACCCAAAGTAAAAGCCTGCTAACTCAGCAGACAGCCGAGGAGAAAAAGAAAAGGGAAAAACAAAAACAAAAACAAAAACAAAACAAAACAAAACAAAAACCCTAAAAGCCAAAGCTCAAAAGCCCGTCTGATCCATACCATCTTTAGTACCCTTCAACGCAAAGTTCCTCCTACTCTTCAGTCCCTGCCAGCTGTTTACTTGCTTCACCTCTTGGCCTAGGGTTAACTTTATTAAATCCTGTGTACAGAATGCGCTTAGATTAAAGGTATATGTTAGGGCTCAACTACACCATAATATACAGAAAGGTCTTAGATTAAAGGTGTGTGTTAGGGCTCAACTACACCAAGCAAGAAACAGGGTTTTACAGTTCACAAACTCAAGGTTTACAATGGGATCAAATATTCTGCAACACAAATCAAGATCCTGCTCTTAAGCAGACCGAAGAGTAAGGAAAGGGAATCACACGTGTTTATTGCTTCTTTTTACCGCCAGCTCCAAATTCCACTGGATGTCTTAGCTATTTATTTATTTTGAATCTTAGAAGATACTAAAAAATTTTAGGGCATGCGTAGTGGTGCACACCTTTAATGCCAGCACTTGGGAGGCAGAGGCAGGCGGATTGCTGTGAGTTCGAGGCCAGCCTGGTCTACAAAGCAAGTCCAGGACAGCCAAGGCTACACAGAGAGACCCTGTCTCAAAAAAATCAAAAGCAAGCAAACAAATAAATAAATAAAAATAAATAAATTAAAAAAAATTAAGACAAATCTAATGAATTCTAGGCTAGTGTCAGATTTTCTGTGTAGCAGAAGATGATCTTAACTTTCACATTTTCTTGCCTTTACCTCCCAAGCATACATACCGCAGATGTGCACCACCATGCTTGGTACACAGTGCTGGCAGTCAGACCTAGGGCTTCCTACATGGTACTGAGCTACATCTCTAGCACTGTTCATTTTATTTGTTTTGGATAGGATTTTGCTACTATAATTCTTGCTGGCCTTGAACTCTTGGGAATCCCCCTGCCTCAGATGTGAGTACTGGGATTACAGGGATGATCCACTATGCTTAGTTCCCAATCCCTTCCATTTTGAAAAGAGTAGTGCTCACATTATACAAACATCAGTCAAAGCCGGGTGTGGTGGCGCACGCCTTTAATCCCAGCACTCTGGGAGGCAAAACAAAACGAAAATCAGCCACTTTGAAATAGATAAAGGGGAAAGTGACATGTGTTGTGCTTCTGGGAGTACATTCTTACAAGCTTTGCTCTGAACAAAGGAAGGGCAAATAAGACCCAAGTTAGTAGCAAGTGGGCAAAGCCAAGTAATATTCGGGTCATTCTTTTTAGGGCTTGGGCTACAAGTAACATGCCCACACATTAAAAAATGTGTCTTCTGGCTGGGCGTGGTGGCGCATGCCTTTAATCCCAGCACTCGGGAGGCAGGTGGATTGCTGTGAGTTCGAGGCCAGCCTGGTCTACACAGTGAGTCCAGGACAGCCAAGGCTACACAGAGAGACCCTGTCTCAAAAACAAGACAAAACAAAACAAAACAAAACTAAAAACCAAACCAAACCAAACCAAACCAAACCAAAAATATGTCTTCTGTACCTCTGTGAGAGTTTGCTGAAGTCTAGAGGCCGAGGCACTGGAAGTGTGAGTTAGGGACTAGCCTCGCTACATAAGATCCGTGGCTTAGGAAACAAATGTATGCTGGAAACCTGCAAACATATGGACATGAAATAATTAACCAGTAAAAAAAAAAAAAAGTTAGGATTGTTTGTAGGCAAGCATGGTAATGCTTGTATTCCCAGCACCTGGGTGGCTGGGGCAGAAGGATTGCTGTAAATTTAAGTGAAACCTTCTTCAAAACAAACAAACAAAACATAAAGCCTGTGCACAGGTCTCTGATTCCAGCACTAGGGAAGGATTAGGAGTTCAAGGTGATCCTCTCCCGCAAAGCCTGCGCCAGAGCTAAACAAACCAGAAAAAGAAACATCGTGTTTCCATCAGGTATGACACAGAATCACTGGATGCGTTTCTGCTGTTTGCTTTGTTTTCTATTTATTTACTTGGCTCTTCTATTTTATTGTAGTAGCATTTGTAGCATTTAAGGTACAGGCCAAGTTTGAAATGAAGTCTGTTTCTTAAAAATGCTTTCTTCACCTTGAAATGATCCGTGCTTTTTTTTTTTTTTCCTTTTTCCCTGTAAGGCAGGAAAAGTTAAGCCAGTTGGATACAGAGTTGCAACCTGCCTGACTGAAAAGCTTCCCAGGGTGAGTACTTTCCTACCTTTCTGTTTGTGCCTTGAATAAGAGTCGTAGGAGACTGAAAAGCTGCACAGATTTAACACTGCCAGTGTTGAACTTTTACTGTATTTTGATGTCATCGATAGCCTTTGTCCAAGAAAATGAAATAAAGTTTATATTTCTTTTAGTTCATCCAAAACTCTGAGATTCAACGTTTCAGTAGGAGTAATGGGATGGTATGAAACTTGTATATTTCCTGGGGGGAAAAGCCTGTGTGAATATAGTCCCCATGTGTGCAGGCATCCATGGGGGGCCAGAAAAGACATCGACTCATTTGGAGCTGGAGTGATAGGTGGTTATCTACGAGCCACCTGCTGTGGGTGCTGGGAACAGAACTCAAGTCTTCTGTGAAAGCAGTAACCACTCAGCCATTTTAGCCTAAAGTATAGTCTTTTTTTTTTTTTTCTCCCAGAAACAGGGTTTCTCTATGTAGCCTTGGCTGTCCTGGACTTGCTTTGTAGACCAGGCTGGCCTCGAGCTCACAGCTATCCGCCTGCCTCTGCCTCCTGAGTGCTGGGATTAAAGGCGTGCGCCACCACGCCTGGCCTAAAGTATAGTCTTAAAATGCTTTAAAATAAAATTTTATTTTGTGTGTATGAGTGCTTTGCCTGTATTTATGTCTGTGTACCAGGTGCATGCCTGGTACCCACAGAGGTCAGAACTGAGCATCAGATCCTCTGGAACTGGAGGTAGAGTTGTGAGCCACCGTGTGGGTGTTGGAACAGAACCCGGATCCTCTGGAAGAATAGCAAGTGCTCTAAAGTACTGAGCAGTCCCTTCCGCGCCTCAAACTATGATAGTTAAGGTATTTTGTTTCTGTCAGTGAACAAATTTTAGGGGACATGTCCTCATCTGGGGATGCAGTCCCCTCTTCAGGAATTTCAGAAAGCCACCACTGCTGAGGGAAGGTGAATTGATATTCACAGTTCTGTTTTGTTGTCTCACTTCTTCCAGCTTATTACTCCCCCGTCGGCAAAGAAGTATTACAACTTCAGATATCCACCTCCCGGAGAAGAAAGAGTATTTTATGGCAGAGCAAAGGATCCCCAAATTGCACCTTATTTGACACACGGAATAAGATCTAAAATTTCAGTACCGGTAAACCTTTCTTCCTCTACTAATTATTAATTTACCACATTAAGAACTTGCACAAATAAAGCAATAAATGGAGTTCATAACTCCCATGAGTATTTTCTTCCCTCAGTTTGTCCTTTAAAAACACTAGTCTTTGGGCAATGGATTCAGTTTTCACACAGCAGCAACTAAGAACGTGTGAAGGAACACAGTAGTGCAAACCCTAGACTTCACTGCTCCTCGGATGGTGTGAGGCGGTGGCATCCCATTTTCCCAGTAAACAGAAATGTCCTCAGACCTTGTTAGCCATCAAGAGAACAGACCTGGCCCTCGTTAGAGACAGCATGATATAGAGGAGTGGACACGGAGCAGAAAGCATTTGGTACTGCCTGCCTGGATATAAATTGTCACCTAACTGCTTGTTCATCTACCCGTTATCTTCCCTTTATATCTGTTGTCTGCCTTTTGTTGATTTATTTATTTAGTGGGGCCAAAGCTAGAATTCAGGGTATTGTGTGTGCTGGGTAAATACTACTGTTGAGTCCCATCACCAGCCTATAGCTGAGTACTGATTAGCCTTTTTTTGTTGTTGAAAAACCCTTTCTCACATTTAGCGTGTGTGTGTGTGTGTGTGTGTGTGTGTGTGTGTGTGTGTGTGTGTTGTTTTTGGTTTTTGACACAGGGTTTCTCTAGGTAGCCCTGCCTGTCCTGCAACTTGCTCTGTAGACCAGGCTGGCCTCGATCTCAGATCTGTCTGCCTCTGTCTCCCTAGCGCTGGGACTAAAAGCATACACCACCAGGCCACCACTCCGGTGGTTTCTATCATTTTTATCTTTCATTCTTTGTATTTTTATTCTGTAGTGCAGGTTGGCCTCATTCCTCCTGTCTGTACTACTTAAGTGCTGGGATTACAGTGCTGTGTCATCAAGCCCAATCTGGGATGCATGTGTTTGAGAACGTTTGTGGATGTGGCTTGTGATGCCTGCTGGTCTTGATTATTCGAGTCAATAACCTGCAAACTCCTTCCATAGACTCTTAGCACCACTGTAGACTCTTGGCTACTTTGAAACGTTTCTTTTATCTATCTATCTATTTATTTATTTATACTGGGGATAGAACTAACTCAGGGTCTGTGCCAATTAGGCAAGTGCTCTCTATCTGTAAGCGTTAAGCTTTTTTTTTTTTTTGCTTTTTGGCTTTTCTTTTTCTTTCTTTTTTCTTTTCTTTCTTTTTCTTTTTATTTATTTATTTATTTTTGGTTTTTTGTTTTGTTTTATTTTTTTGTTTTTCGAGACAGGGTTTCTCTGTGTAATAGCCCCTACTGTCATGGACTCGCTTTGTAGACCTCGAACTCACAGAGATCCGCCTGCCTCTGCCTCCCTAGTGCTAGGATTAAAGGCATGAGCCACCATGCCCGGCCTTTTGGCTTTCGGCTTTTCAAGACAGGGTTTAATCTGTGTAGCCTTGGTTGTCCTGGAGCTCACTCTGTAGACCAGGCTGGCATCAAACTCAGAGATCCACTTGCCTCTGCCTCTTGAGTGCTGGGATTAAAGGTGCCACCACTGTTTGGCCTCTAGGCCCTTTTTTTTTTTTTTTTTTTTAAGTTTTGAGTTGTCGACCCCATGCCCCATGTACACCCTCCTGCCCCTCCCCCCTCCAGGGCTTGAATTTACAACCTCATGAGCACTCCAGTGCTGAACTGTACCCCTCACATGGCCTTGTGCTCTCCTTGTACTCCATGCCAGCCTGGAGCCTGGTGTCCTGGTTCTTCAGTTCCTCCAGGAGCTAGCTGGAAACTTCTGGATCTGCATTGTTAAACTTTTAATTGCTGATTTCTATGGCTCATAGGAAAGTGAGCAAAGCTCACTTTGATGATGATGAGGAAATATCACCTTAATCATATTTTCTTCTCATTAGCATTTTAGTTTCCTTACGTATACTTGATTCAATATATATACCATCTATAATTTCTTTAGATGAGCGCCTTGGTAAACCCACAGCCCCTTACCACGTTTCAACAGAAAATTAAAGACAAAAAAGAATCCATATATCTTAGCAATCAACGAGCACCATTGGAAAAATCTCATGACCAAGCACCAGGATTGCCTAAAGGACTGGATGTAACCAACACAACATTTGGGACACCAATTATCAGAGGTAGTAAAAATAAGGGCACAGCACTAAAAACTCAGGTTTTACGGTGGAGATACAGTTAATTATACCAGACATAATACATGAAGGAGAGTCTCAGAGAAGCTGCCAGCAGGATTTTGAGAGCTGCATCTTTTCCTGGATGTCTGCGTTGATGAGCGTTTTTTCTTTGTTGCTGGGGATTAAGCTCAGGCCCTTAGATACCTGCAAATTAATCTAACACTGGGCAGAGTGTATCTTCAACTTTCACTCTTGATTTTGAGACGGTGTAGACTTCCTCCTACCCCATTTTTGGAGATAAGATCTTGTTCATTAACCTAAATTGACTCCAAATGCATCAGTATTTGAAGGACAGAAGGTCAGGTTAGTGTCAAATTTACAGAAAACCTCTAATTTCAACTTCCCAACACAGGACAGCCTTTTCTTTTTTTATATAGTTCCTTTTATTTATTTCTTTGTGGGTGGGGCATGTGTGTCATAGTTAGTGAGGAGATCAGAGGACAGGCCTCTCCTTTTACCTTATGAGGCTCTGGGGATCAAAGTCAGGTTACTCGGGTCAAGTGGAAGTACTTTGACATGAGGAGCCACTTGTCAGCCCCACTTTTTCTTTATTTGTTTTTTAAAAATAGGCTTAAAAAAAACCTCTATCATGTTGTTAAGTCTCATTAACCTAAAAAGTTCATTAGATTGTTTTCTTTTAGATAGTACTATTTGCTTTGAAAAGAAACTATTCTTGGAATGCAACAGTTGTTGGAGTAACTTATTGTCTTATTGGTAAGAGTTTAAATGTATTAAAATTTGAACCATGGAAATTCTTTCTCATTTTGCTTTAGTAAATATATATTTGTTCTGCTTAAACATGTCCTTTAGAAAAGATAAAGTATCTTTTTCTTTTTAGTAGTATGCTGGTTAATTTTTGTCATTTTGACACAAGCTAGGGTTATTTGGGAAGAAGAAACCTCAACTGAGAAAACACCTCCACCATACTGGCCAGCAAGCAAGTCTGTGGGGGTATTTTCTTGGTTCATAATTGATAGGGAAAGCCAAATCCATTATGGGTGGTGCCATCTCTAGGCAGGTGGTTTTGAATTGTGTAAAACAAAAAAAAAACAAAAAATAAATCAAAACAACAACAACAACAACAATAAAACCAACAACAAGCTGAGGGGTTGGAGAGGTAACTCAGTGATTAGGAATATGTTCTGGTCTTCCAGGAGACCTGAGTTGGATTCCCAGGACTCACAAAGAGTGGCCTACACCTTTAACTTCAGCTCCAGGGCATCTAATGCCTCAGGCCTTGTAGGACACCTGCACACGTGCACTCATGTGAAAAAGACATATCATAATATGTCTCTGTACATTAAAAAAATAAAACAAACCTCTAAAAATCTTCAAGTAATGTTTTATAGGAAGTTTTCTCTAGAACTGATTGAACCTTGGGCCTTGAACAAGCTAGTTAAACCTAGAAAAACCCAGGACAAGAGGCACAGCTTAGTGGTAGAGGGAACGTGTAGCGTGAATAAGGCCCCACATTCAGCCCCCGGCGTATGCAGAACAGTGAGTGGAAGAAGCCAGCTCACTGTATGCAAACTGGGAGTGCGTGGGGAGAAGGGTTTCTTCTTGACTCCACGAGCCCTGCTCCCTCTGGCTGTGCTGAGAATGGAGCTCCCGATGAAGACAGACTGGATATTCAAGTCACAACTGCGAAAGTTTGCACATGTCACATCTCACCCAATTTGTAATTCACATTTGCTTGTATTATCCGAAGAAGTGGGGGAACAAATGTAAAGGAAAATTGTCTAGAGTTTCAGGACTGAGAATTTAGCTGCAGTTGGAGCACGGCTGAATGACTCTGGTAGGATTCTCAGGGCTTTACAGCAAATGACACACAGACTCATTCTCTTTCCTCTTTTTTTTTTAAAAAAATATTTTTTATTTAACTTTAATTTATGTGCGTTGGTGTCAGATCTTGGAGTTACAGACAGTTGTGAGCTGCCATGTGGGTGCTGGGAATTGAACCCAGGTCCTTTGGAAGAACAGGCAGCGCTCTTAACCACTGAGCCATCTCTCCAGCCCCCATTCTCTCTCCTCTTACTCATTGTCCTTCATCTCTTTCTCTCCCTCCTTCTCTACCCCCAACACTGTCCCTCCTTCCCGCTCCCTTCCTGCCCCTCTCTTTTTGGACAGGGTCACATGTAGCCCAGGCTGGCTTCAAAGTCACTATGTATCCCAGGCTATGCTTCAAGTCCTGGTCCTGCTCCTTCCATCCACCATGTCCAGCTCACCTTGTTTTTGTTGATAAATATTCATTTGTCTTGGCTATGTGATCTTCTAGGCACTTTGTGTAGCTTATGAAACCGTCAGACCACATTTGTCATATGCTGCCATTTATATCCACTATAAATGGGTAGGAGCCCTAAATATTGACCTTGTTGATTCTGCCTTCAGAACTGACTGCTCGTGACACTGTGAATCCACCAAAATCCTTTGAGGACGTGTTTAAAGAAGGAGAGGAAGGACACAATTTGTACATTGTCTCTCACCATGATTACTTCGCAGGTAAGCCCTGCCCAGTGTGAAGTGGGGCTGTGAGAACGGGGCCCTCAGATTTGTCAATAAAAGGACAGAGCATAATTTTCATGAGGTTAGATACCTCATGGGTGATGTAGCTGATCAATACGTGGAAATGCATTATTATTTATAGCATCATAAATTTTGGTAGCCGAGAACATGTACGCTAATGCATCAAATTCATAAAACATAGAACTAGCGAGGCATTGCGCTGGATGATTATAATCCCAATACTCGGGTGTCCAAAAGAGGATTGCAGGCTTGGGGTTAGTTAGCCTGGTATTCTTAGTGAAGCTGTATATTTAAAAAGAGGAATGCAGGATACAAGGGATGGGATAACAATTGAGATGTAATATGAAGAAATTAATAAAATATATTTTAAGAAGAAGAGGAATGCAGGCCAGCCAGCCAGCCAGCAAGCAAGCATGGTGGCATAGGCCTGTAATCCTAGTACTATGGAGGTAGAGGTAAGTATGGGATATATCATGACACCCTGCCTCAAAAATAAAGAAATAATTAGTTAAATAAAAAAGTAGTTATGATAATGAGTGAGTTAACCCAGAAGCAGAAAGAGTCAAATGATATATACTCACTTATAACTGCACACTAGCCCAAGGGGCATGTCCCATGAAAGTCTTCACTTACCAGGAAACTGGGACAGAGGGGAGGACATCCTATTTGGACTCTAGGTGAGAGAAGCATGGGAGAATGGGGAAATAGAAGGATCCAGAGGGTCCTAGAAACCTACAAGAAGAACAGTATGATGGGCGGATCTGGGCCCAGGGGTCCTGCTCAAACTATGGCACGAGCCAAGGACTATATGTGCAGTAAACATCGAACCCCTACCCAGATCTAGCCAACTGACAGGATATTCTCCACAGTTGAGTGGAGAGTGGGGTCTGACTTTCACAGGAATTCTGGTGCCCCATATTTGACCATGTCCCCTGGATGGGGAGACCTGGTGGCACTCAGAGGAAGAACAGCAGGCTACCAAGAAGAGACTTGATACCCTATGAGCATATACAGAGGGAGGAAGCCCCCCTCAGTCACAGTCATAGGGGAGGGGAGTAAGGGGAAAGTGGGAGGGAGGGAGGAATGGGAGGATACAAGGGATGGAATAACCATTGAGATGTAATATGAATAAATCAATAAAATTTTTAAAAAGTAGTTATGTATGTGACTTACTCCTGTAACTTCAGCATTCAGGAGGCTGAGGTAAGAAGGAGGACTATCATACGTTTGAGGCCACTCTGGTCTACAGGATGAATTCCAGATCATTCTTGGCTAGAGTGAGACCTCACCTCAGGACAGGAAGGACAGCAATGAGAGAAATGCAGACATACGTGTATTATTAAAATGAAAAAACCAGTTGCAGTGAGATGGTTCCCTCGGTAAGGGAGTTTACCATTCAAACCTGGCGACCAGAGTTTCATCCCCAGAACCCACATGAAATTGTTGAGAGAGCAGAATATGAAAAGTTGCTTTCTGACCCCTACATGTGCACTGCGGCACATTCCCCACCCCACCCCCCACCCCCGTGCACAGGCACGATAATAATCAATAAGGTGAAATATCAGCTAAGAAATACGAAATGTCAAGTGGTCTTATTTTATTCAGTGGGTTTCAGCTTCAGTGATCACCATACTTATCAGAGGGTCTGCCCCACCCCCTTAACCACATTTAAGAAAAAAAAATCCAGGATGTTCTTAAGCTCCTTGATTTAAGCACCCCTTCCTTCTGGCTCACATCTAGCTGGGGCTCAGGCCTCCCACGTGAGTGTTGCCCAGGTGTGCAGGGTTATCAATTGGCTAGGTTAGGTCCACACTCTGGCTCACTCACTCACTGTCTGAGAACTTGAGTAGTTTACGCATCTGACCTCCAGGCCGCCTTAGTTCTTCAGTGCCGTGGTGACCTGGGTCGAGCTGAGCACATGGAAAAATGCTTAGCTTGGTGCCTAGAACAGCTATCAGCCATGAAGCGATCCTGTCTGATGACATCGCAGTAGTAGAATGCTTTTCACCACCAACATTATACCTTTTACAGTGCAGTAAAATCCAACTGAATTAAAAATATGTTAATGCTAGTCTTGATGGAATAAAGAAATTGACTAGACTCTTATTTGGGTCTTGAGAAGACCTTGTCTGGAGTCTGCCACTCTCTTCTTTCTCGGCTACTCTCTGCTGGTTCCTACACTCCTTAATGTGTTCCCAAGGACTGTTAGTCTCCACCTCTGTCTCCAGCTGTCCTTGCTCACGAAGCACTGTGTCTTTCTCATGGCCGTGACTCCCTTATCTCTCTCCCTCTGCTTCCCCAGCCCGACTTTCTTTCTTCCTTGTTTCCTGCCCTCCCACACTTGTTATGGAAATAACATTTTGTCTCAAATTTAGTATGTAGCTGAAGGTTCCTTTGCCCTTCTGATTTTCCTGTCTTCAACTCCCAAGTGATGGGATTATAGGAAATGCGCCATTACACCTGGTTCTGTGGAGTGTTTGATTTGGAGCTAGCTATGACGACTTATGTAAAAATGTCAGGAGTTCTAGGCTGTCATGCGCTATATAAAACCTTGTTTCAAAACAACAACAACCTACAACAAACACAACAAAAGATAACTATAACTAAATGTGTGTGTGTGTGTGTGTGTGTGTGTATGACAGTGTGCACATTGATGTTTGAAAACTAGAATAAGGTAAAGTGCTTGCTGCACAAATATGAGGAACTGTGTCTGAATGGTTAAAACCCACGTAAAGCTGAGCGGAAGATTATGTACAACTCCAGTCTGGAGAATTTCGGGAAGATCATAGGCCAGCTAGCCTAGTTACGCAGCAGCAAAAAACAGCAAAAAGATTATGTTTTAACAAAGTAGAAAGTGAGGATCAACATGCCACCCAAGGCGGTCCTGTGATTTCCACCTGCATGCATGCACGGCACACCCACATACATGAATACTTGCATATATATTTTCACACACATCACACACATGAATCATGTATTCACACACACACACACACACACACACACACACACACACGAGTATTAAAATTATACTTAGGACATTTCTAATGGACAATAATGAGGCCAAAATTACCTTCACTTGCTGATTTTCATGGAAGGTACATTAGACTTCTTTCTTTCTTTTTTTGGCTTTTTTTTTTTTTTTTTTTGAGACAAGGTTTCTTTTTGTAACAGCCCTGGCTGTCCTGGACTCACTTTGTAGACCAGGTTGGCCTCGAACTCACATAAATCTGCCTGCCTCTGCCTCCCAAGTGCTGGGATTAAAGGCGTGTGCCACCACGTCTGGCTTGTATTAGCCTTTTAAAAGTTATATAATCAAAACTTCCTTTTTAAATTTTTAATATTTTGGCTTAAACTCATTGTAGCGAGTTTGGATATTAAAAAATGAAGAAAAAGCAAATGTACCATGTAACATCAGTAGCCCAAGATAACTAGAGTTGATAAATTGTAAACATTTCCCAACCTTTATCCATTCAGTTCCATTGAATATTCATTGAATCATCTAGGCTTTGATAAACAGAATCTAATCCTTCATGGTTTCATGGAATCTGGTATACATTTAAGGTTAGCTATTTAAGGGAGTAGAGTGATGGATCAGTGGCTGACAGTGTACACTGCTCTTACAGAAGGCCAGAGTTGGGTTGTCAGCACCTATATCAGGCACAGTCACTTGAAACTCTAGTTCCAGAGAGATTCAATGCCCTTATCTGTCCTCCAGGGGCACCTGCCCTCATGTGTGCTTACTCCCACATAGACACATAATTAAACATAATAATAATAAGCTGTCCGTGTTAGCACATGCCTTTAAGCTCAGCACTTGGGAGGTGGAAGCAGGAGAAATTCTGTGAGTTCAAAGACAGCCTGATCCACATAGTGAGTTCCAGCGCAGCCAGAGCTACACAATAAGACCATAGCTCAATAATAAACAAGCAAACAAAACAAGCTCTGATTTTGTTGCTTAAAATAGTAGACCATGGTCAATGTTCAATTTTTTTTTTCTGAGACAGGGTCTCTCTGTGTTAGCCTTGGCTATCCTGGACTCACTTTGTAGACCAGGCTGGCCTCAAACTCAAATTGATCTGCCTGCCTCTGCCTCCTGAGTGCTGAGATTAAAGGCGTGTGCCACCACACCTGACTTTCTTTCTTGTTTTGAGTCAGGGGTTCCCATGTGGTTCAGGCCAGCTCCAAACTCACTGTATAGTCAGTGCTAAATATTGCCTCAGCCTCCCAAATACTGAGATTACAGGTGTATGCTAGCTTGCCTGCTTTATGTACATACTTTAGTGTACAATATATATGTATATATTCTCCCACTTGATTTGGTTTGTCTCATGGAATATTTTGTAATATTTTTCATATTAGTATCCATGGCAGGTTTTCCATTAATTTTTATTGAGAGTAATTTTATTCATACAATATACCCTAATCACAATTTTTCCTTCTCTACCATACCCTCTCCCAGGTCATCCTCACCATCCCACCCATCAAAAGCTATGCCTTCTTTCTCCATACAGTTAGAAAACAGGTAAATAAAAAAACAAACCCAAAGAAAAAGAAAAATCAAAAGAAACACATTCACATACACACACACACACACACACACACACACACACACACACACACCCAAGCCCCATAAAAACAGGAAATCGTAAACCATAATGTACAAGCAAAAGACATTAAGATAAAAAAAAAATACCCTAACAAACTAATGTGAGACAAAAAAAAAATTCTACAAACACGCCATTGAGTTTGTTTTGTTTTGGCCATCTTCTGCTGGGCCTGCCTCTAAGTGTATGGCTTAAGTGTGCCTTATATACCCAGTAAGACACTGGAGACAGCTAATTTTTCCTTTGCAAGTGATTGTCAATTGGAGACAGTTTGTTGGTTAGGGAAGTGAACTTGTGTCCGCTTCCACCTCTCAGTGCTGCGACCCTATCTGGCTTGAACCTGTACAGGCTTTGTGCATGCTGCCACAGTCTCTGAGTTCCTATGTGCATCAGTCCTGTTGTGTCTAGAAAACACTAGCCTTTTGTGTCACCCTTTCGCTACGACTCTTACAGACTTTCTGCCTCTTCTTCTGCATAGATCCCGGGTCCCTGAGGGGGTTTGACGAAGACATCCATTTAGGCCTGAGTCTAACTCTCTGCACATTGTCCATTTGTGGGTCTCCACATTAGTTCCCATCTACTGCAAGAGGCAGCTTCTCTGGTGATGGCTGAGACACTGACCTATGGATGTACCAGAATGTCATTGGGATCCATTTTATTACTATATTTCTTTGGCAGAGCCCTAGCTAGTAAGGGTAAAGGCTCTAGGTTGTCACCAGCTCCACTTCTCCATGTTCAATGAGTTGTGTATACGTTGCCTTGAACAGTAGGTCTTTACTGTCAGTTTGGGGACAGCAACCGATAGCCTTAGCCATAGCCTGGGTTGTTTGGGAATTTCCCTAGGACCCCCTTACCAGCAACTCAATTAGACGTAACCCAGCCCTGGAATTGAGGATTTCCTTTAGTGACAAGAGATATCCAATTGGGCCTCTGTCTTCACCCTTATTTGGTGACTTCATTTAGATTTCCTTCATATGTTTATATTTTTTTAAAAAAACTTCTACTGTAATAAGTTTCTATATGATCCCTCAAATAGCCCTTAGTTTCAGATGTCTTTCCTTTACTCCTATTTTTCCTCTCTGTCTCCATTTAATTCTCCCATTCAGATTCCTCCTTATCCATCTATAACTATATATTCTATTTCTCCTTCCTTGGGAGATCATTCCTTCTTCTCAATTCCTTACTCTATACCTAGCCTCAATGATTATATGGATAGTAGCATGATTATGGAAGACTTAACAGCTATCCTCCATGTATACGTGAACACATACCATATTTGTCTTTTTGGGTCTCTCTTACCTCAGAACGATTTTTTTTCTAGCTCCATCCATGGACTCAAGAGTTTAATGATTTCATATTTTTAACAGCTTAGCAATATTCCACCATGTTAATGTATCATATTTTCTTTATCCATTCATCTGTTGACAGGCATCTAGACTGTTTCCAAATACTAGTTATTATAAATAAAACAGCAGTGAACATGTTGACCAAGTGTCTCTGTAGTAGGGTGTAGTGTCCTTTGGGTACATGCTCAAGAGTTGTATAGCTAGATCTTTAGCTTGATCTGTTCAGCTTCCTGAGGAACTGCCAGACTGATTTCCACAGTGGCTGTACAAGTTTGAACTCTCACCAGCAATGGGTGAATGTTTCCCATATTCCAAATCCTGGCCAGCATGACTTGTCATTTGTTTTATTGATCTTGGCTATTCTGATTGGTGAAAGATGAAATCTCAAAGTAGTTTTGATATGCAATTCACTAATGACTTAAGGATGTTGACTGTTTCTTTAAGTGTTTCTCAGACATTTGATTTTCCTCTATTGAGAATCCTCTATTTAGACCTGTATCACTTAAAAAATAGAGTTATTTATTTTTTGGTGTTTAGCTTTTTAGTTCTTTATATATTTCACCTATTAGACTTCTATTGAATGTTGTAGGTATTGACCCACCATCTGATGTGTAATTGGCAAAGATTTTCCCCATTCATGAGCCTGCCACTTTGTATGAATTATAGTATCCTTTATCGTGCAGAAGCTTTTCAGTTCGACCAGCTCCCTCGTCCTTAGTAATTGTTGGTTTTAGTGCCTGAGCAACTGAATCCATTTCAAAAAGTCTTCTCTTGTGTTAGTGATTCAAGGCTATTTCTCATGTTCTTTCATATCAGTCAGGTTCAGTGAATCTGGTCTTATGTTGAGGTCATTGATCCATTGGCAATTGAGTTTTGTGCAGGGTGGTAAATATGGATATACTTTTATTCTTTACATGCAGACATCAAAAGTAGCACAATTTCAGTTGCAGTCTTTTTTTTTTTTTTTAGTGCATTTTTATGGCTTCCTTATACAAAACCAGGTGTCTACCGTTGTATGGACTCCATGCGTCTATAGGTGTGTGTACTTCTCTTCAGGCTTTCAGTTTAGTTCCATTGATCCATGGGTCAGTTTTTATGCCAGTACCATGCTTTGTTCACTACTATAGCTTTGTAGTAAACTTTTAGATTGGCGATGATGATAGCTGCAGCAGTTTTTGGATTGTTCAGGATTGTTTTACTTATCCTGGTTTTGTGTGTGTGTGTGTGTGTGTGTGTGTGTGTGTGTGTGTGTGTGTGTGTGTGTGTGTGTATTTCCATATGAAGTTAAAAATTGTCCTTTCAAGATCTGTGAAGAATTGGCTGGGGCTTGATGGGCATTGCGTGCAATCTGTAGATTGCTTTGGAAGGATGGCTGTTTTCACTATGTTAACCCTATTGATCCGGTTTCTAGCTATAAGGACTGGGACAGCAGTGAGCATGGATGAGCAAGTCTCTGTGGTAGGACATGGAGTCCTTTGGCTATATGCCCAAGGGTTGCATGACTGGATTTTCAGGTTAGTCTGTTCCGTGCTTCCCCAGGAACCACCACATTGATTTCCATAGTGGCTGTACAAGTTTTGTATGATACATACATATATATGAAGCTTTTGCAGTTTTCTATATGCAGCCATCCAGTTTGACCAGTACTGTACTGTTTGTTGAAGATTCTTTTTTTTTTCTTGTGTGTACTTCTGACCTCTTTATCAAATATGAGGTGTATAAACATATGTGGACTTATATCTGGCTCTTCAACTCAATTCTATTGACCAACGTGTCTGTGTTTATACCAATACTATGCTGAGTTTCATTATTACAGCTCTTCAGTAAAACTTGAAATTGAGGGTGCTGACACCTAACAGTTCTTTTTTTTTTCCAGTTCTTTTATTATTAATGTTGTTTTACCTATCCTTGGGTTTTTGTGTTTCCATATGAAGTGAAAAGTTGTCCTGTCAATAACTGTGTTAGAATTTTGATGAGGTTGCGTTGAATCTGTAGATGGCTTTTGGTAAGATGGCTGTTTCACTATCTTAATCCTACTGATCCATGAGCATGGGTGATCTTTCCATTTTCTGATGTCTTCTTAAATCTCTTAGTGTCTTAAGGTCTTTATTATATATCCTTAACTTGCTTGGTTAGAACAAGATTTGTGTGTGTGTGTGTGTGTGTGTGTGTGTGTGTGTGCGCGCACGTGCGCACTCACAATCACAAGCACACACAATGTATTGTTTCTCAGTCTGTTTGTCCTGGGTATATGTGAAGTCTACTGATTTTTTCCTGTTCATTTTTGTATCTTACTACTTTCCTTAATATATCTATTATTTATACTTCTATATATAATAAACTATAAATAATAAATAAACTTCTATGGAGTTTTTTTTACAGTCTTTTGTTTATAAAATTATTATCATTTACAAATAATGCTGCTTCTCTATTTCTTCTAAGTTTTCCAGTCTTTTGGAATTTAAGTTTCTGAAGTGTAGCCTAATAACCTTCTAGATTTCATTGGTGTTGTTTATAACAACTCTTGTTTTTTTTTTTTGTTTTTTTGTTTTTTTTTTTTGAGACAGGGTTTCTCTCTATAGCCTTCGCTGTCCTAGACTTGCTTTGTAGACTAGGCTGGCCTCGAACTCACAGAGACCCGCCTGCCTCTGCCTCCCTGAGTGTTGGGATTACAGGCATGTACCACCATGCCTGGACAATTCTTGTTTCTTTTCATTGTAAATTAAATTAACTTATTATTACCTTTGCTTGCAGTACTGCGGATTGGACCTAGTGCCTCAAGCATGCTAAGGATGCACGCTACCACCAAATCACAGTCTCCTTCCTTTTATCGTTTTATTAATTTTTGTGTTCTTTCTCGTTTGGCTCATTTGGCTAGGGACAACTTTTCAGAGTTGGGTCTCTCCTCCTACTATATAGGGTCTAGAACAAAACTCAGGTTTTGTGGCAGGTACCTCTATCTGCTGAGCTATTTCACCTGTTCCAGCTTGCATATTTTAATGACATAATTTTCCCTGATGCATGAACACAGACTCTCCTTCCACTTGTGACCTTCACAGTTTCCTCCAACAGTTCTGTAGTTTTCAGTGTACATGTCTTTTACTCTGCTAAATGTATTCCCAAGTACCAAATATGGTGCTATGGGGCCTCCTACCTTGGCCATAAGGAGGCTGGGACAGGGTGATCTCTTTAGCCAAGCTGGATAACATAGTGAGACCACATCTTGGATAAACAAAGGCTTAGAGGGTGTAGCTTAGTGGTAGGGAGAGCCTGCCTACTATGTGCGGGGCCAGGCATTTGAATTTCAGCTTCATGAGCTAACCAGCCAACCAGCCAACTGGAAAAAGTAAATTTATTCTTTTGTATTTTATTAGGTGATGCTGTTGCAAGGGGGATTGTCATCTCAGCTCTTTTTGTTCTGGGTAGTTATTTTTGGGGGAGCACAGAGGTCCTTGCATTTACAGATAAGCACTAGGGAAACTGGCGATGTTCTTCAGTGGGAGAGATGCGTATCCTGTCTTCCCACCCAGAACCCTGGCAATCGAGGTTGTTAATAGACTGACGATCCGTGATATCTGAGGGTCTGGCCATACCAAGCACCCATAAGTAGAATTGGAGATGGCTAATAGCCCGGATGACCTCTGTGGTATCTGTATGTCTGAGGTCACACATCATGTCCTCCCCTAGGCCCTTGATAAGACATGTAGCCTATCTCTTGAACCCATCTTCACGGAAAAAGACACATGGACCTTGAGAAGAGCTTTGCTGTAGTTACTTTTCCCTGTGCACAGGGGATTGTGTTGCACCAGGAAACGTCTCCCTGTCCCCCGTCCCCTGCCCCACCAAATTGTACTGTACTTAAAGGCACCTACAATAAACTGCCCTATGTCAGGCTGTAGGAGTTTGAACCATCACTGCCTACAGAGTTTTAATGAACCCGATATCCTTCATGTGGATAGTCAATCTGTTGGCCCTGGTGGTCACAAAGACCACTCCCGCCCCACACACCATAGTTATTTTTGTCTGTTGACTTTGTATCCTTCAGTTTTTCCTGAATTCATTTATTAGTCTTGCTAGTTTTGGGTGGTGCCTATGGCTTCTGTTTTTGTTTTTACTTAGACTTCTCAAAAAAGAAACCTTTAAAAATATTGTATGTATGTATGTATGTATGTATGTATGTATGTGTATATATATATATATATATATATATATATATATATATATATGTATTTTTGAGACTTGACCTCACTATGTGGTCCAGGCAGGCCTAGAAGTCACCATCCTCCTGTCTCAGCTTCTTATGTACTGAGACCACGGGCATAACCATGAACACAAGAGGCTCCGTGTGTAATTCTATGGTGTCCCAGCATGCGCAGGGGAGGGCCTTGGCCTTCGGTAGCCGAGGCTGCACAGCTGCCTGCACGGGTACAGTTCCTGTCTTTGTTCCATTCATTCAGTACCAGTGAGAGCACAGTGTGCTTTCCCTAAGATAAGCATTTCGCGCTGGTTGACTCAGAGGTCTTATTCCCTGCTCCTTCTACCCACAGGAGAAGCAAAGAACCGAAAGTATAACCCAGCAAGTTTCCATAGGTTTAATTTGTATGGAGTGCCAACACCGCATTTTAATGATGGACGCACCATGGCCAAAACTTTACATTGGCACCATGAACTACAAATGTAAGTGTGATTACACGTGGTCCAGAAGGAAGTCTCAGAGTTGTAGCGTGGACACTTAAATAACTACCTAGTAAAAAGTTATTTTTAAGCGCTGCCGAGGAGGCAGCTGGCTTTACTCCCAGCACTTGGGAGGCAGAGGCAGGTGAATCTTTGTGAGTTCAAGGACATCCTGATCTACAAAGTGAGTCCAGGACATCCAAGGCTACACAGAGAAACCCTGTCTTGAAAAACAAAAAATCAAAAAAAAAAAAAAAAAAAAAAAAAAAAAAGAGAAAGAAGAAAGAAAAAAAAGTTAATTTTGAGATATTAAATATGTCAACACAGTTCAACACAACATAACATGAAAATATAGATTATGCAATGCCTTTACTTCCAATATCATTATGTCTGGTCCCTCCAGAGGTATTCATGATACTATTTTCTTGTTTGTGCTGTTCTGAAGTTACTTCATGGCTTATTTTGTTTTTTGAGCGGGGTCTTTTTTTTTTTTCTTCTGAGACAGGGTTTCACTGTGTCGCCTTGACTGTCCTGGACTGGCTTTGTAGACAAGGCTGGCCTTGAATTCATAGTGATCTGCCTCCCGAGTGCTGAGATTAAAGGCGTGCACCACCATGCCCAGCCTTGAGACAGGGTCTTACTCTGAAGCCTGCAGTAGCCTAGAATTTGGTAATCTTCCTCCCTTAGCATTGCAAGGTTGGAATTACAAGCATGCCCAAGCTTTTATTTACTTTTATTGTTACTTTAGATTTTATTTTTATTTTTAAGTGTGTGTGTGTGACATGTGAGTGCAGGTGCATCTCACAGGCTGAGGCATCATCTTCCTCTGGAGCTAGAGTTACAGGTGGACCGCCATGTACATGCTGGGAGTTCAAGTCAGGCCCTTTGCAATGGCCACCTCACCTGTTGTTTTATAGACATGCTCTTAGTATGTTAACCTCACTGGCCCAGAATATACTGTATATTCCAGGCTGGACTCAAGCTTGTGGCCACCTTCTGGCTGCCTCCCAACTGCTGGGATTATAGGTATGAGCCAAAATGTTTTCTTTTCTTGCCTCTGCCCCCTCCCCCCCTTTTTTTTGTATGGAAGATTGAGCTGAGCATGAACTCATGCATGAAAAAACAAATCAAATCAAAATAAAACAACCCCTCCCTAAAACATGAGCCTTATGCATGAACACAACAACAATAATAACAACAAAACCTCCCCCCAAACCTAACAAACCAAAACCAACCAAACAAAAATCCACAAACAGAAAAAACAAACCCTCTAGAGAAATGGATAACTGTGGTGTCTATTATACCTAAGTGTCTCCAGGCCTCTAGGCTCACTCAGTACCCTTGGCTCCTCTTAGTTCCTCTCACCCTCCTGCTTCCCTCAGCTCCCTCAGCTCTTGGGCTTCCCTTGGCACAGCTTTTGGTTCCCATATAACCCTGCCCTTTTGACCATGTGCTCTCCTGGCTTCCTCGCTCTTGGTCTCCTTTTGTCTGAATTCTCTCCTCTCCTCTCTCTTTCTCCCTCCCTCTTTCCTGCCATGAACTGGTTCAGTCTTTGGTTCATGTTTAGTCCACTAATTTCTCTCCCTGCTCTGGACTCTTCCAGATGCCTCTGGCTATAGTCTCCCTCATAGCTCCAATAAAAATGTTCTGCTCAACCATATCTTGGATTAGTTATACCCCTATTTTATATATAGTCCATGTTGTATTATCTACCTAAAGTATTTTTATTATAAAGCACGTGATAGAAGCACAGTACATGAGGTATTAAATATGAAATATCTTTTGAGACTCGTTCATTGAAGACTCAGTGATACTATTACCTTTTCCACTATGTGAATATTCTGCAATGACATCTTAATAATAAAGATACCTAACAATTTCTCATTTTGTAGGAAAAGAGGAGCTAAAATTGTATCCAAAAGAGTTGATGACTTCAAAGAAAAGTTTCAACACAAACTTGGAAGAGTTTTAGACCCGTGAGTTTGAACTTTTTTTTAACCAGATTGTTTTTATTGAATGAGAAAAATAATTTCTCTATTGTTCATCAATGGAGTATTGTCAGTGCCTGCAGCATTTGGACTTCCAGGAGATCAGTGGACTTGTGTGTATTTGGATAAGAGGGAGTGACAATCATGTATAAAACTTTATTTTGGAGTATCCAAAAATTTATTTTGGCCATTTTTTTTTTTTTGCTTAGAAGCCCCCCCCCCCCCATGGAAGGGTCTACAGGGAAAACCTTTAGCCATTGCTAATGCAAATGGACACCAAGCTCTTGTGGTGCTTTCCTTTGATTTTCACAGTGTATCTATGTGAGAATCTGTGGGTGGCTGAGAAGCTAAGGTGAACATGTGTAATTTTCAGCTTCCGGTGATGAGGACTTTAACTAAAGAGTCTGTTTTCTCCTATAGCATTGCAGAAACCATGAGCATTCCCCCAGGCCACACATTTGGAGCTTGCCTCAAGCCTGAGGAATATGGTAAATATGTGAATTTTCTTCTTAATAAATACATAAACACAATAGGATGTCCTCCCCTCTGTTCCATTTTCCTGGTAAGTGAAGACTTTCATGGGACATGCCCCTTGGGCTAGTGTCCAGATAAGTGAGTATATACCATTTGACTCTTTCTGCTTCTGGGTTAACTCACTCATTATGATCATTTCTAGTTCAATCCATTTGTCCACAAATTTTTGGAATTGCTTGTTTTTAATAGCTGAGTAGTATTCCATAGTGTAAATGTACCACAGTTTCTTTATCCAATCTTCTACTGATGGACACTTAGGCTGTTTCCATGTTCTGGCTATTATGAATAAGGCTGCTGTGAACATGGTTGAACAAATGTTCTTGTTGAGTGCTGGAGCATCTTCTGGGTATATTCCAAAGAGTGGAATAGCTGGGTCTTGAGGAAGCCTTATTCCCAGTTTTCTGAGATAGCACCAGATAGATTTCCAAAGTGGTTGTACCAGTTTGCATTCCCACCGGCAATCAAGGAGTGTTCCTCTCTCCCCACATCCTCTCCAGCATGTGGTGTCAATTGAGCTTTTTTATCTTACCTCTTCTGATGGGTGTAAGATGGAATCTCAGAGTTGTTTTGACTTGCATTTCCCTGATGACTAAGGAGGTTGAGCATTTCTTTAAGTGTTTCTCGGCCATTTGATATTCCTCTGTTGAGAATTCTCTGTTTAGTTCTGAGCCCCATTTCTCAATTGGGTTATTTGGTTTGGTGGGAGAGAAGCAGGGGAGAATGGGGAAATAGAAGGATCCAGAGGGTCCTAGAAACCTACAAGAAGAACATTATGACGGGTGGATCTGGGCCCAGGGATCCTTCTCAAACTGTGGTACCAGCCAAGGACAATATGTGCAGTAAACTTTGAACCCCTACCCAGATCTAGCCAATGGACAGGACATTCTCCACAGTTGAGTGGAGAGTGGAGTCTGACTTTCACATGAACTCTGGTGCCCCATATTTGGCCATGTCCCCTGGATGGGGTGGCCTGGTGGCACTCAGAGGAAGGATAGCAGGCTACCAAGAAGAGACTTGATACCCTATGAGCATATACAAGGGGAGGAGGTCCCCCTCAGTCATAGTCACGGTGAGGGAAGTAAGGGGAAATGGGAGAGAGGGAGGAATGTGAGGATATAAGGGATGGGATAACAATTGAGATGTAATATGAATAAATTAATAAAATATATTAAAAATAAATAAATAAACACATCCCCATTCAAGGAGTGACATTTGTAGAAAAGCCCACTTCCAGGTGTGACTTTCTGAAAGTCTCTCTTTCTATTAACCCCCATGCTTTTAGCCTGTATTGAACTATCTGAGTTAACCCCCTTCCTTCAAAGTTCCCCCTAACGGGCTGAAGGTGCTGGGCTCTTGTTACTCCTTAGCTTCTGTCCCTGGTAGCATCCTAAATAAACTTTTGTTTTTGTTGAAAAACATCCCCAACAAGTTATGCTGTTACATTCACCATGGATATATATATGTGCATATATACATATATGTGCATAATAAACACACATACATATATTCATGTACATACACACATGTAAATATCTACATGCATATACACACATATATATGTGCATACACATACTCAGATATATGCACATATATGTATACACACATATAAACACATTTTTCTGTAGTGCTGGGAATTGAACCCAGGGCCTTGTGCATTCTAGGCACAGCACTCTACCACTAAGCTATGTCTTCAGCCCCTCAAAGCTTCTGATGTTGAAGCATTAAAGCTTTATAACATTAATGATACATAAGAAAGAATCCTTTTCATATTATGTTTGAACTACTACAGTTTGAAGGCTTTATAAGTAATTCTGTAAGTTGAGTTTTACCTAGAAAATAAATATAAATGTACTAAGTAAACTCAGTAAGACAAAGCAACTTTTTATTTAATATGGTATTCATATCATGATATGGCAGAAGCTTGGTCCTTCTTACAAATGCAAAATCTGGGCTAGCAAGATGGTTCAGTACCAAACGTGGCAACCTGAGTTTGGTACCTGGGACCCATATGGGGAAGGAAAGAGCCAGCTCTCAAGAGTTGTCCTTTGGCCTTCCCATGAGTGCTATGGTGCACTCATGTGCAGGTGCTCCTGCAGGTCGGAAGAGCTGAATCCTTGGAGTTGGAGTTACAGATGGTTGTGAGCAATCTGATGTGGGTGCTGGGAATTGAACTCTGGTCCTCTAGAAGAACAGTCCATTTTTTTTTTTTTGGTATTTTGAGACAGCAGTCCATGTTCTTAACCACTCAGCCATCCCTCTTGCCCATAAAGAGGAGAAGGCCAGAGAGATGGCTCAGTGGTTTAGAGTACTTGCTAAGCTTCTAGATGACTGAAGTTCAGTTCCCATCACTCACATGGTGGCTTACAACTGTCTGTAACTTTACTTCCCGCACACGCATAGGCCTCTTCTGGCTCTATGGGTACCAGGTACATATGCAGTCCAGAGACATACATGCAGGCAAAACATTCATACACATAAAACATTAAAAACAAATTATAGATGGTTGTGGTTGCTGGGAATTGAACTCAGGTCCTCTGGAAGAATAGTCGGTGCTCTTAAACCACTGAGCCAGCTCTCCAGCCCTATGTAGCTTTAGCTTAACCTTGAACTTCCTCGTTCAGCCTCCTGAGTGCTGGGCTCACATGCACAATCCACAATGCCTTGCAGAGTTTTCATGAGCAGAGACGTTGGGGTGGAGAGATGGCTCAGTAGTAAGAATGCTACTCAAGAGCTGAGTTTGAATCCTTAGCACCTACATAAAAAGCCAGGAATGGCTGTCCACATCTGTAACTCCAGCATTCTGATGTCAGAGATAGGTAGGTCCTAGGAGCTTACTGACAGTTGTCCTGAAAATGTGAGCTGCCCACCCACTGAGAGACCTTGGCCTAAGGCAATAAATGGAAAGTAAAAGAGGAATATAACTGAAGCTCTCTGGCCTCTTGCATGTACTTGTCTGGACGTACATACCTGTATACAGCCATGTCTGTGCTACACGCTCATAAACAAAACAAAACAAAACAACCAACAAACCAGAAACATAAACTTTTTAAAAAAGTCAGTTGCTTTATGCATCTGTTACCTGCCAATAAGTCATCCTTCTAGAGTGGGTCTGTTCTATCCGGCTGCATCTTCCTACATCCTCCTACATCCTCTGCCCTTCCTTTCTCTCCCTGCTTTGTGCACCCTACCCTCAGGCCTGAGAACCTCAAGCTCTGCCTCTGTTTATACACAGAAACATTCTGCATAACAGTATCAGAGTGAGTCAAGCATGGTGTGCACACAGGCAGTCCTAGCGCTTAGGGGACTGAGAGGATTGCCGCGAGTTCAGTGAGGCCAGCCTTGTCTACAAAACTAACGTAGTTGGGAGAAGTGGCAGCATTCGATCTAAGTATATTTGCTTTTTCATTCCTAGAGGTTGCTAGGTCTCTCTGTTTCTGTCTATTTCTTATAGGAGACAGAACAGTTTTCTTTAACCCTCCTAGCTTCCAGGATAATCGAGACAGAGAGACTATGATTAATTTTACAAGCTTAAAGCATTGGAGCTGGGCAAATCTCAACCCTCTGAGCTATTTAGACATCTCTCAGCTACACAACCCATGTTACCTGCCAATAAGTCACCCTTCTAGAGTGGGTCTGTTCTATCCGGCTGCATCCTCCTACATCCTCTGCCCTTCCTTTCTCTCCCTGCTTTGTGCACCCTACCCTCAGGCCTGAGAACCTCAAGCTCTGCCTCTTTCCCCTCTGCCAAACCCCAAGCTTCAGCATATTTATTAACTAACCAATTTTAAGGTAGGTAGGTTTGCAAGGCAAGAACAGGTGTACATTAGCATGTGCTCATCTGGGCAGCAACCAGATCTTGGGCGCCTCTAACTAGCATTTGAATACATAGCACCAGACCAACCCCTGACACTCTCTGCCTCTGTCCCTCTCTCTCTTGAAACACTATGACCGACCATATATTTTTTTTATTAATTTATTCTGGTTACATCTCAATGGTTCTCCCATCCCTTGTATTCTTCCCTCCCTTCCATTTTTTCCTTATTCCCCTCCCCTATGACTGTTCCTGAGGGGGATTACCTCCCCCTGTATATGCTAATAGGGTATCAAGTCTCTTCTTGGTAACCTGCTGTCCTTCCTCTGAGTGCCACCTGGTCTCCCTCTCCAGGGGACATTGACCGACCATATTTTAAACTCACATACAAGACACCTTTTTTTTTTCTCTTCAATAGGAGTTGGCGATCTCATCCATTACCGAGTCCCAGGTGAATATCTTCATGGGAAGGACCGCCAGAGAGCCCTGATCTCAGCTGCTCGCCACCACTTGAAGAAATTTAATTACCAGCACTTTGACACTTTGCTGTTGGCTTTCAGGCACTATGACAAGGCTAGTAGTCTCACAGAGCCAGGGGGTTATGATACATAGACCAATCCCAGCAGACTGGCACAGACAGGGGTCAGCAAACTATGGCCCATGGGGTTGTATCCCACCTTATTACTTGTCCTTGTCCTTTTAAGTGATGTTTAGTTGAAACACAGCCATGTCTCTCTCTCTCTCTCTCTCTCTCTCTTTAATTTATTTCTTATTCACATTACAGCCTCATGGCAACCCCACTTCCTCGTCTCCTCCCAGCCTCACCCTCACACTCCCTTCCAGATCCCCCCATCCCCTTACCCCCAGAAACGATACCCTCAACTGGTACCAGCCTTCCCTGGTACATAAGTTGTAGCAGGACTAGGTGCACTCTCTCCCACTGAGGCCAGACGAGGCAACCTAGCTCTGGGAAAGGGATCCAAAGGCAGGCGTCAGAGCCAGAGACAGTTCCCCACTCTAGTTGTTAACAGACCCACATAAAGACCAAGATGCTCATCTGCTATACATGTGTAGGGGGCCTAGGTCCACTCCATGCATTGCTCTTCGCTTGGTGGTTGAGTCTCTGTGAGCCTCCATAGGCACAGGTTAGTGGACGCTGTAGGTTTTCTTGCGGTGTCTTTGATCCCCTCAGCTCCCTCAATCCTTTCCCTACTCTTTCCCAAGACACCCTCAACTCTGCCTATTGTTTGCCTGTGGGTCCCTGCATCTGCTTCCATCAGCTGCTGGATGAATCCTCTCGGAAGACAGTTATGCTAGGCTTCTGTCTGCAAGCATAGCAGAGTATCATTAATAGTGCCAGGGGTTGGCTCTCACTCATGGGCCTGTTGGCCATTCCCTCAATCTCTGCTCCATTTTATCCCTGTACTGCTTGTAGGCAGGACAAATTTTGGGTCGAAGGTTTGTGGGTGGGTTGGTGTTCCTCTTCCTCCTCTGGACGTCCTGCCTGACTACAAGAGGTGGCAACTTCAGGGGGTCCATATCCCCTTCTGGTGGAAGTCTTAGTTAGACATTGATGGATTTTTATATATTGAACTGTATTTGCATCCCTGGGATGAAGCTTACTTGATCATGGATATTTTTGATGTGTTCTTGGATTTGGTTTGTGAGTATCTTATTATTTTTGCATCAATGGTCATAGGGGAAATTGGTCTGAAATTCTCTTTCTTGGTTGAGTCTTTGTGTGGCTTAGGTATCATGGTGACTGTGGCCTCAGAGAACGAGTTTGGCCATGTTCCTTCTGTTTCTATTTTGTGGAATAGTTTGAGGAGTATTGGTATTAGCTCTTCTTTGAAAATATGGTCTGAGGATCCCCTCCCACTACACCAAGGTTCATATATATCCCTTAATTACTCCAAATAAATGTGCACAAGCTATTCCACTAACTGTCATCTGAGTATCTTAGCTGTAACACTTGGGAATCTGCTTCAGAGAGGGCTTTCTCTCTCAGGGCAGTCAACACTGGACCTGGACTCTTGGACTTGTCTGCTGGGCTAGGTTTCATTTTTTCCTCTGGTGCCTGAATGTTCCAAAGGAAAGATGCGGACCCTGGGATGCCATCAACCATAAGGGCTGAAACACTGAAAACTTCGGGGGCGCAGGTTTCTTCCTCCCTTCTGTACCAGAGAGCGGTAACACTGACAACCTTGGAGAAGGACTTCTCTTGACCTTACCCCCTGGACCAGGATCCTGAGGACCCCAGCTCTTCTGCCCCTTTTCAGCCTGGTATGCAGTGGTGCCTGGATACCCATGAGGGAATAGGTAGAATGAGGAGCCGTGTGTGTATGTGTGTGTGTGTGTGTGTGTATGTGTGTGTGTGTGTGTGTGTGTGTGTGTGTGTGTGTGTGTGTGTATTTCCCTTCTTTTGTTTTTGCTGGTGTGGTGTGTGGTGTTTTCTTGAATTAATTAACGTCCTTCGGTTGGAGTTTTCCTTCTTTTATTTTCTGTAGGGCTGGATTTATCTATATCTATTGTTTATTTAAATTTGGTTTTATCTTGGAATATCTTATTTTCTCCATCTATGGTGATTGAGAGTTTTGTTGGGTACAGTAGTCTAGGTTGGTGTTTAATTGTGTTTTCCTGTATTTCTTTCTTTCTTTTAAAAAAATTTTTATTTATTTAATTTTTTAATTTATGTGTGTTGGTGTGAGGGTGTTAGATTTTGGAGTTACAGACAGTTGTGAGCTGCCATGTAGGTGCTGGGAATTGAACCCGGGTCCTTCGGAAGAGCAGGCAGTGCTCTTAACCACTGAGCTATCTCTCCAGCCCCCTCCTGTATTTCTTTAAGGGATTTATTCATTTCCTCTTCAAAGCCCTCTTAATCCATATAAGATTGGATTTAAGGTCATTTTCTTGTGCTTCCGCTGTATGAGGGTACCCAGGCTGTAGTAGGACAGCTGCGCTCTGGAGGTGCCATACTGCCCTGGCTCTTGTTTATTGCGTTCTTAGGGCGGCTTTCAGCCATCTGGTTGTTGCTGGATGTTCCTGGTGTAGCAGGTATCTGGAAGGCATGCGTAACCTGGATGTTCCTCGTGTCGCAGGCCTGGTGAGGGCCAGAGGAACAGTGGGTGGACAGTGAAGTTCAGAGACAGCCATGACTGTGTGGTTTTAAGCATGGTCAGCAGCTACTTTTGTCCTTCACATATGTAGAACTGAGTAAATCTCAGAGTTCTAAGAGCAAGAGCAAGTAGCTTTGTGGATCTCTGCAGGACAGTGGTCAGTCTTATATCTAAGTTTTGGTGTCTACTCATAATATCTTCAGTCTAAAACCAACTCATTCATAGAATGGCATTGAGTTGGATATCAGGGGCTGGAATGCATCCAAAGGGTGCAAGGTCAGTTTTTTTTTTCCTCTTGAGACAGGGTCTTTTATTGTCTAGACAGGCTCCCAACCCATGGAGTAGCACACGAGTCTCATGAACTTTCTATACCCTTCTTCTTCTTCCCAAATGCCAGGATTAAAGGCCTGTGCCACCATATCTGGTTTATGTGGTACTAGGGATTTAGCCACTGGCTTTGGGTGCGCTACCCAAATCCTGTAGGATGTTCCTATAGGCCAAGATCAATTAATTTTAAACTACTATAAATGTAATTTATTCATTTAATTTGATGCTAGGGATTGGACCTAGGACTTTATACATGATAAGCACATGACATACTCTGAAATGAACCCCAGTTCCTTGAATGTGGTTTTTTTTTTTTTTTTTTTTGTCATGTTTTTCAGGAAGCTTAGAGCTCACTGAACAATTTCAGTGTAGACTTTGTGGGCACTTGATTCCCCTTCCCCTTCTTACTTTGCTTTTATTTTCCTCTACTCTCTTTGTGTGTCATTGTATCTAGTTTTCCAGGTAGTTTACAAACCATTTTAAGTGAACTTTAAAAGTTTATTATTCTTGTAGCATCCAGGAACTGAACTCAAGCCATCAGGTCTGGCATGGGTGCCTTTACCTACGGACCTCTTTGGTTGGACCTACGAAACATTTTAGAGTGAGCTTAATATCAATACATACCCATGATGTGTGCTGATAGAGAGTGTCACAATCATTTTAAATTATGAATTTAGCTTTTATTCAAAATTAAATAAGCAAAAATTTAAAGAAATTTGTGTACACTATTGACATACAAGGGCATTAATAGAGCTAGCCATGAGTTTGCAGTAAATAATCACAAAGGAATCTAGGTCAATATGAATATAAATCACGTCACAGCATGGTGTTCTGAGATATAAGGCCAAACCAAGATTTACATCAAGACAGCAAGTGAACAACAAATCAAACCTTAAAAGCCTTTACAAAGCCCTGCAAATCTTACTTCTGCATTAAGCTTCTCTTCCTTCATATCCTTAATGGGTTTACATACTATGTAATTTCCTAAGTACATTCTAACTTTTATTTATTCCATTATTTACTCCATTATTTAATTTTATTTATCCACTTTACAACCCGATTGCAGCCCCCTTTCCTCCCATTCTCCCCCTCACACACCCTTCTCCCCTCATCCTCCAGTCTTCTCCTCCTCAGAGAAGGGAGGGGTCCCCCATGGGTGCCAGCTGGTCCTGGTATATTAAGTTGCTGCAGCACTAGGTACTTCCTCTCCTCCTGAGGCCAGAAAAGGCAGAAAGTTAGGGGGGGTGTGGGACCCAAAGGGAGGCATCAGAGTTAGAGAGGGCCCCTGCTCCAGTTGTTGGGGGATCCACATGAAAACCAAGCTGTGCCTGCTGTGTATCTGGTACCTATGTGCAGGGGGCCCAGGACCAGTAGGACGTTTTCTTACTTAGTAATAGCCCATTGTGGGTGGAGCCATCCCTAGGCTGGTGGTCCTGGGTTCTATAAGAAAGCAGGTTGAGCAAGCCATGAGGAGCAAGCCAGTAATCTGCACCCTTCCATGGCCTCTGCATCAGCTTCTGCCTCCAGGTTCTAGCCCTGTTTGAGTTCCTGTCCTGGCTTTCTTTGAAGATGAACAGCGATAATGAAGTGTAAGCCAAATAGATCCTTTCCTCCCCAAGTTGCTTTTTGGTCATAGTGTTTCATCACATCAGTCGAATCCCTAACTAGGACATCTGCCAGGATACGTAGTCCTTTGCTTTTTAAAAGTTCATTTTGAATACAGTTGTAAGAATACAACCATCTTAATAGCTGCCGATGATCCAACTAAGCCACTAGAATTGTTTAATGATGATGTGTCTTTTAAACCGTCAACCTTCAATCTGTACAGCATAGTGTTTGGCATCACTTAGGAATGTTTTACTGAGAAGGCAGGATGATGTGGATCTAGTGCAGTAGCATCTGAAACTGTTGTATGCCCAGACTCAGTTTCATAGAAAAATAATTAAAACAGAACAAATAAACTGTGGTTTTCTAAATGGATAGTTTATAAGATTAATCCTATTATTGATTGAGTGCCAATTGTCCATTAAGCATCATTCTGGATAACGTGTAGACTTCCTGTTTAGGGAACTTAGAAGCTGAAGACGTTACCCATAAATCTGAGTGGCAGCGCTATGCTACAGCTGGCTTGAGAGAACTTACTAGCAAGTTTGCAAACCAGGTGATGCAACACTGGCGCCTATGGAATAGCTCCAATGAAGGAAATAAAAAATTCTACCATGGAGAGTAGCAATTGATACAAATCAGGGCTTCCCAAGGAGTGTGGCAGGCTGTGCCTAAGTCCCTACATTTGGGAGCCAGAGCCAGGAAGATTGACATTAGAGGTTAGCCTGGGTGAGGCTCTGCCTCGAAAGACCAAGACCCAAGCAACAACAAATGAATAAAATAACCCTTCTCAAAAACAAAATCAGGACTTCTTATACTACACCTGCCCGAAAGCCAGCTGTTAAACATGCACAGCACAGCACTGGAGTAGGACAGCTCAGAGATCCCAGGGACTCATAGCTACACCTGGGATTTTGGTTATTAGCTATCGTTATCCCTGTAATTTATGAAGCAGATTCTTAGCTGTGCTCCCCAATGACCACCCCTGCCTCCACCCCATGTCCAGCTTTCCTTGAGCTTTGAGTGGCGTGATGGTTATATGGGGTTTAATGAGAACAAAGCACCTGTGCTTTCAGTGGATACAGCCTTGTATCAGGCAAAATTATTATTGACATCATCTATTTTAGCTTTCTGAACTTGTAGATTCTGTCACTAGTTACCACATTGTTTTCCTGGTAGGGTATCAGGTTCATGGTTTTGCTGGACTTGCTCTTGCCATAAAGAATTTTATAAACTCAGACCATTTCTACCTCCATTATCAAGGCAATATATTAACAAGAGGAGACATAGGAAATTAAATCCCTCTAAGGGGCCAATGCATTCATAAAATCTTTTTTAAAATTTAAATTTATTTAGAACTTATGGCCTCACACACTAAGGCAAGTATTCTGCTCTTGAACTATATCCCCAGCCCAATGCTAACCTATAGTACCCAGAATTCACTGCCCAAAGTACCAAGGAGGGATGGGGGATAGAATGAAAGCCTTCACTCCTTAGCATCATCCTTGAGTGCATCTATGGCTGGCTTGGAGGCATGCACCAGGGACTGAGTAGTTAAGATCGCCTCCTGTTAACTTTCTTCCTTGACACGCACGAATCCTCTGCCCCCTCATCTCCCAAGTGAACTAGACTTGAGGGGTTGGTAGCTTTTGTTATTTGCTAGTGGGAGTGATTATCAAACAAAACCAGGCCTCCCTACACTTTGCTTTGTAATCTCATCTCTATTTTTTCCTCATTAGTAAGCAATGATGTAGAGGGCCTGGTGTTAAAAAAAAAACTCTGTCAGCATCAAAAATTGTAATGAGCTATCAGACATGCACAGCATTGCTCAACTGAAATGCCACGCATGTTTTATGGCTATGCCAGCCACATCCCAGTGCAAACAGTGTAGTGTAAAGGATATGAGTAAGCAGGGTGTGTGAGAACAAGCTTGTCATCCTAGCACGTGGGATGCACAGGTATGAGGACCAGAATTCAAGGCCATTCTCATCTAGATAGCTGGTCTTGAAGCTGGCCTGGGTTATGTGAGACCTTGCCTCAAAATAATTATTAAAATATCAAAATAAATGAACACATGCATGAGTGGATGGGTAAATAAGAACAAGAAAAGAAAAAGTGATTAAATTAAGTGGGGGTTGTGAGCACAGCATACATTTGTTTAGGGCGTGCAAAGGTCTGGATTCAGTCTCCAGGACCAATAACAAAAAGGTTCTGAATTGTATTCTGCCTATACCAGGACCACAAACTATGAAGTGTGTCTTATCACTTGCTTTACGTACATAGTATTCGATTTCTTTTAGTGGAAGTTGGAATTTGCTGATTGCATGTGCTAGAGTTCCTTCTTTCTTTCTTTCTTTCTTTCTTTCTTTCTTTCTTTCTTTCTTTCTTTCTTTCTTTCTTCCTTTCCTTCCTTCTGAGACCATGCTCACCTTACCTTCCTTTGCTTACTGGTTGACAGAAGGGGGATGGTATGATTGACAGAGAAGAACTGCATGAAGCTTGTAACCAGGCCAACCTGCATCTAGACAAGATGCTCCTGGACCAGCTGTTTGACTACTGTGACGTGGATCAGGATGGCCTGATTAACTACCTGGAATTTGCCAATTTCCTTAACTGGAAAGACAAAGTGCCCCTCAAGGAGTACGAGAAGAGGGTCATAATTAAAGGTATTTAATTCTTGAAAGCCTGCTGAATATTTAAGTAGATTTTTATATTGCATAGTTTTTAGGGTATCTACCAACTTTAATATTATGTATTCTAGTTAGCTCCAACAGTCAGTTTGACATGGCCCAGGGTCATCAGGGGGAGTCTTATCTAAGGGATTGACCAGGTCAGATTCTGTGAGAGATTGTCTTGATCGACGGTTCATATAAGATGACCTAGTACACCTGAGGTAGGTCAGGCCACCGTGGGCTGTGTGAGAAAGCTAACTGAGGAGCTAGAGAGATGACTCAGTGACTAAGAGTGTTTACTGCCCTTGCAGAGGAGCCAGGTTCAATTACAAGCATTCACACTCTAGTTCCAGGGGATTTACTGCCCTCTAGCCTCCACAGGCACCTGCACGAATGTGGTGTACTTAAACTCATGCACGCTTGCATACATACACATACACATAAATAAAATAATAAGTCTTTTTTTTTTTAAAGGGTAGCTGAGCATGAGCAAGAGAAAACAATAAAAGGCCCGGGCGTGGTGGCACACGCCTTTAATCCCAGCACTTGGGAGGCAGAGGCAGGCGGATCGCTGTGAGTTCAAGGCCAGCCTGGTGTATAAAGTGAGTCCAGGACAGCCAAGGCTACACAGAGAAACCCTGTCTCGAATGCCCCCTTCCAAAGAAAACAATAAACCATGCTCCTTCATAGATTTTTTTGTTCCATTCTTGCTTCAGTTCATGCCCTAACTTCCCTTAAATGGTGAACTGAGACCTGGCATAGCCAAATAAACCCTTTCCTTGCCCACGTTGTTTCTGCCCACGGTATTTACCACAGCAAAGTAAAGGGAAGTAGGACTAGAATAGTATGCATATATGTTTATGTGGAGGGTGTATATGGAATCGAGGGGAAGAATTTGGTAGCACTCAGGCAGGGCAACAGTGAGACTTACCCTCAACCCCCTTAAGTTAGCTGTGAGATTTATTAGTGAACGTCATTGTTGGGAGGGGACATTGAGCACAGTGACAGCCCTCCTGAGTACAGGCTAGCCAGTGGTCCAGAGACAGTATTTAGGAGGATGTTTGACTCCTCTGCCTTGGGAAACAACGTCTCCCATGCCATGTCTTCAAATTCAATTCCATTAGAGTTGGTGAAACCTCTCTTCTATGAGATGTGGATCATCTGGTGGCCAAGGAATGCGAACGTGGCCATGAACAGGGATTCAGTCACGTGGGTCTTATTCTTCAATGTAGTATGGAAAGCAATGGTGCCTGGGTAATGTGAATCCTGGCCACTGTGCCCTGGGGCTTCCTAAAGGTACCCCCTACATACCTGTCCTGAGCCTAGACTGCAAGTAGCACGGTATCAGGGATATGACTATTGGCCCTGGGAACTGCCTCCAAGGTCCCTAGGGCCGTTCAGGTAAACAACAGGCTGTGTGTTCTCCCAAGAAGGGTGGTGCTCACAGCCATTGTACAGTGATTGGAGCCATGAGGAGAGAAACTTGACTGACTTACATATGGCTACAGAGGTAACTTACTTTTAAAAAAAGTTTTAAAATTAGCATACTTTCGTTATACATCAAAAGGGGTTTATTGTGACATTTTACAAATGAATATAATGTATTTCAATGATATTTACCTATTACTACTTCTTGCCTCCTCTTCCCCCCACCGTTATGCCTCTAACTCTCCTTTTCCAAACCAGAGGCTTACTTTTCAGTGTATGGTTTTGTATCATCTGATATTGGCACCATGTATTTAAAAATTAAAAGTAAATTGCTTAGAATCTCAAAATTCAAAAGTGACTCATAAAGGGGTTTGAAAACCCCATCTTAGTTACTTCTCCACATTGAAGGATTAGAACATTTAGTTTTTAAATTTTTATGTAGGGGCCAGATAGATGGTTCAATGGTTAAGAACACTGGCTGCTCTTCCAGAAGATCTGAGTTCAATTTCTAGCACTTATAGGCCCACAAGTGTTTGTAACTCCAGTTCTCGGCCATCTGACACCGTTGTCTGGTCTCCATAGGAACCAGCCATGCATGTGGCACACAGATATACACATAGGCAAAACACCCGGATACATACAGTAACATAAAAATCAAGTGTGGTGGCACACAACTATTTCCCCAACACTGAGATAGCAGAGGCAGGAGAATTATGAGTTTCAAGCTATATAGAGACCCCGTCTTAAAAAATATCCCCAAACCAAGTCATACAAAAACAGAAATTCCACAAAAATAAAATGTTACAGTCCTTTGTTTGTTTATTTGTTTGGGGTTTCAAGACAGGGTTTCTTTGTGTAGCCTTGGCTGTCCTAGAACTAGCTCTGTAGACCAGGCTGGCCTCGAACTCACAGAGATCTGCCTGCCTCTGCCTCCCAGGTGCTGGGGTTAAAGGTGTGGGCCACCACACCTGGCTGCTGCAAAAGTACTCTTAACTGCTGAACATTTCTCTAGCCTCCTTTTCTTGCCTTTATTATTTTTGCTTTGGGTTCTTTTTTATTTTCTTCTGAGAGGCCTTGTAGAGTTGTAGAGGTCAAGAGTGTCACCATCGATTCAGAGATTTATCATTGATAATCAAAACCATATCCCTTTTTCTGATCTAAGACATGGGCAGAACTCAATGCAGCCTGCCTCTCACTTAGAGGTTTGGTGGTCACTGCACTGCAGCCAGCACTCTGATCTATAGCATTTTACCAAGAGCCAAGTTTGGGCTGGACATTAATGGTGACAGCTTTTCTCATCCACTGCCACAGGACCAAAGGGAGGGAATTTCTCCTTCCTTGTCCTGGCTTTTGCTATTGTCACATCAGTTTATCTTAAGCATCTAGCTACTGATAGGGCAGAAGGGGCTCACGTTCATAGCTCTGCCCAACCTGTGTCTGAAGTAGCCATCAACGTATCACTTTTATTTTTTTAATTTAGCTTTCAGACCCTGTGTGGTTCTGTGTGCCTGTGACCCAAGCATTTGGGAGACAGAACTAGGAAGATGGCTGTAAGCTTGTGAACTGTTTGATAGGATGGTGAGCTCCAGGGCAGTCAGGGACACACAGGAAACCTGTCGCAACAAACAAGAAAGCCAACAAATGACTGGCCTGGTGGTGTACAGCTGTATCTCCATCACTTGGGATGTAAGGTGCAGGAGGATTAGGAGTTTGTCATTCTGTACCACATAGTGAGTTTGAGTCCATCCTGGGCTACATGAAACCCTGGCTCACAAACCCAACCAAAGAAAAATTTAGCCTTCAAATTTCTCTGGAGTGAAAAGCTTCTTTAGTGGTTTCTTCCCCTCCGTCTTCAGTTCTGTTAATCTTCCTCACGTGTTCCAATTTCCTAACCCTTCTCACACTCTGAAGTTTAGGCTCTTTCCAGCTGTGTAAGAAGCTGTGGGTAGGTTTGTGGTGGTCATCTCTCAGAAGCGTTCTGTTCCTAACTTTATCCCATTTTGTATGAATGCTATCACCTCACGAACAACTTTGTTTTTCTAAGCCATTGTAGATTTTTTTTTTCTAAATGTGTAGTTTTATCAGCTAAGGCTAGAAGGTGGTTGAGAGTTATTTTGGAACTTGTAAATTGTCTGCTCTATAACAATACCAGCTTGGCTTCCATTTTCAGCACCCGATTGCTGGGAGGTTGCAGACATTTTAATTTCCCCTCTAGAATGTCTCTCCTGTAAAAGTGATGATACTGCTATTTCTACTTTTATTCCTGAGTTGATATGTCCCTCCCTGCCTCCCTCCCTTCCTCTGTTCACCCCCTCAGTCTCTCTCTCTCTCTCTCTCTCTCTCTCTCTCTCTCTCTCTCTCTCTCTCTCTCTCTCTCTCTCTCCCTCTCCCCTCCCTACCCCTCTGCCTCCCTCCTGTTTATCAAGGTGTCCCAGTAGAGGCTCTGTAGCTTTCAAGGAAAGCCAGGTCCCACACTGTAGATCAGTCCCTTTGAGCTCTTGTTTGTAACTCTTGCACGGGTTTCTCCAGCCTTCTTCTGTGGTGGCGGGAACTCCACAGTGCCCTCAAGTGGCATCTGTGGAATAGCTAGCGCTTTGAAGAGAAGCTTTCTGAAATGACTCATAAAGTCAGGAGGAGTTTCAGTGCTACCGCACCCTTTGTTAGTGGGCTTGGTCCCAGTACCTGGTGAATGCTGTCTGCACCTGCTTCCGCTGAGCCAACCATAACCTTTTTTTTTTTCTTCAATACACTAACTTGTAGGAAGTTACTTAGAGGTGCGGTCCCACAGTTCTTCTTATGTTCTTCTTATTTCTTCTCCGGATGGGACATGCTCTGCCCTCCCGGTGTATGTAGAACTGGGAGACAGTTCAGTGGTGGAGCATGGGTTCTAATGTGTCACTTGAAGAGAAAAACCAAAGGGTTCTCTGTTTTTGGTTCTCAAACTGGAAAGATTTCTATGGAATAATATAGACAGAGGAACAGAAAGTAAACACTAGGCCATGCTGGGATCACACCTGACATTGGCCTGAACTTGCTGTTCCCAGTGGAGTGTTGGCACTGGGAACTGCTCCATGGATGCTCAGTTCCGTGGTTAGGAAGAAGCTACAAAGGAAACTAATCTGTAAAAATCATTGCATTTATTATTATTATGTGTGTGTGCACATGTGGATGCACACGTCACACTACTTGTACAGGTCAGAGAACAACTTGAAGGAGTCAGTTCTTTCCTTCTACCATGTGGGTCCCAGGGCTCTAATTTTGTTGTCAGCCTTAGTGGCAAGTGACAAGTGCCTTTACCTGATGAGCCACCTTCCATGTCCAAATAATCCAGCTTGTTACAGAACAGCAAGCATCAAGAAGTGACATCTTCCTGTACTTTCTTTTCCCTTCTTTCTTTTTTTTTTTCTTCAAGGTAGAAAACAAAACTGTGAAAACATTACTGAGACCAGCATGAGGGAAGTTGAACCAACTCTTCTGATAAAGCCTGAAGATATCGTTCCAAAAGAACCAGGAAGTTCAGAAGAGACGCTCCGGATGCTCCTGAGACCAAGTGACAAAGTGTCTAACTACTATAAGACATCATCTTCTGACATCAATGCAGCTGTTGGAGCTGTTCCTGCTATATGTAAGCATGGCACGTTTCTTGTCAAGTTAAGTGATCAGGCCACCCGGAAAGTGCAGTGTTCATAGTGTATCTGTCCCTAACCTCTCCCTGCATTAGAGTGTAAGTTTCTTAAGGCCTTGGGCTGTAAGTTTAACTGTGTATTCTAAGCATTCTGGGGTCTCAAAGATAAGTCTTACTGACCTGTTAATAACGGCCCAAGTAAAAAAGTAATTTTATATTAATGAAATTGAGACTCATGGATGAGAATGTTGGATGCTTTCCTAAGCTGCACTTGAACTTCTGAGCTCAAGTATCATGCCTCTTGTCCTTGCAACCAAGGTGCATGCCGCTGTGTTTGGCCATACTCTTCTTTTTATATAGTCTTTGGGTTTTATACTTAAGTGTAAGCACAGTATTGTTTAGATTAGCTACATTGCAAGTGCTCAGCGGTCACATGTGACTGGTGGCTACTGTTATACAGCTGGGTTTCAGGGTGTCTTTTTCTCCCTCATTGATGACCTAGGTTACCCCATATATGGTGTTCCAACCATTCGATCTGACATTCCTGCTCCCCGGACTTGTCGAATCAGTGACAGGAATAATTATGGTGAAGAGGGTAATGCTTATTCGCTGCTGCACCCCTCCATCTTCTCCCGGAAAGGTGTATTTGAGAGGGACTTCTTCAAGACCAGATCAAAGGAAGAGGTAAGAAATCCCCTCAAACTTCAGTCCCATGCAAATATACAAAGATAGAAGTTTGCACTTACCAATGACCACTATTATTATTGTGATCAGTTTTGTTATTGTCGTCTTTTATTTTATTTTTCTTTGAGATGGCTTTTCACTTCTTACCGTACTCTGGCTTGGTACTCACTCTATAACCCAAATCGGTCTACAACTCTTGGTGGCTTTCCTGTCTCAGCTTACCAAAACATTGGTATTACAGGCAAGGACCAACATACTTGACTGTTGTTTTATTAATTTGTTTTGTTTTGAGATTGAGTTTTTATGTTAGCCTAGGCTAGATCTGAATTACATATTGCTTCTATTCTGATCCACATTATTATTATTGTTATTATTATTATTATTTTGTTTTTGGAGACAGGGTTTCTCTGTGTAGCCAGCCTTCGCTGTTCTGAACTCACTTTGTAGACCAGGCTGGCCTCGATCCACCTGCCCCTGCCTCCCAAGTGCTGGGATTAAAGACGTGCACCACCACTGCCCGGCTCATGTTGTTGTTGTTGTTGTTGTTGTTGTTGTTGTTGTTATTATTATTATTATTATTATTATTATTAATCTTGTGTGGTCTAGGCCAGCCTCCAAATCAGCTACCTATCTGAGATTGGTTTTGAACTTCTGGTCCTCCTGCCTCCACCTCCCAAGTGCTGAGATTACAATTATGTTCCTGGTAGTTGTGGTACTGGGGACTGAATCCAGGGTTTTGTGCATGGTAGGCAAGAGCTTTACCACCTGAGCCCCAGCCCTGGCCCTAGCTCCAGCCTGTGACTATCAATTTTGACTTTTCAGTATTATAGCTTGTATAGGGGTCCTGATATATAGGATTCTTGATGAATGATAATCAGTTTGGTTGTAGATTGCTGCTGTTTTTCTTTTCTTTTTTCTGGGTATATTATATAATTTTCTCACCCTTCCCACAGGGTCTCACGATGTAGGCCAGGTAGGCCTTTAACTCGAGAGCATACTTCTGCCTCTGTCTCCCAAGTACTGTGATGACAAGCATAGACTACCATGCCCAGCTGCTTTTCTTCATTTAAATTTACTTAATTAAAAAATACATAATATTCATTTTGGAAGTTTATCTATCTATCTATCTATCTATCTATCTATCTATCTATCTATCTATCATCGGTCTATCTATCATCCTACCTACCTACCATCTGCCTACTATCTACTTATCTATGTATCTATCTATTTATCTACTCATGTGTTTGTATGTTTCATGTATGTGTGAGTATCAGAGGAAAACCTATGAGAGTTGGTTCTTTCTTCCATTAAGTGGGTTGAGGAAATCAAAATAAGGTCTGGGCAGCAAGCACCTTCACTGTCTGAGCTGCCTTCACTGTCTGAGCCGCCTTCACTGCCTTGTTTTGTTTTCAAAAAAAAAAAAAAAAATAAGAGTGAGAGAGGATCTCACTCTACAGCGCAGGCTCACCTGGAATTCACAGTGTAGTGCCGGCTGGCTTTGAACTCTTAACATTCCTGCTTTAGCCTCTCTAGCTCTGCAGCTACAGGAATACACTCCCTCTATGCCTGGAATGTACTAGAATTTTGATATCTTATGTGTACATAGGCACATAAGCATATGTGAACACACATGCTTTGGGGGAGGAACAGTGTCTGTTGTATTTTTTAACATACAGTTTATTTTACCTAATTTTTAAAATGCAAAACTAAAACCACAAATCTTGGTCTGGCCTTAAATGCATTGTTTCTAGATTTCAGATATACTAACTAACATTGGAGTAAAGCTTTCTGAAGAAGAGTTTGAATATGTATGGGATCTCGCATCGAAGAAACACCGGAGAGGAGAAGTTTGTGTTGAGACCATCAGGAACGTTCTAGATGAGCTGCTGCATGCAGAACGAGCCAAGTGTAAAACAGCCGTGTGATATTTTGGGAACTTACACATTTAAGCAAAATAGATTAAATCTGTGTTCATCTGAAGTGTTCTGGTTTTGCTGTTAATGTTAAAGCTTGGCAGCCACTTCGATATAACTCATGTGTCTGTGTATAGACTAATAAGTTAGACCTTGTGGACTTCATCTTCTCGTGAGTTCCAGAGCATCCGAGAACATGACGGGTGCTGTAAGAACCTTCCGCCTCGCTACGGTCGCAGCTTAGAATGATGCTGAACATTCATAATGTTTGACAGGCCCAAGAATTCCACCCGTTTTACCACACCTGAAATTCAGTTTGTCGGTGATGGCAAGTTCATACAATCTTGCCTCTGATGTTTTGTTTCTGTGTTAGGCTCTTATATGAAAAGATGCCTGCTTGGGGCGCCTATTCATTCATTTATTTGTTTATGTTTTTTGAGACAGGGTCTCTTTGTATAGCCTTGGCTGTCCTGGACTCGCTTTGTAGACCAGGCTGGCCTCGAACTCACAGAGATCCACCTGCCTCTGCCTCCTGGAGTGCTGGGATTAAAGGCGTGCGCCACCATGCCCAGCAAAACGCAGGATATTAGAAGAAGCAGGATGTAGGGAGCAAAGTTTCAAGACCCAACGATTGCATAATGGCCACTAACTTAATATCTTCTTAACCTTTTCTCACCTCTCTCTGCTTCTTGGCTACTGCTGCTAGTTCAAGACCACCCTGGGCCTACATAATTGACTTTCTGGCTAAGCCTAGGTGACCAAGTGAGACCCTGTTTCAAAAACAAAAAACTGAAAAAATATTTTGGAGCAACTTAAGAACTACAGAAAAGTCACAAAAGTAGTACCCAGTAGGACATAGAAGTGAGCTAGAATCTGTCCTTGAGAGCCCACAGAGGTCAAACGCGAGCCTCTCTTTCCAGTACTGGATTCATTGGTAGCTTGAGAGGGGCTGTAGTGAGATCATTCTATTTTTTTGGATATAACTCTTTTTTTTTTATAATTTATTCAGATTACATCCTGATTATTATCCTCTCACTTGTATCTTCCCATTCCCACCATCCTTCCCTCTTCTACTCTGTTACCCTCCCCCAGACCTCTGACAGAAGGGGACCTCCATATGACCACAACCTATCAGGTCTCATTGGACAGCCTGCTTCCCCTTCCTCTGTGTGCCATTGGGCCTCTCTACCAAGGGGAAGTGATCAAATTGGGGGGAAACAAGGAAATCTTGAAATTTGCAGGCAAATGGATGGAACTAGAAACAATCATCCTGTGTGAGGTAACCCAGACCCAGAAAGAGACACGCATGGTGCATACTCACTTTATTATTATTATTATTATTATTATTATTATTATTATTATTATTATTATTATTATTATTATCGTCATCATCATCATCATCATCATCATCATCATATTTATTTTTTGGTTTTTTCAAGACAGGGTTTCTCTGTGTAGCCTTGGCTGTCCTGGACTCGCTTTGTAGACCTGGCTGACCTCGAGCCAGATATTAGCCCAATATAGATGTCCTCTAAGACACCCCAGTCAGTGAGGGATTGGGTCTTGCTGGGACTTGCGGCTGGACTCCAGGTGAGAGTGGTATGGAAGAGTAGGAGGATGGAAGGATCCAGAGGGTTCAGGAGCCCCACAAGGCAATCATCAAGGCTGTTGGATCTGGGGCCAGGGGTCCTGCACAAACTGTTGTACCAACCAAGGACAATGCATGCAGTAAACCTAGAGCCCCTGCTCAGGCCTAGCCAATGGACAGCTCGCTCTCAACAGTTGTGGAGAGAGCAGGGACAGCCTCTGACATGAGATTATTCTATTAATTAAAACACCATATACTGTCACCTTCGCCCCTGCATCAGTAGTTAAAAATTTATCAGACCACCCCAGAGCTACTTGCGTGTCTGCTGCTCATCTGTCCATCCACCTGCCCATGCATGTGTCAGAGCAAGGCGCATAGATTGTGCTTCACTTCTCAATACATCCAAAACAAAATGAAACAAAAACCAGGACAATGGTCCCAGGTATCTACCCCTTCTTTCTTCCCACCTTCCTTCTTTCCTTCCCTCCCTCTGAAGGTGCTGGTTCTAACCCAGGACCTTTCGTACACCTAAAGTGCTGATGCTCTTCGGACCACCTGCCCACCTCCAGCTCTCACAGTGGAAGGTCCCAAATCAGGAAAAACTTGGTGTACTAGCTGGGGTTCTCTAGAGTAATGGAGCTTATAGAATGGGTCCCTCTTTATTCAGTGAAAGAGGATTTATTAGAATGACTTATGAGCTGCAGTCCAGCTAATCCAACAATGGCCAGCTGGGAATGGAAAGTCCAAGAATCCGACAGTTGCTTGGTCTACAAGGCTGGGTGTCTTATCTGGTTTCCAGTACACTTGAAATCTTGAAGAATTAGGCATAAGCAGTGGACTTGTTAGCCAGGCGAGGGAACGCAGGTCAAGAACAAGGGCTTCCTTCTCCCATGTTCATATATAGGCTATCACCGGAAGGTGTGGCCTAGAATAAAGGTGTCTTCCTGCCTCAAAATCTGGATTAAAGGCATGTATCTTCCTACATCGAAGGCCTGGATTAGAAGTAGATCTACCTATTTCAAATTATTAAAAAAAATTTTTTGATTCATTAAAATTTATTCACATTACATCTCGATTGTTATCCCCTTGCATTTATCTTCCTCTTCCCACCCTCCCTCCTTCCCTCCCACCCTCCCTCCCTCTCTCCCTCTTCCACTCTATTCCCCTCCCCTAGACCTCTGAGATTGGGGCCCTCCTCCCACACCGCCTGACCACAGCCTATCAGGTCTCACCAGGATAGCCTGCATTCCCTTCCTCTGTGTGCCCACAAGACCGCCCTGCTAAGGGACAGTGATCAGATCACTGGAACCAGATTCATGTCATAGGCAGTCCCTGCCCTCCTTCCCCTGGCGGCGTGGAGAATGAGCTGTTCGTTGGCTAAGTCGGAACAGGAGATCTAGGTTTTCTGCTTGCAACGTCCTTGGTTGGTGTATCTGTCTTTGCAGCACCCACTGGGTCCAGAGCTGCTGGGTTTGATGGTCTTCTTGTGGAGCCCCTGAATTCCCCAGTTCCTTCCATTCCCCTACTCTTCCATGCAGCTCTCAGTGTTTCATCCAGAGTCGGGCTGTGAGCCCCAGTATCTGTCCTCCTCCTTGGGTGGAGTCTTTCACAGGACATCTATGTTGGGCCAGTATCTACTTATAAGTGAGTATATACCATGTGTGTCTTTCTGGGTCTGGGTTACCTCTCTCAGGATGAGCTTTTCTAGTTCTATCCATTTGCCTGCAAATTTCAAGATTTCCTTGTTTTTGATAGCTGAGTAGTATTCCATTGTGTAAATGTACAACCGTTTCTTCATCCGTTCTTTGGTTGAGGGACATCTAGGTTGTTTCCAGATTCTGGCTATTATGAATAAAGCTGCTATGAACATATTTGAGCAGATGTCCTTGTTGTATGGTGAAACATCTTTCAGGTATATTCCAATAATGGTATAGCTGGGTCTTGAGGTAGCACTATTCCAAATTTTCTGAGAAAGTGCCAGATTGATTTCCAAAGTGGTTGTACAAGTTTGCACTCCCACCAGCAATGAAGGAGTGTTCCCCTTTCTCCACATCCTTAGTAGCATGTGCTGTCACTTTGGTTTTTGATCTTGCCATTCTGATGTGAGTAAGATGGAATCTCAGAGTCTTTTTGATTTGTATTTCCATGATGACTAAGGATGCTGAACATTTCTTTTTTCTTTTTTTTCTTTTTTTTTTTTTATTGGTTCTTTGAGACAGAGTCTGTCTGTGTTAGCCTTGGCTGTCCTAGAGTCACTTTGTAGACCAGGCTGGCCTTGAACTCACGGCGATCCACCTGCCTCTGCCTCCCGAGTGCTGGGACTAAAGGCGTGTGCCACCACATCCAGCTAATGAGCATTTCTTTAGCTGTTTCTCAGACATTCAACATTCCTTTGTTGAGAATTCTCTGTTTAGCTATGCACCCCATTTTTAAATTTGGTTATTTGGTGTGGTGGTGTTTAATTTTTTTGAGTTCTTTATGTATATTAGATATTAGCCCTTTGTCAGATGTAGGGTGATGAAGCTCTTTTCCCAGTCTGTAGGCTGTCTTTTTCTTCTATTGGCAGTGTCCTTTGCCTTACAGAAGCTTTTCAGTTTCACGAGGTGCCATTTATTAATGTTGACCTTAGAGGCTGAGCTATTGGTGTTCTGTTCAGGAATTTGTCTCCTGCGCCAATGAGTTCAAGACTCTTCCCCCAGATTTAGTGTGTCTGGTATTATGTTAAGGTCTTTAATCCACTCGGACTTTAGTTTGGTACATGGTGATAAATATGGATCTACTTGTATTTTCTAAATGTAGTCATCCAGTTATACCAGCACCATTTGTTGAAGATTCTATCTTTTTTCTTTGTATGGATTTGGCTTCTTTATCAAAAATCAAGTGTCCATAGGTGTGTGGGTTTATTTCTGGGTTTTCAATTTGATTCCATTGATCAAGCAGCCTATTTCTAGGCCAGTACCATGCCAGTTTTTTTTTTTTAATATTACTGTTTCTCTATAGTACAGCTTGAGATTAGGGATGGAGATTCCTTTGGAAGATCTTTTATTATACAAGATTGTTTTTTAGCTACTCTGGGTTGTTTGTTTTTCCATGTAAAATTAATTACCTGAGTAAACAGGAAGCAGGTTAGCAGCTTCCAAAATAAAAATAAAAGACAGAGTTTGCTGCCTGAATAGTCACCAATACTCTCTAAAACGTTGGAGCATCATCTTCAGTCTTCTGGCCCATTATATCTGACAGATATATTTGTGAGGCAGGAACAATTGAGGACATGCTTTCCTTATCTTGGCAGAGTTTGGCTGTTGATTCTGCCTGTATCCATCTTGCCGAGTTTTAGGCAGAATTCTGTCAGTGTTCAAAACGAGGACATTTTGCCCAATGGATGGTTGCCATATTTGAAGCCATCTCCATAAGGAAGTTCATTGATTCTCATCATCATTTTTGAGGTATCCTGGGTGTTGCCAGGAGTTCACCTATCTTGTTGTCAAAGAATCATTAAAGCAGTATAAATCGCTTTAAATGCCATATTCTGTAGGACTCTGAGGGGTTTGAAGGCTTTATCTAACTATTTTACCTTATCTGTCTATAGAATCATACCTATTTGTTACATCTAGGATGTATATTTTTCTTATATAAATAGATTAGTAATTGAAAATGACCATGATTTTTATCAGTTGACAATTAACTTGTTGAACTTACTTATCCTAAACAGTCTGTAGTAGACTTTTCAAAGTATTGGAAGTAAACTCTGTATTCTACTTGAGTGGGTATGGGTACAGTACCTCATATTAGAGTAGAAATATATATAATATGTATGAAGAATACTCTTAAATTTGAATTCTATACCAGTGTATCAAAATTAAAATTATTTTGCATCAATATAAAAATTTCTATACCAATGAATTAAAAATAACCCTGTGAACACAGGTAAGTCCTTAAGTTGAGGAGTCAACTCAATTATCTACTTTTTGTCCTATCATCCCTATATATATCTATATTCTCCCTTCTTTATTTACATCCCCTATCTCCAAACCTAAGAAAGAAAGATAAAGGAAAAGAGAGACATCCTAAGTCTAACCTTGTTTTCTCTCTGGATAAGACCAATAGTAACTTATAACCAACTCCCAATGAAAATAAACATCTAAAGCCCAAGAAAGCAACCAGCAATCTACCCAATCCCCCTTAAGGAAAATGGGGTATCATTCTCTTAGGGTTTCTTCTGGCTGATTTGGGACAAATAATACCTTTGTAGGGGCCCAGATAAAATTGGAGAAAATGACTGAAAAAGGTAGGAATATCATCTGTGGCTCAATTTCTAAATGTAGAGAATGTGTAGGCTTAATAACAGTCCTGTGTGTGACAGTCTGAAGTGCTGGGCCAACTGGGAATGGAAGTTTTCTTCAAAGCTGTCTTGGGTGCTGTCCTGTTCTGACGGAGAACAGCAGCTGAAGCAGTTGGTCCTGGAACATGAAGGATGTAGGATGTCAACGTTCAGCATGGTGAGAGGAATGAATCCTGTCAGGAACAATCCAGCTTACAAGTCAGATTCTTTTGTTCTGAAAACATATAACTTCTCACAAGCATTGTACAGTCCTAAAATTACAACTGTATGAGGTGTGCAAGGAGCACAAAGCAATTAAGGCTAGTTCTCTGCTGTTTGAATGAGCAGAAGAAAGACATCTATAAATGTTCAATTCATGCCATACGAAGAGTGGCATCTAGTCCTAAGTCACATGTATTCCGTAACCAACCTAGCTACAAGGGAAAGGGCTTTTAAAGGCAGGTCACAATTACTTCCTTCCTCTAGAATTTACAGCCATGTGAGGAACTGCACCATTCCTCCTATACAGAGCAACAAGTGGGGTTTACAGAAACCAGAGCAAGTGGTTAATTATTTCATAACTGTTTTACAATTTTGAGACTGGAAAAGGAGTCAGAATTGCCAGGAGCTTGTCTTTTAGGAATTTAGAATGAATGTCAAGCACAAAATGGAGTTTTCCTTAGCCACCACACTGGCAGTGCTTGGCAGCTCCTTCTGTCTATCAAACACCTGTTTGTTGTTGTTGCCTGGCTGATCTCTGGCCAGAAAATTCCTCTGTTCCTCCTGGTTGTCTTTATTAATATCCTATCAATTATAAGTTTCTAGTTTATCTTTAGTTAAGGCACCGGCCTTAACTTAAGTCTTTGCTCTTTGCTGACATCTTGTTTGCAAATACAACTTGAAGAAGCAGTCTTTGACTTGTGAACCTAGCTAACATGAACTGCAGCCATGTTTGAGCAGGGCTTGGCGAAAAGACAATGCCCTGATGGAAATTAGCCTCAGGGCACTCTTGGACTACCGATGTGAGATGCTTGCTTATGACTGCACACTGACTTAGGCTGCGACAGGATACGTAGTGCTGGGACCTTGAACTTTTTCAAACAGAAAATGAACATCTTGTGACTCGTGCTTTTTGCCGTTGAATTTATAAAGAACAGAAAACCACAACTTCAATCAAGCTTCATGCCTTCAATGGTTTCTAACTCATCACTTTGTCTTGTTCCTGCTATTTGCTGCAACGATTTGCCCTTTCCAAATTGTATTTATTCTGATACATGGTGCTGATTTCTTGATTTTAATTGCGGCCAATCATAGTCTCCAGCATGGCACACTCTTCCATCTCCATGCTTCACTTATTCTGACTGCAAAACATTAATAATTTTGGTTCACCAATCAGACCCCTCCTGGGAGCAAACTAGGAACACTGGAATAAGGTGAACAATGAGTCGGCTATTCTCCAGGCTTCTGACCTTGAAAAGACGTTTAACTTTAAAAGCTGTGACCTTTCAAAATGGAGATAACACTGACTGTTTAATCAATGTGTAAGTTTCTTTTGATATTTGTGAAAAGGTGTGTTAAGTACCCAGCATTGTTTTAGCTCAATAAAAGTTAATCAGAAGGGATCATCAACTTGCAGGTAACACATATTCTCTATTTGCTGATGTGGCCCTGACTTCTCTTCTTGGCTCTCCTTCATCGCTGTCACACTTATTTCATTAGCAAGCATCTACTGTTGACTCGGATACATTTGGCAATTCTCTCTGCCTTACTGCTCAACTTGTTCTAGGGTTTAAAATCAACTTTTCATTTTATTATTTATATCATTGCACTCAGGAGGCAGAGGCAGGTAGATACTGGCCTTGAGTTCGAGGCCAACCTAGTCTACAAAAGGGAGTCCAGGATAGCCAAGGCTACACAGAGACACTCTTTCTCAAAACAACAACAACAAAAAACAAACAAAACAAAACAATGTGTTTTATTCCACTTATTTATTGTGTGTGTGTGTGTGTGCGTGCGTGCGTGCGTGTGTATGCGCGTGCATATCTGCTTGTGGAGTCATTTCTCTCTTTCCACCATTGTAGGTCTAAGAGATTGAACTCAGGTCAGCAGTCTTGGCATCTAACGCCTTTACTCTCTGAGTCATCGCACTGACTGATGATTAATAATATTTTAATATATTTAAACAAAAGGTAAATGGGGCTAGAGGTGTAGCTCGGTTGGTAGGGCTTACAGACTTATTTTTAAAGATTGACTTTCTTGAGACAGAGTGTCAGGCAGCTCAGGCTGACCTGAACTTGTGAGCTTCCTGCCTCCGCTTCTTTTAAAATTACTTACTATTTATTTTATATGTATTAGTGCTTTGCGTGCATGTACGTCTATGTAGCACGCTCGTTCAGTGCCCTCAGAGGCCAGAAGAGGCCATCAGATCCTCTGGAACTGGAGTTGCAGGGAGTAGAGTGTTGCCATGTGGGTACTGGGGACTGAACCTGGATCCTCTACAAGAGCAGCCAGTGCTCTTCCAGCCTGAACCACCTCCCAGGCTCCTCTATCTATTTCTTAAGTGGTAGTTCAAAATCTAGTTTTGCCACCGTATTTCCAGAGGAAAATCACGTTTTTTCCCCCCCTTCTGCGAACTCACTTAGTTCCTCCTGTACCTTCATAAGATGATGATCATTCCTCACTTTATATAACCAGCTGTAAGTGATCCTCTTCTCTTGATAGTAGAATTTTCCTGAGGGCATAGTACAAATTAGAGCAATCAAGGCCATTATCTATAATACTGTAGTTTCTCAAAAAGTGTGTAGGATTAAGGGACAGTATTCTGATTAAGCAGTGATAATCTCGGAGGACTGGGAGAGTAAAGAATGCCGACCCTGTCAAACCCGCACTAAGCAATTTATCAACCCGCTATTTAAAACTTAGGTGGAAATGTTGACCCTCCTCTTTTCTTCCATGTGTACAGTGGGGAGCTGATGATTGGTTCTACATTTAGGAAGTGTGTGTGAGTGTGTGTGTGTGTGTGTGTGTGTGTGTGTGTGTGTATGTGACTAGACACTTAGACTGTCCTTAGCCAAGTGAAGAGTACAGAAGGAAGGACATGTCACGTGGAGGCAAATAAAGATGAGATGTAACAGGGCAGATAGTTGTCCCTGGCAGCCTTGACAAGGGCTCCTCCGATACCTGCAGTCAAGCAAATGGGCAAGCAGGAAATGATTGGTGTCTGTTGGGGAAAGTAAGCACAGACTAAACTCTTCAGTAGGCCTTAAACAGGGAGGGCAATGGCTTCCACATGTGTTTCCAGAAGTGTTAGAGCTGGCTTGGTGTGGGAAGGAATCTGAGCACCAGAGAGAAGGATGCTGTGTTACAGGAACCGCAGAGTGTGAGGATGGGAAAAGGCAGTGCGGTGCAAGGGATAGAGATGGAGGAGGCAGATGGCATCAGTACCAAAACATTCGCCATGTGAGATCAGGTGAAAACGAGAGTAAAGGGAGCATGAGGAAGAAGAAAGGCACATCTCAGTCGGAAGCATTTTGCCCAGGAAAATGGGCCAGACTGCCAGACCTCTTCTGTTTGTGATCATGAGGATGGCCACTCTATTTTGGATATTTATTTATTTTTTATTTTATTTTATTATTATTTTTGAGACAGGGTCTTATATAGTCCAGGCTGACCTTGGGCTGGCCATAAAGACATAATTTAAAACCCCTCTTCCTCCAGCCTTTACCTCACAGGTGACAGCATTACAGACTTGAGCCTCCACTCCCACTTCATTTATCTTTTTCATGTACATCATTGGATATAAAGAAGTGACTTTGTTAGGGATGGCACTTTGCCTGCAGATGGTGGGAAGGAGGAGCAAAGGAACTGAGTTTATGCAGAGGACACTATTGGAGTGATGTTCCACGGAAACGAAGGTGTGCAAGGAAGGAGGATGTTCCACGGAAAGGAAGGTGTGCAAGGAGAAAGTCTGTAAGTCAGGTGAGTGCAATGGCAGGCCAGTGACTTGGCCATCCCAGTGAAGCAAAAGCACTTTGGAAAATGACTTACTAAAAGGAAAGTCATTTGACTAAAGCTCAGGGCACTTGCAAATAATGTTCGGGAGTTGGGAAAGTTGTTGGTTATTACAACTGACAGTTGTTGGTTATTATACCATTTAAGGCATGGCGAGGAGATGGATTCACGGACTATTGATGGATCCTGATATCACTCAATTAATGATTGCCAAGAGGGGGAGAAGACAAGGGAAGGAGAGAGATGGGGTAGAGGTAGAGAGAAAATGGGGGGCAAGAGAAGGGGAGAAAATGATGACGGGGCAGGAGAGAGGGAGAGGGTGTGAAAAGGGGGAGGGAAAAGGAAGAGAACAGGGATGAGGGGAAAGGGGGAGAAGAGAAGGAAAGAGAGGGAGGACAGGTATCTAGACCTGGAATCCATATTGCACTAAACTTACGATGAAGTATGACTTTAGAAAGTGCACATATAGCCGGACATGGTGGCACACGCCTTTAATCCCAGCACTTGGGAGGCAGAGGCAGGTGGATCGCTGTGAGTTCGAGGCCAGCCTGGACTACAAAGTGAGCCCAGGACAGCTAAGGCTACACAGAGAAACCCTGTCTCGAAAAACCAAAAACCAAACCAAACCAAACCAAACCAAACCAAACAACCCAACAACAACAAAAACAAAACAAAAAACAAAAAGAAAGTGCACATATATAAATTTAGTCATATAATATGCATTCCTCTTGCCCACATATAAATTTCTAGACTAGCTGAATATTAAAATAACTCTCAACTCAAAAACATTTAATCCGTAGTTAGATTTACTGTAGGTCCTTATTGTTCCTCATTTCCTCCTTACTTCCCTGCCTGCCTCCATTTTTCACTGCTTCCTTCTATATGCGGGTCTATGTGACTACTTATGTATCTGCTTTGGATAAATATTCTGGGTTTTTAAAACTTTATTTATTTATTTTTATTTTTTCTGAAGAATAGTTACTTTGAGTGGAAGGCCAAAAAGAAGCGTTTCTCCATTTCAAACAGTAGAGGGCACTCTAGCATTTCCAAACTTACCTATAAACCTTAGTTGACTGTACAGCTCAATTTTACTTTCTGATAAAAAGAGAACGCTTAAACTGGAGGGAGGAGACCATTTCACATCACCTTAGGAAAATACATAATGATCCATGGAATTTATTTAAAATTATTTATCGGTAGTAATTAGTGTGGATGCACATTTAAAATAAAGTACAGGGCAACAATTTTAATTTTTATTATTTTGGACAGGGCCCACCTCTATAGCTGGGGTAGGCCTGGAATTCATTATGTAGACCAGGCTGGCTTTGACCTCACAATTCATCTGCATCAATTTCCTGAGTACTGGGAAATGCTGTTTTTATAGCACTCTGGACAGCTTTGTTAGTAGTAAAATACATCACATGGACAAAACCTCCAAGAAGCCATTGTTTCTTAGCTCAGGCAAATAACGTATTTTTAAAAATTACATACTAAGAAGATGGGAAACTTGTTAAAAATGTTATATGGGACAATTAAGGATACTTTGATTTTGTGTAATAATCACCCATGAAAAACCACTGTGGTGGGCATAAAGAACTGGGCTAGCTAAAGGTTAACACTCCAATCATAAACTTGAAGGACATTTTTCTCTGATGAAACATTTACAGCAATAAACCTGTAAAAAATAATAGGATCTATTTAAAGCTCATTTATTTCCCAGCTAAGTGGTAATTTCCCATCACTCAAAATGCTAATATTTCCCCCTGAAGCCCTAGGGATAAGCCAACTCATGTGTGTTCATTAAAAAAAAAACAACCTGGTTTAAAATAAGCAGGTGATTCTGTTTTAATAATATCTATCCTGCCAGCAATAAGACAGTCTCAGTTGGAAATAAATACATCAACAAACAGATTTTCTTTAAAACACACAGGGTCTCATATCATTCCCAAATTAGCCAATTAGCATGATGCTATTGGAAGAGCTAATTAAAAAGTGTGTTTAGAGTAGGAAATGGTTCCTTCGAGTCATCTGGCGTGCAGCTCCTAGTCCACCTGTGACCTCGCTAGATGCTCCTTCTGTGGACAGGGTGGAGAGCTGTATTCAGTCCACTCTGGAGTGGACTAAGATGCCATGTCGATATGAAACTCATCAGTTACATTTATCCTATAACCAGGCATTGCCCATAGCTAGCTGTATTAACAATGACTCCCTAGGGGCGCAGAACCAATGGGATGGCAAAAAAGGTACGTGGGAAACATTCATATTGCTGTTTGTATTAAAATAGCAACATCATTTGTGTCATACCGGAGCAGCTGTGAACCCTGTAGCCTCAGCAGTTGGGAGAGTCCTACAGTAGCTGTCTCTCACTGGGGAGGCTGACTACTGGGAAGTCATTTAGTCCACTGGGCTGGTTGCCTCAGCTGTCCCAATCTGTGCCCAGACCCTAATGAACTGCTGGTCCTTTGTCCACAATGAAAGTGTGACATCACCATCAGTAACATGGCCAATTAACTCAGTGGCAAGAGGGAATGCCAAGACAACAACAACAACAAAATGAGATAATCTTTTTTTCTGCTGTGTTGTTGGTTTTATCTGGGCTGCTATGAAAAGGTGCCATGTATAGTCAGCGTGGGTCACCTTCACATCAGCATGGCAATCAGAATACTTCTTCAGGTGTGGCTCCCTACTCTGGTGCTCTAATTTGTGGCAAGCTGACCATAATAGTTTCGAAGTCAGAGGTGGCTAGCTAGTAACAAGTATACTGCCTTTTTTTTTTTAAATGAGAGCACCCCATGGTTTGTTCTGTTGGCCGTATTTTTGTGATTTGAGCATTTTGAACATGGTAGGTTGTCCTTTGACACATGGTAGGTGTATACACACACACACACACACACACACACACACACACACACACACACGTTTATACATCAATGTTAAAAAAATAGAAAAATGTATCAAAAAGGATGAAGCTTTGAGGTGGTTTTCTTTGCCTTTATATGCCCAGGGACTGTTAATTAAACTGTCTTTCCCTGTTTATGCTGTTGTGGAGTCTGTATTGCACAAGTGTCTGATATTCACTGCAACTGTTTTCTCTTAAGTCGTTTTCCATCTTTGTGCACCAGGGGCCACATTTGCCTTTCCAGGATGTGGGCTGGGCATGTTCTTTATCCCAAGACTCTCAGATTGTAACTCTTGGGTTTGGCTGATGTTCTTGTTGGGGGTATAGTTATGCTTGTATACAGCATGGAAAACAGCACAGCCGTGAGATCTGCACAAGAGGATGACTTATGTTTGTAGATGTACTTTCAACATCTTTAGTGTTAATCACTCTGCTGGAGGATACAGAAAGCACACTGCAGCTTTAGAGTCCATCTCTACAGTAGTGAGGGACAGGTGGCTTGCTGCATGGATCTACCCACCATTTTTAGGCTTAGAACTCCCTCTTGCCCTTATTAAAAATAGACTTTTTTTCATGAAATATATTCTGATTATGACTTTTCTCCTCTAACTCCTTTGAGATCCTTCTACCTCCTTCCCATTGAATACATATGCTTTTTGCATCTAAAGAATAATAATAAGATAAATTAATATAAAATATAGGCAAACAAAGTTCCAAAGAAAAAACACAAGAAACACATGTAGATGAAGAAACACGCCTATGTATAACATAGGAATCACATGGAAACACAAAACCAGAAGCCATAATTATGTAAAGAACCTGTAAGGTTCAAAAACAAAACCAAACAAACAAAAAAACAAAATAAAACCCAATCATTAGGAGATGACAAGCCTTCAAAGATGCCACCAAGTTTGTTTTATGTTGGCCATCTACTCTTGGGCATGGGTCCTTCCCTTAAGAGTGGTTTGTCTTACACAGTCAACTATGGAAATTCCCATCCTTAGAAAGATGAGAATCAATTTACCTCAAGATCCACCTATATCACTCTTTATCCTATCACAAGGACACTTGCTCAACCACATTCATTGTTTCTTACTCATAATAGTCAGAACTTGAGAACAATATTGGTGTCCCTCAACAGAAGAATGGATAAAGACACTGTGGTACATCTATACAATGGTCTTTACTCAGCTGTTAAAAAATGACAACATGAAATGTAGGCATATTTTTAAAATCTATTTTTTTTTTTTTTGGTTTTTCCAGACAAGGTTTCTCTGCGTAGCCTTGGCTGTCCTGGACTCACTTTGTAGTCCAGGCTGGCCTCGAACTCACAGCGATCCGTCTGCCTCTGCCTCCCAAGTGCTGGGATTAAAGGCGTGCGCCACCGCGCCCGGCTTTAAAATCTATTTTTATATTGATTTTTAAAACCATTCTCTCTTCTTCACGCCCATCCCTTTTAATACCCCAATATCATGTAGGAGAGAAAGAAGATTAGTGGGGAGAAGGGGCGTGGTTCTTTTTGCCTTCCTCCTACTGTTTCAGGTCATTGGGTTCTTTGGGGCAATACCAATCTCTGTCATCAGGATATTCATCCAGCAGCAACAAATGCACCAAAAACACCGTTTCTTCCTGCTCTGACTGTCTCCTCCAAGCATTCTTCTGAGGGCCCTCCTTCCTCTCTTTCTCTCTGGGCTCGTGTATATTTTTCCAACTGGCAAAGACAACACCTCCACAAAAGGCAGTCTCCTGTTGACAGAGGAAGAAGTAAACAGGTAAAGTTTTACAAGCATTTGTGTTAGCAAAATAATTGATTTTAAGCCGGGCGATGGTGGCACATGCTTTTAATCCCAGCACTCGGGGAGGCGGAGGCAGGCGGATCTCTGGAAGTTCGAGGCCAGCCTGGTCTACAAAGTGAGTCCACAGCAGACAAGGCTACATAGAGAAACCCTGTCTTGAAAAACCAAAAAAAAAAAAAAAAGATTTTATTTTATTTCCACAGTTTTCTATGTTGAATACATTTTCTATTAATGATTTTTTTTTTAAAAGAGTGGATTGCATCCCCAACCAGACTCTGTTGGAGAGAATTGTTTCATTTGGGAGTGGTTATCAGTTGGAGATAGCTTCTTGGTTAGGTATGGGAACTCCTGTCTTCTTCCATCTCTCAGTGCTGGGACCCTATCTGATTTGAACCTGTACAGACTTGGTGCATGCTGCCACAGTCTCTGTGAGGTCATATGTGCATTGGTCCTATTGTGCCTAGAAGACCCTGTTCTTTGGTGCCACCCATTCCCTCTGACTTTCAAGCTTTTAGCCTCGTTTTCTGCATATATCCTTGATCTCTTTGAAGAGTTTGATGAAGACATCCCATTTGGGCCCGAGTGTTACAAAGTCACTTTCTGCATATTGTCCATTTGTGGGTCTCCATATTAATTCCCATCTACTGCAAGAGGAAGCTTCTCATTTTCTGCATATACCCTTGAGCTTAGCGTGTGTAAGGACTTGGGTTCAATACACTAAAACATGAGCCATGAATTGGATAAATGTGTCCCATACAGGTAGCAAATACAGATGGAAACAATTAAATTATTGAAATCAATATCAATAAAAGAAATAAATCATTGACAAAACCTTCATGATGTTATTGAGAGGAACTCATCATGACTTAACAGTTACCTGTGTGAAAATGCTTAACTTGAGTTAAATACTTTAAGCAGTATTAAAAGTTTATTTATGGTGTGTGTGTGTGTGTGTGTGTGTGTGTGTGTGTGTGTGTGTATGCGTGTGTACACAGAGCTATACCGATCATGACATGCCTGTGGAGGTCAGAGGACAATGTTGTTGTGTATACTTTTTTAATTTGGGGTTCTTTAATGCCTCCCCTTTCTTTCCAACCCACCTGCCTTAGATAGGAGAGAAAAAGAGGTTAATGGGGACAGGAGAAGTAGACCGTTTTAGACCCTGTTCCTTGGGCCAGTTTCATTCTTCATCATCAGGATTCCAGCGGCCCTGTTCAACAGTAAACCAGGAATTCAGCAAAAGTGACGGCAATCACAGCATCTGGAACCCGGGGAGCAGCAGACGGAACCCAGAACCTTAAAGTGTTTTCTGGAGCATTTCTCTCTAGGAGCATCTCAAATTGGAACAATGAAATGCAAATGCAAAAAAAAAAAAAAAAACAAAAACCAAAAAGCCCAGCCTCTGGTTTTAGGCTTACATATATCTCTCTTCTCAGAGTCTGTACTAGGATGTTTATCAGCTGGCAAACCCCATGCCCCTGCAAGAGGCATGTGCCCTCTCCCAAGTCTGTTTACAGTGGACAAACACTGTACACCCTCACCCAAGTGTGTTTCACACCCCACACCTGGGAGCAAAACAAAAATATGTTTACATCCACTACACAGTGGAGTCAGTTCTCTCCTTCTGCCTCTGTGTGGGTTCCAGGAATTGCATGGCATGCACTGTTACCTCCCATTTCATTGCTCGCCCGCTTTCCCTTTCCCTTCCCTCTCTCCTCTGTCCTTTCCTATCCATACTGACAATAATTTTCCCCTAAAACCCACTTAGGTTCTTTTCACTTATTTAACTGAAATGCGTTGTGCTGATGTAGGTGTGATTCCATTTTAGCCTCTTTACAACTTGAAGAACTGGCTGGGCCTTGTGTTTTCTGGAAACATTTAAAAAGTATAATACAAATGCCTAGGTTTATAAAGTAAATAAGTATATGAAATAAAATTACTAACTCTTAAGCATATTCTGATACAACAAACATGATTTTAATAATACATTGCAAAAGATATTGTATGTGGTAGGTTTAAAAACTGTTATAGTTGCAAGTAAGGGGTATACATTAGCATATATTTTTGAGGAACTTGTAGTACTCCAAATGTGATGTGGAAATTACTGCTTTCTATTTCTACAATATTTATGTTCTGCAAACAATACTGGGGCTTAGTCCCTATATTTACATCTGAAGGATGAGTTAAACTTCAGTTAGATGTTACAAAAATCAAAGTTTTCATTTAGTAGGTGTACTTCCTACAGGTTCAGATCTTTGGGTGGAAGAATTTCGTATCTAGTAAATGAACAGAATAGCGTGCCTGCATATTTAAAGCTCCCATGATCACAAATTGTATCTAAGGAGAAACAAAATAATATTTGCTTTGTTTTGTGCAGAAGAAAGCACAAAAATTACAAAGAATTCAGGGAGAATGTGATCCCACATACGATATTTTATGATGGAAGACAGTAGGACCACAACATCATGATAATATTGGGTAGCAAAATTAGTTTAAAGATAAAAGTATAAAAACACCCTCAAATCTTGAAAAAAAAATGGTTGAATTGCGTTATGGTTTAGATGACAAATGTTATCCTTTTAGTTCATATGTTGAACACTTTGCTGCTGAAAGGTGTGTCACCTTCCAGGGGTGAGACCTGTGTGGGGGAACCTATGTCCTATAGCAGGCCCTATCTCCTTCTGCTCTTTCTTTGCTTCCTGGTGGTTGTGGGGTGAGCAGCTTGTGCTCCTATCAGGACGTTAATCTTCACCATAGACGCAGAGTGATGAAGGCAGCAGCCACAAACTGAGCCTGAACAACCTGTTTTAGGTTTATAAGTTGTTTATCTCAGGCATTACCTTTGTTTCTTTACCTTATGCTAAAATATCCTGAGAAAGGCAATTGTGGTGGCTGTTCTCTGTTGTCAACTTGCCTACATCTGGAATTAACTAAATCCAAATTGCCTCGGTGTACCTGTGAGGGAATTTTTAAAAATTAAATTATTCGAGGTGGGAAGATATATCTTTAATCCAGACCTTTTGAGGTGGGATTGTCCATCTTTAATCTTGGCCACACCTTCTGATGGTAACCTATGGCCACCTGCTTGTTCTTGCTCTCACTGGCAAGTCCATTCTTTAAAGGCATTAGTGCCCCACTCCTTCAGGATACTGGATACTGGTGTATACTGAAGACCAGATGATACATCTGGCTTAGTAGACCGAATAGCTAGTGGATTCTTGGACCTTCTGTTGGTAAACAATGATTGTTAGACTAGTTGAACAACAGCCTGTAAGCCATTCTAATAAATCAGACACACATATTTATGTATTTATATGTATATATCACCTATATATAAATATACAATGAACATACACATGTATGCACATATATATACATATGGGGGAGAGAAAGAAATAGAGACTTATAAATTCTGATTCTCTAGAGAACTCTGACTAATACATCAATTTAATGGTTTATTTAACTCACAATTCCAGGTTATGCCCATCATTGTAGGAAAGGCAGGGCAGCAGGAACTTGAAGCAACTGATCACATTACATCCATAGTTAAGAGCAGAAAGCAGTGAATTAAGGAATGCATGCTTGTGTTCCTCTCTCTTTCTTCACTCTCAGAGTATAGAATCCCCTGCCCAGGAAATGGTGACACTCATAGAGGGCTGGTTTTTTTAACCTCAGTTAACATAATCATGATAAACCCCCAAAGTCATATTCACAGACCAACCTAATTTAGGGAATACCTCATTGAGATTCTTTTCCTGGATGATTCTAGATTATGTCAAGTTGATGAATAAAACTAACCACCACAGGTAGATTTTCCCAACAACCAAGAGTTTCATTCATTTCAAGGATAGAAAATAAAGGACCAAATTGAATTCTTGTAAATAGAAAGTTGTTTTTTTTTTCACAAAATATGTTTTGGGAAATCTGAAGATGTCAGTGCCCTTTCTACTGTACATTTCTTTAAAAACGTTTTAGTCTCTGGAAGGTGTTGCATATAGAGTATATTCTTTTTTCTTCTTCTTCATCCTCTTTTCCTGTCCCCTCTCCTCCTCTTCCTCACCTTTCTTCAACAGTGTCTCACTATGTAGCTTCAGGTGACTTTCCAGTTGCAGTTCTCCTGCCCTAGGGAGACACATCTATCTAGCAGATTCCAATCTTGTTGAGGTAGACAAGCTTTGTTTACTGTTGAATAGTTTGTAGTGATAATGTGGGCAAGTGCAGAGCTACTTGTAAAGCTAGTCTCATTTTATTGCCATTGCATGGGGAAGAGAGTCATGTGTCTAGGACTTTATGCAAACACTCTGTCACTGAACTATATCCCTAGCACACAGGATCCAAATTTCTGATAGTTCTCGGCAAGACAGAACACATCTTATAACAGGAGCCAGTACAAATGATGCAGAGTTCACAAAATGTTGTGAAATATTATGTTAAATATACTTGTAGTTTCTGTGTTTATTTTATTCTTTTCTTTTTCATCTGATACCAGGTACTTCATTGAGTCAAATTTCAACTTGGATCCTAAAGGCTCTTATATGGTGGAAGATATTTAAGAGGCAATTTTCCAGTGGACTATTTTCCTAGGAGTGTTTTAGAGCACTGACTTCAAAGTCAATGGTTAGAAAATTAGTATAAGTTGACAATTGACTGTATGCATACATAAATGGATTAATTATATTTATTATATATCATGTGTGTAATGTGTAGACATACTCACACATGCACATACACAAATTCTCTTTAATTTTCCCCTCAGCCATGAATGGGAAGCCACTTTTGAAAGTATAATAATGTAGCTTCTCTAGCTATTTGGAAGAAAATTGACAAAAGTAGGCCTGACTTCTCTTCACATCTGCACTGGGTTGATACCTGGACTTTACTCCTTCAAGTGACTTGTGTCTGTGTAATTCTGTTTTCTTCCTGCCTCTTAGGAAGCCTCACCTATCTCTTATGACTCACTGTCATTGTTGTATTGGTGATTGTGACAGTGTTTAGACATACTTAGATAATGACGACAGAACAGACCTGGGTAGTCTTGTCAGCATAAGAAAAATGTCACAGACCTTTCAAACTTCAGGTGCGCCTGTGTTTGGTTTATAGTGAGAACACCATTAAGGAAGATTAAGAAGGGTTGTGTAGACAGCAGCTCTCAAATGATCTTGCTTAATGTGTTGTGGGGTATCCATCAGAGAAGACTGCTTGGGTATGAATTCAAGAGAATGGAAAGTCTTTGTTAACAGGCCAGTGACTATACTGGGTGTTCAGGATGCTGGTGTAGCACTGAGACTTTCTTTTGGTGAGCTTTTAAGCACAAAACCACATCGAGTTGACATACTTCAGTTAACAAGAACAGTTTTCCAGAAGCAGAATTACAGAAGCTGAAAATCAAGGTTAGTACATTTAGAGGCGTTCCCAGAGCTATGGACTTTGATGGATTAGGTCTTTATTTTCATTTTGTCAGGTGTTACTGTCTATGTGCTGAGTTTTCTGGTCATGGTGTCAGTTATGTTAATGTATGAGAGCCTACTAAGGTCTATAGTAAAAGCCCTGTTACATAATCTTTATAAAATACTAGCAAATACAACTCAGCGAAGCATCAGAAAGATCATTCTCCAAAGCTTGTGAGAAGGCCCAGCGAGTTAGAGTGCTTGCTGCTCTTGTAGAGGACCACAGTTCCTGAAACCTTTTGTACCACCAGCTCTAGAAGGTCTGATAACCTTTTCTGGTCCCTTCAGGCACTCACACATAGGTAAACACACACACACACACACACACACACACACAGACAAACACACACACATACACACACAGAGACAAACAGACATACACACAGACAAACACACACACATACACACACAGAGACAGACAAACACACACACACACACACACACAGACGAACATACACACATACACACACACAGACAGACAAACACACACAGATAAACACACACACACATACACACAGAGACAGACAGACAGACAGACAGACAGACAGACACACACACACACACACACACACACACACACACACACACACACACACAGACACAGACATGGACATATAAGCAAAAATAAATCTTTAAAAACGATTATTTACTACAGTCAAGTGGGATTCATTCCAGCGATGCAAGGAAAGTTCAATATAGACAAAAAATGTGCAACACCACCACATTAATAAAATGCCAGAACCATATGGTTATTTCAATATAGCTACAAAGAGTATTTGAAAAAAATTCAGCATCCTTTAATGATAAAAACTCTTAGAAAATCAGGTCGTGAATGACAGTTCTATAGCTACCATCATCATTTAATCTTTGAAGGAGAAGTTTTCAGGGGTTTCCTTTAAGATAAAAAAAAATGCACTCATTAAAAAAAAATCTACTTCTATTCAACACAACACAGGATTTCTTAGCCAGAACAATCAGGGCAAAGCAAAAAGGAACTCAACAAAATTGAAAAGCTGAAAATCAAAATCATCCTTCTTAGCAGAGGACATAGTTTTACATACAGAAAAATGTAGAAACGCCACTGAAATACTGATAGAACTAATTAGTGAATTCAGGAAACTTGAGAGGTACAAAATCAACATACAGAGACATACTAATTGGGCATGATAAAGCAACGAATAATTCAGTGGGTGTTTAAAGTATCTAAGTATTAATGAGTACTGGTGTTGGTCAGAGAAAAGAAGGAGCCAAGTAATGCAAGTCAGCTACAGTGGTCACACTGTTGTACAGAGAAGTGCCTGACCCGGAGAAGGCAACCACTCTTCTCCAGCTTCCAACTCTCCAACACGTGTGCACACCTGAGGTTCCCATTCTATCACCCCCTCTATAGCAGAGGCTGCTATGCTGAGTAGTCATCGCATCATTTAAATAAAGTAATGTACATTCTTTGTACAGAGAGGATAGAAGCCACCTGGGTGGCGGCTACCTATACTAGTGTGTCTATATGTCACTGGGCTGTATATTTGTGATCTTATACTTTTATTGCTGGAAAGATTCAACTGTTAGGAAAGACTGTAACAGGGGACTAGTGTTATTGTTAACATCTGGGGATAGATAAAGCTTTAGGATCCAAATTTCCCAAAGCATTTGATAGTTTGCATTCTAAAATTTCTTACAAATATAGCTCATCTGAACTGTTAATTCAAAGAAAACAGTGATTATAATAGTAGTTTATTTTCTGTTCCTGTGAAAGAATAATCTGACAAAAAGGACCCTAGAGGAGAAAGGTATTTACTTTAGCTTACAGCCCATCATTGAGAGAAGGCCAGGTAGAACTCAAGAGGAAATTGGAAGTAGAAAGTATGCAGGAATGCTACTTGTTGGCTTGCTAGCAGATTCAGGTTTAACTAGCATTCTTATCTAGTCCTAAATCCTCTGTTTAGGGAGTGGTGTTGCCCATAGTGGGTTGAATACTTCTAAATCAATTAACAGTCAAGACAAACCCCACAATTCCTCACTTATGGCTTTCTTCACAGGTAACTCTAGGCTGTATTAAATTGGCAATTAAAGTCAGGGCAGGGATCATTTCATTATAATGTCAATTGAAAGAGCATGATGAGACCCTTCTTTACTTCTGGGGATTAAAACCAAGTGGATTAAATCCAGGGCCTCAGACATACTAGGCACATGCTCTACCACTGAGTGGTGCTGTCAGGTCAAGGTTGACTTTGGAAATGGGAGAGACTATCATGCAATGTGATTTGTAGTGAGCACTCCTTGAACATGAGGGAGTAAAGAGGAAAAACTGTGGTCTTTGAAAGTACGGAATTTACAGGATTTGTCCTAGGTGAGAAAGGGTACCAGTGTTACAAATGACTTCTTACTGGCAGTTCTGACACAGCTGTTTCTTTGAAAAGCCTTTCTTGATGGCCTCAGTGGTGACCTCTTTGAGACGATTCATCTAGACTTTAATCAGAATCTTTATAGCAGTCATAACTGCGGAGAACTCAATGCTTGATCTCCTGCTTTTTATCTGTTGGTTCCACACCTGTGGTGTGGCTGCTAGGGTTTCCACTCACTCTAATGGGCATCTCAGCGAACTGTTCCCTGGTCTGTGCACATCAGAGCTTCTTTTTATCTTGAAGTGGTTGGCTGGCAAGGCGATATCTGTGTTCTTATGCAAATATGACAAACCTGATGTTGCAGATGTATTTTGAAGATGGTTCCAGATGCTTTGCCTGCTTATTATGAGATAAAGGGGGAAAAAATAGCTGCGTGGGGCTAGAGAGATGGAGTAGTTTGTTAGGAGTACTTGCTTCTCTTACAGAAGATTTGAGTTTGGTCTCCAGAACCATGTCAGGAAGGTTATGACCATCTGTAACTGTAGCTCTAGAGGATGTGACACACACATACACACACACACACACACACATACACACACACACACATACACACACACACACATACACACACACACAAAGAGAGAGAGAGAGAGGGAGAGAGAGAGAGAGAGAGGGAGGGAGGGAGGGAGAGAGAGAGAGAGAGAGAGAGAGAGTTAAAAATACAATAAAAAATTAAAAATGAAATAGCTGCACTCATGCATGCACACACTGGAATTCTCTTTTCTTGGCAATCATAGGAGTTAAATGACTTTGCTTTCTTCTTCTGTAATGACCTTTTGCTTCCCAGTTGTTTTATGGAGTCATTAATGTTTATGAAAACGTTTTCATTATTTTCAAGTTATATAGTTGATAATGTATTTGAACAGGTCATACAGGAATATGGCTTTAAAAATCATACTGTAAAAGTCAGTAAACCATTAATCTCTTTCCTGTTTATAATCTCTGAGCATTTCTTACAGGCAAACATGGATTCCAGATTTTTATGCAGCCTTTCATATATGCCCCAGCCATTTAAATTCTTATTTTTTTAAAAATAATTTGAGATGTAAAAAGTCACAAAAACACTTCAGAGACTTGATGATGGTTGTATAATGCTGAGTGGACACAGTGGAATTAGAAGGTAAGTTTGCTGTTGAGGGTTTGTGGCTTCACAGTCCAATCTAATTTCAGGTTGTTTTCAACAGCACCAATGAAATTGCAACATTGCATCAAGTTACATATATGAATGAGTAAAAATAAGTGGTCACTCTTTTCCTCCCTACCACCCTTTCTCCCTCCCTCCCTTTCTTCTTGCCTCTCTCCCTGCTCTCTTTCTACCCTGTATGTTTTTTTGAAAACATGAGTGATTCTCCAGGAAGAAGTCCTACTGAGAGATGTACTTTGTAACTGTTTTGACATTTTGTAAAAAAAAGATTTATTATGTATAGTGTTCTGCTTGCATGTACACCTACACACCAGAAGAGGACACCAGATCTCATTATAGATAGTTATGAGCCACCATGTGGTTGTTAGGAATTGAACTCATGACCTTTGGAAGAGCAGGCAGTGCTCTTAACCTCTGAGCCATCTCTCCAGCTCTATTTTAATATTATTAAAGATAAATCATTCCCATTGTTTAGTTTAGGTAACATAGTGAGATCACATGACTTCCAACAATGGACAGGTGGGAAATACGGATACACTAGTTAGGAAACACAATGAAGCAAACCACAATTTGCCTTTAAGTACCAGCTCCTAGTTCTGCACATATCTTCCCTTCTACAGTGACCGCACTCCTCCTGAGTTGTGTTCTGGTTTCCTTCCTCTCTTGTTTTTGAGACAGAGTCTCTCTGGCTCGTCTGTAGACCAGGCTGGCCTCAAGCCCACAAAAATCTGCCTCCCTCCCCTAGCACTAAAAAGCATAAACATGTTCTTGGTTGTGATGATAAAACACTCTGACTGAAGGCAGTTTGGAGGAGGAAACTCTTTGGCTTACACTTCTGGGTCACAGTCCACCATCGAGGGAACTCTTTGCCACTGCACACGTTGTAGCCAGACAAATGGTAGGTTGAAGGTTTTGTTTTAAGCTTTATTTATTTTATGTATATGAGTACACTGTCTTCATGCAGACCATAAGAGGGCACCAGATCGTATTACAGATGGTTGTGAGAAGGTTTTGTGGATGGGTTGGTGTCCCAATCCCTCCATTGGAAGTCTTGCCTGGGTACAGGAGATGGCCAGTTCAGACTCCATATCCCCCATTGCTAAGAATCTTAACTAGTCATAGATTCCTGGGAGTTTCCATTGCCTCAGTTTTCTAGCTCATCCCAGAGATGACCTCCATTGTAGTTTCCTTTCTCAGTACTCTTTCCCTTTGTCCTCTCCCAACCTGCTCCTTCCTGTTCCCATACCCACCCCTCCCTTGTATTTAGGCATATAAGTGTATGTGTGGGCATGTGTCTGGGTCCAGATGGTCTGCAGTTCTTCTCTCAGGCACAAACCCTGACAGATGTGACCCCAGGAGTTTTGAAAACTGCTGGCACAAGATAAGGCCTATGATATATATGTTCTCCAGGGCAAAACAAGACCACAAGGACAAAGAAGTGAAAAAGGAGGAACTCTGAAAAAGGGTCCAAGAGACTGCTCAAGCTCTATTTGCAGAGTTATTTTTAGTAGGTAACCCAACAATGTATAAACAGTAGTGAGAAAAAAAATTAATTCCCGAACTGGACCCAGCATTCCATGTGTCTGTCTAAAATTACCCTTCTTTCCAGGACTCTGATACCCATAGCTGCACTGGCCTCAGTAGGTGTGTGAGTTCAGTGCCTTTGGGGAGCAGAGGCATAACTGGCTGACCTAGGTGCTAGGTTCTTTTTAAGAGCAGAACGCACTCTTAATAACTGAGCCATCTCTCCAGGTAACTCTAAGGTCCTATAATGTAATTGGCTTCAGGGAAGCACTCATCACAGACTCAGAGGCTGTCTGAGAAGAGACTAGTCTATGTAGAGTCTGTTCTTTTATTTCATTTTTGGCATAAGATCTCACTGCATGATCCTGACTGGTCTATAATTCACTCTTCTATTCTTGTTAGTCTTGGATTTATGTACTTATATATTTTTGACCATGTTTGTATACATATACATGTATGTAAAGACTGGAAGTCAATGCCAAGTGTTTTCCTTTATCTCTACTTTACTTGAAAAATATCTTCACATCTATCTATCTAATCTATCTCCCTGTCTCTATCTACCTATCTATCTATCTATCTATCTATCTATCTTTCTTTCTTTCTATCTATCTATCTATATCTATCTATTATGTTCTATATAATCTATCTATCTATCATTTAATGTGTGTGTGTGTGTGTGTGTGTGTGTGTGTGTGTGTGTGTGTGTGTGTCTGTGCATGCCTTCTTGGTGTATATATGGAGGTCATAGGATTCTTTTCAGGAATTGTTTCTTTCTTTCCACTATCACTGTGGTTCCAGGGATAGAAACCATGTTGTCAGGATTGGCAGAAAGTGCTTTTATCCACAGAGCCATCTCACTCGCCTGTTCACCTCATTATTTTGTAATTAAGTCTCACACTGGACCAGGAGCTCACCAACTGGCTAGACTACCTAGTCAGAAGGCTCCAGCGATCCTCTTGCATCCTCTCCCACACGTGCCGGGGTTGCTTTTATGTGCCTTCACTGGCCTCTTTTTAAACACTTGGGTGCTGAGAATCTGAAATCAAGTCTTCATACTTGCATGGAAAGTACCTTACAGATGGAATCATCTCCCCAGCAACCTTTTATTTATTTTCACTGCGCTTGGGATCAACTTCAAGGCCTCACTCAAATTAAGCAAGTGCTCTACCACTGAGCTACATCCTTAACCTTGGTCTTAGTATTTTTCTGTCAGCATATGTGCCCTTTCGGTATTCTAACTACGGAAATCAAAAACATTTGAATATATCTAAAAGTAAAACAAATTGTATGATGAACCTTGTGTTCTGGCTTCAGCCAGGTTCATCCGGCAGCAGTGTCTGTTGGTGTCATCTAGTTCTGTTTAATATGTTCTTTACTCTCTTACTTAATTTGAAGGACTTTGAAGTGAATCCTAGGCAGACCATCATTTTCTCTTCTTTTTAGCGAAATAACAGTCATCTTAATGTACTAAACCCTGACTTGGGAGAAGGAAGATGTTAGTTAACAGTTGGGCAGCTCCACTATGTCAGAACCCTATGCCAAGTACTTAGCTTTGAGTTTCACTGCTAACCTCTCACCACCCCAGAAACCACGTGTGAATTGTTCTCACTTTTCTGAAGTTCTAGGAGGTAAAATAAATTGCTAGAGCTTTCACAGCTAGAGGGCTATGCAACAGGGACTGATTTTACTTTATGTCTGAAAGCTTATCCCTTAGCCAGCCATTGCACAAAAAAAAAAAAAAAGCTCTTCCAAATTTCACTTTTGATTAACTCAGAATCAGGCAAGTGGAGAGCATCACATCTGCAATGAAGCCCTCATTTTGGCACACTTTCCTTGTTGGGAGTAAATCACACTTTTACTTAGGGGAAGGATTTTTACCAATGGTGTGGTAACCTGGAGTGCTAATGTATCATTTTATCATGTACACAAAGGTGCTATAATAATAATAAAAAAAAATCAAAGGAAAAAATAAGACTTTGTACGTTCTTGTCTTCCACAAAGAAACCTATAAGGCATGTGACATGAATGGAAGAATTATTTTTGCACAAATTCTGCTTAGTGCCCTTAACTCAATTCCACACTGAGAAAATTTGTGCAGAAATAACCTTTCTGTTGAAACCACATGGGTTTGTGTTATGTATGTTAGTTCCTCAGGGTCTTGGCTATGAATTTTTGGGCAAGTTACTCAGGCTCTGGTTCTTGATTTTCTCACCTACTATGAGCGTCAAGGCACACATAAAGTCTGAGAAGGGTCAACACTGTGGCAAGAGCGGAGCATACGGGATACTCTTCCCCCTTTTTCTCTTTGTCCCCACCCCCATGCATTTTGACCTTTCCTTTCTCCTCTGCTCCATTTATATGCCATGCTACATGGGGTAGGCTGCATTTGTAGTCAACATATTCTTCGTCTCCTCTTTTAGAGTTTGTGCTGGCTTAGCTTCCATTTCTTCACCTTCTTTCCTTCAAATATTTAGGTGACAAGACCTGGTTTCTACTGTACATTAATTTCATAGATTATTTTTACTGCAGGCTTTCACATAAGCTGACTGAGGCTCTTCCGGGAAGTTGGCAGGGCATAAATGATGCGTCCTGTTATTGACTGTCTTCGAGGGCTATGGAGTAGTCTGTGCTCCTTTAGCCATACCACATCCTTGTCATCATTGTGTTGTCAATTTCCATTAAGGCTGAGAACATCTGATGAATACATGGGATGGCCAGAGAAGGTAGGGTCAGGTTGGCTAATGGATATTTTTGACAGACTGGCATTGTCTTTATACTGATTTATAAGGGTGCATTAATTATCTTGGCAGCTCTTCTTGAAGCCCTCTCCAAGTGCCTCCTATTAAAAAGTCTTCTCATTAGCACAAGCAAAATTATCAGTGATTAAAATGTCATAAACCTCCCAGCTCTCTGTTGGACTCATCATATAGATGAAAGGTTTCTGTAGTCTGAGATGGAAGCTTATTTTTCTGGTTGCCATTGGAAACAGTTTAGACCTCTTCAAACACCGAACAAGCTCTTCAGGTCAGTGTAGCTCATTCATATTGTGACTACTGAATGCATCAAATTGGATTAAGTACTCTTTTATACAGAACTAAAAAGAACATTTTGTCAGAAATTGGCATGTTATTAGTTGGCACAAGTAAGCTTACCCAAGGAGGTTAGATATCCATGTATGCTGTGTTGGGGCCAACTACAAAGACAGGAAGTTAAGGGGTGCTGGGAAGGGAAAGGAACCTTCACCGTGGAGTCTGGTTCCTCTCTGAAGCTGGGAATGAGTAATCTCAGCATGATCAAAGTTTTCAGTGAGGGTTGATGACACAGAGGACAATAGTCCTTGTACTTGGATGCTTTCAAGTAAGAATGTTAAAATAGCACTAGAAACATGGCTCAGTGTTTAAGGGCACTTGCAGAGGACCTACGTTTATTTCTCAGCACCGACATCAGTCAGGTGGCTCACAACTGACTGGACTTCGGCTCCAAGAGATTGGCTGACTTCTTCTTCTGGCTTACACACACACACACACACACACACACACACACACACACACACGCACACACACACCCCCCACACACATATGCACACCTACACATGCATACATGTGAGCACACACATATCAAAATAGCAATAAACCATGGTTAAGACATAACTGTATATGATGGAGTATGGCCTTATTTCTTTCTCAGATATTTTCTAGGATTTTCACAAACAAGACTATTAGTCTTTTTTAAATTTAAATAATTTATTCAGATTACATCTCAATTGTTATCCCGTCACTTGTATCTTCCCGTTCCCCACTCCCTCCCTCTTTCACCCTAGTCCCCTCAGTCCCCTCTCCCAGACGAGACTATGATTCTTTACTATGAAAATGTTCAGACTTTCTATGCAATCTCTATAACCCAGGCTGTTACCTTACCAACCATTCCCTCTACTGCAGGGAAGGCCTCTGATCTCTTTGAAATTCCTTCGCACGTCTTTGAAGATAGAGCTTCAGAACCCACCTAAAATATACCATGGCTGTTGTGAAGCCAACTGAGCACGAATGGTTTTTCTCCAGAAGCTCCAACACTTCGGGTGGGTCTTGGTCTTCCCTGGGAGCTTCTCTTTCTATCAATCCTATTAAACCTGTGTTACACATTCTTCTGGCTAAACTCCAGCTCTGTGTCATACAGCTCGATTCTGAAATTCTCTCTGCGACCAAGTGAAGAATAATGGCTTGCCTGGGGTAGGGGTCTTGGAAAAGATTCCTCAGGGTGTTACAAGTGATAGCTGGGGCCATGTCTCCAGCTCTTGCGTCAGAGTTGCTGCCAGTGGGACTCCCTCCCTTTTTCCTTCCCTCCTTCTGTCAGTCCGTCCCTCCTACCCTCCCTTCCTCCTTCCCTTTTCTCTTTCTCTCTGTCTCTGCCTCTGTCTGTCTATCTGTCTCTCTCTCTGTTTCACTCACTCACGCATCTTTACACTAAAAACTAACTTGAAGGAAATTGTGACTTTAGAGTATTAAGGAGAAATGTAAGATTATGAATCCAGAAGCTGTTATATACTCCAGTGTGAAACGATTAATTTCAGATCTCACAGGAAAAGGTTGCAACCAACTTCCATATCTACCTTTTTTGTTATTGTTGTTGAGAGGATAGCGCAGGAGGAACAGAGCATAGCAGCCTTGAAATTACAACATTAAAACAGAAAGAAATTTCTAAAATTTCACTGGAAATAAACCTAGGTAGAAATGGGGAAACACTGGCTGGGGGAATGCCAGCAGGATAAGGAAGTAGCCTGCCAGCCTAATGTGTCTTTGGCCAGTCTCTTCCCTGCCCATCACTTCCTGGGTCCCTAATTCAGACAGATAAGATCTGGGTATGACTGGGTGATAGAGGTAAGGATGTACAGAAGTTGCTGAAATACAAACCTACACAAAATCCGGGGTCTGTGTGCAATAGAGGCCATCTGTTAATTATAACAGGTACCTGGCAGTGTTCATCAGGGAAGGGCTGTCTCTGTTCTACGTGCAGTTAGCTGAATACCCCTGTGCTAGCTCTTTATCTCAAAGGTGGAGTCAGATGTAGTGCCTTAAGAGGGTCTTAATCAGTACTAGCATGGATTTTCTCCATTTTCTGGCTTGCTACAGTTGGTTTCCTTCTGTACTTTTTGCTAATGGGATCTCCTATTCCATCAGGACAACTGGGCTTCTTCACACGGTGGCTCATGTATCAAGAACACATTAGTAAGTTTCTTACCTTGGTCTTAAAATCAGACATGAGTCTGCTTAGATTTAATGGCAGGACTACAGATGGGAGATGTGTTAGAAGCACCATTATGACCTTAAAACCCAACACATAGGCCCCAATATCTGCCAAAACAGTAACAAAGACTTAATCCATCAAAGACCTAGACCATAATTCCAAAAAAAGCTTTTAAATATGTTAACCTTGCATTTTGACTTCTGTAGTTCTACTTCTTGCCAACTAAAGTGTGACAACTGAGATGTGTTTTTTTTCTTTTCTTTTTTCTTTTTGTGCATGAAGACAAAGATCTGTGAAGCTCAGAACTTAATGATTTGGGCGAATTCCCCTTGAGGCAACTGCCTGGCAAGAAAGACTTTCCTTTCTGCTGTTAGAGTGTTTTTGTGGTGCTCTCTGGTGGGCTTAGCTAGCAATGTTATGGAGGTGCCAGGGACTGAGATGCTGGCCACTGGGATCTCAGATCCCTTTGGGATAATAGCATGGAAAACAGAGAGTTCCTAGGGAGTGTGAACCATGAAATGTTCCCGGGCCCTACAAACTTCTCCTGCCTCTATTCGTACCACCCCAGAGGCCTCTGATGCCTCCACCCTAAAATGGAGAATTGCAGAAAGTCACCTGAATCTTTTATCTCTGGAGGTAAATCTGTTCATGGTAGCTTTTGAGTAAGACACTTAGAAACAGAATCCATGTGAGATGCCATCAGGCCTGGTTTAAGTCTGTGTTGTGACCAATTCTGTTTGTCTTTACTCTTTGCCTCCTGTGACGCTCTCTGTGTTTCTGTCAGTTCTGTTGGTTGGGAAAACAGATATAAAACAGGAAGAGGGTAGTTCTAAGAAGTTCCAAGACACCATTGGAGTGAGTATTAAAATGCTTCAAGGAAGGCCCCCTCTCCTCCACACATATGAGGTGGCTTTGGCTAAGGCTCTTGGAGCAATTTACCTGAGGCAGAGGCAGCCTGAAACCTTCCTCTAAGGGAGGATCCCCAATACCCAAAGGTTCCCCTTCTATTCCTTTCATCTTTTAGATGTCCCTGTCAACCAGTCATCTGTAAAATTGGAAAACACAGAACTCTCCATTCTATGTAAACTTCAGGCTCTTATTTGTCTCTTCAAGACTCTGTTTTATACCCAGCAGCACACATGAGATGATTTCCAGTAGTGACTGGCCATCCTCTTCACACAAGGGAGTGAGATGGGATCTGGTTTGAGAGTAGAAAAGCCACCTTTAGATCAGGATGAAGATTCTGTACTTTCCTGTGCATGGCAAACCATCCTTATTCTCATCTCTCAGGTGGTGGAGGCAGGCTTTATGGGGTCCACTGCCGTTAGAACTTTAGCCCCAACTGTGTGTGTGTGGGGGAACTTTGAAGAACTCAGTGAGCAAGTAGATGTAGACACAGGCCATCTAGACAATTCTATTTCCTGTCTGGCAGAATCCTTATCAGAGGTGGTTCTTCAGAATCTCAGAGGACTGGACCTCTTCTAAAGGAAACAAGGACACCTCTGTATACAACCGGGAGAAACTTGTCACTTCTGTGTTAACCAGTTATGGGTAATTAATTTAATGGTCAGAAATAACCTTAAGGAGAGACAAAAGAGACACCAAGATTCTGAAAACTGGTAGCCATCCTTGGTCTTCTGGTTCTCTAGATCAATTACCCTAGTTAGGGCTCCTGTTGGGGGCATTAATCCTTTTCTTCTAGCCCTCAGTATAGGACCCTGCTTGTTCAATTGTCTACTTAACTATCAAGTAAATTCTGGGGGATGATAAAATGCTCTCCCCCAAGCTGAGTCCATGATTTGAGTCATGCCTGTAGAATCAGTGGAGAACGTAATAGGTCCCCAGACCTTAGCACAACAGATAACCATGCTAGGGCCATCACACTGACCTTAAAACCCAGGAGGTAGGTCTGCAAACCTGCCAGAAGAACAAAGACTCATCCCTCATTCCAGGTAATCTATTGTATATATGTGTAATAATATAATGTATATGTAAAAAAAGATTAAAAAAAGGAGTGTCTGCGTGTTGGTCTCTGGTGTACTTACCTCCCAACACTGTGCAGTGTGTGTGTGTGTGTGTGTGTGTGTGTGTGTGTGTGTGTGTGTTCCAAGGTTATATTGATCAAACTAATGACCAAGTTGAAAGATTAGACAAAGCTTAAAAAGTAAAAAACATTTTCTGCTTTACTTATTTGTATTAAAGAATTTTCTTTCCTAAGTAAAACTCTACAATGGTTTATAAAGTACATGGCTCAGATTTAGGAATGAGAGACATATTGATTAGATCACACTTAAAGGTCACATGCAATTTTTTCCTGAAGCAAACATAGCTCATGTATTATTTTAACACTCTTGTTTGAGATAGGTTTTTTTTTTTTAGAAAAATAAGCATTGTTTTAATACAAGTAGTTTTTTTTTTACCATGGTGTGCATGCATACGTGTGTGTGTGCATGTGTGCACATGAGTGTGTGTATGTGTGTGTGCATATGTAAATTTTTTAGCAATTTTTTTTCGAGACAGGGTTTCTCTGTGTAGCCTTGACTGTCCTGGACTCGCTTTGTAGACCAGGTTGAACCCAAACTCACAGCAATCCACCTGCCTCTGTCTCTCAAGTGATGGTATTAAAGGCATGCGCCACCACCTCCTGGCTGTGTGTGTAAATTCTTGACAGCCAGGAAGAAATATAAATTTGATCTGGGATGGGAAAAGGAAATGTTTTTCCCTTTTTTGTTCTCTTGGTTTCTCTGTATTTCTATCCTTCCTCTGGTCCACTTCATAATCTGTGAACACTGCTTTCCTCATCTCCAGTTGGTAATAAGCACCACCTACCTTCCACAGAACTATGATGCAATGGAAATCTTTTATACAGCATTTGCCCGGGAGTAGAATCAGCATATTGTTGAGTGTGGAAGACAGAGCTATTTATAATCAAGTGAGGTAAGAGGTGTAAGCTAGGAGCAGCCAAGGAAAAACCTTTACAAGCAATTGGTAGGCAGGGGTGAAGTTTAGGAAGTGTTTAAGGCTTTCAATCAGAACTTTGAAGAGCCTATTTATATTAAGTGTATTCAAATTAAATGTATTGTGGGAAAGATGAAAAAGTTCAAAGGAGGAGATCAGAATTAGAACAACAGCAGTATAACAATGTCTGCCTCTAGGGCTCTAAATGTTACTTGCACCTTGTAGTAAATTTATCTTCCTTGTAAGGGTTAAAAATTAAAAGGGCACCCACAAAGGAATTAGTCGACTCTATTTCAGGTACCTCCACCTTCCAACTGTTTTTCTCTCTAGGTCTCTTTTTAATTTCTACTAATGTACAATTCCAGGAAAGAATAATTGAGAGAACGGCTGAGGGAATCAACGCTATCAAATGCACAAAGGTGATTACATCTGTATGTCCTCAGTTGAGTCTGAGAAGCAGCAAGCACAGGAATTCTCATTGCAGACAGAAGCACTCACATGTGGTGGGTGAAAAAAAATGCAGACATAGTTAAGGGACAGAAACAAGTTGAAATTGGACAAGCAGGGTCATAATTTCATGCCTGGATGGTGATGATGGTGAATATCAGGTCCCCATCTCCTTTGACTAAATGAGCAGCTACTCTAGGGTTGTTTTTTTTTTTAATTTAATTTTATTTATACAGTATTCTGTCTGCATGTGTGCCTGCAGACCAGAAGAGGGCACCAGGTCTCATTATAGATGGCTGTGAGCCAACCTGTGGGTGCTGGGAACTGAACTCAGGACCACTGGTAGAACAGATGGTGCTCCTAACCTCTGAGCCATCTCTCCAGACCTAGTTTTTTTTTTTTTAAGTCAGCATATAGAGTAATGGGTTTCATGAGCAATTTTCATACATGCACACCATTTTACCTTTTTTTTTATCTATACCTGTATATTATTGCTACTTTTGTACGAGTGGGCACATCTTACCTGGAATGTTAGTAATGTAACACAGAGTCCACAACTGAGTGAGACTGTCAAGTGTCTTCTCCTATCTAGCAGCCCGCATCATGTGCTCCAGCATGATGTAAGCTACCAGTACCATGTTTCTGAATTTGAAATGGTTTCTTGGAGCTCTTTTCAGAACTTCTGTGCCCTTGGCTGTTTCAAAGTATTTTATGTATGCTATCTTCTAATAGATTTAGGTCTTTGGAGGAATTTTCCTACAGAGTAAGAGATAGGGATTTATTTCCTTTCTTATGTTGATATGCAGTTTTTACAACACTAATTTATTTGACAAGAATGGCTTTTCTCCAGTCAAGGTTTCCAGCATCTTTGTGGTTGTAGTAGTGTTCTTTTGTCTCTGCATTTCTTCTGTCCCACATACTTCTGTCTTGTATCAGTGCCATGCTGCTCTTTGTCACTATGGGTCTGTGGTGTAGCTTAATATGTGCTGTGACTACTGTGATACTTCCAGCAACCTTCAAGCCCTAGGAATGCTTTACCTATATATGTATGGTATTTTGTGTTTTTTTTATATGTATGAAGATTGTCTTTTCTATTTCTGTGAAGAGTGTAAGTGGGCTTTGATGGTGATATCATTTTATCTCTAGATCACTTTTTGCTGATATAGATAAACTAAATTTTAAGCCCCTCGAGGCATGTGAGTGGCCACACTCCTCCCTTGAGGACCTCCAACAGCCACAGAACACTCTAACTGCCTCAGTGGGCCCCACACTACAAAATAAAAAGCCCAAGCTCAGGAGTTAAAATCCTACCAATCCCTGGACTCTCCCCAAGCTCTGGATGCGAAATCCCACCAATCCCCGCCCTGAGGACCTCCATCCCAGAGAACTCTGCATCCCTCTGCCAGCAAATCTAAATAAACCTTGTCTTCTGCCTCATTCGGTGATGAGTTCTTCCATCTTAGTAAATCTCTTGTGTGAGGTTTGTTGTGTGGTGAGACTTTGTGGCATTTCCTAGCTCCTGACTGCCAGGAAACCTTTCCCTTCAGAGCTGTAACACGTTGGGGAAACCTTCCTCTGCTGGGTTGGAGCAGAGCTGTTACACTTGCATTTCCCTCACCCCAGAGCAGAGCTATAACACTTCCACTGGGAAAGCTTTTCCCCTCAGAGCTGTAACAATTACACTTATGCTATGAGTTCGGCAAATCTATGAGCATAGGAGGTCTTTCTATCCTTTAGTTCTTGCTTCGATTTCCTTAGTGTTTTAAAGACTCATTTTGCCATTTTACTTATTAAGTGAGGCTAATTCATGCATACGCACACACATATTTCTACTTATCTAAAATTCTAGGTCTCATCTAAAGTAATGCAAAGAAGATAACGTATCAGGGGATGGAAGTACTGAAGGCTTGACTAGAAATAGGCACAAGGAAACTTGGTGGGATGATGGAAATATTCTATATCTTGATTATTGTGGTAGTTACAGATGTACATGACTGTGTGGCTTGTTAAGCTCATTGTGACACACACTTTCAACTGGATAGACTTTATTATATGTAACAATATTCAATAATATTGATTCAAACATCAAGTTGGATATTGTCTAATACATCCATATTTCTAGCACTTGAGATGCAGGAGTATTACTACAAGTTCAGGACCAGCTTGCTCTACATAGGGAATTACAGGCAAGCCTGCTCTTCATAGTGAGCTCTAGGCCAGCATAATGAAAAAAATTCCAAACAACTGCCACCTTCTCCTGGAGCTGCCAATTCTGAACGTAGAAGATGAAGAAGTTTATGTCAAAGACATAAGAATAGTATCTTCAATAAAATCACAGTGGAAAATAGCCTAAATCTAGGGAAAGAAATTTCTCTCCAGATATCAGAGACATTTAAAATACCAAACAGACAAGATCAGAAAAGAAACTCCTCCTGACCCAGTAAAGTTAAAACACTGAATATCTAGAGCAAAGAAAGAACTTTACATTTAAAGCTGCAAGTTAGAAACATCAAGTCACATATAAATACATCGCAATATCAGCAGATTTCTCAACAGAAGCCCTAACAGCCAGGAGGGCTTAGAATGATGTATCTTAAGTCTCACAAGACAACTGACAATGCAGATCACTATATATGGCAAATGTTTATGTCACAGTCAAGGAGACAGAAAACTCTCTTTGACAAATGTACGGCTCTAAATTCTGTCCTAAAAAAAAACAGGACCTGAGTGCTCCCACACTACTACTTTCTTTTCTGGCATCTTCTGCCTGTGCACTGAATAAAGAAAGAGAAGAAGGTTGTTTTCTCAGGGATGTCTCTCTTTTCCTTTATCTTCCATTCTTAGTTTGGAGATAGGGGTTGAAAAGAAAGAAGGGGGAATATAGAAATATATAGGGATGATAGGACAAAAAGATTAGTGAGTCTACTCCTCAACTTTTTCCTTTAAATAATTTACTCAGATTGCATCTAAATTGTTATCCCCTCATTTGAATCTTCCTGTTCCTCTCTCCCTCCCTCTTTCACCCTATTCCCCTCCTCTATGTCTGTGACAGAAGGAGACCTTCTCCTCCACCATGTGAACATAGCCTATCAGGTCTCATCCTGGTAGCCTGCTTCCCCTTCCTCTAAGTGCCAACAGGCCTCCCCACCAAGGGAAATAGGTGGTCAAATAGGAGTCACCAGAGTTCATCTCAGAGTCAGTCCCTGTTCTCTAAAGAACTGTAGAGAATGTGCTGTCCATTGGCTAGATCTGAATGGGGGGGGGTGTCTAGGCTTATTGTGTGCATTGTTCTTGGTTGGTACAGTAGTTTGAGCAGACCTCGCCTGGGTCCAGATCCTCCAGCCTTGATAGTCTTCTTGTAGGGTTCTAGGACCCTCTGCATCCTTCTATTTCCCCATTATCCCATACCCCTCTCACCTGGAGTCCCAATAGGAAGTCCCAGCATCTATCCCAATCTCATGCTAAGTGAAGACTCTCAGAGAACATCGCTGTTGGGCTAGTGTCCAATTATAAGTGAGTATATACTATGTGTATCTTTCTGGGGTTGGGTTAACTCACTCAGGATGATCATTTCTAATTCCATCCATTTGCCTACGTATTTCAAGATTTTTTTGTTTTTAATAGCTGAGTAGTATTCCATAGTGTAAATGTACCACAGTTTCTTTATCCATTCTTTGATGTTTCCAGATTCTGGCTATTACAAATAAGGCTGTTATGAAAATGATTGAGCAAATATCTTTGTTGTGTGGTACAGCATTCTTTGGGTGTATTCCAAGGAGTGGAATAATAGCTGGGTCTTGAGGCAGCCATATTCACAGTTTTCTGAGAAAGTGCCAGATTGATTTACCAAGTGGTTGTACAAGTTTGTACTCCCACCAGCAATGAAGGAATGTTCCCCTTTATCCACACCCTTGCCAGCATGTGGTGTCACTTGAGTTTTTGATTTTAGCCATTTTGATGGTTGTTCTCTTCCTCAACTTAATGCCTCAATTGTCATTCACCAGGCTATTTGTAATTCACTGGTATAGAATTGTGTATATAGATGCAAAATAAGTTTAATTTTAGATACAGTGGTATAGAATTGAAAAGTAAGATTATTCTTCACATACATTAGATATATCTCTACTCTAATATGAGATATTATATACATATAACTCAATTATAATACAAGGTTTACTTCCAATACTTTGAAAGTGCTATTGCAGGCTGTTTAGGATTAACAAGTTATACAAATTTATTATTAGTTGATCAAATCATGGTCATATCAATTACTAGACTATTTGTATCAGGAGGATATACATCTTGGAGAGATGCAGACAGAGAGGAGAGGAGAAGGCTGCAGGTTTGGACCATGAAGATGTGGATTGGGGAGAGGACCAGTGTGCAGGCCCAGAGATACATAGGGATCTGTCCCATGGAACTGATGCTGGACGCTATGGCTGTGGACATCAGCAGAGTTAACTGTTTATACTCCCAATGGGCAATCCTTCAAGCTAAAAGAGACAAAACAGCAGTAAACTGCTGCCCTCATCAGTCTCCATTAATTTGTTTGGTACCTGAGGTGGGAAGTAAGAAGATAATATTTGGATATAAAAGGAGTCACTATAACTGGTCTCTCTCAAAATAATCCAAAATTCACTTTTATTTTAAACTCCCCAAGAGCTGAAATATAGTTTGAGTAGAAATAATACTTTTATGAAATATTTTATTATGAATAAAATAATATGGCAGATAGGTGAATCTCTTACAGAATATACAGCTTCCCATATTTTTATAAATTGTGCCACACACTAGAGAGGAAGCCAACAACCAAACTGCAAAGTATCTTCACTTAAAAAATTAAATTGTTTCAGATTCTAAGATGGTGGTGCCTCTCATGCCCTGTATCTGATCTATTGCATGGAGATCATGGACCTGACAAGGAGGCAGAGACTGCAAGAACTGGGGAACACTAGGTGAGTGGAATTCTGCACAGTGCAGACCACAGGCAGGCCTGGCCCTGAGTCAACCAACAGCCCACAGAGATTGGGTGACCAGTCCCCAGAGGCTGGTATTGAACCCACCCACAAAGTGTAGCCAACTCTATAACCCAAACACAGTATATGGGACAGGGAAACACCAGAGCTCCAGCCTGGGGAAATCTCAGGGAAACAGGTGGTCTGTCCTCAGACACCTCCACCCACCCTATACCAGTCCACAAAAAGGCCCCAGGGGCCACAGGGAAGCCCAGGAGGCTGTGAACACATTACCCAGACATAGCAGTGTGGTCTGAACATGACCAGACAGGAATCTAGCCATGGGCCACAGTGGTCGATGCCTGCACAATTAGGCAGATAGAACCCTGGATAGCCAGGCTACATGGCCTGGCAGGGTTTCCCATGTTCTTGGGAGAGGCTGGGCAACCCTGAGGGGTGAGGACAGTAACCTAAACAGTGGCTCCAAAGCAACAAGACTGAACTGCCAAAGTTGCATTATCAAAATGGGTTTGGGCAGGAGCCTAACTACCAGCCACAGAAGTCAGTGCCTGCATAATTAGGCAGATAGAACCCTGGCTAGCCAGGCTTCACAGACTGGCAGTGTCTACCACACTCTTGGGAGAGGCTGTTCCACCCTGAAGGGTAAGGACAGTAACCTAAACAGTGGCCCCAAAGCAACAATACTGAACCACCAAAGTTGCGTTATCAAAATGGGTCTGGGCAGGAGTCTAACTACCAGCCACAACAGTCAGTGTCTGCACAATTGGGCAGATAAAACCTGGCCTAGCTAGGCTCAACAGGGTCTCCCATGTTCTTGGGAGAGGCTGGGCAACACTGAGGGGTCAGGACAGAAAACTAAGCAGTGGCCACAACTCAGTGGGACTGAATCACCTCAGTAGTGCAATCTGTATGGAACCAGACAGAAGCCTACCTCTGCTGACCCAGTGGGGAGCCTAAGGCATAGAGGAGCTTCTCCTGGAGCAGAAATCAGGTTACCTGACTGTTCCAGGGAAGAATTCCCTGTTCCCAACAGGCAAGGCACATGACCTATAATCACTCACCAACTATTCACTCTCAAAGACCAGTGAAGGATGCCAGAAGCTACCTCCCAACATCAGAGACAACAAGGTGACTAAAGACCAATGTAAGAACACAAACAAAATCCAAAACAATTCGGCATCTCCAGATCCCAGCTATCCTAAAAAAAGCAACCCTGAGAACTCAAACACAATCAAAATACAAGAAAATGACCTCAGATCCTTAGTAATGAAGATGATAATGGAAGAAATTAATAAAACCCATAAACAAATGCAGGAGGATGCAGCCAAACAGGTTGAAGACATAGAAGAGGCCTATAGAGAGGCACTGGAAGAAATTCAGGAAAATACAATCAGATGAAGGAAGTCAATAAAACAGTTCAAGATCTGAAGATGAAAATGGAAATTATGATAAAGACACAGACAGAAGAAAAAATGGGTTTAAGAGGCCTTAGAGAAGAAAGCAAGTAACACAGAGGCAAGCTTCTCAAATAGAATCCAAGAAATGGAGGAACAAATCTCAGGTCTAGAAGATACAATTGTAGAACTTGAAGCAACCATCAAAGAAAATGCTAAATCTGAAAAATTCCTGATACAAACCATCCATGATATCAAGGACACCATGAAAAGATGAAACCTGAGAATAATAGGCACTGAGGAAAGAGAAGATGCCCAACTCCAAGGCCCAGAAAATATCTTCAACAAAATCATAGAAGAAAATTTCCCCAATTTAAAGGAGATGAATATAAACATACAAGAGGCCCACAGAAAACCAAATAGAGTAGACCAGAAAAGAAAATCTTCCCACCACATAATAATAAAAATACAAAATATACAGAACAAAAAAAATTAGTAAAAGCAGCAAAAGGAAAAAGCCAAGTAACATATAATGGCAAACCTATCAGAATTACACCTGATTTCTCAGTAGAGACGATACAAGCAAGAAGGGCCTGGACAAAACTAAAAGGTCCTGCAAAAACTAAGAGACCACAGATGCCAGAAAAAATTACTATACCCAGTGAACTACTAATAACCATTGATGGAGAAAACAAGATATTCCATGGCAAAAAAAAAAATTCAAACAGTACCTTTCCACAAATCTGGCCTTACAGAAGTTACTAGAGGGAACCTCAAACCCAAAGTGACAACCTACAACCAAAATGTCACGAGAAACAGATAACTACACCGTCACAAAAACATAACCACACAAACACTCTAGTGCAACCAACATCAAAATCAAAAGCCTTAACACTCACTGGTCATTAATATCTTTCAACATCAATGGTCTCAATTCTCCAATAAAAAGACACAGACTAATTGAATAGAAGCATAAACAAAACCCAACATTCCTCTGCATTCAAGAAACACATCTCAGCTGTAAGGATAGACATTACCTCAGGGTAAAAGGCTGAAAAAAGGTATTTCAAGCAAATGGACACAAGAAGCAAGCTGGCGTAGCTATTTTAATATCTAATAAAATAGACTTTCAACCAGAATTAATCAAAAGAGATGAAGATGGTCACTTCATACTCTTCAAAGGTAAAGTCAAGCAAGAGGACATTGCAATTCTAAACATCTATGCTCCCAATACCAGGGCACCAACATTTGTAAAAGAACTATTAACAATGCGTAAAGGACACATCAATCCCCACACATTAGTAGTGGGAGACTTCAACACCCCACTTTCACTGAAGGATAGGTCATTGAAACAGAAACTAAACTGAGAAATAATGACATTGACCAATGTCATGAATCAAATGGATCTAACAGATATCTACAGAACTTTTCACCCAAACACAAAGGATTTTACCTTCTTCTCAGCACCCCATGGAACTTTCTCCAAAATTGATCATACAGTAGGTCACAAAGCAAGCCTCAATGGATTCAAGAAGATTGAAATACTACCTTGTATCCTGTCAGATCATTATGGTCTAAAGCTAGACTTCAACAACAGAAATAACAAAAGCCTACACACACATGGAAACTAAAGAACTCTCTACTTAATGATACCTGGGTCAGTGAAGAAATAAGGAAATTAAGGACTTCCTGAAATTCAGTAAAAGTGATGGAACAACATACCCAAATTTGTGGGACAGATTGAAAGTGGTGCTAAGAGGAAAATTCATAGCACTAAGTGCTTTTATAAAGAAGTTGGAAACATCCTATATAAACAACTTAATGACACACTTTGAAGTGCTAGAAAAAAGCAAAAAAGAAACAGAAACACCCAAGAGGAGTAGATGTCTGGAAATAATCAAATTCAGGGCTTAAATCAATAATTAGAAACAACGAGAATAATTCAAAGAATCAACAAAACCAGGACCTGGTTCTTTGAAAAAACTCAACAAGATAGACAAACCATTAGCCAAACTAATTAAAAGGCAGAGAGACACTATCCAAATCAACAAAATCAGACATGAAGAGGGAGACATATCAACAGACACTGAAGAAATACAAAGAATCATAAGATTCTACTTCAAAGACATATATGCCACAAAATTTGAAAATCAAAGGAAAATGGACAATTTTCTTGATTGATTCCACTTGCCAAAGTTGAGTCACGATCATATAAACAAATTAAATAGTCCTATTTCTCCTACAGAAATAGAAGCACTCATTAATAATCTCCCAACCAAATAAAGCCCAGGGCCAAATGGTTTCAGCACAGAAATCTACCAGACCTTCAAAGAGGAGCTAATACCAATACTCTTCAAATTACTCCAAAAGATAGAAATGGATGGAACATTACCAAATTCATTCTATGAAGCCACAGTCACATTGATACCTAAAGCACACAAACACCCAACAAAGAAAGAGAATTTTGGAATTTTTCTTATGAACGTCGACACAAAAATACTCAATAAAATACTCCAAACCCGAATATAAGAACATATCAAAGATATCATGCACGATGACCAGGTAGGCTTCATTCCAGGGATGTAGGGATAGTTTAATATACAGAAATCCATCAATATAATCCACCATATAAACAAACTGAAAGAAAGAAACTACATGATCATCTCCTTAGATGCAGAAAAAACATTTGACAAAATCCAACACCCATTCATGTTTAAAGTTTTGGGGATACAAGGCACAAACCTAAACATAACAAAAGATATCTAACCAAGCCAATAGACAACACCAAATTAAATGAAGAGATACTCAAGGGAATTGTTCTAAAATCAGGGACCAGGCAAGGCTACCCACTTTCTCCATATCTTTTCAAAACAGTCCTTGAAGTTCTAGCTGGAGCAATAAGACAACAAAAGGAGATTAAGGGGATCTAAATGCGAAAGGAAGACCTCAAATTTTCTCTATTTGCAGATGGTATGATAGTGTACACAAATGACTCCGAAAATTCCACCAGAGAACTTCTACAGCTGATAAACTCCATCAGTAAAATGGCTGGGTAAAAAATTATCTCAAAAAAGTCAGTAGCTTTCCTATATACAAACGCTAATCATGCAGACAAAGAAATTAGGAAAACTCTTCACGATAGCCACAGGCAATATAAAATATCTAGGAGTAACTCTAACCAAGCAAGTGAAGGACTTGATTGAAAAAAACCTTCAAATCTCTGAAGAAAGAGATTTAAGATGACATCAGAATATGGAAAGATCTCCCTTGTTCACGGATCAGGAGAATTAACATAGTAAAAATAGCCATCTTACCAAAAGCAATTTACAGATTCAATGCAATCCCTATCAAAATACCTGCTCAATTTTTTAAAGACATTGAAAGATCAATTCTGAACTTCATATGCAAAAACAAAAAAATCCAGAATAGCTAAAACAATTCTATATAATAAAAAATCCTCTGGAGGAATCTCCATAGCTGATCTCAAGCTGTACTATAGAGCAACAGTGATTAAAACAGCATGATATTGGTACAGCAATAGGCTGGTGGATCAATGGAATCTAATCGAAGACCAAAAAATGAATCTACACACATGTGGTTACTTCATTTTTGACAAAGAAGCCAAATCTATTCAATGGAAAAAGGATAACGTCTTCAACAAATGGTGCTGGTCTAACTAGATGTCTACATGTAGAAAAATGCAATTAGACCCATATTTATCACCATGCACAAAACTCAAGTCCAAGTGGATTGAAGACCTCAACATAAACCAGAGACACTTAATCGGTTAGAAGAAAAAGTGGGGAAGAGCCTGGAACACACTGGCACAGGAGATAACTTCCTAAACAGAACACCAAGGAGAGATTCACCCATTTCCCAGAGATTTCCCCAGACCAAGAGCTCCAGTGCTCCACCGTTCAACACACTGAGTTTGGGAGTTATAGGCCGGCTGCAGTCCACAGACACTCCAGCTTCTGGAAAGTGGGTTCAGGACCTCCGTGGGTTGTTGCTTGACCTGGAGTCAGGCCTGCCTGTGGTCTGCACTGTGTGGGACCCCACTAAGCTAGTGTTTTCTAGTTCTAGCATTCTGTGGCTCCTAGTCAGGTCCCTGGACTCCATGCAGTAGAGCAGATACAGTGCGTGATAGGTGCCGCCATCTTGGATCCCAACTCTTTTTTAAAAATAGTATTTTGTTAATTCCTTAAGAATTTTATACAATGTATTTTGGACATATTCCATGTTCTTTCCATAAGCACCCTTTGTACCTTCCTATTCCTCCCCACCTGACTGGTGATTCCTTTCTTTTTCTTCTTTTCCATAGAGTACCGTTTATGTTGCCCAATTATTTTTGGGATGTGTTTGACCTAGCAGGCTCACCTCGTTAAAGAAAACTTGCTCTCACTTTCCCAGAAGCTATCAAATTTCAATGGTTTCTCAGCCAATGGTTGGATTTCGTGTCCACCTTCTTCCCCCTTGTATGCTGATGTTTTGTGTGTTTGGCGTTTGTGCAGGTCCTCTGTATCCAGTCACAATTACCGCGAGTGCATATGTGCAACTGCCCTGCTGGGTCTGGAAAGTACTGTTTCCTTGATGTTATTCACTGTACTTGACTCTTACAATCTTTCAGCTCCAGGCTGTGAAGATCACTGAGCCTCAGCGGAGAGGAACGGGATATAGATCTTCTACTTATAGTTGGATGTTCTACAGTCATTTATTCTCTGCACATCGACTAGGTGTGGGTCTCTGTGTTAATTGCCTCCTACTGCAAGGGAAAACTTCTCTGGTGAGGCCTGAGAAGTGCACTGATTAAATGTGTATATGAATAAGTCATTAGGAGTTGTTTTAGTACTATGTCATCTAGTAGAATAATTGGGTTCTCCCACAAGACCTGTGACCTATCTAGCCACAGGGTCTTGGCTCCTGAGTTTCTTAAAAGTCTACCAGGGAAGGAGAGGGAAAGGCTTTTTTTTTTGTTTTGCACTTTGAAATTTGAAATTTTGCTGTGTTGCTCAGGCTGGTCAAACTTGCCATTTAACTTAGGCGGGCCTCTGATTGTAAATCCTTCCCTATGGTTGGGATTACAGTCACCTACCACCACACCAACTTGAGTCTATATGTCAGAAATTAACTCTTATAGTCTTTATTTGATATCCTTGATGGGCTCTAGTGGGCCCAAGAGTGATGAACATGGCTTTGGCAGGCCTTGCTCTTCCATCATTCTTATGTTTTTGGTTGTGCGCATAGCCTTTTATAGCTGAGCCATCTCTCCAGACACTCTCTGCCATTCTCGTTGCCTCTTTTTCCTGCCCTTTGTATCTCTTGGACAAATACATCTCCTTTTGTGCTGAGAACATGGTCTTGGGATGTCTTGTGCTAATTCTGGTCCTTTCAAGCATCATCTCCTAACCCCATGTTCCTTGCTGCAGAGAGGCCTTACCTTCTTTCTGGTAAATGTTGTTTAAATAGTTGTTATATTGTACTGTTGAGGAAATAGTAATAAGAAGTGTGTAATGTTTAAATACTCAGAAGGATTTACCTAATAGTTACAATAAAATGTCAAGTCACATGTGGAGGAGGCCATTAAGAAGGCTCCCAGTACCTCCCTCTTCTCTTCCCAGCTACACCCTCATGTGGCTCTCCCCCTATTACTCGCTTTCTTTCTCAGATAAGTGGAGGCCTCTCAGAGGTACCAATCCACCCTGGCACCTCAAAGTGCAGTAGGAGTAAGCTTATCCTCTCCCATTAGTCCTGACAAGGCAGCCCAGCTAGGAGAAAGGGATCTAGAGAAAGGCAACAGAGTCAGAGAAAGCCTCTACTCCCATTGTTAGGGCACACATATGTTGACTAAGATGCACATCTGCTACATATGTGTAGGGGGTCTAGGTCCAGCCCATGCTTGCTTTTTGTTTGTTGGTTCAGTCTCTTTGAGCCCCCATAGACCTAGGTTAATTTGCTGGGGACATGAGAATGACCAGGAAAGAGAACAGATGTTGGTGGGTGGCATCTCTGGAACAGCAGAGGCTTCTGGGGGGTCTAGGGTGGTAAGCCTAGTTGAGACTCCTAGGAGCAGTGGTTAAGGAGCCTGAAGTCATCACCTCCTGTAGGTAAGTGGGACTTCCACTGTAGGGAGAAGGACACCAACCCACCCATAAAACCTTTGACCCCAAAATTTGTCTTACCTACAAGACATGTAGGGATTACTATGGAGTAGAGATTGAAGGAATAGTAAATCAACGACTGGCCCAGTTTGCAACCCAACCCATGGGAGAGAGCCAACCCCTGTCACTTTAATGATACTCCGCTGTGCTTGCAGACAGGAGCCTAGCATAACTGTTTTCTTAGTGGCTTCATCCAGCAGCTGATGGAAACAGATGCAGAGACTCTCAGCCAAACAATAGGCAGAGCTCTGGGAGTTTTGTTGAAGAGCAGGAGGAAGATAGAGGGAGTTGGAGGGGTAAAGGACACTGCACGTTCCAATCTCTTTACATCATTGGCATTCTAATCTGCCAATCAGCCTTTGTGTTTACAGCTTCTTTCTTTTTGTTCACAGATGAAAGACCACATTGCACATTCTTGTCATTTTGCCTGTGATGGTACCTTTCTTTTCTTTTCTTTTTCTTTTTTATGGTGTCAATTTAAATAATTTTACTAGACATTGCACTTTCCACCTAGGATAGATAAAGTATTTATAAAGTGAAATGTTCTTTCCCTGTGCACACATTCCATGTTCAAGTATTGAGAATGCCCAGTAATTTATCATAGCAGTTTAATTTAACTGCCATGTAAATTGTGAAATAAATCAATGTTTCCCCGTGGAACAATGCTACACCTCTACTTGGACTGACTTAATCCACCTCCTCAATGGTGGAGCCTGAAGAAGCACCACCAGATGGAAGTGCTCCCCTACCAGGGAAGCTGCCATGCATCTCTCCAGGCATGCCACCAGCACTCTGGTACAGCTTGGTAATGATGGGGTTGCAAACTGCCTCCTGTTCTTTCTCTTGGTGTTCAAACTCTTCCTTCTCCATAGTCTGATTCTTATCCAGTCAACTGATGATTTCATTACTCTTGTCCTGAATCTTCTGTTTGTCCTGATCACTGATCTTGCCTTGAAGTTTCTCATCTTCAACTGTTGCTTTCATGTTGAAGGCATACAACTCCAGTGAATCCTTGGGGGGAAACCTTATCATTCTGTTTCTCATCTTCAGCTTTGTACTTCTCAGCTTTTTGGACCATGCACTCAATATCCTCCTTGCTCAAACATCCCTTGTCATTGATGATGGTGATCTTGTTCTCCTTTCCTGTGCTCTTATCTACAGCAGAAACATTGAAGATGACATTGACATCAATGTCAAAGGTGACTTCAATCTGAGGGACACCATGGGGTGCTGGAGGTATGCCTTTGAGCTCAAACTCTCCAAGCAGGTTTTCCTTGGTCATGGTTCTTTCACCTTCATACACCTGAATGAGGACACTAGGCTGGTTGTGAAAGTCTGTGTCTGCTTGGTAGGAAAGGTGGTGTTGGGCTTGATGACGACAGTCATGACTCCACCAGCAGTTTCAATGACAAGGGAAAGGGGAGTGACATTCAAGAGCAGAAAATTCTGAATGTTCTCCGACTTGTCTCCAGATAGAATGGCTCCCTGGACAGCTGCACCACAAGCAACAGCTTCATCAGGACTAATGCTCTTATTCAGCTTTTTTCCATTGAAGAAGTCTTGCAGAAGCTTCTGAATCTTGGGGATTCTAGTAGAACTCCCAACCAGGACAATGTCATGGATCTGTGATTTGTCCAGTTTGGCATCTTGAAGGGCCTTTTCTACAGGGTCCAGTGTGCCACGGAACAGGTCAGCATTCAATTCTTCAAATCGAGCCCGGGTAATGGAGGTACAGGCATCGAGTCCCTCATAAAGAAAATCAATCTCAATACTGGCCTGTGTGCTGGAGGAGAGGGTGCACTTAGCCCGCTCGGAGACGCCTGACAGCTCTCTTGTTCTCACTGATGTCCTTCTTGTGCTTTCGTTTAAACTCAGCAATGAAATGTTTGACCATTCAGTTATCAAAGTCTTCTCCATCCAAGTGGTAGTCTCCAGCTGTTGATTTGATTTTAAAAACTCCATCCTCAATAGTGAGGATTGACACATCAAAATTACCACTCCTAAGTAAAAAATCGACACATTCCTTTCAGCTCCAACTTTCCTATTTAAACCATAAGCAATAGCATCAGCAGTTGGTTCATTGATAATTCGAAGTACATTGAGGCCAGCAATAGTTCCAGCATCTTTCGTTGCCTGCTGCTGAGAGTCATTGAAGTAAGCTGGAACTGTAACCATGGCATTGGTAACAGTCTGTCCAAGGTAGGCTTCTGTGATTTCCTTCATCTCAGTCAGAACCATAGAGGGCACCTCCTCTGGGTAGAAACTTTTTGTATCCCCTTTGCATTCTACTTGGACCTTGGGCACGCCAGCATCATTCACCACCATGAAGGGCCAGTGCTTCATATCAGACTGAACAAGAGTATCATCAAACCTACGTCCAATCAGATGTTTGGCATCAAAAACTGTTGGTGGGGTTCATTGCAACCTGATTCTTGGCAGCATCCCCAATTAATCTTTCTGTGTCAGTAAAAGCAACATAGCTCTGTGTGGCCCATTACCCTGGTCATTGGCAATTATTTCCACCTTTCCATGCTGGAAGACACCCACAAAGGAGTAGGTGGTGCCAAGGTCAATGCCAACTGCAGGTCCCGTAGACATGGTTGCTTGCGTGTAGGCCCAGCTGTGCTGACGAGACCACACAAATGCCTGAAAGCTGCCACTGCGTTCAATGAGACCCACAATGTTACCTTTCTTCTGTCTTCTTTTTACATTTTTGTCTGATACAACTCAAAACTTTCTTCAAGTCACTTCCAAAGATGCTCAGCTTCCTCATGACTCCAACATTGCTCCACCATTAAAGCTAGAGCTGCTCCTGTGAAGAAGTTCTGGTGACTACCATCTTCCACTTCATTGGGAGCACAGTAGTTCTTTAGGACTGCAGAGCTTTACGTGGGTGCTGATGACTTTGCTCTTGTAGGGCACCTCACTTGGATGTTGAAAAAATTAATAGTTTATTTTATGTAGTTTTCTTGCATGTGTGTCTGTGAACCATATGCATGCTAAGTGCCTGAGAAGGTCCTAAGAGAGCTTCAGATCCCTTGGGACTGTGATTACAGATGGTGGTGAGCTGCTATTTGGGTGTTGAGAATCAAAGTCTGGTTCCTTACAAGAACAAGTGCTCTTAACTTCTGAGCCATCTCTTCATTTCTTTACTTGGATCTTAAAATCTCATTCACATGTTCTCTTAGACATCGCATTCCAGGACAGTCTTTCAACTTTATTCTTTAGGGCTGGATCAGTGAACCCAGGGATCAAATGCTGTTGTTTCAGATGCTTTAGCTACTTATATCTATTCTTTTAGAAGTCTGATTTTTCTTGCACAGTGCTAAGCAATTTCATTTTTCATCAAAACAATGCACTCAGAACTCAAGCAGGAACGATGTACCAGTAGTGGTCAGTTGTGACGGGGAAAATTGCCCAGAGAGTCATTAAAAAATCTACATCGGTGGCAGAAATCCAGGCTGAAATCCTGATTAAGAGTAATCAGAGACTATTTATCAAGCTTTTCTAAAGGCCACATTTTGTTCATAGTTTAGAAGCTATTTCTTGGGAGAAAGCGTAAATACACAGAACAAAATCTCCATGTGAAATCTCTGAAGTTTCTTTTTAGCAGATGAAAGACCTTGTATATAGTCTTAGGCGTGTGATCATGAGGAGCTGAAAATGAATCTCCATATGTGAAATAACAGATGAAATGTAAGAGAAATAGGTGTGTTCAAAATCCAGGGGGATATCTGTATAGGTAGAAACAACAATCAATGTTCAGAGTGTATATGTGCTAGACCTATAGTAAACTTGCAATCAGAGACCACAGGAGGCTCACTGTTCAATGTTTCTTCTGCTCAGGAAGTTTAAGAAAGGTTACTGTGGTACTGGGACCAATGGGGTATGTGATCTCAAGAAGCTGGAATTTGGCCTCAGGATCAGAGCTCAAGATTGAGAGCAAAGTGGACATCTAAATGTTATGTGTTATGAGCTGGCCTTAAACACATGTCTGTGAAAATATTAGGCTCAGGACTCTAAATGTATTGCTTACTGGAACGTACACCTTTGTGAGTTATATTCTGGGGGATGCAAGAAACCATACACAGATTTATGTGGGAATGCCAGAGGCAAGGGGGAATCAAGAGTTGAGATCAAAGCACAAGGGTGGCAGTGTGCTAATTATCTTTTCTTAGTGATGCCACTAGATCTGACACACACACACACACTTCTGAAGGGAGGAAGTTTGTTTTGTTTTTTCTGAGACAAGGTTTTTCCATGTAGTGTTTATTGGCTGTCCTAGAACTCACTCTGTAGACTTGGTTAACCTCAGAACTCCCAGAGATCCTCCTGCCTCTGTCTCTCAAGTGCTGTCACCACTGCTCAGCATGGAAGAGTTTATTTTGGCTCACAGTGTCAGAGGTTTTAGTCCATAGAACCAGGCTGCATGACTTCTGGGCTTCTGGGGCAGCAGTGGAAGCAGGTGGGAAGCTTGTGGTAGAGGCAGAGGGGAGTATGACTGAATTCTGGGCCATTTCTTTTCCTCTTTATATTTCCCATGGGGAACCCTGTGGGATGCTGCTGCCTACAAGCAGGGAGAAGATTCCTCACTTGATTATTCCTCCCTGGGAATGTCCCAACAGAGGCATTTGTGTGCCTCACATATTTTGTAGTCACTTCTCAGTCTAATCAAAGGGACAAGATTAACCAGCATGGCAATTTATTAGGTGTGTGTGGGGGGCGGGCAAAGAAGAAGAGTTGGTCCAGAGGTGATGATAAAATTAGTGAGGACAGAAATAGAAAGTGACCCACAGGAGGAAGGGCAGGGCTCAAAAGAACAGGATGTAACCAATTTTGAACAGGGAGTTTGAGATTGTCTAAGTAAAGATGACCAGAATGTCTTTAGGGGTTGAAGTGCTCTAAATCCAGGTGGTACCAAATCAACATGAATATTGTGATGGAATTATATTATCAAGGGAAATAAGAAAGTAGAGCAGCCAGAAGTCTCTTTTCTCCTTGGGTATATGTTAGTATGGAAAGATGCTCCTTGTAAAATGAGTACACTAGATATTCCTTTCTTTAAAATTTTCTAGTATTTGTGTGTGTGTGTGTGTGTGTGTGTGTGTGTGTGTGTGTGTGTGTGTGTGACAACTTGTGTGAGTCAGTCAGTTCTCTCTTTCTACAATGTGGACTCTAGGACTGAACTCAGGCTCGCAGGCACAGCTGCAAATATCGTTCTCTGCTGAGTTATCTTGCTGGCACCTTACTTATTTCTCCCCATACTTTTTTTTTCTTAGAATGTCCTGTGATTTTTTACCAGATTGTACAGAATGAAATTTCTTTAAAAAAATACTTTGTGAAAGTCAACAGGAGAATTTCCTGTCCATTGGCTAGATCTGGGTAGGGGTTTGAAGTTTACGGCTGGTATTGTCCTTGGCTGATGCCATAGTTTGAGCGGGACCCCTGGGCCCAAATCTGCCTATCATAATGTTCTACTTGTAGGTTTCTAGGACCCTCTGGATCCTTCAAATTTGCCATTCTCCCATGATTCTCTCATCTAGAGTCCCATTAAGATGTCCTCCCCTCTGCCCAGTTTCCTGGTTAGTAAAGACTTTCATGGGACATGCCTTTTGGGCTAGTATGCAGATATAAGTGAGTATATACCATTTGAGTCTTTCTGCTTCTGGGTTAACTCACTCATTATGATAATTTCTAGTTCAATCCATTTGTCCACAAATTTCGGGAATTACTTGTTTTTAATAGCTGAGTAGTATTCCACGTACTCTGGTGCCTCATATTTGACCACATCCCCTGAATGGGGAGACCTGGTGGCACTCAGAGGAAGGATAGCAGGTTACCAAGAAGAGACTTGATACCCTATGAGCATATACAGGGGGAGGAAGTCCCCCTCAGTCACAGTCATAGGGGAAAGGAGTAAGGGGAAAATGGGAAGGAGGGAGGAATGGGAGGACACAAGGGAGGGGATAACCATTGAGATGTAATATGAATAAATTAATAAAATAAAATTTAAAAATACTTTGTGATTGTGTTTTTGAGACAATGTCTCACTATGTACTTCTGGCTAGTCTGAAACTTTCTATATAGACCAGGCCAGCCTCCAACTCCGAAAGACCAATCTGTCTCTGCTGAGATTAAAAGTATGTGCCACCATGTCTGGCAAAAAATTGCTTGTTCATTGAGATAGGGTTTTCCTACGTAGCCCAAAGCAGCCTTGAACTTGAGATCTTCTTCCCCCAGCTCCTGGTGTGCCAGGACTACAGGTGTGTACCACTCCATGCAGCTTGAAGCACCCTATTGTGATATGTTATTCTTCATTAGAAGTTGCCTGTGTTCTCTTGAAATTTAACATTTAAATAAATTATTTACATTTATTTGGACTTTAAATGCTTATTTCTTAAGATGCTATTCCCTGCTTTTAAGGATATCTTTTTGTGAAGGTAAAAAAAAAAAACACAAACGTGTTATGAAGCTTCTTCTCCCCTTTTCTGACAGGTAACCTTTAGATCTGTGTTCTTCCTCAGTGGTTACAACCTCTCTATCTCAGAAAGGGTCAGACTTCAGGACTGGAAGGGAAGAATTCCAGGGGCGCATGTAATTATCAGTAATCGTTATGTCTTTTTTACTGTAATTACAGCACCACTTTAGAGTTTCAGTCTGCCGCTTCGTGATCCTTCCTGACACTGACAGAATAGCAGAAGTTTGGTACAAGCTCCTAGAATAAAGTAGATAGGCTGCTTCAGAGTGTTTAATTATCTGCCCTGGAATGGCTGCTACAAAAAGTCATCATGGCTCAGGTTGTCAGTGTCTACCCCATTAGTCACCATTCCTCTCTAAGACACCTGGTTTATTAGACATCAACTATTCCCTCGCTGTGTTCTCCGTTTTGATGGCTTGTTTCCCCCAAGTTCTGATGAATTTTGATGTGTTGTTGGAGGAGTTTGTTTCCCTTCCCAACATCCTTTGGACTACTTGAAACATGGTAGAGGCATCCTTTTTATTTTTATTTATTTATTTATTTATTTATTTTTGGAGACAGGGTTTCTCTGTGTAGCCTTGGCTGTCCTGGACTCACTTTGTAGACCAGGCTGGCCTCGAACTCACAACGATCCACCTGCCTCTGCCTCCGAGTGCTGGGATTAAAGGCGTGCGCCACCACTGCCCGGTGAGGCATCCTTTTTAAAAAAGTAATTTTTAATTTAATTTTTGGAGGCTTTGTGCATTAAAAAAAAAGACCAACACTTTACTTTGACAGTTTCATGCTTATATGTAAGACATTCTCCTTCTTCTTGCCCTCACTTCTCTTATCTCCCTGTCTCCCCTGTTCCCATCCAATCTGGCCTCCTTCCCACATTCATGTCTTTTGTCTTGTTTGTGTCTCTCTAGGTTTGCCCAGGGCCTTCGGTGTGGCCATGGTATTGGAACTACCCACTCCAGCCTGGTAGGTTCCCCTGCGGGTATACAACTGAAGATGTGCCTCCCCAGGGAGAGGTGTCTTTGCCAGAAATTTTATTAGCAAAATCTGTGAATCAAAGTGGCTGTCCTGGTTCATTATTTGAAAGGACAAAACTAAACAAATCTGAATCATTTGTTCTGTATTCTATGATTTTTTTTTCTAGGTTTGGCAGATAATTGTTTTTCTTGTTCTCTTCTTACACTTTCATGCACCCCCTAAGCTCAAATTTTCATCAACATTCAGATGACACTCAAATTTCTGTCTTCACTCAGTTACTTTCCAAGTCCAATTGCACGCTTAGCGTTTTCACTTAGTCAACTCTATCTCTTTGTTCTTTATCAAACCCGACCTGATTTTCTATTTAACTTTTTATTAATTCTTTGTGAGGTTTCACATCGTGCACCCCCAAACCCACTCTCTACCCATCCCTTCATCTACTCATCCCTGCCTTCTGTCTTTGCAACTTCCCCCACAAAAGAAAAAGAATCTCACTGTGGAAGCTATAGCGTGTCACAGTGTGCCCCACAGTACACCCTTTTCTTCACACTTATATTTTTGGATGTGAGGCTTGACTTTAATGGCTGAACATTTATCCAGCCCTTCTTCATACTTCTTTACTTGCAAATGCTCATTGCAATGAGTCATTTATCTGGTTCAAGGCCTGTGGGTTCTGCTACACTCTCAGTACTGGACTCTCACTGGGACTCCTCTTGGATAACCTGCTGTTGCCATGTGTCTTGGAGATCCTGCAGCTTTGATCTTTAGGACCTGTCCCTTTTCGTGCTCCAGATGTTCATAGACAAGGTATATATTGGGGTGGGCCAACTCAAAGCCTTGGATCTGGGCCTGGGTGGTACTCAATCTGGTTAATTTACCAGCTCTTCTGCACCCACACCATCAAGTTGAGCTCTCCAGCACGGCCCTGGCTAGATCACCCAATGTTGCAGCCAGCAAGGTGTAGATCCAGTTTTTCTCCTCTCACGCCTTTGTGGTGGCTCACCTGTAACCCTCACAACCAGGCCTAGTTCTACTGTGTTGCCCAGGCGAGGTGTAGGGTCCACTCTCCCAAGCGTTGCAACCAGTGAGAGCCAGGAAAAGCTCACTTTCCTGTTCTCATGACCTCCAGGTCAACTCTTCTGCTTGTCATAGGTGACAGTGTTGAGGGAATGCATCTCTCCCTTGCCCATACTACCACATGGCAGATGAGTGGCAAGGCCAGCTCTCCTGTGCACACTGTACCATTGAGGGCTGGCTCACTTGCAATGCCCCAAACCAGGGCCAGCTCTACTGTGCTTCCTGGCAGTGATGTGGCTCTGCTTTCCTAAGTGCTGCAGCTGGTGAGGGGCAGGGCCAGTTCTCCTGCTCTTATACCTTTGTGTCCAGCTCTCTCAAGATGCCCAGGTGAGGGGTGAGACCATCTCTGCACAGTCTTCAGACATTCATGGCCTCAGGTGGCAGTGCAGACCGGGGATGTCTGCCAGTCTTTTGGTGGCAACAGCGTTCCGCTGCTGCAGAGCCATGGATCCAGACACGTTTCTCATTGGCAGCAGGGGCCAGGCTCTCACCATTGCCTTATGTGGCATTGCCAGCTACTCACATCAGGCCTTTTCCCACTTTGCTCAAGTCTCCTGTTCCACTTCTCATTGTGCACATATCCTTCTGCTTCTCTGTCTCTTCCATCTCACCACCACTTACCTGCTCTTCTTCATGATGTTCAGGGCCTCAGGATGTCTGAGGGATTCTCAGGAGTCCTGTACTCTGCCTGTGCTGTGTGGCACTGGGAAGAGATCATCTTGGTCAGCTTTCTGGTGCCCGTGTGGTACTGGCCTGGGGGGTCATCTAAGGCTTGCCTTGCCTGACCAAACTGTATGGTGCCAGGCTATTTATTTTTATTTTATGTGAATGTGCTTTTGTCTGAGTGCATGTATGCATACCATGTATACAACTGGTGCCAGTGGAAGCTACGCACTGTATTCCCTGGAACTGGACATAATGATATGGCTGTTGGGAACCTAGCCTTGGTCCTTTGCAAGAACAGCAAATGCTAATAAACTGCTGAGCTCCAGTCTCCAAATAAAACTCTTGGTGAGCATTCCAAAGATGTTCTGCAGCATACTCTGTTAGACTGCCTCTTCCAATCTTTAAAATCAACAATCCTTTTCACTCTCCTGTTATAATTGATACCGACAAAGCTAAAGCTAATCTCCTGATCTCCAAGTGACAAAATGAGGACAAAGAAACAAAGATATGGATACTATGTCTTGATTTTACTGGGAGACAAAAGACTCTTTAGAACTTCCCACTTCTGTGCTTCCTATGTACAAAATTAAGAAAAAAATTTACCACCACATGTGATAACACACGCCTTTCATCCCAGCACTCAGGAGGCAGAGGCAGGTGATCTCTGAGATAGAGGCCAAGACTACACATGAAAATCCTATTTAAAAAAGAAAGAAAAGAAGGAAGGAAAGAAAAATGAAAGAAAAAATTGCTGTTCAAGCAAAAAAATCAGTTCTCAAAAATCTATATCAGACCATGGTTTTCAATAAAAAAAGAATAGAATAAGGCCTTAGTAATATCATAAATTCACCCATAAACAGGTTTTGGATTTAGTTATTCAGTTTCTTTGTCTAATCCTGTACACCTTGCTTTAGCTTTCTATAGTAGCATCATTTGCTTCTTGGCAAACTTGATGAGATCTTCTCTGGGCAATGTTTCTAGCTTGGATTTCCCAGTCCTGGAGGGTGCTGCAGCCACCCCATCTTGAACAGGATCTTCCATTGCTGGTGCTCTCTCAGGCCTCTTCAGGAGTCCCAGCTGCTCTGTCTCTCTCAATCTAATTTTACTGTATACATTTTCCTTATAATACTAGACAACATACATACATACATACATACATACATACATATATACATACATATCACACACACACACACACACACACACACACACACACACACACACGAATCATCCTTGCTTCTTTCTATACACTTCATCTCTGCTGATTCCTTAGCAGTTTCATGCATTCTGGTAGATTGCTGGAAATTGTTCATTTCTACTACCATCGCTTTCCTGGTCATTCCCGTGGACTAAAGAAATAGTGTTTTAAGTTGGGGTTTCAGTCTCATCGTTTGCCCCTTTCTTTATAATTGTAACCTGTGGCCTTACTTCTACACTTGAGTCTCCTGAAAAACATAGAACCCCAGTGCTTCAGTCTACAGAGACTCTTAACTAATTAGTTTGTTGTGTCCTACCAATTAATTTAAATAATTTTCCTAATGTGATCATAATACACAACCAAACTTGAGAATCACTGCCCCATTAATATAAGAATCTAGTAAATTGCCTCCATGCTTAATTTTTCCATGTTTCTCAATTGAATATGGATGCTCATGCTAACATCCTTGCCTCATGCTGTGTACTCTTTAGGCACCAAGGCTCTGTTGATTCTTTGGACTCATGATGCATCTCTTCATCTGCATGGATTTATCTTTCTTGTGGATTAAGTTTCCTTCGTTCTCTTACAGACACACAATTCCATGCAGTGGGTCCAGGAAGAGTCTAGGCACATGTTGTCTTTGGTTACTTTTGAAATTTGATATTTATTTTTGTAAGACCGTCTCATTTCTTCTTTTAGTCATGTGATGCAATAATGCAAGGATGAAACTGTGAACCTGCGGCAGCTCCTGGAAGACAATCATCTCCAGTAGGAAAGAAAGAGAAGCCTTTGAAATAGGCAAATGCTGAATAATCCCACATTATATGGAAGCTAAAATGCTGCTTTCATAGAGATGAAAAGTAGAATAAAAAAAAAAAAAGAAAAGTAGAATAAAGGTTATCGTAGCTTGGGAAAAGGATGTATGGGAGGGGCAGAGAGAAATTGGTTAACAAATTCAGAAGTGCATTTAGATGGAAAGAGCGAATCCACTTGTTATATAGTGTGGTAGGGTAACCATGTCTAACAATAATTAATGACTGCTAGGAATTTGAATGTTCCCAACTCAAAGAAATGACATATGTCTGAGGTAATGGATAAGCTAGTCATTGTGATCTAGTAATTATATATTCTGCACATGTGCTATGGAAATGTTACATGGTACCACACAGAATGTACAATTACCTTCATCAATTAAGAATAAACATGCATTCTTAAGAAACAACTGCAAGGAAATAAATCTTTCAGACTTGCCTAAGGAAAGCAAAAATAAAGCAAAAAAGATAGCCAGGTGTGGTAGTATATGCTTGTATTTCTAGCACACAGGAGATCAGAGGATCATTAATTCAAGATCAATTCAGGATACACAGCACTTTTAGATCAGCCTATGTACTTCATAGGGAAATATTGTCTCAAAAATATAGAAGAGGGAGAAACATTTGCTTCATGCTACTGTGATTACTTTTATAAAATGCGTTGGGGTATTTTAAAAGCTCACAAAAGTAGAAGGGGGATTAGTTGTTAGAGAAAGAGGATTGAGGGGCAAGAGGTGGATGGTGAAAATGAACAAAATATATTATGTACACATATGAAAATGTATGACTAATACATGCTAATAAAAGACAAAAAGAAGTCTTGAGATGCAGAGTACATCATATTTAATCTCCACAATAACTCATTAAATTACCTATGTCTATCCAGGTTTGTTAATGAGAAAATAAACCCCAGAAAGATTAATATACTAACCCACTAATGTCCACGTTAGAATAATTTGTCATACGTAAGAAATATTAGCTTGTAAAAAATCAATTTCTGGAGTGTCCTCATCATATTAATCTCTGCTCAAGGATACATTTATTATAAACACTGTGTTCTCGTGGGCAAACACTTTTGCTCAAGAAAGTACATAATTATTTACTACTACTGATGAGTGAACAGGACACGCAATTGATATAAAATGTGGGTGATTGTGGTAGCTGAAAAGATTATCGTTTTTGCGTGTCATTGGTTCTGATAGGCTAAGGATAGGATGCACTTTTTAAAATTCACTCTGACTAGGGAACTCCTTCTTAGTTTCAGCATATTATTTAATTGTGGGGTTTTTTGGTTTAAATAAAAAATTATTATTATTATTATTATTATTATTATTATTTTTATTTTTATTATTATTATTATATTTAGATTACATCTCAATTGTTGTCCCCTCACTTGTATCCTCCCATTCCTCCCTCCCTCCCTATTTCACCCTATTCCTCTCCCATAGGTCTGTGACAGAAGGGAAGCTTCTCCCCTACAATATGATCACAGCCTCTCAGGTCTCATCTTGGGACTTATCCTTTCTCTGAGTGCCACCAGGCCTCCCCACCAAGGGGAAGTGGTCAAATATGGGGCACCAGAATTCATGTCAGAGACAGTTCACACCCTCCACGCAACTTTGGAGAATGTCCTGTCCATAGGCTAGATCTGAATATGGGTTCAATGTTTACTGCATGTATTGTCCTTGATTGGTGCAATAGGTTGAACAGACCCCCATGGGTCCAAATCCGCCCATCATGATCCATATTTATCACTATGCACAGAACTCAAGTCCAAGTGGATTTAAAGACCTCAACATAAAACCAGACACACTAAATCTGTTAGAAGAAAAACTGGGAAAGAGCCAGGAACTCATTGGAACAGGAGACAACTTCCTGAACAGAACTCCAAATTTTTATTATTTTTATGTGCATGGGTGTTTGCCTTCTTGTATGCCTATGCCCTTCATGTAGGCAATGCCCAGAGAAGCCGGAATAGGCAGGAGGAGTTACAGGCTGTTGTGAGCTGTGGTGTGGGTGCTGGGAGTAGAAAATGAGTCCTCAAGAAAGCAGTCAGTGCTCTCCAGTCCTACAGCTTATTATTTAACTGGACTTTGAAGAAATCTAGAAATTCTGTATCTCCAGGAAGCTCCCAAACTTAGACCCAGGCTCACCCTAAATAGCAGGAGACTAGAGTATTAGGGATGTAAATTTCCTTTCTACTCATTTTTTTTTTTTTTTACTTTTAATTATGTGTGTGCTTTGGGGATGTGGTATGTGCACATGAATGCTGGTTCCTATGGAGGCCAGAAGAGGGCCAATGAGTTGCAGACAGTTGTGTGCCGCCAGATGTGGGGCCTGGGAATTGAACTCTGGTCCTCTGCAAGTGCTCTTCCTCACCGAGCCGCCTCCTCAGTCTTGAATAGTTTACATTGCTGCCATATGCAACAGGGCACCACACAGAAGAAAATTCATTGACACATGAAAGAAAAAAAAATCTGCATCAGACTTCACACGATTCCTTTTTAAGTTAGGTGCTTTCTGAACTGACAAGGTAGGATCAGACTAGTAGGAAAACTTAAATTCTCCAAGAGATATGGATGAGGAACACATTCTCAAAGAAAAGTATCTTGTCAGCAGGGGACAGGAGGGGTGTGTGGGGAGGTGAGGGCTGAAAGGGTGAAGAGCAGGATTCCACACTGTCACAACACACAAAAAGTCAGAAAAGAAAGGCCTCGCTATTTCACAGTAGAAGCATCCTTGGTGAGCAGTAGCCTGAACACTTTATATATGTATTTTTTTTCATTTAGGAAAACATGCTTTTTCTTTTTCATATTAAAGTAGTCACCTTTGATATCATTATATTTGCAACATCATTTTAATAAAGGAAAGCTTGCTATTTATTAGCACACCCCAGGAAGGAGTGAATGCACCATAGTGGTAAGTTCATAAACAGAAATCAGGCTGTCAAAGACAGAAAAGTCCAGAGTGAGAAAATCAAGTAACACCACTGCTCCCTGAATGCAGGACCCTTTTAGTGGAGCTGGTGTCTACAGAAAATAAAGCACTTATTATTTATTTATTTATTTATTTATTTATTTATTTATTACTTTGTGTCTTGGAGACAGGGTCTTACTATGCATCTCAGGCTGGGCTTGGACCCTCGGTACAGCCTAGTCCGACCTCAAAACTCACTGTCATCTTGCCTCTGCATTCTCAGTGCAGTAGTTTAAGGCACTCACTCTGTATCTGGCTGAGGCACTTAAAAATGTTTGTAATTAGATTTCTGAACGTTTCCTACAAGGTGTTTTTGATTGTATTTCCTCAAAACGTTTCCTAAATCTACCCCGCTTCCCTATTCATTCAGGTCGTTCTGTCTGTTGTTCTTCTTGACCAATTTGTGCTGCCCATATAGTCTTGTATGTGTGGCCTCTCATCAGAACATGGTGGACTTACAGTACAGTCTTAAAGGAAGCTGCCTCCTCTTCCTCTCTCTCCCCCAGCAGCTAACAACAGCCAGTAGGATGTCTACTAGGAGTGGGGTGTTGTGTCCAGCTCCCCTCGTCCCTGTGCGGGAATTTCATCTGGGTTGGGTTTATACAGGTTTTATGCATGTGAGTATTTAATTTTTTAAAACATCGAGTTTGTCTTTCTCTACTAAATGGAGAGAAAGAGGGTTTTATTATTTTCTCTCAAGCTGTTTTCTTAGGGGAGACAATTTCCTTTATTAGCTCTAACTCTAGGGGTGAGACAACCTCAGCTACCTGAGAAGTAGAATCCTCTAAAGTCCCCTCACCAGAGAAGCTTTGAGGAAAATATCCTTATGCCAACATGTGCACAAAGACAATAACGGCGATGGTTTCCAGAGAATTTGAAGCAATCAAACTTTTGGAGCAGTTCTGCACTACGCAGGTCTACCTTCCGCTCCTGCAAGGCCTGTTTGTGTTCTGTTTGTCTTGGACTTCTAGATTTAGGTGATCTTCCTGCCTCAGACTTCTGTGGAGCCAGGCATACAATGCAGGAGTCTTACCACCATGCTTAGCAAAGGTCATAGTCTTAAAAACAATAATGTTTTCTTCTATCTGGGTCCGCATAAGCCCTTCAGCGTTTGGAAGGCAGCAATATCCACCTGAAACACTGTTGGTGTGGAGAAGGGAACGTGATAGCAAAATGTAAAGAAGTCTTTGTGTGTGTGCGTGTGCGTGCGTGCGTGCGTGCGTGCGTGCGTGCGTGCGTGCGTGTGTGTGTGTGTGTGTGTGGAATCGAAGGCAACTTTAGGAACTGCTGCAGGCCTTCAAGCAAAAGAGATTTGTTTAGAAGGAGCCCAAGGAAGGAGCTTGCTGGCTGCTCATGAGTTATTTTAAAGATTTCAAGAAGCCAAACAGCAATTCTCTGGTAATTGGACAACGGAGGGTCATAGAGCTCCTTGGTTTTGGCCAATGGTGAGAAGTTGAGGGAAGATTACACTGGTACCTAGGGACAATTCAAAGTGCTTACTGGGATATGCCTTTGCTTAAAAATGAACAATCAATTACAATGAAATGTCTTAAAATATGGGGTTAATTGTAGGCATGGAGTGATAAAGAATATCAGGGATTATATTTTAAATCAGTGAACTCATTTATAGCTAGTCAGTGAAACTTTCGGTTGTAATATTTTCACATTTTTTAACATTTACAATGTTCTGAATGTAGGTCACATTTTAAACATTTTCTGGAGATATAAAACATTTTTAAAGGCATAGTACATTTTTTAAATCCTACAAACATGGAGGGAAAAAACTCCACAAAGTAAGGGAACCCAGACCAGATCTGTTTAAGCAAGATGGGGCAACCTAGCAACATGTAAGTCCTTCCAGACAGACTTGCTAAAGAGCACCTCCCAAGTTCAGTGTCTAAATTAAAACATTTTCTCATTTAGGAAATTAGCATATCATTTGATTAGAGATTTGATTTGATTTTGAGACATTTTATTGCTATATGAAAGCTTGGCCTTACCTTCGGCTTGATCCCAACTTAAATGAACCCATTTATACTAATCTACATCCTGCTATGTAGCTCATTGCCTCTCCTTAGTACAGGCACCTATCTCTTCCTCTGCACCATGCTGGACTCTTTCCCAGAGTTCCTGTGTCTACCCAGAAGTTCCACTTATGCCTTTGGCCTTTCCTGTAGGCCGTTTAGCTCCTTATTAAACCAAGTAGGTGATGGAGAAGACGTTTATGAAACACTGAGACAGGTGATGCTTCAGAAAGGCAACAGTACCAACGTCTGGCTTGTTCTCAAATCTTTGCCAGTGCAGAAACCAGCATTTGAATAATACAGAGAATTTACACAGAGCACAAGAAGATCATGTCAATAACTGTTTATGTTGTGGTGTTTATCAGAGTACTATCTTGTATGCTGTAAATTGTTAGGTTTGGTTTCTTGTTTGTGTCTTGGATGCTACAGTCATGCTCATTAACTTTCCTTAGTGATGTTTCAATGCTGTGTTTTCTCAGTCTTCTCCTTGATACTCTTTTATCTATTTAGTCAGATCTATCAGTGATACTTCCACTGCATTTTTAATTAAAATTGCTGAATTTTCAACATAAACATCTCTTCCCCATGTCAGTTTTCTTCCTAGAATTTATTCTGTTACTGACTTTCTACATTGCTCATTTTCTCATTGTTCTCCCCCCCCCCCCCCCCACATTTCCCCCGCTATCTCGACTGCTTTCCTCTCCATAGTCTTAATTGAGCGCACAGGTTTTTTTGTACTTCCTTCCAGTCACCGATAATTTTCACCAGGAATTTTCTGAAGTCATCATCTGGAATTTTGCTGTGATTTTGGCATCTCTGCATTTAGTAGCTCGGGAGTTCTGATCTTTTAGAGGGATTAGGTTGCCCTTTCCTTTCATGTTTATTGTGTTTCTGGGTTGTACTAGTTGATACTTTAAGTATGTAAACAGAACGCTGGGGACTGGAGATATTTCCTAGTGTCTCAGCACACTGGCAGCTCTCTCATAGGACCCAGGCTCAATTGCCAGCACTCAACATGGCTGCTCAAAAATGTTTGCAATTCTAGTTCCAGGGCATCTGGCACCTTCTCCTGGCCTCATCAGTCACCAAGCACAAAACAGGAACAGTCATAGGGGAGGGGAGTAAGGGGAAAATGGGAGGGAGGGAAGAATGGGAGGATACAGGGGATGGGATAACCATTGAGATGTAACAAGAATAAATTAATTTTAAAAAAGTAGCTCACAGACACACAAGAAGGCAAACAGCCCATAGACATAACCAACAAACAAAAGACCTGGAGAGAAGTCATACATTTATTCTTCAGACTAAAAGGTTTAACATTTCCTCCTTTTGTAAAGGACTACAGAATTAACATTTTCCAAATTAAAAAAAAAAATCAAACTACATGAATTTGATTTGCTTCATAACAACATTACCCAAACCTTGTGGCTTTAGACAGCACAATTAACATATACTAATTGTACGTGTTAAGGAGAGTCACTGATAATTTCAATGTATGCGTATAGTGTGTGCTGACAGTATGCACCTTCTGACGGTCATAGAGTACTGAAAATACAAGTTTTATCCACACGGATGCACATTTTCCTATTACCAGAGGACTTGGAATACTCTGAAAGGCAGAACCTACTTGTTTAGCAATTTTCAAGGAAGAATGAAGAGAGATGTTTGTCAGATAGTTTGATGAAGAAGTTTGGGAAAACCCTGGCTGCTGCTTCACTGTCCCCGTGCGGAAGTTTGCCTTCCTCAGTAGCTTTGGCGCTCTTTTCACCTTTCTGATTGAATCTTCAATTCAGTTCATCTCTGAGCTCTAGGATAATGAGCTCTTTATGACATTTCTATCTGTGAATCCGAAAACCCAAGTTACATAAATCACAGTGAAATTTCCAGCTTACAACTATTCCATTTCTTAATAAAATTGCTCCCTTTCTTCTTTACTTGAAGTCATAAATGTTATTAGGTGGTAAAAGTCTGTTGAATGTGCCATGACCTTGTCTCCAGGAGCAACTGTAACAGGCAGCCGTAGTGTGAAATGTAGTTTCTGGCCCCCTTTGCAGGGTGTCGGAAACAGCTGGAAGCCTTGTATCCTGAGTGCTAATGGATGCGCATCATAGTGCATATTCTAAATCACCGAATCTAAAAACGTTCTTGATTTGAGTTTAAAAGGCAAAAATTACATTTATAAAACAGTGAATAAAAGAAAATGATATTTAAAAAATTTCTTCGGGGCCAGCAAGATTATTCGGCAAAGAGAAAACTCTTGCTGCAAAGCCTGATGGTCTGAGTTATGTCCACAGGACCCAAATGATGAAAGAAGAGAGCCAACTTCTACAAATTGTCCCTTTTACCTCCATATATGCTGTGTGGTATAAGAGGCACCCCCCACCCCCCCCACATATCCCCAACAGGTGCGTGTGCGCACGCGCGCGCACACCCACACACACACACACCCACATCACACAACAGAGGAATGAATGAGTAAATATAATACTTTTTCTCTTGAGATTTTTTTTACTCCCAATAATTTTAATTTTAAATGTCTTTTTCTTTATTATAAAAGAAAACCAAAATTACTAACTGCAGCTTAGGTCCCAAGAGATAGCCAGGGACATTTGGCTCTATTTCTTTCTAGTTCTGTTTCATCTTTTTCAAATGAATGCACGTGTATAATTATTATTCTATAGTATTGTTTATATCACCACACATAATATGTATGGGCTATGTTTAAGTGTATATGTGATTTGTAATCTTTTTATTCCTTGACAACATATCAACATCTTGTAGAATCAAAAAGTGTCACTACTGGTATTATTTAGGATGGTTGTATTTCTTTAATTAGAATAACATAATATTTTTTCAAATATTCTGTTTTGCTTTGATAGCAAAAGTTATGTTTCTAGATTTTACCAAGGAAACGGTCACATACACAGAAAGTGGAAAGAATTATGTGGGCCCTCCATGGCTTCCTGAGAGGCCAGGATCATTTATTGTTCGAGTCTCTGGACTCTCCTCCTATTTCTGGATGAAGTAAGAAATCATGGCATTAAAAAAAAATACTTTAGAAAGTTTTCTGCAGTACAGGAGGTAAAACTCAGGGCTTTGCTTATGGATAAATTCTCTTTTACAGAGCTGCCCAACCCTGGATATATTATTTCATCTGCAAATATTTTATTCTACCTCGAAAGCATATCACTACTAAAATGTGTTACTGTGGGGGCAGGAACGGAGGCTTAGCAGTTAAGAACACCTGGAAAGGACCTGTGTTTGACTTCTAGCACTCACTTTCTGTCTTACAACTGTCTACTGAATCCCTCTTTTGATCTACTCAGGCACTGCATACGTACGGTACAATACATACATACAGGCAGACCCCTCATACACATAAAATAAACATAAATAAGATCATTTAAAGAAGCATTATTCTAATGTCGTCATCCCACCTGAGATATTTAATAGTGATGTAAACTTGACAGCATCTAGAGGCAGACAAACCCCTAGGCATGCCTGTGAGGGATTATCTAGGCTAAAACCACTGAAGTGGGAAGACTCACATTACCCGTGGGCAGCACCATTCCTTGGGTTGAGGTCCTGGATGGAGTAAAAAGAAGAAAGTAAGTGAGCATCAGAGCATGCTCCTCTCTCTGAGGCCTAACTGCAGATGCAATAAGGCCGTCCGCCTAAAGCTTGTGACTCCTCACGCTGGGCTGTGCCCTGCAACGCTGAGCCAAAACAATTGTTGTTTCTTCTTGGTTTTGCCAGGTATGTTGTCACCATGACAGGATGAGAGATTTATTGATCAGAGTATTAGAAGCAGGATGACGCACTCTATGTGGGTGGCTCCTTCTGGTGGCAGGCGGGATAAAAGGGTATCGAAGAAGGAAGCTTTGCCTTTTGCCTCACTCTTGCTTCTGACTGAGCCTTCCTGTTGCTGTGGCTTTCCTTCACTGATATTAGAACCAATTAGATTGAAGACCAGCCGTGTCTCCAGAAGTCATCTAGGTCTTCAGTGCCAGATTGGGACTCCTGGGACATTCAGCCTCATGAACTGAGGAACTACTTGATTCTCTGTGTCTCCAATGTAAGACACTGTTGGACTGGAACAAATTGGGTAAGCCAACATAATAAAGCCCCTTTTAACATATGGAATTTTTTTAAAAAACTAGTGCTGTTCATAATATAGACGGGTCATTCTATCTGTTCATTTCCTTGAGAGAACTGTGATTAATACAATAAGCTTTCTTCCGTTTCTGGAACATTCCATTCCAAAACCCAATCTCTTCTGGATGCTTTTTTATTAATATGTCATGTCTGTTTTCACAAATCTTGTCTCTAAAACTCTTTTTTCAAAACCAAAGACAAAATTCTTGTAATTTGGCCCACAGTGCAAGGAAAGGAATCATGGCATGAGTTCTCTTCATTGTGATGTACTGTCAGGCTTGCAGGACTCTTACGTGCTGGCTCAGCTGTCAGAACGCAGGAGTTTCAGTAAACTGTGCAAACAAGTACTTTTATAGCCTGCCTAAGGGTCTGTGCTGGGAAGAAACTCTCCTAGATTGCTTCTGTCCCATTTGATTAATTACACATTCTAAAAGGGGTAAATGGAGCCTGGTTTCTGCCCAGGGTAGTAATTATAGTTTGCTTCAATGAAGAAACTACTGTGCTTGTTTTCAAATGAAATGTAAATACAGGTATTGAACACTTATCAACAGACTTCTGTAAGTTACCAATCAAGACAATCACAAACTTATGCAGTTTTAAGGTGAAGAAGCAAATTCTCCATTTTGAGAGAAGAGAATGAAAACCCTTGGGCCACATTTTACCATTGTCAAAGATATCATTGTAATACTCTTTTTGTTATTGTTCTTTTCTAAACATAAAAAGGGAAATTCCCTGTTGTATTCATGGAATCGCACTCATGAGATCACTAGCATTTTTGTTTGTAGAGGGAACAGGACAAGGCCTTGCTATGCAGCCTAGGTTGGCTAAAGCCCGAGGCTATGCTATCTTTACTTACTGAATGCTGGGATCGCAGGCATGTACCACAATACCCAACCATATCATTTTATATACCATATGTAACCCATTGGACTTGTAGATGACAGAAAGACTTAACATAACATTAAATCTATATAATCAGAGCATATTTAATTTAGCTTTGAAGATCCATAAGACATCTGAGGTTTCCACAGGATTAAGGTTATAGACAGCAACTGGGATAGTTAAGTTTTTGTTTGTTTTGTTTTGTTTGTTTGTTTGTCAATTTGACACATTCCATCATGCAGGAAGAGAAAATCTCAACTGAGAAAATTACTTCATCACACTGTCCTAGAGACAAGTCTGTGAGAGTACTTTCTTCTTCTTTTTTTTTTAAATTTATTTTCTGTGTGTAGATGTTTTTTTCTTTTTTTTCCTGCATGTATAGGTGTTTTTTTTCTCTATGTACTATGTGCATGCCTAGTATCTGTAGAGGCCAGAAGAGGATGTCAGGTCCCCTGGAACTGGAGTTACAGATAGTTGTGAGCTGTCATTTAGGTGTTGTCAAATAACAAACTTCAATCCTCTGAGAGAGAAGCCAGTGCTTTTAACTGCTGAGCCAACTCTGCATCCTCTGTGGGGATTTTCTTGTTTAATGATTGATGTGGCAGGGACCAGAAAGCAAGCTGAGCAAGTGATGGGGGAGAACAGCAGTGAGTAGCATTCCTCTTTGGCCTCTCCTTCAGTTCCTGCATCCAGGATCCTGGCTTGCTTGAGCTCTTGCCATGACTTCCCTCAGGGACGTACTAATGTAAGGTAGTGTAAGGTTATTGTGTAGCTTAAATTCTGATTTCTGTCTCAATGTTGCATAAATACTTCTTGATTTTTCCCTGGTATGCCGATAAAACAGCTTACAGCCAATGGCTGAGCAGGGGAGAGAATACAGCTGGACTTCCTGCCAGCGAGGGGAGGAGGAGTTAGAGGAGGAAGTAGGGGATTCAGCCACTGGTAGAGGTGCAATATAGATCAGGAGGAAAGAGCTGGAGCCGAGGAAAGCTACAAAGTGCAACCCTTGCTGAGATGTTTGCTGGGAGTAAGACAAAATAACATTGAGGGTTAAGAATAGACTTAAACTGCTCAAGACTGTCTGGTGAAGCCTTGTGTCATAAAAGAGCCTCAATTATTTGTGTGATTAGCCAGGTTAAGTAATACGCTAAAAGAAACAAACACTGCTTTATAAAAATAACTTCAGCATACTATTACCTGCAGGCACATGGTACACAGGCATACATGGTATCAAAACACTCAAACACATAAGATAAAAATAAATAATAGCTTTTGAAGTTAGAAAAGACATTTCAAGTGGAAAGCAAATAAGTACATAGAGACTAACGTTGCGACTCACATTCCTAACAATGCTTCCCTGGGACACACACGTTTTCCAAGATGACAGTTGTCAAGCGCCTTCCCCTTCAATCCATCTTCATTCCTTTTTTCTTTGTCAGATAACTAAGCCCAGCTCATATTTCCATGAGCGCAGCAGTCCTCACTGAACTCCTACATGATTTGTGAACACACTTGCATAGCTCCTCAGCCCCGAGGAGGGCTGATAGCCAAGACTTTATGCTTTATGCTTCCCTGTCTTCCTCTTTCAACTCACCATTCTTTCCTTTTCAGTCAGTCATTCTCAGCAGCCAGTTTTGTTAACAACATTTAGATTCTTTTTGTTCACACACACATACACACATACACACACACTATATATATATATATAATATATATACACACACACATATATATACACATATACATACTTATATATATAATTTTTGCTTTTCTGAGGAATGGTTTCATTTTATAGGCAAGGCTGGTAAATTCATGATCCTCCTGCCTTCACCTTCGGAGTGCTGGGACTAAATCAAGTACCACCATTCCCATTTCAGCCTCTGGAGTTTTAATCTAAACAAAAGCGCTTTGTTGTCCTCCATACTCTTTTCCACTTCTGTACTTCATTCTCCATTTTCTTCATAAATTCCTTAAGGATTGCTCTGTGATCTGGCTTGGCAAAACCAGATTCACAGACGTGATTTTATTCTAGAAACCCCAGTCTGCTTCACTGCAAAAGGATAGAAGTTCACATCGATACTGGGAAGCAATAGAAACTGATATTCTTCGGTATGTGAAAGGCCTGCCTACAATTAGCAATGCCCGGGGGAAAAATTAGGAGAAAGAAAAACAGACACTTGAAGCTACAGACCTGCAGGGAGTATGCTTTACCTTTCCAAGCTGGAACTTTTCAAGTTTAAGCTCAAGTTGCTATTTCAGCAAAGAAAAGAGGGTAAAGAAGTTGGGAAAGGCTTCCACTATGTGCCTCGGTTTTGAAAATGAGGTTGATGCTGCACCGAGCATTTAACAGAGGTCATGCTGGAGGCGGAGCTTGGGACCCTGAGTAAAAGGCAGGCACTCTACCCCTGAGCCCCATCCCTAGCCTGTGTCTACATTTGCAGGGCATTGTTACTGAGGCAACTGCAGGGTAACTGTACGGTAGAGTTTTATTTTTGTGAAGATATATAGTCTATCATCTCTGCAAATGTTGCAAGAATTTGCACCATCTGGTCATGAGGAAAGTTCTCTTAGCCTAGAAAGTTATCTTGCCCCTTCTCTCATGTTATGGTTTGTATGTGAAGCGTCTCCCACAAGCTCATGGTTTTGACCACATAGCTCCTGAGCTGCTGATGCTTTTATAGGCGCAGGGCCCAGAGGGTACATATACACCATTAGACCTTGAGCACTGTGGCCTGGTCCCTGCCCTGCCTCTATCCAAAGGAGTACATCCTCTGAACACTGAACCAAAGTAAAACCTATCCTTCCTTAAGTTGCTTCTCTCAGGTATTTGGTCACAGACAAGAAGGAAGGGAAGAGAGTCCATAATCCTTTAATAACAATGTGAGAAAAAAATGAATAAAGGTGACTAAATACGAAGCAAACCCAGAAGCTAAAGAAAAGCAGCCTAGATAGGAGAAAAGGGGGGTGGCGGATAGGAGGGCTGGAAGACAGCAAGGGCTTGCTTTGTAAGCAGGAGGATAATAGTTTGTACCTCAGAACACATGTAAAACAAACAAACAAACAAACAAACAAAAAACAAAGAAACAGAAAGCCAGGTGTGGTGACGACCCATCACAGACAGTCTACTTTGTGAGTTCCAGGTAAGTGAGACCCTGTCTCATGAAAGGGTGAATGGTGTGATGGTGACATGTGCACACACACACACACACACACACACACACACACACACACACACACTCAACATATGAGAAAAAGATAAGAAAATGTTTATAAAGAAATATTCTGCATTTCTTTATGATGAACTTTGGATGTAAACATTCTTTCATGAATTATTAAAACCTAATGAAACATTCCCTTCTGTAGCATAAGGGACTGAAGTAGAAAGAAACCATTTGGGGAAGAGGAGAGACTAGGGAAGAAGAGGGAACAACATAGCCCTCAAAAGAAGGAACAAACTGAAACACACTGACGAGAAAAGATGTCATGAGACATGCAAGACAAAAGTTAGAAATATAGACAGGGGAGAAAAGTGGATGACCGAGAAAGCAGGAGAGAAGAAGGTGGTCTCAGAAGATGTGTGAGAGAATATTTGTAATAATTTGAATAAAAACCCCGAAGTTGTTATAAAATGAAAACAAATACCTAAAGATATAAAGATACCCTATGTAACTTTATAGAAAAAAAGATACTAAGTTTATAGAGTTTGGAAGTATGTGAGGTCCTAGTAAATATAATATAGAGGGGTCCACACCAGCATATATGCACTTAAAGTTGCTGCACAGATTAGTAATCCTTTACTTTATCACTTAAACACAAAAACCATGACATTAAAAAACACAAAGAGAACATCTACATCACATCTTAAATTATATTAGCTTGGCTAGGGCATAACCTATAATCTTCCCCTTCCTGTCCTCAGTAATGTAAGAGAGCTGTGGCCAAGAGCGGCCATAATGGGAATAGCATTTCCTCTTCTGGCTCTCAGGGAGGCAAAGGAGGTTTCACTCTTGCATGATCATCAGCTCATCTGGCTGAGCATGGTGAACGTTCATATTGGCATCTGGTAGAAGCCTATAAGATTTAAAGCAGCTGGGGTGTCCAAACAGGGCATATACAAGATGAGGTATATTCTCGTTTCTTTTTGGTGATGCTGTTCAGAGCCTCATCCATATTCATGCAGGTAAGGGTTTCAGTAGTGTCCAAAATGAATGAGGACTATATGGTCCTCCCCCCAAAAGGACAACTTAGTCTATCTGTCAGCCATTGTGCCAATGCAGAAGCACATGCAACACCTTGAGCTGGCTGACGTGGACGTACCAGGGTTGCCGGACCTTTCACTCTATTTTTAGAGTGTGGCTATTGGTAGGTTCCCTGTGCTCCAGGGTTTGGCTCACACTCTTGGACAGCATTAATTGGACTTAGTGAGTTAACAAATGAAGAAGAGGAGGAGGAGAAGAAGGAGGACGAGGAGAGGACATATGTGCTGAAGCCAGCTGTAGTCATTTTGGAAGGGGGAATCTCAGTTGAGAAAATGCCTCCACCACTTTGGCACATGGAACATTTTCGGGATTGATGATTGGTCGAGAGCACCCAGCTCCCTGTGGGCAGGTGGCATCCCAGGAAGGGAGTCCTGAGTGCTAGAAGAAAGCAGGTCAAGCAGACTCTGAAAACAAGCCAGTAAACAGGACTCCTCTATGACTTCTGCCTCATTTCCTGATGTCAGGTTTTTGTCCTGACGGCCTTCAGTGATGGCTTATGACCTGAGAGTTGTAAGAAGAAATAAGTCCTTTCCCCTCAAAGTTGCTCTCAGTAATGGTGTTCCCTGCAGTAGGAAATGTGTGACAGCACAAAATCAGAGGGGGACCAAATAGAGATATCTCCTACCCCAAGTGCAAAAAAATTTCCTTTGCTTGGATGGGAAGAACACAGAAGAGATCTGCTGCTGAGAGTGGGCGTTGTCTCCGGTGTTCCCTGAAGAATTAGAAACCAGGAAAGGATCTTAAAAAAAAAAAAAACCCCAAAACAACAAAACAAAACAAAACAAAAAACCCAAAACCGAACAACAACAAAAACCCCCAGATCTATTTCAGCAAGATAAGACATCAGCGTGTTTTGTTACTCAGCTCCTGGGGTAAATTAAAATTATATTGTGTCTTTAATTCACCGTGGAAGCAGTATAAAGAGAAAAATAATGACTGGAATTCTCTTGATGTGGGTGTCACTGAGTGTTCCAGACGGCCCTTGCTGACATCTTACATTAAAGCCTTGTCACATGGATGTTAAGTTAGACGCTCCTCCCCTCTCGAGGCTAGGCAGGGAACAGATAGATCTGGTGATGAGCCAGCTCTCAGGTGAGTTGCTACCTCTGGGAGCTCCAGGTTTTCCTGGTGAGTTACCATGAAGATAATGAAGCAAACTGGTGTCACGTTTGTGACAGGTGAGAGAGATTTTTGGAAGGCAGGCCAAACACAGGAGAGAGAGAGAGAGAGAGAGAGAGAGAGAGAGAGAGAGAGAGAGAGAGAGAGAGAGAGAGGGAGAGGGAGGAAGCTTTGAAAGTGGGTTATAAACTAGGGCTGGAGAGTGCTTCTCCTAATGGGAGGAGGTTGACTTATCAACAAAGACTGTTTATTACAAGGGACGTTTTTCTCTTTGTGATTTCATACAGCTTCTAATCCTAAACACGTGAGCCTGGAGGTGTAATGATTATATATGTTATTTGTGAAGTCAGCAAGTTTAGCGGTGGGTCTAGCGTTTTAAAAACTCGAAGTCTATCGATAAAGTCTCCTAGAGATGCCGCAGCTGTCAGCACCAGCCTGTGTAGTTAAATCCTTGAACTGCAGTGACCTTGGAGCCTTTGCTGGCTTCTTTTCCCCTTTCTACTCTCCTAGGAGTCTCTTTGCATGGTAAGGAAAGGAGCTGAACTTTGCTGCCACCCACTGCTCCTCAATGTATATGGATGGCGTTTCTTTGAGTTGTGCCCAAAATAACATTGATCTGAAAGCAACACTAGGGGACTCAATCATCTGTGAAAAGAAGGGTAAAAAAAAAAAAAAATAAAATAAAATAAATAAAAGCCAAGTCAAGCCCCTTGAAAGTTCACCTTCAGCTCCGGAAAATACAAAAAAAGGGGATTAGGGTGAATCTATTTCTGGAAATCCGATTGCTCCAGCAATCAAACAGTGTGGGGATCCTTTTGTGGCTAATGTACACTCAGAGAGCTCTGCTCCGTGTGAGCAGCCTTTTAACCTGCAGGAGAGCGTGCAGTCTTCTCAGCTGCCTGCCTTTCGTAGAAGTTAATTCATCTCCAGGGACTTCCCAGTTGTGTGGCTTAGTATAGATCTCCTTGAACTTCCTGGCTCCGTGAGCCTGGCCAGGGCGGCGTATAGCATCCAGCTAACAGCTGCAGTGTGTTTCTTACTGGGCTTATTTAGCCTCCTCTCTGGTCTAATGAGTGGGATTTTTTTTTTTTTTTGAGATACGTTCTTGCGTGTGAGCAACTATATACATGTTTTCCACATTCTAATGAGACTTTTTTTTTTTCTTACAGCAAGAGGCATAGGTTTAGTCAGGTCACACTCTGCCGATACCTACTGATGGAATGGAAAGCAGTGATACAGACAGAGCTGCCTCAGCTTTGTCTTCTTCAACCTGTATTGACAGCCAGAGAGAAAGCATGGTGTGGCTTTCAGGGAGAAGGAACTTTATCTTACAGACTCTGCTCTGGCTTTCCTAGTTAGCTTTTTCTTTTTTTTTAAACGCAAGGTCAAGAGTTCCATTCGAATCATCAAAGTCACACCCCAGCTCAAAAGCAGTCAGTGTATGCTTGAAGAGAACACTGAGGGTGTGTGTGTGTGTGTGTGTGTGTGTGTGTGTGTGTGTGTGTGTGTGTTTGGTGTCATGAGCTCAACTCAACAGAAATCGACAAAGAAACTCCTTTCAACAGGGTTTCCAGGCCGGAGAGTCCTGGACCATCAGAATAACTGCCCAATCTCCCACCTTGATTGGCAGGTGCCCTAGGAGCTCCTCTGAATTTGGCATCCTTTGTGTGGCCTCTCCTGGCAGCTTTTTATACTGCAGGTGTTTGCCTTTCATGCTCCTTTTCCCTATTATCCGTAACCAAGGAAACAGATACACCAGAAGCTGTTAAGAGCTCCACTGTCACCCTTCCCTCCGCTAGCGCCTTTGTCATTTTCTTTTTTAACCTTTCTCTCTTTTAATTTTTAAGACTTACTTTAAAAGTACCTTTATTAATTCTTTGAGACTGTCACACAATGTATTTGGGTCATCTTCACCCAAACTCTGCCCCTTAATATGCATTATATCTTATTTGTATTTGTGTGTGTTCCCTCAGAGGTTAGAAGAGGGCATAGCATCCCCTGAATTGGAGGTATAGGTAGTTTTGAACTGCCATGTTGGGTACTGGGAACGGAACTCAGGTCCTCTGGCAGAGAGCTAGGTGCTCTTAAGTGCTGAGCCATCTCTCCAGTACCTTTTCAGGATTTTATAATAAGAGCAGCCTGTTCGGATTAACCCAGGATAAGAATGTGTACACTGTTCTGGTGCGACTCTTTGATATCCTCCCCAGAGTTATGTGAAGGAGCATGAAGCACAAAACTGCTGGTCAGAGTGTAGAACCTTGCTCCTTCGTAACAACTGAACTTGATGAGGATGGTACTAATTCACACTGTGATAAAAATCAAATCATTGTTTAGGGGGGCTATTGAGTACCTGAACATTTAAATTATCATGCAGAAATCAATGATAGCTTGCTGGAGAGACTAGAAAGGAAGAGGCAACAAGCAGGAGGCAGGCAGGAGCAAGTCAGTGGTCAGTGGCATTCTAAAACGTAAATGTCCTGGTTGGAAAGAGAAAATATTGGTTGATAAAATGCTTCCTCAATTTTGGCATATAGGCAAGTCTTTGGGAACATTTTCTTGATTAATTGTTGATGTGAGAGGGCTCAGCCACTGTGGAAAATGTTACCCCAGGTAAATGATCCTGGGTATATAAGAAATCAGACCGAGCAAGTCACAGATATCAAGCCAGAAAGCAGCGTTTTTTCACGGTGTCTGTTGCAGTTTCTGCCTCCAGGTTCCTGCTTGAGTCCCTGCCCTGACGTCCTTTAGTGATGGACTGTGACTGGGACATATCAGCCAAATAAAGCCTCGTCTCTCCAAGTTGCTTTTGGTCATGGTTTTTTATCACAGCCACATAAAGCAAAGCAAGACACTGATCGTCCATCACAAACTCAGGTGGAAGGCACAAGTTCTACTTCTTCATTCAGACCACCTTAGCAAACAGGATGCGAGATGGCTGGAGATGTCATGGAGATTAGCTTTCTGTTACTCTCTACCTAGGAAACGAGTTGCCTGAAAACCTGGCACCTCCTGTTACAAGTTTTCCACTCAGGACCAGCCACCCATGAGGTCATACTTGTAAGTCATAGTAATAAGTTTCTGAAACACACCCACTAAAGAAATGACCTGGGCTTGGTGTCTAGAAAAGCCTAGCATTATCTTATTCCAGAAGGAGACAGATTGGGCTGTTAGATGGCTCCACAAGGAAACTGGGATTTTTGTCTTGCATAGGAATGCTTATTTCAAACAAAAAGCATTTAAAGTAGTGTTCCCTTCCGAGGAGGACAGCTGGGATTCCTGCCTATAAAGATGTTCCCTCAATTGTAAGGCTGAAGTCCCAGCGCTGTTTCCTTCTAGAGTGAAAATAAGCAAGTTAAAGGAAAGATATTTCTTCCTAAGAGTTGTTTGGGCACTTTGGGCTTTTACAATCAAAGACTGTCATTTCAAGATTCCATCATTTTTTTTATGGGGGATCACCCTTTACAGATTTACCCCACTTGGAAGTAGCAAATAACACTTTCAAGAAAGCTTCTGAATTTTCTGGGTAACAGTGTAAGCATTCTTTTGAAAGAGGGCAGTGACAGGGAGCTTGCCAAGACTTTTCTCTTTACTGCAGGCAGAGAAGGGTGCAGAATTGTGCTTTTAGGGTCCCAAGAGGAGCAGGGTAGAACTCAGTTCAGATCTGGATCTGCCAATTGAATTGCATTTGGAGAGTGATGTATTATTCAACACAATGAATGGTTTTTTAAACACCCCCTAACTCCCCCTGCCCCGTGTGTGTGTGTGTGTGTGTGTGTGTGTGTGTGTGTGTATGTGTGTATGTGTAAGTCCCCTGAAAAACAAACAGACAAAACAAACTAATAAAAGATGCTGAATGAGGTCAAGGTGACTGACTCAAACTGGCTTTAAAGTTTGGCACTCTGTTGGGGTTTTAAAACTTTCTCCAGTACAGGAGAAATGTTATGGCTTTGGTTGAAAAAAAAAAGTTTGGTTCCAGAATGACATAGACCCAGGAGGGCAAGCCCTGCTTCTTAATCACACACCAGCTGAGAGCAAATGAGTCCACTCAACCAGCAGCCTGGGGTTTGGACACTAGTATTCTGCAGAGCCTCTTTCCGATGTAGTTCACTTTATGGCAACCATGTCTCTAGACTTCAGGAACAAGAGATCGCAGAATGACTGAGTAAAATCTGCTCTCTTTGCTGTTATGTTGAAAAGCACCCCAAACTTAGTGATATAAATATAATGGTTTTATTATGCTTCCAAATACTTTGGCTGGGTAGTTAATAGAGTCATTAAAAGAACACACACACACACACACACACACACACACACACACACACACACACACATGCACTATGCACTATGGGTGGCCCCCATTTAAGCAGATGTATAGAAGCCCAGCCCTCCCTGCCGAAGTGCAGGCTCAAAAAGGACACTCTTGTGAATTCCCCATGGGGTTGTAGCAAGGCTGAGTCCATTCGACAATCCACATTATTCTTGTCCCTACCACAGTGTTACTTACATGAGCAGGAGACCTTCTTCACACCAACATCCCTCTGTGTCTACCACTATGAAAACCCAACTTATGATGCCCTTGTCCTTGCCACTGTTAAACCAGTATAGAAAACATTAGTTGATTAAATGCAGGACATAGCTGGTGAAGCCTTCAATGGCCCAGTGTCACTGACAGAAGACAGAAAAAAAGAGTAAGGGGAAAATGGGAGGGAGGGAAGAATGGAAGGATACAAGGGATGGGATAATCATTGAGATGTAACAAGAGTAAATTAATAAAAAAAAAAGATGAAGTACCTCAGCTCACTGTTTTAAACACTGCAGTTGCTCTTTAGAATCCCATAGGCATGGCTCTCAGACTATGGTAACTGCTTCATCCATAGCAAACCTTCTGAATGTTGCAATGGCCCTAGCCACCTGCACCTTTGAAATGACATTTGCAGCTTTGCTCAAGAAAGCTAAGGGATGGGTCAGAAAGTTAGCCAAAACCTCTATGGGAATCCATTGCTAAATGGTAACAGGAGGTATGTTCAAGAAAAAGTAAAGATAAAGACAAAATTTTATTTATTTATTTACTTATTTTTATTATGTTTCTTCCTACATACAGCAGGAAGAAACATGAGAAGTCAGGAATTATATAAATGTTATATTCATAGTGATTTGGCTATTTGTATTTGGCAGACTTGAAGTAAACATCTTTCCTATCTTTTTGGGCCTAAATTTCTGAATGAAAATCAATATCTATCATATCTCATCTCTATTAACTTAAAACCTCTATCTAGACCTAAAAACAAATTAACTCCTAATCAACTGATTTTAATTGAAAGACTAAACTATATGGTCTTCAACCCCATCAGAGATTTGAGAAGGAATAAAATTTAAGTATCTGAGTGAGCCAGATGGGCAGGCTAGCAGCTTCCAAAATGAAAAGATAACGGAGACAGTTTACTGCCTAAAGAGTCACCCAACACTCTCTATAACATTGGAGCATCATCTTCAGCCTTCTGGCCCAATATATCTGACAGACATATTTGCGAGGCAGGAGCTATTGAGGACTTGCTTATCCTGTCTTGGCAGAGTTCATCTGTTGACTCTGCCTGCATCTAAACTTGCCTACTTTTAGGCAGAATTCTGTCTGTGGCAGAAACGAGGACATTTTGCCCAGTGGCTGGTTTGGTACATTTGTATTTACTTATTTTTTAAATGTATTTACTTATTTTCTTATTTGCAGGAGATGGCATACATCACAGCATGCACGCAGAAGTCAAAGGACAACTTGCAGGATTAGTATTTTGTTCTTTCCTTCCAGCATGTGAGATCCAGGAATCAAACCCAGGTCATCGGGTCTGGCAACTGGGCCTTTATCCTAAGAACCATGTTGCCTGCCCTGAACTTTTTAATATTCTGGAAGAAATCAGAAATTTAATCTATTTGTTGAAATACATTATAGAAATTCTCTTTAAGTCCAAGCATAGTGGCACAGATGCTGAGGCAGAAGGACCATCAGTTCCAGCTTACTAATGCCTACACAGCGAGTTCCAAGCCAGCTTGACCAACACAGGAAGACTCTGTCTCTAAAGCTCCAAACCAGAAAGTAAGGCAACAACACATTTTCTTTTTTTTAAAAATTTTTAAATTTTATTTTATTAATTTATTCTTGTTACATCTCAATGGTTATCCCATCCCTTGTATCCTCCCATTCTTCCCTCCCTCCCATTTTCCCCTTACTCCCCTCCAGTATGCCTGTGACTGAGGGGGACTTCCTCCCCCTTTATATGCTCATAGGGTATCAAGTCTCTTCTTGGTAGCCTGCTATCCTTCCTCTGAGTGGCACCAGGTCTCCCCATCCAGGGGATGTGGCCAAATATGAGGCACCAGAGTACGACACATTTCCATAAATTAGTCTGTCAATATACTTGACATTAATCTATTCAATGGAAAAAGGATAGCATCTTCAACAAATGGTGCTGGTCTAACTGGATGTCTATGTATAAAATAATGCAATTGGATACATATCTGTCACCATGTACAAAACTCAAGCCCAAGTGGATCAAAGACCTCAACATAAAATCAGAGACATTGATCAGTTAGAAGAAAAAGTGGGGAAGAGCCTGGAACACATTGGCACAGGAGACAACTTCCTGAACAGAACACCAACAGCCCAGGCCTTAAGGTCAGCAGTTAATAAATGGGACCTCATGAGGCCGAGAAGCTTCTGTAAGGCAGGAGACACTGTCAACAGAACGAAGCGACAGCCTACAGACTGGGAAAAGATCTTCACCAACCCTACATCTGACAAAGGGCTAATATCCAAAATATATAAAGAACTCAAGAAATTAAACACCACCAAACCAAATAACCCAATTGGGAAATGGGGCTCAGAACTAAACAGAGAATTCTCTACCAGCTGTGTGTTAGCAATTTTGCATTTTCTCCCTATGAAAGCCTGCCTTAACTGTTTCTCTCACATCTAGCACTTCTGTGCAGACACTGGTGTGTGCATGTGCATGTGCATGTGCGTGTGCGTGTGCGCGTGCATGTGACTGTGTGCGTGTGTGTGTGTGTGTGTGTGTGTGTGTGTGTGTGTGTGTGTGTGTGTTGAATTTCTGTTCTCACTGCTATTAATCCTTTTACATCTTCATAGTACCAGCCTTGTCTGGACTTCCTATGTCCAGTTGTTCCCACCTTCTTTGTATCCTCAATAATTGCTCTAGAATAATTGCTTTTAAAAGAACTATCTTTATTTATTTAGATACTAAACACAAATTTACTTATTTGGAAATATATAAATGTATAACAGGATATGTGTGTATGTGTGTGTGTGTGTGTGTTGGGACCTCTGGAGCTGGAGTTGGAGTTACAGGTGGTTGGGAGATGCCAAAAGTAGGTGCAATGGAACAAATTCTGGTCATCTGCAAGAGTATCAAATTCTCGTAAGTCTCTGCAGCACCTGAGTGAAAGCTTTTATGATGACAAACTATATATGTTCTCATTTCTCAAAATCCCTTGATTCTTTAACATAATTGGTATTTATACTCACCATGTTGTGCAATGTTGCTGAGAGGAAATTTCAAATTGTTTTATTTTAAACATGTTGAATATTTGAATTGATATCTTTATTTAATCAGGACATATCACATTAGAGATATTTGAATTGATATCTTTACTTAATCAGGACATACCACATTAAAAATATAAAACCATTTTGCAACCTCTAAATATGAAGAACAATAATCTGTTAATTTGAAGGAGGAAAAGCAAAGTAAAATAAATTTCTTAAAGCTCCCTCTGTCTCTCCAAGTTCTGTACTTAACATAAATCAAGTCCTGCCATTCTAGCTGGAGCTACTCTCCAGGCTGGCTTCCTGTAGACCTGTGGCTGGTATGCAGCTGCAGCTGGGACCAAGTCCTCACTGTTTCCTGGAACCACATGCTGGTTTGAGTTTCCAGGCTTTTGTCCAAACTGATATTTAACCTGACACGACTTCCTCTCTATTGCTATTCTATCCAGTTTCTACTTGTCCTTGAAGACCTCAGCTCAAAGCCATTTTTTTTTAACTTTGAAAGCTTTCTTCTCCAGCATGTCTAGGGACAGGAATGCCTAGAGCCCAGCCAATTTTGTTGTCATACACATCACATTACGTAACAATTTGACAATGTCTGATTCTCTTTTTAAGGTGTTTTCCATAGTTAAAAGACCTTAATAATCTTCAAATTGGTTTACCTCTATTGAAAGATGGGGCGTATATAGAAGACAAAAGACTTGTCCAAGGGCATTGGATAAACTTTTGATTGATATCATTGTTTAAAATACTTTTAATTTATCCTTGGACAATTGCATACATCTATAAAATATATCTTGATCATATCCCATCCCTACCCTCTCCTCTTCTTGGCCTATCTAAAAACATCCCTTCTACTTTCATAAAATAACACCGACTCCAATTTGTATTGCTGCATGTATATATTCATGGGTGGAGAGCCACCCACTAGAGCAAGGGCCACCTAGAAGGGACCATACTCCCAAAGAAAATTGACTGTATCCTTGCCTAGCATCCATCAACTGCCAATGGTTCATAATCTACGACTAGGGCCATGTGATACACTCTCCTATCCACGCTGGAAGGTTGACTAGCTTGATCTTGTATAGATCTTGTGTAGGTAATCGCAACTGACATGAATTAATGAGCTCAGTGGCCATGTCATGTTCAGAAGATAGCATTTCTCAGGATGTCTCTGCATCCTCCAGTGCATTCTTTCTGCCCCTCCTTCTGTGATGATATCTGGGCCTTGGTGGTGGTGAGATGGGTGACATAGACATTCCATTTAGGGCTAAATAGTGAACAGTCACTCATTCTCACTTAAAAAAAAATTCTTTTTTCTCATCAATGGTGAGGGGGGCACTAATACAGGTATAAGCATAAATCTACAGATGGTAACTTGACAACATGAACATTTAGAAGAACAATAGTATTAGATCTTCTTTATATGGCCTATGATCATCTAGTATTAGGGTTTTGACCAAGTTTACAGTACCAGGGATAAATTCCCTCTTGTGGAGTAGGCCCAAAATCCCCTCAAAAAGTCTACCCAATAATTGTCATATAATTATTGTACCAGTAGGCACATCTTGCCTGGTAGGTCAAACTTGTGGCATGCAAAATTCAGAGCTGGATGAGAACATTGATATGCACCCCCCCTTCCTCCACACCCACTGTGGTGACTAGCAACTTCCAGCACAATGAAAGGTAGCCAGTAGAGAAGAAGTTTCCTGGTTAGTTCTGGATTGATTTTCTCTGTGTCATGCAACCTGAGTGTTGTGTCTTCAGTAGTATTTAGAGTTTTGGTCTTCCTTTCTTGTCCACCTGTTTTTCTAGTTTGGTTTATTTTTTTTTTCTGTGGTCTTGTGGATAGATTTGCTTTTCTGTCCCAGTCTGAAGGATTTCTTTAAGTGTCATGTGAGATCTGGATCGGTGATTACAATTGCCTTTAATCTAATTTTATTGTGGAAAAGTTCTGTTTTTCCTTCAGTTATGACAGATAGCTTTGCTAGTTATAGAAGTCTGCTTGGGAGTTGTTCCCATTTAGCCTTTTGAGACCAGTCTATCCTAGCCCTCTAGGTTTTAAAGTTTCGGTTGTATAATCTGGTTTGATTCTGATGGGCCTATCTTTAATGTGGCTTGTTGTTTATCTCTTTTAATATCTTTGTTCTATATATTTACTATTTAATTACAATATGATAAAGAGAGGTTCTTTTCTTGTCTGCGTGTTTGTGTCCTAAATGCCTCCTATATCTAGACCAGCATCTCTTTTTTCTAACCCCGGGGAAGTTTTATGTTATGATATTATTAAAAAATGTTTTCTTGGCCTTATGAATGAAATCATTATCTTCATATATCCATAGCTTATAAATTTGAGTTTTAGAGAGTCCCATAAAGCTTGAAATTCCTACTCTTTTCTCAAGCTCAGATATTTGGTTCTTTCCTTAATCCATTCTGTGGCTGAGACTTTCCATGGAGTTGACTTTATTTTCATCATTTCAGACTGATTTCTTTACTAGTTCTATTTTCTTCTTAAGTTTCTCTTTCCATTGTCTTCCTTATATTGTTTAGATATTTTTCTTTGAGCAGAATTAAAATCATTCTTTTCCATCCCCTGTCTGGGATTTCACTTAATTTGCTGTATTTAGATACTATTAGTAATTGTGTTAGTGTGAGGTTTTTGTTTTTGTTTGTTTTGTTTTTGGGTGGTGGCATTTTTTCTTTTTGTATTTCTTATACCATTCTGTTGGAATGTACAAATATGTTGCTATTTCACTGCTTTGCTTAGTTATGTTGTTAAATATTTATTTCTGCACTATCCTTGATTGCTTATTCTTCAATAGTTAATTAAGTCAAAGGGGCCTTTTGTTAGCTGACTAGTATATTTCCATAGTGGTAATGTTCAGCAGTTGTGGATGTTCTAAAACGAAATATTCTACTTAGGGAACAATACAGAGTTTATACCAGGCACCTTCAGCTCTTGGAATGAGGGACTATTTTCTCAACTTCATGATATCCAATTACTACATGAATATTGCAAATACCTCAACTGGAAAAATATAGCTGAATAAAAAAATAAAATAAGCCAACTGGAAAGATGACTCCGCAGTTAAGAGCATACACTGCTCTTGCAGGGAATCAGTTTGATTGCCGGCACCAATATCTGCTGGCTCACAAGCACCTGTAGCTCCAGTTTTAGAGGATTCTACACCCTCTTTGGCCTCTGAAGGTATGAAAAACACAAGCACACATAGCATACATTTTAAAAGAGAGCACTTATGGAGTGAGTTCCTGGCCCAGCTGAGATGAACTGGAACATGGTGTTCTTTGATCCATCTGGCTTTGTCTGGGTCCAGGTGGTGCCATGATGGAGGAGGGAGAATGGGAGGGCCTTGGCCTCTGTGTTCTTGGGATTCTGGTGTGTGGAGAACAGGGTGGTGGGAGGTACTGACGTGATAGGTGTCTGGAAACCCTGCCATCTACAGCATGCTTTTCAGGTGCTGTAGGTGTGCTATACGTAGGGGACAGCCGTTCCCTTTCATCCTATACTGCTGTTCTCTGGAAACTGTTTTGGGGGGTGTATCAGTTGAGTTCTACTTTGTGGAGAGGGCATCGAGCTGGCTTTGGCTTCACTGTAGAGATTTCTTCCAGCTTAATACGTTCATTACAGACCTTGCCTCTTGCAGAATAAGAACTTCCCGTGCATGGTCTTTACCATCTCACTCCTCCCACGTTTCAGCATCACGTTGTCCATCACTTCCGTTGACCTTACCAACAACTAAAATCTTGCTTAGCAATTATTTTCAGTGGCGTGGATGAGTGCAGAGCAATGGATAAACATGCAGATCAAACGTTGTGGTCTTTCTCACTATTCAAAGAACTAGCGAAACTAAGGTCTGATTGGAGTGGGAGAAATAGTCCTCCCCAGGGAAGAGCACACTGAGTGTTTGTCCAGTACCAACTGGTCAGCTCTGAAAACATATACACAAAAGTGACATCATACAGACAGAGAAGGTTGTATTTAGGAATATATATAAACATACTTATATATGTGTAGCAACAATTAATGAAAACAGAGGCCACAAATTTAAAAGAGAGCAAGGTGGGGTATATGGGAGGGCTTAAAGGGAGGAGCGGGAAAGGGAAATGATGTAATTATATTATTTTTTTTGAAAAAATATTTTTCACAATATATTCTTTTTTTGAGTTTTAAAAGAAATTATTAATTATTCACCTTACGTCCTGATCATAGGCCTTACTCTCCTCTCCTCTCAGTCTCACCCTCCCTCCCTGTTTCCTTTATCCTCCCTCCCTTATTCCTCAGAGAAAGGGAGCTCCCCTCTAGCATATGGAGTCATATCAGGGCTGAGGGCATCCTCTTCTCTGTGGCCTGGCAAGGTAGCCCCGCCACGCAAAAGTGATCAAAAAGCAGGCAGCAGAGTCCATGTGAGAGTCAGCCCCCATTTCCCTCACTAGGGGATCCATATGAGGACCCAGCTGCCCATGGGTTACATCTATATGGGAGAGCCTAGGTCCAGTCCATGCATGGTCCTTGGTTGAAGCTTCAGCCTCCACCGGCCCCCATGGTCCCTGGTTCATTGTCTCTGTTGGTCTTCTCCTGTCCCCTCTGCGTCTTCTCTACTTCCCCTCACCAAGACTCCCTGTGCTCCACTCAGTGTTTGGTTGTGGGTCTCTGCATGCATTTCCATCAGCTGCTGGGAGGAGCCACTAAGAGGGCAGCTATGCTAGGCTCTCATCTGTGAGCATAGCTGAGTAGTGTCAGGGGTTGGCTCTCTCCTATGGGTTGGGTCTCAGGCTGGGCCAAGCATTGGTTGGGTATTTCCTTAATCTCTGCTCTATTTTGTTCCCTGCATATCTTGTAGGCAGGGTAAACGTGGGTCAAAGTTCTTGTGGGTAGGTTGGTGTTCCCCTCCTCCCACTTGGAGTCCTGCCTAGTTTTAGGGTGGCCTCTTCTGTCTCCATGACTCTTGCTAGTAGTAGTTTCAGCTGGATTCAGCATGCTATCTTGGAACCGTAGACAACCATACTGGTGTCTTTCCACCAGTCAGAATTTACTGAAATAGATTTGCAATGTGCAGCTGTTTCAATGGCAGCCATTTGCCAGATATCCTTAGCTGCTTTGGTAAACTGGCTGATGTGAATGCAGGTTCTTTTATTCCAATCTTAATTGCTAATATTCACTTTCACATCACCCAGAAAAGTCTCTCTCTTTGCATGTATGTGGGCTAAAGCAGAGCTCAAGGCTTCAGAGGTGGGATGATAGGGACACATAGACGAGAGTCAGAGGAGAGTCAGGCGGAGAGTGTGGATGTGGTCAGGAACTGAGAGGAGAGGAGATACCAGGTCTAGAGAAAGAACAGCTGGTTCAAGTCCAGATGGTAGAGCAGGTAGACAGAAAGGCAGCAGCTGACAAGGCTGTGAGCTACGCCAACAGTGGAAGACTGAGCATAGCTGAAGGCTCTGGGAATGTTGGGGCTTCTCTGCTGATCTTTGCTTCCATTGTTAGTCTGATGACAGGATAACGAGGGGTTATTGCTATCAAAGTACTAAATGTCCACTATTTTATGATATTCAGATGAGGGAGTTGCACCCTTTCCTCAGTCTGATATATCCAATAAGTTCTTGAGCATGATTCATTATAACTATTTCAATATACTCATGCACCCTGACCATCTCAATTTACCCCTGATAAATTTATACAGTGGCACCTTTTGTACTCCCAGGAATGTCCTTAATTGGTCTACGCTGTGTGGTTAGTACCAGATAGATGGTGGTGCTTGAGCCCATTTATAGGCTGTGCTTAGCCTTCACTCTCAAAATGTAGTCAAGGCTGCTCATAAAATTGAGTCTTCTCTGCAAAAGCACAGTCTGAAAAACCACCATTTTACGCAGAGTAGAGCTATTCTGGTTACTTTTTGTCAACTTGATGCAACTAGAGTCCCCTGGGAATAGGAATGCTCAACTGGGGAATCTGCAGGGCCTTTTACTGATTGCCAATTGATGTGAAGGTGTCCAGAACACCACAGGCAGTGCTGGTTCTGGGCAGGTGTGTCTGGGCTGTATTACAAAGTTAGTGGAGTACACCAGAAAGCAATGTTCTTCCATTTGCATCTGCTGCAGTTCCTGCCTCCAGGTTCCTACCCTGATTGAGATTCTGCCCGTCCTTCCCTCAGCGGGGGACTATTGTTGGGATGTGTATGCCAAATAAAAATCTTTTCTTCCCAAGTTGTTTGTCATATCAATAGAAAGCAAAGTAGGACCGGGACATAGCCAGATCTCAACAAAAATTTTCTGCTATATGCTAGATTGAGACAGAATGAGGATAGGTGAGCCAAAGCATCTATTTTCCAGGTCCTACAACATCTCAAGGGAGGTACTTCCAAAAGAGAACTCTATGCAAGGCAAAACAGTCATACCAAGCACTCTTTGTCACTTAATGTGTACCAGATGTAGCCTCTAGGCCTGTAAAAATTGTTGGGACCCATTCATTGCCAAGAGCAAAGACTTCATCCACAAGTATGAAAGAACTCTCAAAAGGATAGACAGAGTTCAGAAAGAATCCTTGAAATTAACAAGAAAATTTCAAAGCTTGATGCAAGGGAATCTCTAGTTGAAATAATGATGGTGCTTGTGTTTTGTATTCCTTTTAAAGTTACATAGAGGGAAGATGTGGACTGAAAGAATAAGGTGAAAAGTACAGAACTACCTAAAAAGAACTCAGAAGAGAGGCTGTCAGGTACTTCACTGCATCTCAAACTTTTACAAGGAATCACTTAAAGGATCTTAGAATGAAAATTTTATCTTTTTTTGAATAGGGCCTGTTAGAGTTCATCCTACCAAGCTTGCTGGTTTGGAAATTATACTTTTGTGGCTGGCTTAGTGTGTGAATACTACTGTTGAGTTTTTGAAGTCACGAATACAATTTGGAGAGGGTCGAGATAAATCCAAATGGACTTCTACAGCTGAATATTTTAAAAGAAATCTATACGTATTGTCCTTGGCTGGTACCATAGTTTGAGCAGGACCCTTGGGCCCAGATCTGCCCATCATAATGTTCTTCTTGTAGGTTGCTAGGACCCTCTGGATCCGTCCATTTCCCCATTCTCATATGTGCAGTAAACTTTGAACCCCTACCCAGATCTAGCCAATGGACAGGACATTCTCCAAAGGTGAGTGGAGAGTGGGACTGACTTTCACATGAACTCTGCTGCCCCATATTTGACCACGTCCCCTGGATGGGGAGGCCTGGTGGCACTCAGAGGAAGGATAGCAGGCTACCAAGAAGAGAACTGATACTCTAGGATCATATTCAGGGAGAGGAGGTCCCCCTCAGTCACCGTCATAGGGGAGAGGAGTAAGGGGAAAATGGGAGGGAGGGAGGTATGTGAGGATACAAGGGATGGGATAACAATTGAGATGTAATATGAATAAATTAATAAAATATACTAAAAAAAAAAAAAGAAATCTAAGTATTGCCAGGGTTGGAAGTGAAGATGACATCTCTCCCTAAGACATGCTAGTAAAAGGATCTAGGGTTACAGAGGTGGCATTTAGGTGGCCTGGGGCTAAAAATGCCCAGGTAAGGGTTCATAACTTTAGCATTTGTTGTAAGCAGTGGGCTTCTGCATCAACCAAGAGCCAAGACGCCAAACCAAGGTCCACTCTGTAAAGAGCAAGCAGAATGAAGGCAAGCTCTGCGTGGTTTCTGAGCTCAAAGCTTTTGGGAGGGACTTCTAGATTTTTGAGGAATTACAGATGGGGAAAAAGATAAAACAAAACAGGATAGTGCAAATGTAGTACAGGAACTGACAGAGTCTTTTTAAAAAACTTTGTATTTTTTCAAGTAAAAGGAAAGAGATATTACAAAGAAGACTCAAAATCATTTAGAAAACAAACAAACAAACAAAAAACCCAAAGTATTATTTACTGAATGGAAATTATTATGAATGAACCATAATGAAAATTTTACAAATAAAAAGGTTCCTCCATAAATAATATTCCCTTTAATAGCATCTATTAATCTTTGCCTAAGTATTATTTACCTGCTTTTAATTTTAGCATAGATACATACTTTCATTTCTCTACTGTGAAAGATCTATTGTGTGGGTGATTCTCGTAAGTGCATAAGAATAAGACCGTGCTGCATTTGGTAGCAAAGCCATGCCTCGTTTCTTATAAATTTCAGCAGCCTGGCTGATGTTTATCAGTTCTTGGTCTCTAGTTGTTATTTGTGTGTGAAATTCATGTCTGTTAGAGAGGAAAGTGAATAATCACAAATATCTCTCCTCTCTTTCTTATTGTGTCATTTGCTAAATGTGATGTGTTGCTTGCTTAAGCTTTGGTGCATAGCATATGTGTTAGGTGGAGAAGTGAACACAGGTGTGCAAGGAGCATTACTACACACACCACATTAGCTATGTAGATTAGCTCAGGAACCCTGGATTTGAAAGACCATGGTTCAATTCCAGCCTCTGACACAAGTTGATTGAATCTGAGGCAAATTCCATGGAGTGTACAGAGCCTTCATTTCTCATTTGGAGTATTAAATTCTGTCTTGGGCACCCTTAGAATGCTGATTGTGGTCCTGGAGTCAAGATGCCTCAGTCACTGAGTGAATTTACATAATTTTACTTACATTCTATCTGGTTCCATTTCTGGCCTACAAAATGAGAATAGTGTGAAAAACTTCAGAAAATCCAAGTGAAAAACTTTACACTAATGCTCAGCTTTTAACAGATATAAAATAAACTCACCATTTAAAATGTGTGTGTGTGTGTGTGTGTGTGTGTGTGTAGCTAGCCACTAGATCATGGGAAGTCTCATAGTTGACACTCAGACAGATGCTTCTGCCAGAGTGCACTGTTGAGTCCTTCCTCTCCCCAAGGCCAGCTCCAGCAATGTCGAAGAAGAAAGGTGGATCCACAGGAGGGAGAACTGAGCAGACAGTGAACAACTGGTTAAGGGAAAGAAACCGTTGATTGTACATTTAGCTAGAGGAACTATTTGCTGAGGAGAGGTTGAGGGACGGAGGAAAAAAGAAATACTCAGGCATATGTGGTACAAGCTGAAGGTCTTAAAGCCCAGCAGAACTTTTCCATCTGTCTCCATCTGTCTTGCTTGCTGTCTGTCTTTCCTACTAATGCTTTCCATGGGCCAACCACAGTATTTGTATTGAAATGAAGTTCAATCTAATTTTCATTAGAGATTACATCATGATTTTTTTCATCATTACAATCACCAGGGCAATCAAAAAAATCAACAGAGTAACAAGGAAATACAAAAAGTTCTATAACCTACAACAAAGAATACAACAAAAATCAATTTCCAAACAACGGTCAGCATAACCTGATTATTATTTCTTAAACAATCCTCAGGAAAGTTTAATCATAAATTTCCTTGGGCTGAAGCCAATGTGTTTACAAGATGGCCGTAGCAACACAGCTTGAGCTAGACATTCTCTAAAGAAAAAACTTGACCGACTTCCAGTTCCAGACCAACAGGTGTGATATCCAAGCCTAGGCTAACTGCCAAAGGGTCCTCTATTGTAAAATATCTGTAAAGCATTACGTTCCAAGCCCACCTTCTCTTACTCTCAGAGCAGATTCTAAAGAAATATTTCTACAGGTAACAGTATCTAGCCAGACACTGTTCTGTCTAGGTCTTAACTTTCTCTCATGCAGTTTCTGCTTGGGTGCTCACAGAGCAAAAAATTTTATCATTGTCTCAAGCCTTTGGCCAAATGCCCTCTTTCAACATTCTTTGTGGGAAAAAGTTTTCCCTGTATGAATTTCCTAAGGGATGAAAAATAAAATAGAAAAAAAAAACAGTTTTAGGAGAATAGATTTCTAAACAACATTACACCTGGACCATACATAATATTTAAGGGCCGTGGTGATCAGCTGTAGATCTTTAGAACTTTGTCAAGCAAAGCCTCAACAGCTGCTCTGGATGTCTAGTGATCATGCTGGACAGTTGGAGGTCTCTGGAACTCAGTCAAGCAAAGCCTCTACGACTTACGCTCATGTCTACGACAGAGTTCCACTATGATGTGTATCCAGACCAGAGTCAGTAGGATCCATGAAGCCAATGCCTTTCTTTTTTGCTATATATAGAACTAACTTCATGCTCCTGGCTGTGGGATCTGACTTGATGTACAACTTCCAAAACAGACCACAGAACATTCACTCCAAGAACAGAGAGCCTGTGGGTAAACTTTGGCTGAATGAGGCATAACAGATGGGCAAGGAAGCAAATTCCTTCTGACGAGTGGTCCTGAGCCAGCTTTCAGGGCAGCTCGTCTTGAAATTTTAGCAGCTGAATAACTACTGACGTCTCTTTGTGGTTCACACACTGGTAGCTAGTGTGGTAGTACATCACATGAAAATGTTCTCATCTGTATTAGCAACGTATTTCATTGCTATGAAAGGATAATTGATAAGAATGAGATGCAGGGAGGGAGAGCTTGTATTTGACTTCAGTTGGAAGAAATGCAAACCATCATGGCTAGGGAGGCATGACAGCAGAAAGTGGGACACGTTCACATTCAAAGGACACAGAGCGTAACTACCAAGTGTGGCCACAACAATGAAATCTCAAGGCCCACTCCCAGTTACACATGGCCTTCAGCAAGTCTCTACCTCCTATGGGTTCCACAATCTCTCCAAACAGTATCACCAGCTGGAGCGCAGGAAGCCAAACACGTGAGCGCCAGGAGATGGGGGAGGTTTCCATGCACACTGGCACGCCATCCTTGCACCTCGGGGCTGAGTGAATAACCTTCTCAGCAAATCTGCAGCGGGCTTGTCACTTTTGTCTTATCTTCAAAGGTACCTGGCCTTAGAAATGGGTCACCGGAAGTTTTTGCTAGCCTGCAAACAGTCTAATAGGGGAAGTGTAAGTGGGCCCTGAGAAAATGTAGGCAGCAGAAGGCAGGCCTGGAATGACCCCAGGAGAGTACTTCCTTCTGAGAGTTCTACACAGAGCTCTGTGGCACCCGCACCACCGCGGTACCAAGGCAAGGGCGAGGGACTTCGGATTTAACTCACACACACATACACACAGACACAGACACACACAGACACACACACACACACACACACACACACAGACACACACACACACACACACACACACACACACACACACACACACTAAAACAGCGGGTCCTTTGTGCTAAAAGAGCAGCAACAGCGGCAGCAGCAGCTTTTATTCAATGTTCAAAGAGCCTTTTTGTAGGCAAGCAAAACAGGAATGCCACTTGCAGGTGAAATCCCTCAAGAGGTGATTGTGCACATGAGGAAAAGTCCTGAGGAGGGGAGGGGTGCATATTCTCAGAGCAGTAAACATGACTAGCTAACCAACATAAACACAGACACGGAAGCTTCTAGAAACAGGACATGAAACAGCAAGACAGGCAGGCAGCCGAGTCGGGCCTGGTTCCTACAGAGATCAGTTCCCAAATCCCCATCAGCGATAGCACTGCCAGCTGCCCATGGCTCTGCTCCAGAGGGTGACCTCGACGGAGGTCACATGGAGCACATCGCATGGTGCCTCATCCTGCTTGCAAACAAGACAGGAAGAATATGGATATGAGGGCTACCTGGAATCATGCTTCTTCCCCCAAAGTTTAAGTGCTTGAAAAGGTAGAAACATGAGGAGCAAATAGAAAAGCCCTGATCTTCAGCCACACATAATAACGAATCACAACGTGACACATTCTCTTACGTCTTAAAGTGGCACTCACGTGTGTTTCCACATGCATGCTGGTGTCATTTTCTTTGAGGGTCTCTCTCTGTGCTCCATCCTCTGAACACCTCCTCAGCTTTCCAAGTCTGGTTATTTTGAATATCTTTCATAAAAATATCTTTGATTTTCCATGTTGGGAACCTCACATTCTAGCTCAGTGCTTCTCAACTTTCCTGATGCTGTGATCCTTTACTATAGCTCTTCATGTGTGGTGATCTGCAACCATAAAATTAGTTTTTGCTACTTTATAACTAATTTTGCTACTATCACAAAACATAATGTATTAGATATTGAGGATATCTGGCATGTGACCAACAAAGGGGTCATGACCCACAGGTTGAGAAACGCTATTCTGCCTTCTATTACTGCTTTAGTTTAGTTTCTAAGTACTTATTTTTCCCATATGTATTAGAAGCATCTACACTTGAGGATGGAATCCAAACAAATTAAAAAAAAATCTCACATTATCTGACAAGTGTTGAATTGCTATTTGACTCACTGTAGAAATTCACAATTCACCATTCCTATTTTCAACACCTTTGTCATTTTTTCCCACATGATTCTCCTTGCTTCAGTGCAGCTGTGTTGTTTCACACTTATAATCTAGTTCTCATGAGGCTGAGGCAGGAGGATCATGGATTTGAAGCTCTCCTGGTTTACATAACAGAATCTGTGTAAAAAAAAAATCCAACAAAATTAACAAAGTTATTTCATAGGTATGGGTCTGATTTTTCCAGTTAGATTATGAATTGTCAGAGGTAATGACCTTTTCATGTTCCCAAAGAGTTTATTATAGTACCGAGTTTGGGCCAGGTGTCCAGCAAGCATTTGTTATTTTTTCCACTTATACCAGTCTGCCCAGCAGAGACTTTATTTTTGTCCCAAACAGACCAAGGGCAGATCAGCTCTAAGTTTAGCATATTATTTGAGTCTACCCATGACATCCCATTGCAATAAAAAATGTGGGCATGTCTAGGAATGGCTGTAGCTTACTCCTGGAGGTTAGTGGTGATCACTGAAGAAAAAAATAGCCAATGGTTTTCCAGAGAACTTAAAACTTCAGAGAAGTCAAATGAAGAAAAGAAAATTCATTTGGATGACTTATGATCAGAACTTTTCGATGTGGGCAATTCCTTGTTGATTTTCTAAAGTCAGAATCCACTTATTTGAGGGGAAACACTTTATTCAAAAGATAAGGGGAACATTATGACAGGCGGTTCTGGGCCCAGGGGTCCTGCTCAAACTATGGCACCAGCCAAGCACTGTACATGCAGTAAACATTGAACCCTACCCAGATCTAGCCAATGGACAGGACATTCTCCACAGTTGAGTGTAGAGTGGGGACTGACTTTCACACGAACTCTGGTGCCCCATATTTGACCATGTTCCCTTGAGGAGGGGCCTGGTGGTACTCAGAGGAAGGATAGCAGGCTACCAAGAAGAGACTTGATACCCTATGAGCATATACAGAAGGAAGAGGTCTCCCTCAGTCACAGTCATAGGGGAGGGAAGTAGGGGGAAAGCAGGAGGGAGGGAGGAATGGGAGGGTACAAGGGATGGGATAACCATTGATATGTAATATGAATGAATTAATTAAAAAAAAGAAAAGTACAAAAAAAAAAAAAGGTAAGGGGAGATGACTTAGGAAGGTCAGTTTGCTAATGAGTGCCCTGAGGACTTTTAAGGATTTCCCCTCAAAACCTCTGAGTTACCCAGTACCTATCACAGCTGGTCTATTTCCTGCATGACTTTGAACGAGCCCCTTAGTCCCTTTATGCTTTGGTTTTCTGCTCTGTGACGAATATAGTAGTGCTGCCTGCTATTAGGGACCTAAGGTGTGTTTCGGATTAACTTCCTGGAAAAGCATCCCCAGCAGGACCAAGGTGCTTAGGTTGTGAGGGTGATGGCAGAAGGCCTTGGTAGGACTGGTTTGCCTTCCTCTGCTCTTCTGCCCTGTAAGCACACAGTACTTGTTGTCTATTTACTGTCCACTATGGTTTTAAACTTTTTTTTGAAGTTTAGATTATTTTATATTCTTTTAAGAGCGCTTTTTCTGCACTAATGTTTGTGGACTACATGTGTACCTGGTACCTGGAGATATAAAAAGACATTGAATGTCTTGAATAGCTGTGAGCTACCACATAAGTGCCACGGAACAAACCAGTGTCCTCTGAAACAGCAACCAGTGCCTAACTGCCAAGCTATCTCTGTAGCACCCTTTAAACATGTTTTGTACAGCAAAACATTCTTTACAAGACATCTAAAACTTGATCTAGAACTGTGGATTTCTGGGTTTGTTATATGTAGCACAATGTAATATTATTTGGTGTAGACTAATGAAACACATAATTGTATTTTTATTTAAATTTATTTTCTTTGAAGACACAATCTTGGTATGTTGTCAGACTGGCCTTGATTTTGTAATCTTCCTGCTTAACTTCTTGAGTGCTGGGGTCACAGGTGTGCAGCACGACACCCCATATAAAAGGAAGGTAATTTATAAATGATTTAGCCAACTTCTAGCCCATGTGTGGGCAACACCCATCATCTCAGCACTAGAGCGTATGAGACAGTAAAAAGCAAAAGTTGGAGGTCTACTTGAGCTACCTAGGGAGTTTCCAGGCTAGCCTGGCTTCGCAGTCATAAAAAAACTCAGACCTAAACCAAATCAGACAAAGACAAAATTAGCAAAATGTCTATCTCTCATCACCAGCCAGTGGATCTTAGCTTTTATTACTTATATTAATTTTTCTTCTTTCTAAGGAAGAAAATTGTCAGACATTATTACTATTACAAGGGATACGTTCTCTTTCCCACCTCAGTCTGCGTTTCCTCTTCCTTCTCCTGGTCTGTCCTGTGGATCCTTTGTTGCAGAGTGACAGCTAGAACCACTTCCACTGGCATTCTTGAGTTGAGACAGCTGCTGGCTTCTTTGAATAAATCCTCTTTAATGTTGGCAGAAACTAATAACTGACACTAGAAGGTGGAAGGTTGAAAGGTAATAGACACCTGGGCAGCTAGCAAGATGCAGCACAGCCAGTGACAATTATCTATCACCTGAATTTGGAAGTCTCACAGGCATGTGCTTATTTGCCCCCAAACTGGCAAAGCAGCTTAATTAAATCGCACTGTATACATATACTACATGGAAGGTAAGTTGCATTAATGATAATAAGGAATAATGAGAAATAATTCAACCTGCGATTAATTTTCTAGGAGAAAAGATGAGTGACAGAGAGCAAATTATGGATGGGTAATCTATTTCTGCTGAACTTCCATTTATTCAACAAAGGCAAAGTAGACAAGCAACTAAGAGAAGGACCGTAAAGACAAAAGCATGCATGCTGACTTTGATATGAGGAAAATGCTCAGCCTCACACTAATGAATGCCAGCTTTTCTCTTTGTGACAGTCTGAGAAACCCTTGTCTTTGTGCTACAATGAAGCTCATTGATTCCCTCTTCAAAGGCTTTGTAAAGAGGACAATGCCCATGACTATTAGAACTGCTTTACACCATGACTGACGATCTTTTAAAAAGAATACCTCCTGCTTCTTACTTCCTTAACAAATACTTGGCTAGTCCCATTTCCGCCCCCCCCCCTTTAATGTGCTTACTTCTGCAGAACATTCCAGAAGTTTTTCATATTGGTAAGATCCCTTTACCCAAGGGATTTAATTAAAGAAAGAAAATGCTCTCAGGAGCAGTGTAGGAGGAGCAGGTGATGGGTAACATAGCCTCTGTGTGAACGGTGTGGCCAGGAGCTCTCATCGAGGATGGCTGCATGCAGACAGAGAGGAGTCAAGCAGATGATCAAATGCTAGGCTCATCCAGGAAGCCACAGGTGGCTCCATTTCTTCACTTGGAAGCAAGCTATGGGCCTACATAGAGAAGCCCACTCTCTTCTCTGCACCAAGAGGTGTATTTAATCATCTGTCATCTAGAAACATCTATCTTTATTGTCACAAATATCTGGCTCATGTAGAAGATACATTCCTTTTCTCATCTCGCCTTTAGTTGATTTTGAGCACCTGCCCAATTTGCTGTTATTTTTCTATAGGGTAGTGTCCAAACTTTGGCATCCAGGAGGCTTTTCAGATGAGACATGGTGGAGGTGCTTACAGCTTGTGCTGGCTAGTTTTTACTGTCAACTTCATTGTCCAGGAGACAAATAAAGCATAACTCTGGGGATGTCTATGAGGATGTTTCTAAGGACAATTAGATCCCAAGTGCTCAGACCTGATGAGTACATTAATAATTACTTGGTGAATTCATCAGAAAAAATATATATTATATATATTTTAAATATAATAGCTGATGGTATTTTTAGAAAGTGGAAAAAGGTAGGGTCTCATTGAAGAATATGAGTCACTGCAGATGTGTTTTGAAGATTACAACCTGCCCTGCCCCCTTAGATTTTGTGTCTCTGTTTATTTCCTCTTTGAGGCAAGATGCCATATGCTCCAATTACCACAATGTGCCGCCCAAGTATATGGACCAAGCAAACCTGAATAGAACTTTCTGAAACCACAGCTATCAGCTATAATTAATTAATCTCTCTCTCTCTCTCTCTCTCTCTCTCTCTCTCTCTCTCTCTCTCTCTCTCTGTCTCTCTGTCTCTGTGTGTGTGTGTATGTGTGTGTGTGTGTGCGAGAGAGAGAGGGGGGGACAAGGAGAGAGAGAGAGAGAGAGAGAGAGAGAGAGAGAGAGAGAGAGAGAGAGAGAGAGAGAGAGGGAGAGACTGGCAGCGGTACAGCCACGCCTAAAGGCCTTGATGACCATGGGAAAACAGGCAACACCAAATCCACCCCAGAAGCATGCCATCGGAAACACATCAGGATTCAGGTCCCCTAAGTCGTGTGTTCACATTTTGAGCCTGAGCTAGGTTGACTTATAAAGGGAACTCATTGTGTCCCCTGGCCCTTCTTCCCTTGTGTGTCCCCAGAGACTCTCTCTGTATCCCTCTCCCCCTAATAAAACCTCTCATGTGGAGCTGTCAAGTGGCGTGATTTCTATTTCACTGCATAGCCCCGCCACATACATCTTAATATTTGGTGGCCCCGCTGTACGGGAAGGTGCTTCTAGTGGTGGGACTGCTACCACTAGGGCGAACACAATTGGTTCGCCCCTGGTAAGTAAGAGCCACTGGAATCCACCCAATTCCATCACAGACTCTCCCACCCTGGAACTATACTTAAAAGGGTTAACTAGAAACCAAGGTTTGAAATAAGAGTTGGGCCGCTGTGCAAACAAACATCTTTCTCACTTGGCATCTTAGCTGTGAGTATAACACTAAGTTTTAACAAATATTTGGAGAAAAAAACCCCACATTAATAATTACTAAGAGCTCATTTTATTTTTGTTTAGATGTTTTAATAGTTGCGAAGGCTAGAAAAATGATATTTAAATGTTGCTTGCCAAACAGTTTTGCCTGTTAAATTGCCCACAGTGTGTAACCTGTTTTTATTTGTTTGTTTGTTTGTTTTTGATGTAAATTCTGTTTGCATAGGTTCTGGTTTCAGTCTGCCATCCGGCTTTGGCTGCTGAAACATCCAGCTCTGAAGACTTGTCTTTTTTTCTGTTAGAGTGCTTCTCAGTTCTGTATTGTAAGCCTATCAAAAAAGAGGTTTCTTTTCTTCCCAAGGCTGTTTCACCAGGTATATGCCTGGGGTTGTAAAGAAAAGCACTAAAATATGACAAAGTACTCTCTGTGTTCTCACCATTCACAGTGCTGTTCAGTAGATGAAATTTAACAAAACAAAACAAAACAAAACAAAACAAAAAAACAAAAGAGGCACTGCTGAGTGCCAGCCCTAGGGATTCACATTGATTGTGTTGAAAATCTCTCAAAGAAGAGTCCAATCTTCAGCCAAAGCTGCGGATCTCCGTGTTAGGTCCTTACTCAACTCATGTAAGAAGTGACGGGACATTCACGGCGCCCAGTTTACTTGAATAGTGGACAATACAGGCTAGCTTACTTTTACTTCCTGAGAACTGATAAACCCGAGACGTCCCCATGGAACATGCTCCATAAGGCCACCCTCACCACTGGTCCATTTGCTCATTCGTCTACGACACAGTCTGTAGGTTATGGTCCTACCAAGCACTGCAGGAAGGGCTAAGAAGTGCAGACCTCAGCTTCTGTGATACTGCAATCAACAGCAGCAGCTGGTCCTCATGCCTCAACTTTCCCCTATCAGTTGGTTTCTAGGCTTTTATAACCACTCTACTTCTGACCTTTCTTCCAGGCCCAGATGTATCAGTTTTTTCTTTTCTTTCTCCTCCCTCCCTCCCTCTCTCCCTCCTCCTTCCCTCCTTTCCTCCTTCCCTCTTTCCCTCCATTTCTTTTTAGCAAAACCTGTGCTTTCCTGAAGGAAGGAGCCATATGTTCCTGGAGTGTACTGCTCTCATCTTCCATCTTCCTGCTTGGTTGTCTTCCCTCTTCGTGACTAGCTAGTGTTCATCCATGTACCCACTCTTGTCCTGAACAGCCTCTCAGGAGTCGGCCTGGGCTTGGGCAAATGTTGCTCCTTTGTTTCACGGAGTTCCTTACAGGAAGCAGAACGGATCAAAAGAGAAACTTAACTAGACAAGAGAAGGATCAATTTTGTGTTTGGTGTCCAAATAGTAAGTTAATCCAGTAAATTCCTGGCAATCATTTGAGAAGACAAAGAGAGAGGTTAGGCGGTTTGAGTGCATGCAAGCCTGTGATCGCATACACTGACTGTATGAGCCAAGGGCAGCACTGGGTTGGGCCTGTGGCAGCAGATTCTGAAGAGGATGAACATATGCAGAACTGGTTTTTGTTGTTGTTTCTTCTTGTTTTATAATGATACAGAAGCAAAACCCATGTGATCAACTCTAGTAAAAAACCCAGAAGGTAGTAGTCCTACTAAGAGTCTCTATGTGAACCAATTCCAGAAGGCCTGTGCGTATCAAAGGATGCTTCATAGAGGGGCTTCCGGGTGGTTAGTGAGCACGCCAGTGAAGCATACAAACAGGGAAAGCTGAGGAATGCTGAAGATTCTTTGCCCTTTCCGCTGATGCTGATACAGCCAGAGTTAATTGCATGGCCTGCGTTGTCCAACGCTAGAGGGAAAGGAAACTGTGGGTGGGGCCAGTGTGGAAGCCACAGCCGGATTCTAGCCTTCACTCCTTGCTGCTTTGAAAGCAGTGCTGTGCTCATGCAGCGGGTGGGGTAGGAAGAAGCGGTGGGCTCAACAGACAACTTTCATAAACGTCCTTTACACCCTGTTACATCTGTCGATTTGTTTGTCCAGCTTGTGCCCTAGCTGTGCGTTCCCCAAGATGCGTGCCCAGGTCCTTAACTACCTACCTGCCGTGAGAACTGACACACGAGAGAAACCCAGCAATGCACAGCGGTCAATATTTGCCTCCGTTCATAGCGTTCGTGGAATGTTTTGCCATTTTGAGAAATCTAGAGTGAAGTACGCATAGCAGGAAGAAAACCTAAGCTTGGTCTCTTCGTCGGTTGGTCTTAAAACGTTATTTTTAGTCTCTGGAGAGCAGCCTATAGCGGTCTTTATAATTTATACCTTGGGATTAGTCAGGGACTTGGAGGTTTTTGAGGGGTGCGGTGGGGAGCTATTCTTAGGCGGCTGAGGTCCCTGGGGGACTTTCAAAAGACAAGTGGAGGTGAATTTCCACCCAGGAGAGGAAGTAGATGGTGTAATGGGCAGACTGACATTTCCTTCCCTGATTGTAGTTATTCATCTGTGAGGGGGAAGGACTCAGCGCGGAGGTGCCTCTCAAATGATGTAGAGCTGAAGGAACACTACGCCGGCCCAGGGGACGGAAATACCTATAGATTCAAGCAAGTTGAGCTATCCCAAAATATAGGAAATCATCTTAATGAGGCTGAATGACTGCCTCCAGCCCAGACCGAAGGCGTTTGCAAAGGAAGATAAAGTGATTGGCTAACCTAGCTAATACAGGAAATCCAATGAGAGAAATACTGCTGTAATCCTGGTTTCCAGATTGACCGCTGAGGTTTTGGTGGTCTCTGGTGAAGCAGTGGACTTCCACCAGAGTTGTGGGCTGGTTTTCTGGCTGCCAGCATGGCCTCTCATAAGTTACACTGTTAAAGTAGAACTCTCTGTGTATATGTCACATTTTCTTTATTGGTCGTATGTAACAAGAGAAATTTAATCTCCCTCCCACATCTTGCCTATTAGGCATAGTCCTTACGAGTTACATAGACCATACAAGTTAACATCTCTTTGGTTACTTTATTTTGTTTCTTTTGGAGAAATACAAAGAAATGGGGCTTCTGATTCATATCCTCATTCTGTTTTGAACTTTTTTGTAGAAACTCCATACTGTTTTTCATAACAAGTACACAATTTTTTCTGTCTACCAATCATATGCAAATATTCCAATTACTGTTCCTTCTTATCAGTAACTAGTTATCTTCTGTGTGTGTGTGTGGGGGGGACTTGCCATCCCTAAGGGTGTGAAATGCTGTCCCTGATTGTTAGTGATTTTAGGAATTTTTCATAGATGAATTCATGCATATTCTCTGGACAACTAAGTATTTCAATCTTTAGGTTAGTTTTCTTTTTTTCTTTAAGATCTCTCTCTCTCTCTCTCTCTCTCTGAATGTATGCCAGGTTCAGGTGCCCACAGAGGCCATAAGCAAATATCAGATCCACAGCAGTTGTAGTTAAAGACAGTAAGCTGCTTGACATGCGTGCTGGGAACAGACCTCTGGTTTCTGGAAAATAAGCAGCTCTCTTAACCACTGACTCATCTTTCAATGCCCTTACATTAGGTTCTTAATTGAGTTATTAGTTTTGAGACTCTGATTATCAGGTTTTGATACAGAGATGCTTCTCTCACCCCTTAAACTATGATGATATTTGTGCCACAGAGACATTTCTCCTACTCCTTAGGCTAGAAACCTTGTTATTCTGTTGATTGTTACCCCTGTGGTGCAAACATTTTAGTTTTCTCACATGTTTGCTCATTTTTAAATTTAAATTTTTAGTTTTCATATTGTTTTTTTTTTTTTTAATATCATAGCCCATCAGTTAGCTCAGTCATGGATTTTGTGGCCTCTCCAGGGAGCAGCAGATAGCTGTGGTTTTATCTATTTGCTTTATTTTGAGAGATGGTACCTGTCAGTCCTTGCTGCCTCCTTCATGTGCCCCCAGCTGGCTGTGTGAGGCCTGTGTAGCCCCATTTGTGAACAGGAAACTCCATTTTTTAAGGGAAAATGGCCTGGGCATGAACTCCAGTTTCAAAAAGTCCACAAGAAGGTGCTTCATTCTACTTACCTCTGATAATATTTAATCATAACCCCTAGCAATGGAGAGCCAGTCAGGAACAGGCAGGACACCTGGCCTGAGAAAGATAAGATTTCATAGCTACCAGTTTAAATGACCCCTAACTACTGACCAGAGTCACACATCCTCAAGAATAGCTACCAGTTTAGGCCAATTTGAATCAGTTCAGAGATCACCAAGCCAAGACCAGAGCCCTGACTAATCCCAGATGTACTTGTACCCTTGCTCCTGATCCAATAGAAGTAAAGATTAGTTAACCCACTTTGGAACTCCCCTTTAAAAGAGTCCTGTACCTTCCCTCGGGGTCAACCTCAACATGCTGGAGTAAAGGCTCCTTGCTTTTGCATATGACTTCAGACTCCTCATGGTCTTTGGGGATCTTACCCTCTGGGCATCACAGCTGCACTGGACCTGGCAGAGTTTTAGGTCTTGGGTTTTCAAGACTGCAGGGAGTTTGGGGAACCAATTCATTCCTAGGGGTTGCTGATCACTGTAGCTTTTCTGCTTACTTTTTCCTGAGGTGACAGGAAGATCAATGTAAACCTGTTCTAGACCATTTCAAACTCTTCAGAACACAAAGACTACTGAATTAGAAGCCAGTCTTCCATAAACCCTTGGGCTGAGGTATTGGATACATTAAACCAAGGCCTTCTCAGTGGGGCTAGGAGCCAGGACCACTTCTCTTCTGGTGAGATGTTCCAAATCTCTTTCCCAGGCTTAGTGAGTCTGAGTTCACTCTTCCATGGATACAAGGGGCTTTAAGTTAATTGTTGATATTTTCCTTTAAGGACATCTCCTGTGAATTATTGCAGAGTTAGTGTTTTCATGGAGAAGATAAATCTGGGACTTTCTGTTTCACTTTGTTGCTGGCATCCGTTCTCCAGAAGACATCCTTTGTTTTGATACTACAGAGAGTCATGTTTCCTGTGAGCTATGTAAGGTAAGGAAATAAGCCCCTTTGTAATAAAACAAAAACTGATGGAAGTTGTAAGTGCTAGGCCCTGTAGGCAAAAGTTCAGGGTCAGGAGAGGAACGGGGGAAATGAGGAAGAGGAAAGGATGAGGGTCCCATTAACCTCTTTAGTAAGTGGGGCCTTCAGTAAGTGGGGCACCCCCTACCAGGTCCCATCTCTTAACGTTCTCACGCTTTTCTAAGGCTCCAAGTTAGAGACTATGCCATTTACACAAGGGCTTCTGAAGACATTAACCTCCAGTGCTCTCTAATGAAGATTTTGCCTGTTTGCTTAGTGGAAAAAGCGAGCTGCCTCAGATATTCATCAAGCTTTCCAGTCCACTGCTGATTGGATCCACCTGTTTATCTTTCTATCAAGTCATATTCCGTATGCATCTTGTCACATAACATCACCAGCAACATCATTTTTTGAGGCCACCAACTTCATATTTCATGAAAAATGAAAACAGGGATGATAATAAAGTAATGATTTATACAGCCTCAGATATTGTAATTTTCCCTGTATTTAAGGTTTTGTTTCTATAAATTCTCAATAAACAACTTTTTTTCTGAAAAAAGAATCACTGATGGTTCTATATCATTATCCTGAGACTGTGTAAAGATTAAGAGCATCATTATAACACGTCAATCAGAAAGGAGAGTGCAATATTCTTTCAGTGCAATTACAAGTTCGTAATACAGTACAGGATAAAAGTGCTGGTTACAAGCACATCAAAACTGGTGTATTTCTCTACTCTCAACTTTTTATGATTAAGGCACATTTACTTGTGAAGAGGGAAGAAAATATTCTTGGAAAATAATCTTAAAAGTATAATGAGGTTGTAAGCACGAAAGCGTAAAGAGCTGGTACATGGTGTAATTGTCTGACAGAGCTGTTGCAATTTGCTAAAGATTACAGAAGTGTAGTCTAGGGGGAGACAAGATAGGCAATATTATACTGTAGTCTTCCTAACTGTATTAAACCCAGAAGTCACTTATTAAGCATTATCTATGTGTGAGACACTAGGCAGGACCACTAAATGCTACCAAATGGAGAAAGGTAAGTTAGAAGAATGAATCTAACTTTCACATGGATTATTTGATTTGAACCGAACAGACTTGTTCAAAGGTACAATGGAAGGCACATTACATAAGAAAACTCAAGTGTAAGATAGTCACCTCTGCAGGACTTTTAAGGAGTCTATTACACCATCTGAGACCACGGAAGGGAAGGGAAAGATGACCAGATACCAGCTTACATTGATACAGATGATGTCTAGGTTAGGGCTGAAAGCAAATTAAACCTAAGCTTGCATTTAGCACATTTTAAAAACTCTCTAAGTGTTTTAAGAATAAGAGGCAAAACTGAAATGAGGTTATTTTTTTTCTGAAAATGGTAGGAAATAATAAGCCAAATTAGTGCTAGTAGTGAAACTTTTCGGTGCCATTAAAGAAAATAGGCTCCTTTTCCTTTGACTTCACATGGGTAATAAAGACAAGAAGAAAAGGCAGCAAAGGAGTTAGCACACTTCTCACTGTAATTAAAAGGACAATATGGAGTCAACAGCCACTTCTAATGCCAGGAGACTGTCACAGTGGGCTTTCTGTCTTCCACTTCCTGGAGCTAAGAGGAGCCTAAAGGGAGCATGGGATAGTGAATGAGCCTAACATTTGGATCCTCTGAATGGACATACAGTACTGCCTTCAACTGTGTTCTAAAGGACTAGGGAAATATGAGTCTCTCTCCCTCTCCTCTCTCTCTCTCTCTCTCTCTCTCTCTCTCTCTCTCTCTCTCTCTCTCTCTATCTCTGTATGTGGATGCATAGTGTGGGTATGTTTGTATGTAGGGTGTGTGTTTGTGTGTATATGATTTTGTGTAGTAGTGTGTATGTGTATATATGTAGTGTGTTGTAGAAAATATAAGTTGCTAATAGTGTTTACTACTAAAACCTATAATTATTACAGCAGTTATCATTAACTCACTTTCATACCAAGAAAATATACAGACACTTAAATAAGCCTCGTTTCACCTGGGGCTGGGCAGACACTAACCTCCGAAACTCCCCTTTGTCTCCCAGCCCCACATCCAATGCCAGGTGCCTTAGTCATTCCTATCTGGGCTTCTTCCCATCCACAATCCGTAAATACTTGCTCATGTTTCTCATATGGGCTTCTTTCCTCCATCCATGAAAACCCAGCCATATGCTTATTTCCAGGCTAACCCATGGCAGCTCTGCTTCCTTCTTTCTCTTCTACCTGTCTCCTTTCCCCCATGGTCCTTCTATCACCAAAGCCTCCAAACCTTAGCTTCACCTCTCGCTGTCCAGGCTTCAACATTTTAAAAACATTAACCAATCAACTTTGGATTAAGTAGAGCAATGTTTACATAGCAAGGACAGGCATACATGAGAATGTGATCGTCTGGGCAGCAATCAGATTCTGGGGACCAAAATATTAACAGTCAAATACAAAGCACCAGATTATGCTGTTACAGTGGTATTTGTAGTATGTGTGTGTATGTATTGTGTGTGTGTGTTGTATGTGTGTGTATGTTTGTCTGTAGTGTGTGTAGTATGTGGGTATGTTTGTCTATAATGTGTGTATATGTTTGTAGTATGTATATGTGTGTATTTGTTTGTAGTGTGTGTGTGTATGTATGTTTGTGTGGTGTGTGTGCTCAGGTGTATGTATGTGTGGAGATGAGACTTCTACATTGGATGGCTTCTTCTGTTAGTGTTTACCATATATTTTGAGACAGTATCTCTTCACTGAACCTGGAACCTGAACCCACCTCCCCAGCCCCAAAATGTGTATCTTAAGGACTGTATTAGCCTGGGGAACTGGCTATGTTTCCAGTGCCAACATGATTTTCCTCCTGTTGAATGGGCCCTGAGTCCAATTAAACAACTGTGGACTGCCTCTCCCATGGGACTGCCACTTATTGCACCTTTATGCAGATCTTACCATGCTGGTAATTGTTGTGGTTCATAGGGGATGCAGTTACACAGGGTAATTTCATTGCTTCCCTCCATTGAAATCTTGCATAGTGTTTTCTAGAACCGTAGAAGCTATACTCCAGCAAAGAGGTTTTTTGGGTTGATTCCAATTCAAATCATCTGAGTATTATGTCACATGTGTGCACTGTCTTCATCAGTAGGAGTTTTACCTCAACTCCTGAGAGACAATCAAGGAATTTGTTGATAATCTATATTATTTTGGGAGTCATGTGTAACTAACCTGACCAACCATTCTAAATGAAGTTTCTTATGGTATTGAGGTTTTCATTAGTCTATGGTTTTTGTGAGGAGCATTATCAATCCAAGTGGCTTAACTTCCTTTAAGATGTGTGTGTGTGTGTGTGTGTGTGTGTGTGTGTGTGTGTGTGTGTATGTATATCTATATGCACATACATATATGTGTGTACACACACTACACACAAACACACATTATGATGATGATGATGATGATGATGATGATGATAGCTATGTGTTCAGTACTATTGGGTTTACTATCACCTTTAGAACATCTCTACACACTACTGAAAGGAGAGGTGTAGCTTAGTAGCAGATCACTGGTTCAATCTTTGGTAGTATCAACAAACAAACAAGCAGATATCAATTTTTCTCAAATAAAACCCTCTTTACCAGTGGCTCTCAACTTTCCTAATTCTGTGACCCTTTAATACAATTTATCATATGGTAGTGACCTCCAGCAATAAAATTATTTTCATTGTTATTTCACAACTATAATATTGCTTGTGTTATGAATCATACTATAAATATCTGATATACAAGGTGATCTTAGGTGACCCACAGGTTGAGAATCACTGCTATATATTTTTCCCGACAGAGTGAACTTCACTTCTCATTGTCTTCTCTGCTAGTTTATTACGTTGTTACCTTCTTGCCTTCACTGCAATCATCTCCTAGTAAGTATTTCTGCCCCAATCCTACTTTTTTTTATATCCCCAAGTCAGAAGCTAGAGAGATACTACTAAAGTTTAGATCAGATTATGTCCTTCTAAACACAAAATCTTTGATTCACAACTCATTTTAAACATCAAGAGACAAAGTCTTCAAACTGGCTTATGAAGACCAACCCAGTCACTTGTACTTCTTGTGTATGTCACTTTTAAGTATAATTATTTATACTTATACTCGTAGACCCCCTGACTTTATTCTGCTCTGGTAACACTGGCCCTTTTGAATGTCCTTCACACACAAAAGGCATGTTCTTCACTCAGCAACCTTTAGCTGCGAGATAGTTGGGGGGAGAAGTCCAGGTGGGTGGCCTGCTCACCAAACTCCCAAACTCTCTGCCTCTGCTTACTCTATTCCAAGTCCCCCACCCTCCTAATCACCATACCCAGGCCCCAAATGAGCAGAGACTCTCTGCTATACCAGAGACCAGCCCAGGGCTGAGACTCCTACCTCTAATAAAGACCTTCCAGAACTTTCCAAACTTACACATTCTCTCACTATGTCAGTGCTCCCCACCCTATCCCTAGTCTTATCCCTAGTTCCATGCTCTCCTACTTATGCCTCAGCCTCCAACATGGGCCTAGATACTCTACTCTACTAGAGACATCACAGACCGGGAGATGTCTAGGAAGGCTGCTTGCCAGCCAAACTCCCCCAACTATCTCACAATCTTGGCATCCTCCTACCATATTTCCCAGTCCTCCAACAGAGACTCCCTACTCTACCAGAGACCAAGCAGACTAGGAGAATTCCAGGTAAGCTGCTTGCTGGCTAAACTCCCCCACTCTCTCACTATCTCAGTGTCCCCTCCCCTATCACTAGTCCTGCATCCTTCTAATTACCTTTCCACAGATTCCAACTGGGGAAAAGACTACCAACTTTACCACAGACTACACCGAGGGAAGCCTAGACCACATAGACCAGAAGAACAGAAAGGAAACAGAAATCAAGAAGTAAAACACTTATCCAACAAAGACAAATTCATACATTGGTACCTAGGCCTTTAATAACTCAATAGCATGATGTCTAGAGGCCAGCAAAAGGATATAAGAAACAGTAGTAAAGGCATAATGTTACCACCCACTATCCTACTATAGCAAACCCTGAATATTCCATCATAAGAGAAGCACAAAAAGGGACCTTGAAACCAACTTTATGAAGACAATTGATGTCCTTAAGGAGAAATGAATAAATCCCTTAAGGTAATTAAGGAAAACACAAACAAACGATTGGAGGAAATGAAGAAAAAAATTCCTTAAAGATATTCAAGAAAAAACGAGCTATTGAAGGAAATGAATAAAATTGTTCAAGACTTGAAAATGGAAATAGAAACAATAGAGAAAGCACAAATTCAAAGAATTACAGAAATTAAAAATATAGGTATGTGAACAGGAACCACAGACACAAGCATCATCAACAATGGATGAGAAATTCTCAGGCATTGAAGATATGATGGAAGAAATAGATATGCTGGTCAAAGAAAATGGTAAAGTTCCTGACACAAAAAAATCTAGGAAATCTGGGACACTATGAAAAGACCAAATCTAAGAATAATAGGAATAGAAGAAGGAGAAGAATCCTACCTCAAAAGTCCAGCAAATATTTTCAACAACATCATAGAAGAACATTTTTCTACCCTAAAGTAACAGGTGTCTATGAAAGTATAAGAAACTTACAGAACACCAAATAGATGGGACTAGAAAAAGAAAATTCCCTTGGCACAACAAAACACTAAATATTCAAAACAAAGTAATAATAATAAAAAAAACCTAACAAGGGAAAAAGGGCAACTAACATATAAAAGAAGACCTGTTAGAATTACACCTAAGTTTTCTGGGGGAATTCTAAAAGCCAGAAGGGCCTTGAAAGATGTCCTGCCCTCTAAGAGACCATGAATGCCAGCCCAGACTACTGTATTCAGCAAAACCTTCAATAACTATAGAAGGAGAAAAAATATTCCATGACAAAACCGAATTTAAACAGTATCTATCCACAAATCCTACCCTACAGAAGGTACTAGAAGGAAAACTCCAATGCCAGGACATTAACTACATTTATGAAAAAAATTGGAAATAAATAATCTCACACCAGCAAACTAAAAAAACCCACACACACACCTTCACACATGTACATGTTCACATACACACATGAATGCACACACACAAATTACTAATGACAGCAACAGAATAACAGGAATTAACAATCGATGATTGTTGATATTTCCCAATATCAATGGACCTGACTCCCCAATAAAAAGACATAGACTAGCCAAGTGTTGGTGGTGCATACCTTTAATTCCAGCACTTGGGAGGCAGAGGCAGGTATACTGCTGTGAGTTCAAGGCCAGCCTGGTCTACAAAGTGAGTTTAGGACAACCAAGGCTACACAGAGAAACCCTGTCTTGAAAAACAAACAAACAAACAAACAAACAACAACAACATTCGCAGACTAACAGAATGTACTCAAAAGTAGGATCTATTCTGCTGCTGCATACAAGAAACACACCTCAACATCAAAGCTAGACATTACCTAAGAGTTAGAGTTGGAAAAAGATTTTCCAAGCACATGGACCAAAGAAGCAGGTGGGTATAGCCATTTTAATACCTGGCAAAATAGCCTTCCAACCAAAATTAATCAAAAGAGATGAACAATGACACTTCACACTCATCAAAGGAAGAAGCCATCAAGAGGACATGTCAATTCTTAACAGCTATGTTCCCAATATGAAGGCTCCAATATTTGTAAAAGATACATGTCTAAGGTTTAAATCACACACCAAAGGCCATACATTAATACTAGGAGACTTTAATACCCTACCCTCAGCAATAGACATGTCATCTAGACAAAACTAAACAGAGAAATAATGGAGCTAACTGACATTATGACTCAAATAGACCTAGCACATCTGTGGAACACCTCATCTAAGCACAAAGAATATAGCCCTTTCTTTGATTTCTTCTCTCTCTCTCTATCTTTTTTGAGACAGGGTTTCTCTGTGTAGCATTGGTCGTCCTGGAATTGCTTTCTAGACCAGGCTGGCCTCTAACTCACAGCAATCCACCTGCCTCTGCCTCCCAAGTGCTAGGATTAAAGGTATGCACCACCACACTTGACTAGAATATACCCTTTTCTCAGCACATCATGGGACTTTCTCCACCATTTGTCCATATATTCTGTCACAAAGCAACCAGCATTATTTGCTGAAGATGCTTTTCCCCCTAGTGTATAGTTGTAGGCATAAGATTATTGTGTAATTAAATTGCTGATTTCTGTACCACCTGTATCTGTTTGAAATACTTGTTCTGAGAATCTCTTGTCTCAATGTTGTGTAAATTCTGCTCACCAATTGTCCCATGATATGCCAATAGATCAGCTTACAACCAGTCACTGAGCAAGAGAGAGAACAGGCCTGCATTTCCTTCCATTCATGGAATGAAGAGTTAGAAGAGGAAGTGGGGGATTCAGTCATAGGGCAGATCCAGGAGACACCAGGAAGGAGCTGGAATAAGGAAAGCTACGAAATGCAAGGATCTCTGGGTTTGTATGCTGTGAGGAAACCAAATTATCTTAAAGGATTAAGAATAGATTAAGAACTATTTTGTTCTTGTGATTTAAGATGCCTTATTGGCATATCATGAGACAATTGGGGAATAGCGTTATGTATGGTTTTGGCTTCTGTGTAAAAAACCAAGTATCCATAGAGGTGTGGGTTTATTTCTGAGTATTCAACTCCATTCTGTTGATTTGCTTGTCTGTTTTTAGGCCAATACCATGCAATGTTTTTTAAAATTAATATTGTTTTGTAGTACTGCTTTAACTCCAAAACTTTTATTGTACATGATTTTTTAAACTACTCTTGGCTTTTATTTTTCCATATGAAGTTGAGAATTAATCTTTTCAGGTCTGTAAAGAATTGTGTTGGCTATATAAATCTTTAAGTCCTTAATGTTCCTTCAGTTGTAACATGTGCAGCAATCTGGACGCTGAGAGCAGGAGCGTATGTATGTGTGTGTGTGCATGCGTGTGTGTGCATGTGTGTGTGTGTGCCTGTGTGTGCATGTGTGTGCATGTGTGTGTGTGTAGAGGGGTAATTCTATGAAAACTTTTTATACATTCTGTTCAATTTTGATTTAAATATAAAACTCCTCTAAGAAATAAAATCTACATTTGAAAAGTTAAAAAAAAAAGAATTGTGTTGGAATTTTGATGGGAAATGTAGTGAATCTGTAGATTGCTTTTGGAAAGATGGTCATCTCAACAGAGGAATCTCTACTGACAGAGAAGTACTTAAAGAAATGTCCAATGTCCTTAGTCATCAGGGAAATGCAAATCAAAATGACTCTGAGATTCTATATTATGCCAGTAAGAATGGCTAAGAGAAAAACCTCAAGTGGCAGCACATGCTGGAAAGGATGCAGAGCAAGGGGCACACTTCTCCATGGATAGTGGGAGTGCAAAATTGTACAACCACTGTGGAAATAAATCTAGAATTTTCTCAGAAAACTGGGAATAGTTCTATTTCAAGACCCAGCTATCCCACTCCTGGGCATATACCCAGGAGATGGTTCAGCAAACCACAAGGACACTTGCTCAAGTTTGTTTATAGTAACTTTATTCATAATAGCCAGAAGCTGGAGACAACTTAGATGTCCCTCAACCAAAGAACGGATAAAGAAAATGTGGTCCATTTACACAATGGAATACTATTCAGCTATAAAAAAACAAAGAAATCATACAATTTTCAGGCAAATGGATGGAACTATAAAAGATCATCCTGAGTGAGGTAACCTAGACCCTGAAAGACATGCATGGCAAGTACCCACTTATAAGTGAATATCAGCCATAAAGTACAGGATAGCCATGCTACAGTCCACAGACCCAAAGAAGCCAATGCATGGCCAAGGGAAGATGCTTGAATCTTACTCAGAACAGGAAATAAAATAAACATATGAAGTAGATAGAGGGAGGAACCTGGGTAGGAGAGGGCATAGGGACAATAACAAGGATGGGGATCAGGTGTGGTGAGAGTGGGGAAAGGGGAGTTATGGAAAGGACTGGAAGAGATTATAGAAATTGGTGGAGGGACATCTCTGGGACATGGGAGGCTCCCAGGAGTCTATGGGGGTGATCCTAGCTGAGACTCCTAGCAGAGGTGGTTAAGGATCCTGAAATCTTCACCTCCTGTAGCCAGGTGGGACAACCAGTGGGGGAGGGAGACAAAAACACAACCCACAAAACCTTCTACCCCAAATTTGTCTTGCCTACAAAAATGTAGGGGTAAATATGTAACAGAGGTTGAGGGAACGGCAAACCAATGGCTGTCCCTACTTGAGACCCACCCCATGGGAGAGTGCCAACTCCTTTCACTATTAATGATACTCTGCTATGCTTGAAGATAGGAGCCTAGCATAACTGTCTTCTGTGAGGCTTCATCCAGCTGCTGATGGAAACAGATGCAAAGATCCTCAGACAAACAATGGGCTGAGCTCAGGAAGTTCTGTGGAAGAGTGAGAGGAAGATAGAGGGAACTAGAGGGGTCAAGGACTCCACAAGAAGACCTGCAGAGTCAACTAACCTGGGCTCATGGGGCCTCACAGAGACTGAACCACCAAGCAATGAGCATGCATGGGCTGGACCTAGACCCCCTACACATATGTAGCAGATGTGCAGCATGGGCAACATGTGGGTCCCCTAACAATGGAAGTAGGGGCTGTCTCTGACTCTGTTGCCTGCCTCTGGATCCCTTTCCCCTAGCTGGGCTGCCTTATCAGGCCCCAGTGGGAAAAGATGTGAGTAGTCCTATTGGGATTTGAGGTGCCAGGGTAGGTTGATACCCTTTGGCAGCCTCTCCTTCTCTGAGAAGGAGAGGAGGGAATAGGAGGAGGGGCATGGGGGTGGGACTGAGGGGAGAGGAGGGGGCTGGGATCAGGCTGTAACATGATCTATTAATTAATTGGAAAAAGAATGTTACTTTTTGCCTATATTTGTTTTACTCATCTGCAGCAGATGTGCTTGCTCACATGTGGTCAGGAGGTATGTGAGCAGGAAATATTTTAGGATGTACACTTGCCCCTGATTGGATGCCAACAGAAGGTACATAGGTAGAAAATACGTCAGGATGTGTGCTTGCCCCTTATTGTCCCTGAGGAGGAATGCTGTGGATTATGGGTTTTGTGTTTTTAAGCCCCTGCAAAATGTGACTCATGGAACCTGGGAATGGACCCGGCCAGAACCCATCCACCTGGCCAGTATTTAATTATTGCTTGCTTCAAATTTGGCTTTAAATTGTGGTAGCGGTGTTCTTGACCAGGATCTCTCAGATTAAGGCCAGATTTCAGGTTGCCGTTAGGGTGGGTTCATTGCAGCTTACTGGGATGAAGCCTCAGTCCTACGCCAGAGATTTGGGTCAGATACTAGGGAGATGTGCCCAAAGGGAAATACTAGCAAGGGAGGTCACAGCCCTTTATTACCTCACAGAGGAGGTGACATCATTTCACCTTTTTTTTTAATTTCCTGGAAGAATACACCAGGCCTAGCCCACAGTAAAGAAGAAGAGGTCACAGGAAAGCATGAACAACAGGGGGCGGAGATTATCTGGAGCCTCTCAGCAGCTGGGTGTCACACTTTCTCTTCCTGAAGGTTGTTCTGTCAGAGGCAGGAGCCCATCATGATGATTGAAGTGAATACAGCTAATTACCTAGAAAAGGAAGACACCCCTGCACTGTGTTGAAAACCCTCTGTAAATGAAAAATAGAGTTCTTTGCTTTGAATACATGAGCTATTTCAAGTGAATCACTCCTGATTTTATTTAGAGCAATAAATAGAGAGCCACATAATAGCCTTTGTGTGTCTCCTGTGGCCTGTAATGTGGTCCTCTCTTTGAGTAACCTACTTTCAAACAGGCCCCAGTGAATAAAGGAAGTGAGGTCCCTGGGCATATGGTTTTCAAAGTATATTTACACTCCATTTGGGTCAACAACCTTGGTATTTGGCAGAAGTCTCTGAGCAGATGATGGAAATATTTTATCTCACATTTGAGCTGACTCTCTTGTGTTGATATTTCAACTTACAGAATAGAGATTTAATGAGGACAGGGTGGGGTAGGGTAACAGGAAGACATGGGTGAGGGTAAAAAACTTTCACTAAGTCTCAAGATTTACAGTGACTTAATTCTTCTTAAAAAGATATATATATATATATATATATATATATATATATATATATATATATATATAAGAAGGAAATATATGAGAGGAAGGAAGGCTAGCTGCAGAGGTGGGAGATTGATGTCCTACATAGAGATCATGTACACAATCCTTAAGGATACTAACTACATCTTTCTAGAGCTACCTGGGTACATGTGGTGGGCACACTCCTCATTTCTGTTACTTTTAAGTATTTATTTAATTTTTTCTAACAGACAGTTCTTTTTAGTTATTTCTTCCTTGGTGGTGTTGGTGTTGGTGGTGTGTGTGTGTGTGTGTAGTGTTGGTATGCATGCCTATGCACACATATGTGGTGGTCAGAGGATGGTGTTGGATGTTTTCCTCAATTGTTCACCATCTTTCTTTGGATAGGATATTCCACTGAACCAGACCTTGTCATTTTGGTTAGGCTGCCTAACAGTACTAGGATGAGCTTGTCTCTATACCCCAATACCGTGATCACAGGCATGCAGAGCCATGCAATACTTCTGCAGGGCAGCCAGGGAGTCAAACTCATGATCTCAAGGTTTCTTTCCGAGCGCTGTTGTTACCCACTGAGCCATCTCCTCAGCCGTATAACTGCTACTTTTGCCTCAACCTCTCTGTTTGACATTGGGAAGACTCAGGTAAAGTACATGGTCCAATGCCAGGTCAATATCTGTCAAGTTCTCCTCTCTGGTAGTTCCAGAGGCTAAGTTTCTCTGAGCCTTGAGAGTTGTGGAGTGAGCCACTTGATTATCTAGTATCCAAACATTTCTCACCTTTGTGACCAACAACCCTTTCTTCTATGAATTATCACTCTTAACATTCATCACCTCTTAGTAGAGACCATGCAATATATGACCATTTCCTTTGCTTTTAACAGAGCTCCTTCTACTGTAATTGGATCATCTCAAGTCAGAAAAGGTTACCAGACACATCTACTACTGTGCTACTCATCACATATGTCCCTGGAGAAGCTCAAGCAATGGTCCATCTATTCTTTTAATCACACTGTCACAGTAGTAAACCTTCCTGTTTACTGGAGAGAAATGACAAGAAATCAAACACCTGGTTCAATCTCTGTCAAGATCTAGACATGCAACCTTACATGTATAAGCCATACATGCAAACTCCCTTCCTCCGCATTTGATCCACTTTTGGAATCTTACCCAATGAAATTATATGTTGGCATGTCTGTGAAAGAAAGAACCAAATGTCATAAAAATTTTTCAGTCTTACTAGACTGGGGGCTCTGTTTTAAACACCATTTCCCCCAAGAAGCCTTGATGTCCATGTATTTATATAGACAGAAACCTGCATTGTAGTTCTCTCAAAAATGCTGATTGTTCTACAAAGCATGCATATCTTAAAACAGCATGTATCTCCACTCATAGCTGCTAAAACTTTATGGAATTTCTATGTCTGCCTCAGCTCTGAATAATGACATGGAGACTTATATTTATTTACAATAGCTTTAGGCATTAGCTTACTCTTGTTCCCAACTAGCTCTTTTTTCCATTTCTATTTATTTTATTTTTATTATTATTTAATTAATTTATTCAGGTCACAACTCAATTGTTATCCCATCACTTGTATCCCCCCCATTCCTCCCTCCCTCTCGCTTTCATCCCCAACTAACTCTTATAACCTGTGCTTAATCTATGTTCTGCCACATAGTTCTTCGCCTCTCCTCAGACTTCCTTAGCATCTCAGATGAATCTCTTTGTACCTCTTTCTTTCCCAGAGTTCCTGTCTCTCTGGAAGTCCTATCTGTTCTGTCCTGCCTTCGCCATAGGCCATCCAGATCTTTATTCCACCAATCAGAAGGTGATGGAGGTGTATGTTTATAAAACATTGGGACAGGTAATGCTTAACGATACCCAAATCCTGTCTGTGCTCAGCTCTTTGCTGGTATAGAATAAGACAACCTTTACACAGTGTACAAAAACATCATTCCAAATAGTTGCCTCTTGGGGCTAGAGAGATGGCTCAGTGGTTGAGAGCACAGTCTGTTCTTCCGGAGGTCCTGAGCCCACATGGGGCTCACAAAAAGTTGCCTCTTAGAAGTTGCTGATTTTTTTTTGTACTGGGAGTTTAACTTTTGATGGATTTAAGGGCATCTGGATGCAAGAAGCAAGAAGAAAGCATATTATGATTATCAACCATCTCTAAGACAGATGCTTACTGAATTGTAGTCAACTATAAACTCGAGTGGAGGGAAAGAATAAATTAATAACAAGAAACACACTGATGGGTCAAGAGATTAATTCATTTTGGAGTAAGGTTAATTAATTGGATGAACACATGACAAAGATATCACAAGGAGATATTTTAATTGATAGTTACATCACTAGTGGAGAAGATAAGGGAGAAAAATATGCTATATCAGATGGCTCTGTGGTGCTTTGGGCTCTGCTAACAAATGTCTTCTAGTTTGCTTCTCTGTTGCTATGATAAAACACTGACCAAAGCAACTTAGAAGAGGAAAGGATTTTCTTTCTTATAGGTTGCAGTCCATATCAAGGCTATCAACTTAGTAACTCAAGGCAGAAGATTAAACCAGAAACGACTGAGGAATGCTGCTTACTGGCCTACGCCTCTCACTTGCTTATTTACCTTTCTTATATAGCCCATGACCACCTACCTAGAGATAAGACTACCTAGTGTGGACTGAGCCATCCTATATTATGAACAAAGAATATGTCCCTATAGAGCAGAGGTTCTCAGCCTTTCTAATGCTGAAATCTTTTAATGCAGTCCCTAGTGCTTCGGTGACCCTCAACCACAACATTACTCCATCACTACTACTTCATAATTAATTTTGCTACGGTTATGAATTGTAATGTGAATATCTGATATGTAGGATACATGGCCCTTGTGAAATGATCAGTGAACACCGAAGGGGTCACATAGAGCTATCCACAGGTCCATTTTACAGAGACATTTCTTCAACTCTGGCTCCTCCCTCCCTGGTGTGCCAAACTGAAAACCAAGACTAGCCACCACGGAAGATGAGAAAAGCAGATCTGGTTTCCTAACAGTCTCTGAGAACTAAGCACCAGCCTTCCACCTACTTGGCAGTTACTAATCCTCTTTACACGTAGCCATCTTTCCCGTTTTCCCCACTGCTTACCAAAACCTCTTGTAAAAAAGATAAAGAAATATTAGGACCTCTCCTTTATGGATTCAAATGTATATGTTGCACCTTTATGGCTTCAAATGCATATGTTGCACGTGTATCATCTGTAGGAGAAACACTTTGTCTTCATTAAAGTAACTTTTGGTAACAAAAGATGTGTATGTACCAGGTGGTGAGGAAGTCCAGTCCTGATATTTGCACACAGAATATAAACCCTGCCAAGAAAACTCCATGATTTCAAAAACAAATTAATTTAAATAATAAGATAATGATGTTTATGAGAAATATCTTTTTTGTAGGTAGTAAATCCAGTGAACGTTTGAGTGATTGTTTTTATGTAAATGGTGTCATCATTTTTCAGTTGTCACCTTACACTGTGCCCTGCTTGATTCTGAACGGCAGCTTGTAGTACTCCCGCTTTGCCGGTAGAGGGTGGTGGAGAGATGCTGCAGAGAAATGGGCTCCTTCCCTTGGTGTTGCGTGGTTTGGCTTCTAAGTCTCAGAGGTGCTTAGCAGTATGTGGGGCACACTCCCCTGAGTGTGTCCTCTTTCTTGAACTTACATTGCTCACTTGCCTGCCCCAAGCATTTTCCCTACCCTCCGGCTATAGTCCACTATCTGCCATTTTCCTAGAGACAATCCAGCAGACATCTTTGTAGACATCTGTCGTTTCACCAACAAAGTCTGTATCGATACCTTGAAGGCCTTGTTCCAAATATACCCCATCACTTGGTACCCTTCTTCCACCACAGGGTATCCTTTAGCATTCTCTTTTATCCTTTCTTGAGATCTGATTCCTTATTAATAATTAATGCTCCTTTACATTAAGCATTCCCTTTTCAAACTATTACGTTTTCTGTCTTTTCAGTGGGTCTGCTATATATGTCAAGTAGCAGATGCTACTAACCCTTCCCTTATGTATGGTGGGCACACCATTCCACGAACATCCCATATAAGCACCTTGAACTCTCTCCTTAGGCTTTGGCTTATCATCTACATGAGGCAGGCCAGGAATATGGTGGAGGTCAAATCACTGAAAATAGCCTTCAGACCGCTGACAGATGGAAGTTGGAGAATGAATAGTCTGCCCTCTGTTACATTACATAGGGCCATAGTTATTCAAGAACATATAATATTTTCATTATTTTTATTTTAGAATTTCATATTTACATGTAATGTATTTTGGTCACATTCACCCACTATTTCCCCTACCTCAACTTCATTTGTTCTTTTTGTGGTTTCTTTGCCTATTCACTCACTGATTTCAGTTTACTACCCGTAAACTTCTGGGTGTGGAGTTACCCAGTAGAGCACGGTCAATGTATCAGGGTCCACATACTTCAAAGAAAAACTAATACTTCCTTTTCCAGAAACCAGCAAGTATCAACAACTCTTGAGCTATGTGTGGGGCATGACCTTGTCCAGGTCTTGTTCAGCCAATACACAACTCACACCGCTGCTGTGAGGTTTTGAGTGCAAGGTCTTGTGAGAAGACACTGTTTTTGTTCCCAGTCCTCCCATTCTTTCCAATCTTTGGCTCTTACCGTCTATCTCTCATTCTTCTACGATGGTCCATGAAGCTTGGAGAGAGGGAGAGGTGATGTCCTGATTGTAGCTGAGTACTCTGCTGGCTGAGCAGCTGTGAGTTTCTGCATCATCTCCTTGCCTACTGCACCAACGGTTCTCTGATGAGGTCTGGGAGTTGCACTAATTTTCTGTCCTGTTGTAGGATACCAAACTCCCTAGGGTGTCTGAGCCTCTGTGCTTCACAGTGATATTCCACAGTGATAAAAGCACACACACACACACACACACACACACACACACACACACACACACACACATTCTTCTGTCATCAGAAGTTATTCCTTATTTTAAGGCCTTATTATTTCCTATTTTAGGTCTCTGCCACAATAATCCTTTACAAAGTATAATGACTAATTTTGGTTGGAAACTGGACATACCTGTTAAGAGGGAACTTCAACTGAGAATTGTCCCTATCGATTGGCCTATGGGCATATCTTTGGAAATTGTTCATTGGTATAAGAGGGCCACTTTGCTGTGCCACTTTGGGCCATGTCATTCTATAGGGAAAATGCCATATATTCATAAAGAAATAATACTTTCTATATGGGTCTTTTCTTTCCTGCCTTTTCTCCCCATTTTGCAACCAAGCTTTCCTGAAGTCACATCCCATGTCATTTCATTAAAATCTTCAGAATATGCTTCTAGGAAAACAAAATTTACACCACAGTCTCAGAGATGAGGGAAGAGGTGTCTAAGAAGCTAAATAGTCAAGCAGTGGAGTTAAGAACCGTCTTCACCGCAGCCCATTTCTCATTATGCTCCTTTAGGATCCAGCTTTATAAAGGTAACTTCATTATGCATTTGACAGATGAGGACCTAGTAGGTCTATTATAAACATATAAGTACTATGCATGTTTCACAGAGAAAAACAAAATTAACTTGTTTAAATGTGAATCCTGGCTCTGTAGTGCAACCGTGTATCTCCGGCACCCAGGAAGCAAGAGAAGGGAGACAGTTACAGGTTGGAGGCCAGCTTGGGCTGCAGAAGGATACCTTGTGTCAAAATCCAAAAGCAAAAGGGCCAATCTCTCTGTGTTCTAGTTTCCTTTCTGTTATGGTGATAAGTAAAAGCTAGTGTAGGGGAGGAAAGGGTTCATTTCATCTTATAGGTCACAATCCATCATCAAAGGAAACAAAGGTAGGAGCTCAAGGTAGAAGCTAGAAATAGAAACCATTGAGGAATGCTGCTTACTGATATATATGTGTGTGTGTGTGTGTGTGTGTGTGTGTGTGTGTGTGTGTGTATGTATCCAGTCTAGGTCTGGCTCTCTAGTGATTGCATGGCCCAAAGTGGCATAGTGGACTGGGTCCTCTACATTAATGAACAGTCTCCATAGACATGCCCATAGGCCAGTCTGATTACAGGGACCTGAAATGGGAAATAATAATACCTTAAAATAAGAAATATTTTCTGGGGGCACACTTAGCTACATTCAAGGACAATCAGGTGGCTAAAGGTCATCATAATAACACAAGCAACAAGAGTCAGGGCAATATGGCACCTTCAGAGGACAGCTATCCTATTACAGTAAGCCATGGATATCCTAACATAACTGAAGCACAAGAAAATTCAATGTTATAAAGATTATAGAGGCATTTAAAGAGGAAATGAATAAACCCCTTAAAGAAATGCCAGAAAATAAATACAATAAAAATGTGAGCCTTTACAGATACAAGAAAATGGAAATAACTCCTTAATATTTTATCAGATCACCACGCATTAAAGCTGGACTTTAGCATTAACAGGAACAACAGAAAGCCTACAAACTCATGGAAACTGAACAACTCTCTACTAAATGATTGTTGAGTCATGGAAGAAATATAGAAAGAAATTAAAGGCTTCCTAGAATTCAATGAAAACAAATGAGCAACATACCCAAACTTATGGGACACAACGAAAACAGTGCTAAGAGAAAAGTTCATCACACTAAATGCCTTCATAAAGAAATTGGAGAAATCTCTTCCTCGCAACTTAACAGCATACATGAAAGCTTTAGGAAAAAAAAGAAGCAAACACATCCAAGAGGAGTTGACTTCAAGAAGTAATCAAACTCAGGGCTGAAGTCAATAAATTAAAAACAAAGGGAACAATACAAAGAATCAATGAAACCAAGAGCCTGTTCTTTGAGAAAATCAACAAGATAGACAAACCTTTAGCCAAACTAACTCAAAGGCAGAAAGATAGTATCCAAATTCCCAACATCACAAATGAAAAAGGGGACATAACAACAGATACAGAGTAAATCCAAAGAATCATTAAGTCTTATGTCAAAAGTCTGTACTCCACAAAACTGGAAAATTTAAACAAAACGAACAATTATCTAGATAGATACAAATAACCAAAATTAAATCAAGATTAGGTAAACCATTTAAATACACCTATAACCCCTAAGGAAATAGAGGCAGTCATTAATTTTTTTTTTAACCAAAAAGGTCCAGGGCAACATGGTTTTAATGCAGAATTCTACCACACCTTCCATGAAGAGCTTAAAACAATACTCCCCAAAATATTCTGCAAAAAAGAAACATTAAAAACACCACCAAATTCACTCTATGAGCTCATAGTCATACTGATACCTGAAACACACAGAGACCCAAAAATAAAAAAAGAGAATTTCAGAACAATTTCCCTTATGAACACTGACACATAAATTTCAATGAAACAATCCTAAACACAATCCACAAATACATAAAAATATCATCCACCATAATCAAATAGGCTTCATCTCAGGGGTACAGTAATGCTTCAAAATATGAAAGTCTATCAATGTAATCCACTATATAAAGAACTGAAAGAAAAGTAAGACACACGATCATCTCATTAGATGCTGAAAACGACTGACAAAATCCAACACTTCATCACGTTAAAAGTATTGGAGAGATGAGAGGTACAAGGCACATACCTAAACAGCAAGATAATAGCATCAAACTAAATGGGGAGAATCTTAAAGCAGTTCCACTAAAATGAGGGACAAGACAAGGCTGCCCACTCTGCATGGTTCTATTCAACACAGGATTTGAGCTTCTAGCTAGAGAAATAAAACAACTAAAGGAGATCAAGGGAATATAAATTGGAAAAAAGAAAAAGTATTACTATTCATGGATGATATGATAGTATACATAAGTGACTTCCAAAATTCAACCTGGGAACTCCTACAGTTGGTAAACATCTTCAGCAAAGTGGCTGGATGCAAAATTAAGTTTAAAAAAAAAACCAGCCTTCCTTTATACAAACAATAAGTGAAATTAGGGAAACAGCGCCTTTCACAGTAGGCTCAAATAATATAAAATATTTTGGTGTAATTCCAACAAAGCTTTGAAAAAAACTTCAAGTCTCTGAAGAAGGAAACTGAAGATGGTATCAGCAGATGGAAAGCTCTCCCATGCTCATGGATTGGTAGGATTAACATAGTAATAATGGTTGTCTTTCCAAAAGCAACCTACAGATTCAATGCAATTGCCACCAAAATTCTAACACAATTTTTTTTACAGACCTTGAAAGAACAATTCTCAACTTCATATGAAAAAAAAAAACCCCAGAATAGCTTTTAAAATCTTGTACAATAAAATAACTTTGGGAGGTACCACAATCCCTGATTTTAAGCTGTTCTACAGTGGAATAGTAGTTGTGAACATAACGTCAAAGCTCAGGCACTAAAATAAGCAATTAACAAATAGGACTTCACAAAACTGAATAGCTTCTGTAAGGCAAAGGACATCTTCAATAGGACAAAATGGCAGCCTACAGAATGGGAGAAGTTCTTAATCAAATCTATATCTGACAGAAAGTTAATATCCAAAATAGATAAGCCTTATATAAGAAATTAAACACCAACAAACCAAATAACCCAATTAAACAATGAGGTACAGAGCTAAAGGAGAAGTCTCAACAGAGGAATTTCTAATGGCTAAGAAGCACTCAAAGAAATGTTCAGTGTTCTTAGTCATCAGGGAAATGTAAATCAAAATGACTCTGAGATTCCATCCTACACCCATCAAAATGACCAATATAAAAAACTCAAGGGACAGCACATGCTGGGTAGGATGTGGAGCATCCTTATCAGAGCTCAAAGAGTCTTTTTTTAAAAAAAGTTTATATTTTATTTATTTATTTATTTATTTATTTATTTATTTTTATTAATTTACTCTTGTTACATCTCAATGGTTATCCCATCCCTTGTATCCTCCCAGTCTTCCCTCCCTCCCATTTTCCCCTTATTATGATAGGCAGATTTGGGCCCAGGGATCCTGCTCAAACTAAGGCACCAGCCAAGGACAATACAGGCCGTAAACTTTAAACTCCTACCCAGATCTAGACAATGGACAGAACACTCTCCACACTTGAGTGGAGAGTGAGATATGACTTTCTCAAATACTCTGGTGCCTCACCTTTGACCATGTCCCCTGGGGGGGGGGGAGACCTGGTGGCACTCAGAGGAAGGACAGCAGGTTACCGAGAAGAGACTTGATACCCTATGAGCATATACAGGGGGAGGAAATCCCCCTCAGGAAAAGAGTCTTGTGGAAGAGTGTAGGGAAGAATTGGAAGTGGAGGAGTCAAGGACATCACAAGAAGACCTGCAGAGTAAATTAACCTCCGGGGGTTCAGAGAGACTGAACCACCAACTAAAGTACATGCATGGACTTGACCTAGGCCCCCTGTACATATGGAGCAGATGTGTATCTTGTTCTTAATGTGGGTCTGCTAACAATTAGAGTGGGGGCTGTCTCTGACTCTGTTGCCTGCCTTCGGATCCATTTCACATAGCTAGGTTTCCTTGTCTGGTCTCAGTGGGAGAAGATGTGCTTGGTCTTGCTGTGACTTGATGTACCAGGCTGGGGGAAGCTTCTCCTTCTGTGAGGATAGGATAGGGGCGTGGGGGAGGGGTGTGAGGGTGGGACTGGGAAGAAAGGAGGGAGGGGGGCTGTGATCAGGCTGTAAAGTTAGTAATAATAGTAATAATAGATTCTCTAATTAAATCTTGTGGTTTTAATATAAGCTGTTTCTTTTTATAAAGGACAATATCTTTGTCCAACAGGCTTGAAGAAAAGCCTCGTCATTTTATATTTAATGGTTTATTAATATTAGTAAGTTTAAAAAAAGAAATAATTTCTGATGACCAAGGAATACTTTCTATATCATATACTGTCACTAAGTAGGCCCGAGGTGGAATGTTATTATGAGGGAGTGTGATCAAAATAGCATGGTGTTTCTGCTATGGCTGGTATTTGGCCTAGTTCTGCCTTGAAATCTGAAAATTTGATGTCTGAGTAAACCAGCTATTTGAGCCAAACATGAGTGAAGTCTTGGGACTACTGCCTTCAGGCTTGGGGACTTGAAGTCACAAGATCTACAGTTGTGATCCTATGCTGTTGTCAATAACCACTTTTCTTTCAAGCTCAGCCTCATAAGCAATCCTAGGACAGCACTTTGTAAACATGTCCCTGGGCTATGCTGCAGAACTAGAGAGATGGTGTGTCAGAGGCCGGTTATAATTGGAGGACATGCCCATTTTTTTTTTCAGCATGGTTTAAAAATGAGAAATTGTTCAAACAGAGAGTGTTGAGTTCCTGGGAAGAAACTGGTGAGCGTCTTCTGCCCACATACAAATGCCTCTTGCCCTCTGTTGCTATCTCCTGTCTAGGATGGAGGGGTAGTCCATGACCAGGGCTCAAGTTCCACTTGAGTATCAGAAGACAAAGGTGACTATTTAATTTGATTGCATAGGCCATCTGATTAGAGCAGGAAGAAATATCATCACTTATTTTGGGCAACAGGTTACTAAGGCAACATTCAGGAACTGATTTCAACTCAAGTAGTCCTGAGCATCACTGCAAATGTTATCGTGGTGCTACCTAGACAGCAAGAGCAGTGGTCATGGTGCTATGACTATAGGTAGTTTTATGAGCAGGACGGTCAGTTATGTACCCCTCAGCACTCTTAAACCATGCATGACCTACCTGTTGATTTCTGGGATGATTCTCCTTTGGGAGAATAAACGACAGTGATGGGAGTTTTAGCTGGAATTTAGAGGTAATGCCAAGGGGACACGGCACTTTTCACTTTAAGGGGAATTCCTACATAAAAATAGCTCCTTCCAATTAATCTTGTTTTCAGAAATAAAAAGCACGGACACACTGTTAAGTCTTATTTTCTCCCAATTTATTCTTATTTATTCTTTGTTGTGCTCTGATATATCATGCACGTTTTACTTTTTCAAGGACAGCTGGAGAGAGAGAGAGAGAGAGAGAGAGAGAGAGAGAGAGAGAGAGAGAGAGAGAGAAAGAGAAGACACTAAAGGCTTTAGCATCAAATTCCCGCTAGTCCCAGGCTCTTCTTTCCACAGCAAAGAACCTAAGTCAGAGTCAAACAGCCCAAGAAAGAAATGTTATATCTTTAGGACATACTTTGCTCACCTGTCTTTTTTTTCTTTTCCTTTTTTCACAATGCATAGCTATTAATCTCTCTGGGAAGAACAGGTGTGGATATAGGAGTTCTCTGCCTTGCTGGACTGCCTTAACATCCTTCAAAAGCTATTCAGAGCTCGGTTGAAAAATGAAACCCAGGGGAAAAGTTCATTGAGGACACTAGCTGCAGGGAGTGACATTTTGTTCATTCTTTCTGGAGGGACCCAGTGGCCCCCTGGGGCTCCAGGGGAAGCTTTGAAGCCCTCTGTGAACCGATGAGCATTTTATCAGCTCTGATGAGTCAAGACCATTTCATCATTGAGAAGCTCCTAAGGACTTTGTTATTCTGTACAAGGTGTGTGTGTGTGTGTGTGTGTGTGTGTGTGTGTGTGTGTGTGTATGTGGTTTGGGGTGGTAAGTATGATTTCTTCTCTATGTATTTGATTTCTAATGCAATAGCAAATTTACTAAGAAATAATTGGAAATGGGCAAATAGAAAAAAAAAAGCATGTGTTTATAGAGCTTATTCCTGTTGTGAGTAAATTCCACGAGTCTTTATGTAATTGTAAAGAGGTTTGTAAAATACTTTAATTACGGCAGCTCACTAGAATAAACCCAAAAGCACATAAGGAGGCTGGGAGCAAGTATGATAATTTTCTTCCTACCTTGTTGCCTGCATTACAAGTTTCATTATTAAAGGTGAGTGCTTGCCTGGTTGTCCGCACTGCTGACTGCATTGTGGGGGCCCTGCGGGGGCATGAAACTTGTCTTCTCTGAGCCACGGAGAGAAGACTTCATCAGTTTCACGCTTCAGATATTAACCTGAGACAGGGACCAGAGGGCAGGAGAGGACAGGAAGGAGGCACAGGAAAAGGAAAAAGAGAGAAAGGAGAGGTCAGGAGAAGCTTGGGAGAGGGCAGCAGGAGGCAAGGAGGGTGGATGAGTCAGGGGAGGGGGGAGGAGAGGAAACTGAGAGGGCAAAGGGAAGTGGGACAGGCCCTCGGAGGTGAAGGCCAAGGATGACTTCGCATGTGTTTGTATTCCTTATACGCCAGGTCGTGGGCTTTCGCTTACATTGCATCACTAATTGTCAGAGGCTCTGCAAGTTAGATGTGGTATAGGCCTCAAGTTTTCAATGAAGAAATGGAAGCTCAGAGGAGGCTGAAAACTGTCTGAGGTCACACAGCAAGGGCCATCCAGCCTGTATCTTTAAGTCAGAGTTGTGAATGTCTACCTTCAAGGAGCCTCTGAGAAGTACATCATTTGACCTAAAGTTGCAGACTGACTTTGGGTCTATGCAAGCTTGTGCACAATATGGCTGCAGACCCATGGCTCTTTCATGGGCTTCAGATGCTGGTCCACTTACATACACATCAGTAAAATGTAAGTTTGTGCTTAGATAGAGTTTCCACCAGTATTTGTTAAGTTTTACTATATGTTTGCCACTCAGGGAGCTCACCAAGTAGTAAGTTCCTCAGACTTCATGCAAAGGCAGTGGCTTGAAGCCAGATGTTCAATGTTGTAAGCACACCAGCTCATACTTGACAGTCTAGAACATTCAGAACAGCATCATGCTGCTCAGTAGCCAGTCTTTGAGAGGATGCTTTGCCTGTTGTAGATAATAACAGGCCCTACTTCTAAGGAGCTTTAATTATCAGGAAATTCCTCTTACATCACACAAATACATCTGACACAATCTGTTTGCTTGCTTTGTTTAAACAGAAGTGGATTATAGAATGTTTAAGTTCCCAATATTATTATATGTCATTTTAAAGTGTGTGTATGTGTGTGTGTGTATATACATATGAACACCTGTGGGTGGAAGCCTGAGGAGGCAGGAAGAGTGTAAGGCATCCTCGGGATTGTGAGCCACCTGGTGTAGATCATGGTCATTGAACTTGGGTCCTCTGAACGAGCAGCAAGTATTCTTAGTGGCCCCTTCTCATTAAAACCATTTCTAGAATGTTATTTTTTTTTTTTTAAAGTGAACTCGGTAAAAAAACCTATTTATGTTTCCTTTGGATCTGGGTGGGATCCTCGGCAGTGGGTGGGTGAGGGGCAGGGAAACGTTGGACTCCAAAACTGTACCACTGATGAGAAGATGGGGCCCTCTGTTCTTGGCTGAAGCCAGCCATGGAGAACATCATACCCAGAGTTCTCATTTCCCATAGTGACATCATGTCACGAGTCACCCAAATCACAAAGCATCTCAGTTGGATACAGAAGAGTCCTGTATGTCAAGGTGGAGGTGAGGCTGGCTGTGAGAGGAATGCACTTACAGGTAAGGAACCCCTGGCAGCCCCTCCCTGTCTGAGATTTGTGCTTGCTTTTTATCCAGGTGCAGTTCCCTACTGGTCCAGGAGCTGTTTCTTAAGCCACTAAAGTCAACCGTGAGGAGAGAAGGTGTTGTAGAGAAAATGACCATGTGTTTCCAAACATGTCACTTGCCATCTCAAACCCTTAGGGACTGAGAGTTACTATTTGTTCACCTACTTAAAAAAGTATTCATTGATTTAGAAGGAAGTTAATTACTTATAAAATTTAAAAGGCAGCAAGAGGTGAGTGTGGACATAAAGCCTCCAAGTGGTGATTTGGTTATATGTTCTAAAATTTAAAACAATGTGATGAGGAAAGTGAAAAAAAAAAAAAGATCCCAATTATTTATTTTAAGAATAGGGATAGTGATAACTAATTATCACTAAAGCTTGGTGGCTATATAAGAGAGCGTACCACATGTAATTTCTAAACAGGTCAGTACCAGAAAATAGAAGAACAGTGTTAATATTTGGCCTCAGTGTCAGTTGTCCTGGTTTGCCATGTGGATTTTCATGAACCAACACCCCCAATGAACTCTCTTTTGAGTAGCGCTTAAAATGATGAGCCAGGTAGGGAGAAGAAGGAGGGGATCCAAATGAGCACATGAATGCTCAACTGTTGCTCTTTGCTCAGTTTCTTCCAAACCTAAGAAGAGACTGAAGGTTAGACCACATCTGGGTTTGAGTAAGTTGCCTGATGAACACATCTTGTGATGAATTCTCTTAAGAATTCCTTTCTGTTTTGCTGCTCTAGCCGGGTTTAGGGTGTACGAATCACAACGCCAGAACCGTCGGCTTGCTTTGACATTTTTAATGATGCAATTCTGACCGTTTATCCTCTGTGGCGGGTAGAAAAGCAGAAAAGCTCCAGAATATGAACTTACAAGAAGAACACTGGGGAAGAAGAGGGCCTAAATGTCCTTAGACACAATATGCATCTTAGATTATGGTGCTTATGTCATTGCCGAACACAGCATGGGAACTGTTATGTTGGTGTGTGTGAAGTGCTGGGGACATTTTGGGTTCCAGCTGTGAGCTTCCACGTAACCTGTGGGAGTTTCCTTTCTCCTGCAGCACACTCATGGCAGCTACCGTGCAGCTTTCAGCCCCATGAGGAGATTTAACCTTAAAGGCTCAGTGCTGCCCTAAGTTAAGTGGGCATCACAGGCAGTCTAAGTGGGTACTGTGCCTGGCAGTCACAGCCCAAATATTTTGGCCTCATTTGGAGATGTACCTTAGCCATGGCTTCTCCTAAAATGAGGAGCCAGGGTAGTACACACTCATACTTTTGAACCCATGGCTCAATGTAGGTTGTAATATCATATTATACAAACAAATTTTAGGCTCTTAAACCTATACTCTTCCTGCTGCACACTGCTGCTGGGGTCCACAGCATTACATGAGTCAGCAGAGTGCAGGAGCCCTCTCTATTACCAGGCCAAAGGTCATGGAATTCACACTGAGTCCATGTTGTTATTTCATTAATAAAATATGACCCCACTGGTCCAGAAGTATGAGGGTACATTTTTTTTCTATTTTGCAAATTGCATGCAGATAAAGGGATTCCTTTTGAAACTACAACCTCTTAATGATAAATAATTTTTGATTTACTATACATAACAGTAGTGCATTTCTTGTTAAAACAGCAAGCTTTTTTTTAAAACCAAAATGAGAAGAAAACATTCATTTCTTTATAAATAGTTTAAGTAGTTTAAATACATATTTCATACCAAGGATATAAAAATAGCTTCTTTTTTTTTGATAAATAAAGACATTTTCATTTACATGGCAAATAACGTGCGGGTAGCTAACCACTGGCCACCAGCTCTACTTGACTGATTGTCTAGGAGATGACATGCAGTGATAATTGTTCCTCTGCCTTCGCAAAAAGGAAAACAGATCAGCAGGAGCTGTGCACTCCCGAGGCCAACAGTGTTATGGATATTGTTCAGGAATGACAATCAGGCACTCAGGAAAAACCTTTGCTGCACTTCACAAAAGCCACGTATGACAAAACTAATCCCCAAACTCTTTGTCTGCGGATTCTATCTTCTCAGACCCTCGGGGTCTTTGGATGGTTACCAAAGTCTGTCAAACAGACCAGTAAGTTAATACCTGTACAGAAAAGAGTTGATGCTTCTAAGATCTAGAAATTGTTTGCTACAGTATAAAGGTGGCCTTGCCTTTTTTCCTGGCTCCTTGGCCCCCTTCCTGCAGAATTACCAACTTTGCTGAGACTCCATGCCTGCTAGAAGCCTCAAAGGCAAACTAGAGCTGTCATGCAGCAGTGGGTTTGGCATTGGAAGCTGCCTGTATGTGCTGATATCATACATTTATGGCTTTGCTGTCCTTTACATCTGCTGTGCTTGTGACAACTTCTACGGGGAAGTTCTCCGAGGGTTCTGTAGAGGCTGACATCATTGCTTCTCGGTCCCAAGAGCCTGGTAAGTTTTCCAAACTGAAGGAACTCACAGGTCCGTGAGTGATGCTACCCTCCTCTGATCTACTTGGGAGAACCAGGTGCAAGGATGTTTCTGATGAGGAGCACACAGAGGATGAGAGAGTGGCTGAGATGGACTGCAAAGGTGTCAGTGTGGTATCAGAATGGGGGGAGATGCACCTTAAGAACTGCAAGTGACCTTCCTGGATAACCTGGCAGCGGGCAGGGGAATAATCAAGGTTTGGAGAAGGATGTGGTTCACTGTCTGCTGGGTTTTGCTCGTAAAGTTCAGTTCGTTGAGGGCTGCTGCCCACCGAGGATGGATCCACACTCCAGATGTCAGAGGTGACATTACCATGACAAAGCTGTGCTCCACCTGCCTGCAAATGTAGGCAAGGCTGGTGAGCACTCCAGCTCACCCTAGTCTGTAAACTTTCTCTGGAAGGACACATCGGGGTGGGATGCAGAGAACAAAATCGTGATGGCTGCTGAGGTGACAAGATGTTTTCCAGAAGTTGCATGACGCTTCTCATATCTTTACCTAGTTGGGAGACCTCCTGAGTCAATGTTGTTACCTGTGTGGAGAAAGCAGAGCCAACAGCAGTGGTCAGAGGTACACAGAATGGACAGGCTTTGCAGCAGTGAAGACAGGAAGTAAGGAAGCTAAGCAAGTTCAAGGTGAGGGAACGGGCTGGGCTTCTAGATGGATTTATACCTTGATCTAAAGCCACATCCTTGCTGGAGGACTTGGAGAGATGAGTGTGCTCAGGGGTCCCAGCCAGTGACTGGGGGTATCACTGCAAAGAATTAGGGGAAAAATCTATCTCCTTTAACACCAACGTCGACTTCCACTTCCTGAGAGTAGATGGGATGCAGACTGGCACACAGATGTCACTAAGTACTTGGAGGGGCAGATATCATGTGCAAAGCACCTGGCACACTGAGTCTATGTTCAGTGTGCTGCCTCAACAGCAGCTCTTTTGGCTTAACATTTTCCAGCTGAGCTCTTGTAACTACAGGTCCAGAGCCAAAGGGATCTTCATGAAAGAGAGGGTAGGGAGAGCCCTTATCAGATTTCCTAGTGGGAGAGTTCTTGAGGAAAACGGAAGTTACAGAGTGAGGCAAAGAGAAAGAGACCTATGAGGCAGTTAGCCTGAGGCACGCTCTGTGAAGACCCGAGTGTCCTGGGATCTACCACGTAGGAGGGACCTTGACTGAATTGTAACCAGATCGCACTGTGTCTGCTTCACACGTTTTAGAGGTGACTCATTTAGCATTTATCAGATTCTCAAAGGAGACAGTTCCTAAACACAAGAACCACGGAAAATATTCATATAAAACAACAGTAAAATCCACTGACAAAGTTGTTTTCCTAACATCATGTTTAGATTAAAACAGCCACATCCACTATCATCACTGCAACAGAGACCACTAGAGGAGGGAATTTGGTTTGAATCTGTGCTTTCTGAAGTATTTACTCAGCACAAGGAAGAGTCCACTCACCCAAATAGAATATACACAAATTTCCACTCTTCGTATTACCTAACATTAACACAATATTGTAATGCCCTGCCGTCTCTATTTTAATGCCTTATATCTAATGACAGTGATGTTGTGATTTGTCTTTATGACCACAACCCACAAAGGTTCCAAATGAAGCAGTTGGAACTCCGTATAAATGGCTTCAGGATCTAAACAGGACAGTTTCAACATCAATGATACCAAAACCAAGACTGCTGTTTTGGCAGGCTTCTTTATCTCTTACATGCGCATTTTTAAATGTGTATATACCCAGGTTTTGTACAAGCGCAAGTGCAGAACATACCCCTTAAGCCCTCCACTCTCCACTTTCTCCTGTGTTAGTTCCTTTGGTGTCCTCAGACAGATTTACCTTCACTGTCTATATGCTCCTAATTCATCCAGTCCACTTCCTGGGAGAGTATCCCAAAGCTGAATCTTCCTTTCAGCCCCTACAGGAGGTGGCACTGCTCCAACTCAGGAATTTAGAAAAGTCTAGAAGGAAGTCAGTATGTGATTCCGGCCACCAACTGTCATCATGTTGGCTGAGATTGTAAGACCAAAACCCTTTGCACTGGTGTCAAACTGCAGGGAACCAAACACATGCCGTGTGCTGGTATAGAGCTGCAGGGAACCAAACAAATGCTTGCCTGCCTTGTTTTCAGTGGATCTTCAGCTGCTGGATGCTGAGCATTCCTCCCAATCTCATGATGGAGTGGAGCGGCGCGTGCGAAAGAACTAGCAAGTCCTCCAGCTCACACCTACTGAGTGTCCCGGGACTCTTGCCCCACAGATGTGCTGAAGGTTCTATTAGATTTGTTAGCTCCATTTTCAGCATTTCAGGATATAGTCTGCCACCAAATGGGATGGCTGAAGGGACATCTAAATGGCCCTCTCTGTGTGGGCATCGTGAGCGAGCCTCTTCCTGATTCCCACTCACCTGGATTGGTGGATTAGCTGAGCTTCCAGCCAGGATGCTCCCACCTCATTCAGGACTGGATAAATACACAGCATTTGAGGACTGATTTTGGATTTTAGGTATATTCAAAATTACAGTAGTCAGTGAAAGTTTTAACAAGTTTCTAATGATACATTTTCATAATCAAAGTAACCAAACATACTAGGATAGGCAGGGTTTCTTTAGAACACGGAAGCCCAGATGTAAAATGATGTTTTATTTTAAAAATAAAAATTTGTTTTAGTTTAGTTCACGTGTGTGTGTGTGTGTGTGTGTGTGTGTGTGTGTGTGTGTGTGTCGTGCATGCACATGTACATGAGTGTGTTGCCCTCAGAGTCCAGAAGAGGGTGTCAGATCCCCTAGATCTGGAGTTGTAGGCGGCTATGAGACCCATGCCATGGGCTGAGAACTTAACTCTTATTCTTTGCACTCTTAATTGCTGTACCACCTTTTTGGCCCCCCAAATGGTGTTTTTAAGATCACTTAGTTCAAGAAAAACATCTTTGGTCTAGAATTCAGCCCTTATCCTTTGCTATGTGTGCACACGACAAAGGAGCTATTATTTCTGATGGAGTTGGAAGATGCTAGCTAATGTGCTTAGAATCTCTACGGAATACAGTGGCATAAACCATTGCTTCACGGGTAAGAGTTATTTAGACTGTCAATTCAACGTCAGATAAGTAAATAGTGTAATCTCAAATACAATTCCAGACTGATTAAACAGTAAATTCTGTTCAAAGCAAATTATACGAACAACAACAACAACCACCAAAGATTTGCTACAGGATAAACACCATAATTCAGAATAAATGCATTCTAACTTTCAAAATAAAAAATTCCCATTTCGTAAGAGCCACATTCTTGACATCTAACTTATACTGTACAGTCAACACAACTTCAAGGCCATGCACTCTGAATGTGGACTCACAGAGTTGACTGGCTCCAGGAATATAAGCACATATTCACTGTCACAAAAGGCAAATTACTATCTTAGCTGGAACTAAAAACAGCATGGAAGTCAAGAAAATAGAGCTTTCAGATGATGTGAGGGAAGATTTCCATCACTGTGTTCCTGGGGGCACGCCCCTGCACCCTAGTAAAATTCCATGAAAGAATTAATCCTTTTTAGGTAAGGGATCTCTCCCTTTGGAAGGACAAAACCAGTTGCCACAAAGAGAGACAGCATTTCCTGAAGGCGGGAACCTTGGTGGCACTGATGAGGGTAGCAACTTCCACAGAAAATACAGTAGGTTTTATTGCAGTGGTGTGTGCTGGTCCCCGCTGGGTTTGCTGACAGAGTCTATTCTAAGATAGGGAAGACACTAGTCTTGATCAAGTATAAGAAACAAAAAGTTTACTTTTAAGGGTGAAAGAATCAAGTTGCCACCCGGTTTAAAAAAAACCAAACAGAATTGCCAATAAAGGCTTTCGGGGCTGCTCTCTGTCTAGGAGTGCCCAGGTACCGAGTTCTGTCCTCACCATAGAACTTAGCTCCAGAGCATTGTGAGGAGAAGTGATACAGCCAGGCAGAATCATCCTGGCTAAGTGAAAGTAAGCTTTCCTCTTACTCCAACAGCAACCTAAACTCCTTACATATTTTTTCTACCATTCATGTTAGAAAACATAATCTTTTCTTCCAGCAGCTATTACAGCCTTCAGAAGCCATACCTCAATTCCATCATTAAAAAAAACAAAAAACAAAAAAACTCTGTACGCAGGGAGGCTATGTTGATATAGATCTCTGATTTAAGGTGGGAGGATGGGTAACAGGAACATTACTTGATGTGTGTTCGCTATGTGTACATTATTTTTTTATCAATCCATTTTCTCTTCTCCCCTTTTCTTTGTCTCCTCTTCTTTTTCCTTTTATGAATATAAACTTTGCAATCTGAAATTTAAAACACTTGGCCAAATCAGTTCACTATCACCATCTACACACCAAATTGCTCACAACCAACATTTCCTCCCTTCCTAAGTCCTGTTAGAAAAGGAGAGTGAGGAAAACATTATCTGTGCTCCCAAGTGACTCACTTCTCTATTCCAGACACCAGGACATCCAAAGACTCCTCCTTTTCTTTCTTTCTTTCTTTCTTTCTTTCTTTCTTTCTTTCTTTCTTTCTTCTTTCCTTCCTTTCTTCCTTTCTTCTTTCTTAATTTTTTTTTCCAGGATCATGCATAACCGTCTCAGTTCACCAGGGCCCTCCAGGCATGTTTGCAATGCCTCTGCTGTTCTCAGGCATCACCTCTTGTCACACACCATGGGACAACAGACTTGGTAAGAGTGATAATCTACACACTGACCTTGACCTGCATTGAAGGGAACTACTAACTTACTACAGCTCCCTATTTCTGCCATGTCCAGGATTCCTTGGAACTCTGTGTCATTGTTGGCCTACATTTTTAGAGTGCCTTGTTTACTGCTGTTGTGTTTAACCACTGATGTACTTTTCCCTGTCTCCCTCGCTTCATTACATCATTTTCCTACAGGGGTTTGGATGTATGGCTTAAACAATATTTTAGATGGAAAACTCTAGTCCTTATATAATTGGTTTCATGTTAGGATCCCTAGTGGCTAGATTTGATCATGGATACCGAAACTAAGCATACTTGAGAATTTCTGCATGGCAGAGAATGCTGATCCAGAAGTCAGCACAGAGGAAAGGGCAACCACGGCTAGCTATGCAGCTCTTCCTCTGCATCAGGATGAAGAAGCAACCCAGCACTGTCGACAGGGCATGTAAGAAGAGCCTTGAACTTAAGCATGGCCTGGTGTGGGTGACATGTGATAGCATAACAGTTGGTGCTAGTGGAAACTGAGATTTAAGACTCTATTTCTCCAGTTCAAAGTTTGAGGAAATGCAGGCAGCCAGGATGGGGATCCTCTATCAGGGATGTGAGGTAAAATATAAGGATATGCAAGTTGGTGTTGAAGAGAACTGAACAAGGTACCTGTGTGGGCTGAGTGCAGGGAGGGCAAGGACGTGACTGGATTCTGAAGTGGCTCAAGGTTCAGTGTAAATGTTGCCAGACAGCAAACACCCCAAATTTTGTGTTGGTAGATGGGTAGTGAGACTAGGAGTAAATTTCATGATGAATTTCTTAACATGTGTTTCTAATTTTTTTTAAAACTAAGTTTAAACTTTTTTTCTACTGATTTAAACTTGTAAAGACAGAAATAATTATTACCAAGCTTCTAGTAGGTAAGAATATTGCATGTTCTCTGAATGTCTCATAAGAGTATCCAGCATCTAAATCTTGGAGATTTTGAAACATGCAAATTATTATTTAAGAGGTCCATCTGTGTGGCTGTCCCCTGTTTCCCCCTAATATCAGCAGACACTATCATATACTGTATTGTGGCTTTGGTTGCAAACAGATTTTTTGCTGTTGTTGTTCTGGTGTGTTTATGGTATGTGCTTTGGGAACAGGGGTGCAAACCAAAATACACCCTTCACAGCGCTTCTCGTTTCTGTGAAATAACTCTCCTTCTGCACGTTTTCTTTTTCTGAGTCCTGGCTATCACTATGGACCATGAATTCTGAAGCTTTACTCTGTAGGCAGAGGAAAACACCAAACGTGATTTTCATTTTTGGATATAAGTGGACAGATAGCGATGCGTCTGGTAATAAGCTGCTTAGTGTGAAGAGTTTTTCACTTGTCTCAGTTTTTGCCAAATATACGAATTTTCCTGCTAGACACAATTTTCTTGAATCCAGGGATACTAATTGCACCAAAAGTCTTCCCTGAAGCACACACACACACAGACACACACACACACACACACACATACACACACACACACACACACACCACACAGACACACACATGCATGCACTATGATTCAGATAATTAAATGATCTTTCACAAAAGTCTTTGTTGTGTTCTGCATTTATCATGAGATTTAGACAAGTTCAACCCAACTCCACAAGCAGGCAAGACAATAAAGATAATTGGCAATCCTTTCACCCTTGTGGCTGTTGCTGTACGGAGAACTCCAACACAGTTGACAGTCTTCTGTCTGTCAGCTAAAATGGTAGTCATACTTGGTACTCACAGACATTTCATCCAAATGAAGCTCTCATTCTTTTGACCAGAAAAAGCTTGTGCATCTTTGTCTGCAGCTAGAGAGATGAGAAAGTTGGCCTGGCTTGGGCCACATGGGGTTAGTAACCAGGGCTTTTTTTTTTTTGTAGGTGCAGCTGGTACCCATCATGTTGCATTAACAGAAGCACCATGAACCATTACAAAACAGCCAGTGGCTTTCTTCAATGTGGCTACGTGAATGGCCTCATTGAATTTCTGCAAGCTCTGGTCTTTGGATATGTTTATCACTCCATCGGCATCATGGCTGTTCATTATTTATCAATCCTCTGGTTTTGGTTTTCTATGGCCAAGTATGATTGGTGTCTAGACTGCTGTTTGACTGAGAGATGCTTATGCTATTAGCAAACATGAAGTGCAGCTGTCTCCTTCCAGATGCTCAGTTGCATACAACATGCACATCAACCTGATCCCAGGGAGAAGCCATTGCGGCACTCAGAGGTCTACAGCAGCGGAGGAGTCCTGGGACTCTGCACTCTGAGACAGTAAGCTCCTGACTGACCCAATATCACTTTTGTTTCGAAGAGTCAGAGAATTAGGTGCCCCTCTCTGACATTTAAAAATTCTTTTTAAAGTGACAAAGCTACATATTACCTGAGTGTGGTGGCATATGCCTATATTTTCATTGGCTCTGAAAACTGAGGGAGGAGGAGCCTAGTTCACTATCTTAGCAAAAACCTATCTCAAAATAAAATTAGAAATAAAAGTTCCTGAGTTTTATCTTAATGACCACAGAGTTCCTGGCCACATGTGTAAGGCAATCAATTCTAGCTACAGTACTGCAAAAAAAAAAAAAAAATCACACACACGCACACACACACACACACACACACACACACACACACACACGATGGAGACTGAGATGTGTATTCACTGTGCAATAACTATTTCAAGCTGATTAATTATTTATAGATCACTTCACATACTTAACATTTTTCATGGTTAGGACATTTAATATATGGCACATGCTCAGCTATAAACCAACAGTGCATCTCCTGAGCTTACCTTGCCAAACTGAAACCCTGCGTCCTTTGCCTACCACCCCAATCCTCACAGTCCTGCTAGCCCCAATTCTGGTCTCTACTTCATTCCCAATTCTCACAGGATTACACTCTTTGGTTAACACCTCAGTATTGCTCTGTCAGCAAGAGTTCAAAGCTCTGTGTAACCCACTTCTTTTTTTCTGTCCTGTTGGCGAATCTATAGGTGGCATTGAGCTGTGTTAGGAAGTAGATAGCTCTCAGTGACTTTTTAACTATGAGGTTCGCAGGCTTGGCCTTGAAGGGAGAGATTAGAAGTGCAGTGGGATTCAAGTCTAATTATGTTCAACCATATAGTTTGCTTAGTTGAAATTATTTTACAGAGATGTTTCTTTGCATGTTATATGGCTTCCCTAGTTACTACAAGGAAAATTGGAAAATGTGTGGTTTTGCCTTTCCACCAAATCAGTGTTTAAAAATTAGCTTATCTGTTGACTCCTGAAATTGACCAACTTGTTGCTTATAGATAAATATTAGGAAAAATCTACAATTCTAGGTGTAGTAGCATTGTGACCCACTACATTTATTATTTCCACAGAAACTGCCATCTTTGACAATTATGCACATATTGTGATTACCTTGGAGACTGGCACACAACATAACGACAGTGAGGAGAGGCTCCCAAAAGCCTGCATCTCCCTGAGGATATATGTGAACAACTAACAGTTTCTGGGAGAAAGAGAATTTTCTTCAGTGGCATAGCATCTCCTTAAGTTGCCCACACTCATGTAAGTAACTTCTTGGCTGTGTTTCCCCATGCTTCTATAAGTAACCCCTTGGCTATGCTCACTATGCTCCTGAGGGCAACTCCTTACCTTTTCCCCTGTAAATAACCTTAACTGAATTCACTTGTTGACCCAGACAGACTTAGGTGGAGTTATTGCTTTAGTCTGTGGTTGATACCTCACCTGGGGCAAATAGTCCTGATTGTCTTTTCAGGTAAAGCTGGCCAAATAATAAGCTACTGTATTGTCTCAGAGAGTGTAGCAGCATCCAAGTATAATCCGCAGTCTGCTTATCTCTGCAAGTGAGCCATGTAGAAGAAATCCATTGACTAGATGCCATAGGAACTTTTAAGGTTCAGGAACCCATCTCAAAACTACTAAGACAGGGAAGGATACATTAGACAGACATATTGGACTAAGTGAAAAATAAATTATTAATTATAAAGTTGCTTCTCTAGTAGAACCAACAGAATAGGATGCTTTGGAATAGATACAAAGAGAGGCAAAACTGGTAACTGCTTAGAAAAACCCTGCACACATAAGAACATCTATAGATTATGAATAAGATCTCCAGATTGCAACATTCCTCACCAGGGTTCATTTTCAGAAATCAAGGGAACATCATTGAAGAAGGGGCAGAAAGAATGTAAGACTTGGAGGTGGGAGAGAAGTGCTTTACAATGTCTTCTTCTTTACAAGTGCTTTACAAGACGCCTCCTAAGTGGGAAGCTGTAGGCAGTTGGTGTCCTTAAGGGATGACTACTTGTAGGTGGACCATGCTCCAGTGGATGGCTCCATACTCAGGATCATATGGGTAGCACAAATTGAAGGTGCAGGGTTATTAAATAAAAAGGAAGACAGTAAGTAAGGGGTAGGAAGTAGAAGGGGACCTAGGAGAGATTAGGGGAAAGAATGGGCTGGAATACCTTCAAGATACATTGTGTGAAATTCTCAAAGAATTAATAAAACATATTTTGTAGAAGTTCAGCATGGAGTGGGGAGGGGCTCACAAACTCCACTCCTACTTGAGAAACTCTTGGCAGTTGATGGCTGCAGGGGGAGGGACAGTCACTGTGTGTTGGGAGTGTGGCCAACTGTAGTATAATACCAAGTCTATGTGCATATATGGGCATCATTAGCTGGACTCAGTTGGTTAAAATAAACAAATAAACAAATAAACAAATGAGTGATCAAGTTGGGAGAGAGATAAGAAAATATGGTCAGTCGTTCTGGGATCAGTTGTGGTTGAAATGATGTAGATACATTGTATACATATATGAAAATTTCAAATAATAAGAAAGATTAAGAAAGCATGTTGTCCTCTTTGTAGAATCGGCTGTTTCTAAAGTTGTCATGAAGCCTTGGACTGTAAGAGCTATCTTGAAAAAGAAAACTAAAGATGGAGGACACTCATCTTCCCACTCTGGAACTTACTACAAAGCAAAGTAATAAAGACAGCAGAGAGCTGGGATATGTATAGATGTCATCAGCAGCAGAATGTAATTTAGAGTCCAGAAATAACCAGGCATCGTGGTTTATACATGCTGTCCTCCCAGGGGGCTGAGGCAGGAAGATCACTAGGTTGGAGCTATGCAAGACCCTGACTAAAAATTAATCTCAGAAATTAATTTCAGTGGTTAATCATAATTGTTAGCTTCACTGGATTTAGAGTTGCCATAGAACCAATCCTTTGGTGTGTCTATGAGGATGTATATAGAAAAGATTAACAGTGACATGGGTGTCACTGTCCTACGGGCTGGAGTCCCTGAGTGATTAAAAGGAGAAAGCAAACCTAGCACCTGCACTCAATTTTTCTGTGCCTCCCGACTGGGGATGCAATCAGCCACCTCAGCCTGCTGCCACCATGCCTTCCCCTTGAACTGCAAACCAAACAAACCCACCTTCCTGCCCTGGTTGGTATCTTGTCAGATATTTGGTTGTAGCAATGAGAGCAGTGACACATGCATTAACCTTCACAATCACAACCCACCTGAGTTATGAACATAGTTTTAGACCTTTCATCTGGAAAGGCAGTTGTTTTAACCAATGGTGCTGTGAAAACCAAATATTCACATACAAATGAAGCCAAATGCACAACTCATACAATATGTACAACTTAACTCAAAATAGATCAAAGGTGTACAAGAGACTATTATAATGTAAAATTCCTAGAAGAAAACAGAGGGATGAATATTCATTATGCTGGTTTTCTTATAGGTATGGCCCCCAAAGCACACAAAAAATGAAGACAGATTGGCTGTCTATAAAATCAATACTCATGTGCTTCAAGGAAGTGAAGCTTTGATCTACAAAATGAGAGGAAAAGCGTGCAAATCATGTGCATCAAAAGAAACTTGGTTCTGTAATATATAAAGAACTCTTAAGAGTCAATAATAAAAAGACAACCCAATTGAAAATGGGAAAAGGATGTAAAGGGACAGGTCTGCAATGAAGACAGATAAATGACCAAAACCCAGGCAAAGGTCCTCAGTGTGATCAGCTGTCAGGGACTTCTAACAGAAGGAGCCAGTATCTAGTTCCCAGGTATTAAAGAAGCCACTGTGCTTGACATACAGTGTTTACATTCTTAAGTTCACATAGGAACTCCCTTTGTAAGTTGTATTACCCGCTCATAGAAGAACAGTATGAGATTAAGGCAGACAAGCCCTGTGTTGAGGTAACCGAATATAGATCCAAGCATGTGCTCCCTCCGGGACAGCTTTTCTTTTGCAGCAGTGTTTATGCTTTGTGCTCACCGGGCTGAGGCAGTTTTTCTTTAAACCCTTTTGCCATAACAACTTTCTGGGTCAGCCAGAGTTGAGAAACTGGAGCACACGTAGCATTTACCTACAAACCTCTTCAGAAACGGCGTGCTCGCTCGATGCTCACAGCCCATGGCCCCTGGAGTGTCTTTTCATTGTTATTGTCAAAGACTTTTCTTAGATTTACTCCACTATAAAGCATGGGTGACGTCACTAAAGCAGGCTGATATTGGTGGCTGCCCTACATTTTAAAAGTTCCTTTAAGTGCCCTGTGAATGTAGGGTAATACTAATGGTATGCTTTTTCTGACTTTTAAAATGTGTTTAACCAGTTAATTATGAAATGTATACAACAGGGAACAATATGTGCATGTACCATATATATATATATATATATATATATATATATATATATATAATTTATTTTATTGTATCTTTTTCTGTGCATGTGTGTGTGTGGGTGTGTGCATGTATGTGGGTGTGTGTACAAGTACTACACATGCTTGTACCCAAAAAGGCAAGAAGAGGCCATCAATTCCTCTGGAGCTACAGTTACGGGAGCCTATGAGTGTCCTGACATGCATGCTGGGAATGGAACTTGGGTCCTCTGGAAGAGTGTAAGTGCTCTTAACCACTGACATCACTCCAGACCCTGTGTGCCCAATCCTTGAGCACATAGCAGAATGTGGATTCACCAGTGCTCCCACAGTGCATGCAGTACCTGCAGGCTGCATCTGAGTCTCTGCTCTACTACTCTAACTATTAATAGTCTGTCATTTCGGTAATAATCTTCAGAGTCATGCAGTGATTCCACATTTACCACCAATGTGTTTCTTGCTTGATAGCAATCAAATAAAGTATAAAGTAAGAGTAGAGCAGTCAACTGATTCCATCTACAAAAAGTACCGCATACACAATGCCGCATACACAATGCCGACAGTTAGGCATTGACCTGTTCTGCTTTTCCTGTGTCAACACTATGGCTTTGTAGGAGATGTGAGGAAGACACAGGCAGCAGGAGCAGGGCGCTGTAAGGAGTAGCACACACTCTGAAGCCACTTCTTAGTGGCTTTACTGCACTATGCACAGGGTCGTGGCTATGTAAATTGAATTGTGTGTAAAAAGTAAAGCTGTTTATTGTTTTGCTTAAGCTACAACCGCGAGGAAGTCAGATATTTTATCATAAGGAAAATCTAATCTTTATAATGAGGTGATTAAGGCGCTGATAATTTTATCTCGGCACACTTCAATGTGTATTTATGAATGTTTCTCAACGGAAGAACAATGACAAATATATTGCATTGTAAGGCTCATTTGTTTTTCAAATGGATCTGTGTTTCCGCAGACTGTGGAACCACATTGTCAGAAGAAAACAATGCTTTCAGCTTTGTAGCATGACTTGAGCAGTGTTCACACTCGGAAGAGACAAGCCTCCTTTCTCAGGAAAAATAACTGACTCTAAGACTCAGTTATGAAACAGACCAATCACTTCTTGGAACCCTTCCAGTTTGTGTCAAATGAACACCAGAAGAATTCCAATGGAATTATGGGTGGTTTCAGCCAGGGCAATATCTGGAGAGAAACTGTTCAAAGGAAGGTTAACATTGTGTACTAGGCATCATTGCAAGTTGCGCGAACACATGCATTTCACTTATAAAGTCCGCATTGGTATCCAGGACATGGTGATTCTACCCAAGATGGCGGCATGTGAGTTCATACCAGTCTGGAAGGTCCTCCCTTACCCTGTACCTTAGCTTCCTGCATTTTCCCCACGAGAGTTTCTCTAGACTGCTCTGTAGCTAGGCCTGTAAAAAGCCTCAGCCTTTCTTCTCCTTATTTCTGGGATGAACATGTTTGACTTGTCCCCTGCGATCTCCCAGGGTTCCTAGCAGGCCTGACCCCCAATTACCCACAGGTTAACTCGCAGCTTTTCCCTTCTTTGCTTTTCTATCATGCTTCATAGGTTCCTTCTAAAATAATTATTTGCATCTACAATGTCTCAGAATGTGTTTCCAACTACAGTTATTTAGGGAAAGCAATTAAAACTGAGGCAGCAATCAAGAAGCTACCTTATTCTATGCAAATGGGGAGAAAGGCAAGTCTATCAAAACAGAGTAGACCCAAGGTTTTCCAAGGCATGGTTCTCTAGATAAAGTGTAATCTGAATGAGAGGCATGACTGGGGAGGCAAAGCATATTCTAAAGCTAAGTTTTGGTGATAGCTAAATGCCTCCAAAACTAAAACATACTGGATCACACATTCTCAATAGTTCCTGCCTCGCAGATATGTCTGTCAGATGTATTGGGCTAGAAGGCTGAAGATGATGCTCCAATGTGGTAGAGAGTTTTGGGTGACTGTTCAGGCAGCAAACTGTCTCAGCCATTTTTCATTTTGGAAGCTGCTAACCTGCACTTCCAATTCACTCTGGTATTTAAGTTTTCCTCTTTCTCAAGTCTCTGATGGGGTTGAAGACCAGATAGTTTAGTCTTACAATTAAGCTTAGTTGGTTAGGGTTAAAATGTTTTAGGTCTAAATAGATGTTTTAAGTTAATAGATATGAGGTATGATAGATAATGATTTTCATTCAGAATTTAGACCCAACAAGATAGGGAAGATGTTTACTTCAAGTTTGCCAAATACAAATAGCCAAATCACTATGAATGTAACATTTATATAATTCCTGATTGTCTCATGGTTCTCCTGCCGTATGTAGTTTATTTTAGTCATGTGTAATAATATAAATGTACATGTTAAAAAGAAATATGATAAAAAAGGAAAAAAATAGATGAAGTTTATGATATATAAATATGTCTTTATAAAATTGTTGAAAAATTACTTTATTTTACGTAAACAATCCTAAGATTAAGGGAGAAAATGTTCCAATGTTACATAGCAAATAAGTGTTGGAGAAAAGACAGAACTTAGGTCAAAATCACTCTGAGAAGTCATTCTCCTGTGGACTACAGATCTTCCTTTAACTACCATAAATTGAAGGACAACAGTTCAATAAAATACCTGCTCAGAATATATCTTACACTGGAAAAAGGAAAAAAAAAGTTGTTACATACTGTTAAGGTTGTGGAAAGCACATTCTAACAGCAAAAAGGCCCTATCTGCTCTCATACTCTAGCAAATTTATGTCAAGCGTCCCCTAAAAGTCCCTCTCCTGGGGCAGGTGTGGGTCCCTGTGTCTGTGCTAGAAAGAAGGGAAAACATCAAATAGATAAAGAGATTAAAAATGTACTCTTGTGGACAACTGGGAGAGAAAACCATTTCTGGGAGAGGTCGCTCCCATAAAAACACCTACAGTGGGACTAGGAAGCCAGATGCTTGTCCGCTGAGAGACCTCTCGCTCTGCACAGGTCCCTTCATGAGAACTCCACACCAGGCACCTGGCAGGGCTTCCTCAGTGCATTTCTGCTGGATGCTGGAAGCACCAGTTCCATGAAGGTGATTCTGTTTCTTCTCTATTCTACGTGTCCCTGCTGCGTGTTGTAGGTGTCTGATGCAATTGTACTTTGCTGCCTGTCTGTCTGTCTGCCTATCTGCAGCATGGTGCTTTTTTTTTTTTTTTTTAACTATATGTTCAACAAATTCACTCTCTCAAAACTGAAAAGTGTTTAGATAGTTGTCTGGAAAAGACAGAATACTCTCATAAGGTATAAAATGGCCACATATTTGGAGCTTACTTTATTTATATAGGTCATTTTATTTAATTATAAAATAGGTCAAAAGGCATGTCTTACCATTCCCTACGTATACAAGAGGAACGGACCTTTTGGGCAGGTTACCTGATGGGTCAAAAGTCCCAGGGCTCTGTGAGGCTCAGCCAGCTTCTCTCCAGGGGCACAAGCTGTATGTAGAATTCCTATCCCCTCCTCCCATCTCTCTCCCATCCCCCCATCCCCCCCTACACCCCATCTCCCTCTCCATACCTCACTGTTGAGTTTGTTTATCTGCTGCTTGGTTTCTTCAGCTTTGATGAACAGAACAGCAGCACCAACCTCTGGTTCTGAAAAGTGACACACACACACAGAGTGAGTCCTTCAGAAATACACGGTGCATTCAAGCTTTCGGGTGGCTAGCGTGTTGAAGGAAGGCCAAGCTGTCACCTCAAGCTTCCCTGCTGCCTGAGCTCTACAGGCTCTTTCTCCCCAGGACCAGACAAAGCTTTTTTCCTTCTTTCTATGGCACTTGCTATACCCTAGGGGCCAATCTCACAGCACAATGGTTGATGTTCCCACTGGCTACACATTTCCCTAGAAGCACTCATCACAATAGCACATCTCTTATCGCTTTTCATTCTCCTTGCCACTCTCCATGCCATGCACCCTGACCATGCCTCCTTTGCCCGTAGAAGCACTGGCTGCTGTGCCCATGAGAACATTTCATTACATCCCCATTTCCTTTTGCATGCTTCTGCCTTGCTGTGCTACTTTATTGCACTAATTTCTGGGCTCTCTCTCTCTCTCTCTCTCTCTCTCTCTCTCTCTCTCTCTCTCTCTCTCTCTCTCTAGTTTCTTACTGCTTTACTCATATAAATACATATATTTCTGTCCAGGATAAGAAGCACAAATAAGTCAGGGCTTTAGGGAAGAAAATATCTGACTGATTGTTTTTCTCATGTTTAAGTAGAGGACAGTCATACATGCCCTTTGACCCACGATACAATTAAGTGAAATAAGCTAAGCAAATAAAAATGGTGATAGAATTAGATTCTTTCTGATCTGTCATGAATATAACACTTGTTGTGGAAGAAGAAAAGTCACTTGAAACAAAATCACAGTATTCGTAGCAGAGCGTGTTTTACAGAGATGCCTTGGCAAATAATTTCCCATCATGTACAATAGGCAATGCTCCTTTATAGGAGATAGCTATGATTAAAGAGCCTGGAGAAAGGAAGAGACACTTAAAGGCAATTAGGCAGTCGGCTTGGATTTCATGCTAGAGGCTGTATGAAATAGTCTTGTGTATTAAGCACTGAAGCTGAGACATACAAATACACTCTCACTTTAAAAATGTTCTTTCTGTATTAAAAAGTAGTGTGACATCGGGGAGAAAATTTGTGGCAATACAGGCAAACTATGATGTGGCTGCAGAAGTAGGACAGAAGGCCAAGGCAGAACTAAGAGACATTTAGGAGGTAGAATGAAGAAAAATAGTTTCTTGAATATTAAAATTAAATATTAAAAATTAATGGCGGGACAAGAAAAAGGAGGAAGCTAGGAGATGGGTGGATGGACAGAGCTCTGAGCATTGTCCCCAGGGGGACGAAAATGAAAACTTTGCTGCTGAAACTCACTACTAGTTTTTGTGACAAACAGCAGTTTGATGTAACTACTATTTCCCTGACCATTGCTCCAAACAAAATAAAATCGGCACATAATGTAGTTGAGTAAATGATTTCAGACTCCTCTTACTCCTCCTGCATCAACACTTATGCGGACCCTTCAGTTTTCCCGTAAGACAATGAGTCATAGGAAGGATTGCTGATTGCCAATAAAATCCTGAGTTCATTAAACAGTGGGGCCCCATGCCTGTCGCTGGACCTGCCAATTCAATGGTCTTTCTTGGGGTTGGGGTTACACAGGAGCTGCTGGTTAGCAGGGGATTGGAACAAAAAGATATTAGCATTTGGTCAGAAGTAGGCATGACATAGACAGGGTATTTCAGTCTTGAATACCAATTTTCTTGTAATAATTAAAAAAAAATGTATCTGCATGCACTTAACCACTGCATGGTATCCTCTCTTTATCAAGTGAAGCTATATTTTCCCTAGAGTTTATTTGTCATTTCTGGCCTTGATCATGTTGACAGTTCCCTTTTGTGGTTGACAGAGGGGGAGAGAGATTGAATTGGGTTTGAGATGGAGGTATCTTTATACCAGTTCACCATCCGTACTTCATATTCAACTGTCTTCCATCATTTCAAATAGTTTATTCTGACAGTCTGTAAGTATATAAGCACTCACCAAATAGATGATTAAGTACTACCCACATTTTCAGAGTATACAACCAACATTATATTTCTTCTAGGTACTGATTTTTTTTGTGAATTTGTCTAGAAAATAGGGTCACCCTCTCATGAGTACCGGGAACCGGATAATCTGTTTGTCACAGATAGTAAATGGCAGGTCATGGGGCCTGGACAGAGAAAACTTACAAACAATGACCTTAGTACCCAGAAATGTCACAGACTTGATTCCAATCACTTAGTGTCATGAACAAATCCCTAAGATCAGAAGCCATCGGTGCCCAACACCACAGATTAGAGAGCAATGTCACTCAGGAAGATGACTGATCAGGTGCTTACCTCCAAGGGGTGGGGAAATTCTGGGCTCTTGCCTGCTTTGTTCAGAGCCAAAGTCAAAAGTCTGACTCTCCTCACCACTGCTACCATCTTCAATTCCATCAACAACCCTGTGTCAAGTACAGAAAATCAATTGGCTGCGCTTACATTCACGAATTCCAGAATCTCTATAGAACGTCTCAGGCACTCTGTGTGCAATTTCTAAATTCTGGGTGCTGTAGAGTTAGGCCAGCTATGGAGTAACCATTGTTCATGATGACTTTTGGAGGGCTTGACAACTAGTGTTGTGTGTGTCAACATGTACTCCAAATTTTAAAAACAAGTTTTAGAAATCAACAGAAGCCATCTAAGGATTTCTATATTTTCATACTTAAAATGATAATATTTGGTATATCGTATGACATAAAGTATAGTACCAAAGTTAATTGCACTTAGGGTTTACTCACTATAAAATGTGGCAACTAGAAACTTAAAAACTATATATGTGGCTCATATTTTGGCTTATATTTTATTTGTGTTGGATATTGGTGCCATAGAAATTAGTTATTTATTCTCAGATTTAAAAAGCAGGTTAAACACACACACACACACACACACACACACACACACACACACACACACAAACTTATTCCTCCGTGCAAGAAAAAGCATTTTAACTTAATGACTGAAACATCACATAAAGTTCAGTAACACCTCTACATAAAGCCCTAAAACTATGTATTTGAGCATTAAAGAATCTCATGTATTTTCTCAATATTTTTTTTTTTCTGTTCATATTCTGGGAACTGAATCCAGGGCCTCATGGGTATCAGGGAAGTGTGTCCCACCAAGTGCCAGCTCCAGCTCCAGCCTAAGTGTTTAAGTCGCTGTGGGGAGCAGAGTCTTTTTCTCTGGTAAATGATGTCTAATTTGTTCTCTGTTGAATACAAGTATATTGTAAAAAAAATTGTACAGAAAGATAACAAAAATGAAAAAATGAAAGGTCCGATTCATTCACTGCAATGGTACACATCCTGGCAAGTGTCCCTGAAATGCTCTCCATGTGAAAGAACACACTCATTTGACAAGTGTGTGATCCTAGCCTTTCTCTTCCAGCTCTGAAACTTTTCTAACAAAGCTATAACACTTTCTTCCCATTCAGTTTAATGTGCAATATGCAGATGCTATAAGTGTTTCCTTCAAGTGGATAATGGACTGGTGTATGAAATCAATCACTTGGTTTACAGGTAGAGAAAGAATTTGTATCCAGTTTTCAGTCCCTGCTGTTGCAGAGGTGGTCTTTGGCAGACTAGCTAAGCCTTACGCTTTATTTTTACAACATTATAGTAAGAGACATGACAAACGACTTCTCAGAATTCCAGGAAGATTAAATTAAAAAAAAAAGGAAAATAAAAAAAGCGGAAATTAGCTCACAAAGTGAGTGAACCCTACACTCTAGAAAGCATTCAGGATGTCTCCCTCCGGTGGCTACTCAGTTGTTAGGGATTATAAGGGTTTTTTATTGCCTTTCTGGTACCATGACATGTTTTGTTTTTGGTTTTTAATCTCAACCCCTTCAGCTGATTATCAACTGATTTTATTTTCAATGGAAAATAAACCTAGCTTCACTATAAAAACAAAAATAATACTAGCTTTAGTTCTCCACAGTAACACATAGAATGCCATGACAAGAAAACCAGCCCAGTCATTCATTACTTCAACTGTTGTTCTATAGAGATTTGGGTATTAAGGGGTAATGCAGAAGACTCTTCCTCGCTTCCATTTTATGGTGAATTAAATTATAAGTTGCATCATGATAAATATAAACTAGTACAAAAGAAGTAATCCCAATTAAATAGTTACAACTGCAAAATTTCATAACACAAACATACACACATCTTTGCATATATGTTTCCAAAAATTGCACACATGGTTCAGGAAAAAAAGAATTGAGGGTGTGGCCTTATGGGACAGAAAAGTCTCAGAAGGCTGAATAATTTACATGGGAGACAGTTCTACTGGTGAACTCTTACCTTGGACTAAGCTCTGGGGTTCCAGCACTATTCAGGGTGCAAAGCTGCACTTTCAGGTTCTTCTCTTTCCTTCTGCCATGGTTAGGTGGGTCAGCCTCCTGCTTGGTTTTAGGAGAGTTGGTACTGGAGACTCTGATAGGTGAGTGGAATGGAACTGTCCCTGAGGCCAGTTGCTTTAGGCTTAACCCCAGATAGCTCTTATTACTTCCAATCTTTTTGCTGCGTGAAACAGAGGGTCCTCTTGTGTAGATGGGAGAAAGGGAGGTGGTCTCCTCTTCCTCCACCTCTTCTTCCTCTTCCTCATCTTCCACAATGGAAGGGAGTCTCTTGTTGATGCTTCCGTTCCCCTTGGGCTCTGCCTAGATTAGAGGATAATACAGATTAGCACAGATTGCCAAGACTTCCCAAGAGGCATGCCATTCATGACAGAGGTCCTACTGAAAAAGACCAAATTCCTTAGAGACTAGTAAACACTGGCATGTTCTGCTCGTATTTTCTAACTTTTAAGCTCCCAGTTTTCACCCTTAGATTTACCTCCTCTGCTTCCCTGGCTTTAACCCCAAACATTCCCTTGGTCTTTACAAATATCTGGATGAGGAGCTGTGTGAACGATGTATTGTATATACTTCACACCTAGATTTTACTCAGCTACTCACTCATAATCACAGTCGATGGTGTTATCAAGATTTGTTAATTTTATTTCAGAGTCTTGGGTTGTGTGATTTAAAAACTGCCACATCTTTAAGAGGAACTTAACTTGAAGGTCAGTATTAGCATTATACTTGAGAATGAAAGGGTCTCCTATTTATTTTGGACTTCATGGATAGAAAAATGAAGCACCTTAACTGTTCTCACTTCCAGCTCCCCTTGTTCATTCAATTCACTAACAAGACACAGAATAAACTCTTGATCCTGTGAAGATTCATGAGATATCCTGGGAGCACTGTGCTCTTACCTGGGGCATCTGATCTCATAGACCAAGAAAGGGATAATAGGAGAGAAAACAACTGATGTGAAGGCAAAGCCTGGTGTCTTCCAGACCCTAGCTCATTTAGTTTAGGTGTTAGTGACTATGTGAAATAACGCGTTGTCTTTGTTGTTGTTGTTGTTAATCTTAGTATCTCAACATAATTGAATAAAATAATGTTTCTAGATTATTTTCTAGATACAGGTAACTATTCTAACCAACTTTGAAGCTGTGCATTATTGGAAAGCCATGGTGCTACTTTTCCTTGTTTGTTTTGTTTCCCATACCATTTAAAACTTTTTACTTTAACAAAAATTGGACCCTCATGGAATTGTGCAGGATCACTGTGTACATTTATTGTAGAACAGAAAAATTAGCTTGCCCCACTAAAGACACAACGGGGCGAACTTATCAAAGAAACGAAAAAAAACCTTGAGTACAATCTCTAATTAGATCTGTTTACACAGGCACTGGCAATTTATTCATTCCTTTGTTTGCAGAAGTCTCCATTGGTTCTAATACAATCCTCTAACTGATAGCTTACAGAATGTTTGTAGTTCTGGCAGCCCATTTAAATTCATTTAAGGATTCCAATTGTCAAGGAAGCTTGGCGCCTTGACAAAGTCCCTCATCAACTGACTCTTACATTTAAGATGACAGATACTTCTTATACCAAGAATTCATTTTCCTAAACAGATCACTGTAGACAGGACCTAAACTTATGCTATTATTAGATACCTAGCCTGTCATTGACTCTATTAAGGATAATAGGTATGCTATATACACGAGAAATGTCCCCTATTTACGTGAGAAATGTTTCCCAGTTCATGGACCTATTTGGGGAGACGGTGCAGCCTTGCCAGGGGAGTACATCAATAAGGGTGAGAGGTCACAGTCTTGCCCTAGTCCCAGTGTGTTCTATTTACTATTTGTAGGTGAGGATGTTATCACTCAGCCTCACTCACTGGGCACCATACCTGCTTCTTGTCATGATTCCCTGTGACAACTGATTCTCATGTCTGTGGAACTGTGAGCCCAAACAAACTCTTCCTTCTATAAGTGGTCCTGGGGTTTTCAATCACAGCAACAGGAAAGTAACTGATACAACTAGTTACTCCCTTTGGGGCATCTGCACAGAGCACCTACTTCTCTCTGTTGCAGCCCTCTTATACACACTGCCAAGAAGTTCTCCTCCAGTGGCACTTTACATCTGGGACTATCACTTTCATGAAGTTCCGTTGAACTTAAAAGAATCTCAAATTTGCTTCTTGGTTTTCTGCTAGAATTGCTGCTTCAGACTCAGACTAGTTACATTTTTCCAAAGGAGACGAAGTCTTGTGTGAAGTGTATAGGTACATGTGTTTTTGAAGTCCTTGGCCTCATTTCCTAACTATAACCTTGGTAGGAACATAATCATTAAGAATCTCGACTTCCTCAACTTTAAGAATAGGATGAAGAGAAAATTAGACGTTGCATGTTATATTATGGAAATTAGATATTAAATAATGGACAATGAAGTTTAATACTTATGAATATTTACCATATTATGAACTGTAACCTGGAATTTTGATCTAAAATAAACTTTCCCCTATAAGTTGTTTTTTGACAGAGAATTTTATCACAGCAATAGAAATACAACTAGCACAGTAATGAAGGTGAAAATGGCATTTACACTTGGGTAGATGCTGCTTAATCCTTCTTATACAAGTTCCATTCTTTCTTAGTTAACGGATTGCTAGCAATCACTGGGATGACTGGTAATGAACTAGGTAGCTTTAATTATCTCCACAGCCCTTCAGACGAAGATTTCAAAAGTGTACTAGTGAAAATGATCAGTGACTCCTCAAAAGACACAAAAAAGCAGATAAATTTAGTCTGGGTTTCATAGAGAAACACAACAGTTAGCAACACAAAAGAAAAAGTCAGCAAAGCAGGTGCAGCAATCATCAGCAGTATAGAAGTTGGCAACACAGAAGAGAAACTGAGCAAGAACCCTGAGATTTTGAAGAAAACTAAAATATGAGAAATGAAAACCTTAATGAAACAAGCAGCAACAACAAAAACAAAAACATAGCGGCAATCTTCTTTGGTAGATTTTGACTAAACAGAAGAGGGACTATCAGGGTTGGAGCACAAGACAGAGGAAATACTATAATCAAGCATCAATGCATAAGCAGTTGGCATTAAGAAATAATAAGGATGGGGGTGTGGTTAAGGAAATGGAGACCAAAAAGATAATTCTTAGATACAGTCAAACAAAAGTTAGCATTTTGAAGGGATAAAGAATACTGGCAACACTGGATCCCTTCCTCTCTAGCTGGGCTTCCTTGAGGGTCCCAGTGGGAGAGAATGTGCTTAGTCCTGCTATGACTTGAGGTGGATGCGTGGGTTGATACCCCTTGGGGGTCTCCCATTCTCTACATAAAAGGAGAGTGGGGATGGGAAGAGGGGTAGAAGGGAAAGACTTGCAGGAGAGGAACCAAAGTAAAACAAAGAAAACCTAAATTAATAAATCAGAAATATTTCACATAAAATCTGAAGGATTGGTAGCAAATACCTTCTTTTTTTTAAAAAAATGTAAGCCAAATGCAGTAGCACAAACCTATAATCCCCCCACTTGGGGATGCAGAGGCAGGAGGATTTCTGTGAGTGTGAGACTAGCCTATCTACAAAGCGTGTCCAGGACAGTCAAGGCTACACAGAGCGATGAGGGAAGAGGGATGGGGAGGAGGGAGGGAGGGTAGGCCTGGGAGGTGGAGGAGGGATGGGGAGGAGGGAGGGAGGGTAGGCCTGGGAGGTGGAGGAGGGATGGGGAGGAGGGAGGGAGGGTAGGCCTGGGAGGTGGAGGAGGGATGGGGCTATGGCCAGGGTATAAAGTGAACAAATAAATTAATTAAAAAATTAAAAAAGAAAAGAAAACCCCAGGGATAGACTCACTGCTGAATTCCATCAAACCTTTAAGGAAGACAGAACATCAACGTTCCTCATACAGACTCTATGCTTATCTACGTATGGTTCTAAAATGCTCAGCCCTTTAGACCTCTACAGGCAGTATGTAACCTTCATGTATACATATAGAAGATAAACATGCTGTATTTAAAAGAAGTGATTTGAGAATTAGAGTTAAAATAAAGATTGTGATAAAAAAAAATGCTCTGAAAAGTGGAAAGAGAAAGAACACTACCAAAACTCATTCTGTTTGTCAATGCCTTATCTGTGTTCACTGACACTCCAAAAACCCGCCGTCCCAAGGACCTATCCCCGACTGAGTTGGTGGACTGTGACAGCCATTATTATTATTATGATATTAGAACTTGAGAAGGAACACCGAAACAGGCAGGCCTGTGGTTCAATTCTAGGCCAGCCTTGGCCACAGAGCAAAGCAAAAGCAAAAACAAAAATATAAAACAAAACTGGCCATACCTGTGAGACTGTAGATTTGTTCGATAATCTTGATATTACCTAAAAGAATAAACAGATATTTAACAACCACTTTAAGCCTTTTCACTGGAATATACATTTCAAGAATGTGTTCCTGTGGGGAAGAGAAAATATCTTCTGAAAGGTGCTTCTAAAAGGTCCCACACCCTAGGGCCTCTGATGTCACCCTAAGAGAATGGTGAGTTGATAGTCTGTCACAAGACATAATATTGAAATCCACATCGTACATAATAGCAAGTTCAAGACCACCATGGAACACAACATTGAGTTTAATGTCTACCACAAGGCACAACAGGTGGGGTTCAACCTTCATCATAGTGAGCCACTTGCTGTCCCTTCTATCTTGGTGCTTGTGCCACTGGCTTTTTTAGTTTGTCATCTCCATGCTGGTCTTTACTAATTTCAGGCAGAGTTCTTTTGTTTTCCTTTAGCTCTGTGAAAGCTGATAGCTGTGAAATACTCTTTGATTTAATTTCATTATTGTTCATCAACCTCCTTTTTTCCCCCTGAGATGAGATACCTTTCCTGTCCGTCTGTTTCCCTCACTGAGGTGTTCTTTCTGGGGAAAAGTCCTAGGGATTACATTCCTTGATGACTGCATTTGTTTTCTTTAAGGAGCTGGCCACTGGGAGTTTGACCATGCTCCAGTATAGGAAACACATATTGGACATGTGTGTGTGTGTGTGTGTGTGTGTGTTTGATTGATTTTCTTTTTCTCCCTCCTTATTTTAGAAGGGGAGGTCACAAGGGTTAGGGGTGCAGGCCTGGGAGGACTTGGAAGTGAGTGTGACTAGGGTGCATTATGTTTAATTCTCAAATAATCAATAGAAATATTATGTGGGAAAAGACTCTCTCTCTCTAGGCCAACACAATTGAGGCATGTTATCAACCAAAAGATAGATTTTCATCTCAGACATGCAAAGATATATCTTAGAGTGACTTACTATTCCACAACATATGTTGTGCTACTGTAGAAGGTATATGTAATATGTATTTTCTATGATTTATAAAAGGGACCTAGAAAATTTAACATATCCCTAAAACATGCTCTGATATCATCCACACTGTTTTTTTTAAACCTAATTACAACTTCTTATATTTTAATGTGGTAATAGATGCTATAAATTTGCATAATTTTATTCACATGTACAAATACACTTGAAAATCATTCACATGGTGAGCCAGGAGTGTTTGGTAAATCTGTCTCTCATTCATCATTTCCCCCCTGAGATGATTAGGGAAGAAGATCTGTCATTATTTATGCATATGTGGCATCATTATTGCTGTGCAAATACATGTTTCATCAATGTTTAATTTTATGAAAGCAGTCAGCCCATTCTGCATCTGGTTAGTTGCCTAAATATGCATTAATCAGAAGCATTTTAGACATAAGTTTTCAATAATTCCCCAAACAGTGACAGATAAGACAGCTGAATAATTAAAAAATGTGAAGAGCAAGACAAAATTATGGTGCTCTTGATATTGCGGTAGACGTGAAATGTGCTTCAGAAATCCTTTTAGTTACAGCTTGGTCTAGAGAAAGAACAATGTCCATGAAGTTTCGATACTGATTTATTAGAGATGCCTGTGGAAGGATGAGAGAGTTGGTGGCTTTAAAGTCTTGGGATGAGTGTGGGCACCCAACTCCCAGCCTCTTGACGTAAGGTTCATGTGAGTCTCAGTCTCAGGCAGATATTTTCTATTAGTGCCTCTAGGCATCCTTGTCTATGAGTCACCATGGGATCTCATTAGCAGATACTTTATGATGCAAGAGGTCTAGGGCCAGGTTTGAAACTGCAAGTTGGTAGTGTACTTCTAGGTGCTCCTGATGCTGCTGATCATGGACAAACTTGAGGTCAAAACAATCAAAGCTAGCATTATGGTTCCTGTCTGTCAGCTATGATTTCAGCATTTGATCATTACCTTGACAAGTGCTTTCAGGCATTATGCCGGTTTACTCTCCTGTGATCCTATAAGGCAGGTACTTTAAAATCTCCCTGTTGATAAACTGGAAATAAAATACTAGACAATATCAGGAGTTTCTAAAGGTTGCAGCAGCAACTGATTAGGATATGGGAAGTGAGAATAGTTTAGCTGTAAATGCATTTTTATTTTTAAAGCTTTATTATTATTAATGTTTTTATTAAAATATTACATTTCCTTCTATGCCCTTCCCTTTTTCCAATATCCTCCCAATCATGTCTCCCTACCTTGGTAACTGCCAAACTATTGGCCTCATTCTCCCTAATTGTTATTGCTACATGTATAGCATATATAAACACACACACACACACACACACACACACACACACACACACACACACACGAAGAGACAACCTGCTGAATCTGTCCAGTGTTGCATGTACATGATTTCAGGACTGACTCCTTGGTATTGGATGACCAATTAGAGGGCTCATCTGTGAAGGGAGACTACTTCTCTTGCTCTCAACATCCCTTTGATGCCTGGAGTTCTTTGTTTAGGTGTCCAGCCATATTATAACACATGTCCTGCGTGGGATGTATTTCTATTCACTTATTTTTGTTTTCCTGGATGGTTTTATCTCATCTCTTACTGGACTCATTTGTAGTCTAGAGTCAAGCAGAGTTAAGTAGGCTACACATATATGTTTATATAATGTAATACATACACAAACATATATAAGCATATGTGTAGTTCACATTATACACACACACACACATATGTATATGTGTGTTTATACTTACTAAGTTTCCAGCATTGAGAGACTTTTTGAATAGATTTATTTACATGTGATATTAATTACATATGATTAAAAGAGTACCATGATAATTCATTGTGGTAAATAACACTTCACCCTTGTTGAGCTTGCTTAATGGAAACCCAAGAATTTATAGCTAAACTTAACCCTAGAGCATCTGCCACAGTAGGTTCCACATCTCCTTGTTAATAGAACACCCTGAGAACTTTAACAAATCAGACTCTTGCATGCTAACTCTAGTGGATGAATCTCTTTCAGTTAGTGGTGAGTGGGGTACAATGCTCAGTATTAAAAAGTGTCCATCCAGCTCAGGCTAGAAGACCTTTGCAAGTTCAACTCAGTCCATTTGAGCACCAGCAGGGAGGGCTTCATGAGGTCTCATCTGTATCTGAAGAGCTATTGACAGTTGATGGTTTCTTCTGAGGTACAGCGCCTCCATAGGTTGCCTTTGCTTCCATAGATGGTCCCACACCCTTGTGGATACAGGCCCCACTAATTGGATGCAGAGGGCTATATATTAGAAAGATTACCAAAAAGACATGAAGTTAGGAGAGGGAGAAGGTGGTGGGACATGCAGGAAGAGTTGAATGGGGGAAAATGAGACTGCATCTGCTCAAAATACATGGAAACATGGAATTTCCCAAGAATAAAAAAAAATAAAGAAAAGAAAAAGAAATGGAGAGAAACACAGAGTCAGAGCAACTCCTCAATTTTAGAGATGAGATAACTGAAGTTCAGGAAGATGAAATAACTTGTCTATGTCATCCACTAAGTTAACAGAAGACTACCTGCCAGAAACCCTGTATACTTGTTAGTTTTATCAACTCAACACAAACTAGAGTCATCTGAGAGGATGGAAGCTCAGTTGAAAAAAATAACTTCATCCAACTGTCCAGTAAGTCAGTCTGTGGTGTGTTTTCTTAATTAATGACTGAAGTGGGATGGTGCAGCGCACTGTGGATGATGCTACCTCAGAGCCCATGATCCTGTGGTGTATAAATCAGTAAAACGAAGAAAAGTCCAGTTAGCAAGCTCCTCCATGACCTGTGCCTCGGTTCCTGCCTCCAGGTTTCTGGCTTTAGCTCCTGGTCTGGCTCTCTGCGATAGGCTATGATGCGGCAGTATAATACAAATAAACCCTCTCCTCTGCAAGCTGGCCTTGGTCATGGGTTTTTATCATAGCAATGGAAAGCAAACTAGAACAGCTAGCTTCCACACTGATAGTTGTTCATAGAGCCAGAACTTTCCATGCATTCCTGTCAGTACTAAATGCATTTACAGGGCTGAAAGACAACACATGGAATTTAATCCAGGAAAGGGTTTGATGGTTGCTGTAGAGCATGACCCCCACCCCCACATAAAACATATGCTACTAGCTTGACTGCTTAAACATTTTGGAGGTTTTAGATCTTTCTAGAACCCTGGACGCTTAGTCATTTCCCCCTAGGGAAATGTGAATTCAATCTCAGGATGAAAAAATACTTATTAACTCCATATCCTTTCTCCAATAGACTGAAAGGTTTGGGACAATTGAGGGATGGCACATTTGGACAATTTGAAGTTCTTCCTACAATAGATTTTACATCTTCTAGAAAACCGGAAGATCTTCTAGCTATCATTAATGAGTATTCAAAAACAGACAGACGGACAGACAGATAGACAGACAAACTAGAGTTGTAGAGGTGGAGAATATGAAAAGGTCCTAAATCAGATATGATTTAAGATTCATAAAGATTAATCCCCAGCTACAGAAACAGGAGGAGTCTCTTGGAAAGTCCCTGAAGCCCTACCCTCTATCACCTGTGTGGCTTCTTACTTCTCCCTAGGCTCATGCCCAGCAGTGAGCAGCATTCATCGGATTTCTCAGTTGGTTCCCTTAGCAACCTCCTCTTCTCCAGTTTCCCTGTATTTTGCTTTTCTAGGAACCAGTCCAAGCATGTAGCTGAACTCTTGGGTGCTAATCGTTAAGTCCTCTTTGCCTCACCCCCTATGCCACCTGCACAAGTACTTTGTTCAAGCAATCAACCACAGGGTCATTTCTTTGGCCCCACCTAGCTGGCTGTCTTGAGACTTGACTCAAGCATCACACAGCTGTCTTGACCCCAGAGACTCACCCCACCCCCAGCAGTCACTAAATTGAAATGACTTCAGCCTCTTCACTGACAAATGACCACTGAGTATCTGAAAGATTGAGCATCAAACACCTATCTGACCTGCAACCAGCAAAACTAGGATAACAGAAACACAGGGCTAAACTCCCACTCAATACAGTTGACTAGAGACTGATAACAAACATATACTAACGGCTTCACTCTAGATGCCCAGGTCCTAGCACAAAAACAAAAGAGTCATGAAAAGCCAAGACAATATGTCCTGCCAAAGAGCATTAATCCTATAAGAATCTTCCCTAACAAGAACAACCAAGATGAATCTGGGCACAGAACTTACAAGAGTAATTGTAAACACGTTCAAAGAGTTCAGGAAGTTTAAAGAGGAAACGAATAGACACCTGAATGAATTTAGAGCGGACAAGGAAAAAAAAATGTCCTCTCAAGTCCAAGAAAACACAAACCAGTGACCGAATGAAACAAATGAAAGAAATTCAGAATATGAAAAGGCAATTCAGCAAAGAGACTGAAATACTAAGGAAAACACAACTAACTGAATATGGAAATGAAAAAAAAATTAAGAACCCAATAAAAAGACCCAGAAGAAAGTCTCATCAATAGACTAGGTCACAAAGAATGCAAAATATCAGGATGTGAAGAGGAGCTGGGCTACCCAATCAAAGAAAATGATACGTTTAGGGGCTAGAGAGATGGTCCCCAGTAAGGAGTCCAAATTTATGCCAATCCAGATTATTTTACTCAGCAGAAATATCTGCCAGAGGTTAAAAGGGAAAGAAAAACATAACCAACAAGCTATAGAAAGTCAATATGCTAACTGAACACTAACTGCATATGTGGCTCATAGCTTTGAGTCTTCAGATTTGTGTGTGCAGCTTGGAATGCCTGAAGAAGCCACGAAAACAGAAATGTTCCTATTTGACCCAGGCCACTTAACTTAAAGTTTTTCAACTCCTCAATTATTCTATTAGAATTTCCATGGTTTGAGAAAATATGAACAAAATACTCATGTATGGACATGAATATGTATCACAATAAAAGTCACCATTTTGAATGCTAACTTAAAAATGTCTTAAAAAAAGAATTTCCGCTGATTTTTTTCCAGGGAAAGGGGTCTTTTAGGTTGCTTTAATCTATTTCCCTCATGCCCTAAGCTTCCCTGAAATCTGACGGATAGTACCAGGACTTCATGGAAGGCTGATGTCCCCATTTTTAGAAGGGTTCTGAGAGGTGTATCAGAAATTTCCCTTCATGAAACTGAGCTATCAAGGACTTGACTTGTATGAAATTGAAGGAAACACATCTTAGTGGACCACCCATTCTAAACCATATACTAGTTAGTGGCCAAGGCAGGTAGAATTTTACCACCACTGTTTTATTGGTACACAGGCCAGGACTTATAAGCCAACATATGAATGTGAACATGTGCTCTCAGTTCTGCAAGTTTATAAATACATTATGGGCTGGCAGGAAAGTTTCCTACAGCTAAATGAGCAATGGAAAATAAGATATGGATTGCAAGGCTCTTCTTTTGGATGATTTGGTATCTTCAGATGGATGGAACAAGGGTCCTTATTTATTTAGCAAAGGGATTATTTCATATCTTATCATTTTGACCAGACAGCAGTATAAACATTATTTGTGTTGTTTTGGATGCGAATAGAAAAGAAGCACATTTACAAAAATAAAATCCCATAACTCACGTTGTTAAAACATAATTAGTAAAAGAACAACTGATTATCATATAATAGATCCATGTAGCCAATTGAGGAGTGAAACTTTCAGCTCTGATCCACTTTTCTCTCTGAGAGACTAAAGTGGGGTGTTAATAGGTAGTGAAATGACGTCAATGGCAATCCTTCATTTCAACAATGGAAACTCTGAGTTCTCTCTGTGCCCTGCTTCCCTCTTGCCACAATGCGCAGCATTCCTGTCACAGGTGACAGAGCGATGGTGTTCAGTTCTCTTGTTTCCCCAGAGAGAGAGAGAGAGAGAGAGAGAGAGAGAGAGAGAGAGAGAGAGAGAGAATCTTTACTCTGTGGGGCTGCTGTTCATCATATCAGCTTCCTCATTCACAAGGGATTCTCACACAGAACTAAAGCTGGGAAAACAATCCCCGTAGTGTCACATTTGCTCAGTTTCTGTCTACTATCTGCATCAAGGGTCAATTATATCTGTGTCAATTATGTTTTCCTGCTACGTCAACTATGACCAAAAGTTTCAGTTAATGTGGAGACTGAGGCATAATGGCACTTCACATCGCTGCTATCTTAACATTTTCACAGATGACCTTCCTCAACTTGAAATTAATACGTGTAGAGGCCTTCACAAATCAGCCATATCCTTTAAAAATGCAGATTCCTGCCAAAGGACTGGCATTCTTACCACAGAGCCACGCTCGTCTGCATAATACCAAATGAAGGCCTTCATAGAATGAAACGACTTGGCTTTGCAGTCTATTTTGTCTCAACTCTGTTACTTATTTCCCTTTTAAAAAAAGAAAACACAAGCTGGGCATTATGGCACATGCCTTAAATTCCAGCACACAGGAGGTAGAGACAGGTGGATCTCTCTGAGTTCAAAGCTAGCCTGGTCTACACAATTAGTTCCAAGACAGCCAGAGGTACATAGACCTTGTCTCAAAAAGGGGATAGTTTCCAGTGTCCATAGGTAAAAATAGAATTATTCAGACCCTGAAAAAATAAATAAAATAAGCAGAGTCAAGCATGCATATCTTTGGATTCAATTCTAAGAAATATAAAGCTTGAGACTAAAAGAAAATTCAGAGGCAATCTTTACTTATTTAAAAGCTTGGGAAATACAGCATGGTTTTAGAAAGAAAGGGTTATGAAGATGTGCTTCATGTCATTAGAGAGTGAGGGATGAAAATAAACACCATTACATTAAAAAAAAAAGCTCGATAGAAATTACTTAGCAGTGCTCTATGAATTTTAAATAGTTCAAGCTTGAGAAACTATTTCTCAAATCCCTGATTTGGGAGTTAAGAAGCCTGAGTCACCTAAGACCAAAACATTTGCACCACTTAACGTAAGTATATTCAGCTGAGTTCTTCACCCTAGGTACTTGCTTCTCATCAGGCTACAATGGCCCTTGGTTAGTCTGTAAAGTCATACACTCTCAGAGCAAGAAAGCATAAGAGCAGGGTTCATGAGGCATTTGGGTATCCTCTCAATGCTTTCCTTCTGAGCCAAGCCAGGAAAATGAGATGCTCAGTTTGGTGCGAGAAATCTGCCCATCCCAATTTCCCAGTGGTTCTATCAATATTAACATAAAACCTAAAGCACGGCATACTGCTCAGAAAGCCAGTTACACGGTGAATGGGAGAGTTGAACAGTTCTTTGTGCTGCAGACTGTTGGAGTCAGCAGATTGAAATGGGTCACTTTGCTTATTTAGACAATAGCAACGCGATATAACTCACTTAGCCACAAGGACGTTGTCACAGAAGGTAACAGTAGTGTTCTACAGGACAAATGCACCCATACTTGGCGGGGGAGTGCCTTTAAAAAGACTTAATAAGTTCTTTAAAAAGTACTTAGTACTTTGCTTAGGGGAATCTCTGAATTTTATTTCAGCCTGAGGAAGTGTTCATTGTGCCCTTCACCCTTGTATCACATACTCAATGGTTCCCTGATGAGAAAGGAATCCTCATTATCAGGCTTCTAAGGTAAGTGTTGGTCTACCCAGGGTGATGACACATATGCACGATGTGGAAAGTGTTATTGGTTAATTACATCTTGCTTAAAAGTGCGTGTCTGTGAAGATTTTCAATGAAATCATAAGACAATGAAAGGCAGGATGAACCACACCTGCAGTGTTATTTATACTTTCCCACTGGGGCGCAAGGATGGAAGTTGTCAGAATAAAAATTACATCATAAAATACACCTGAAACATTTCTGCTTTTCACCCTGAGTCTCTCTTCCAAACTACTTTCTTTGTGGGAGAAACAAAATCATCCTCCAGTTATGAACATACTAAAGTGCATTTTTCTTATGCAAATTTATAATTGATCCTGAGCCTTAGTTCGAAGTTAGACATTGCCTTAATCTTTTAAGATAATGAAGAATCCAAGGACAAGGTTTGTGGGGAGAGGAGATGATCAAAGTTCCTTTCTGTAATTATACTATATGGACAAGTTAGAGTTATCACATGAGATGTGTAATGATTGGTTTAAAGACACACCTAAGAACCACCCAAGAAGAGAGTCTGTGTGTGAGATTGTCTAGATGTGACTGGCCTGTGGTAATGTCAGGAGAAAGCAGGGCACTAAGCACGCATGCATTCATCCTCTCTTTGCTCTTGGCTGTGGATGTGACTGACCAGTGGCTTCATATCCCTATATCCTTGACTTCCCATAATGATGTACTGTATCGTGGAAATGTGAGCAAAAAGAAACCATTTCTCCCAGAACCATTGCTTCTGTCGTAGAAAATGGAAAGGGCACTAAGAGCGAAAGCTAGTCACAAAGTCCCACTCAAGTATAAGGAGAATCACAGAGACACACAGTGGAGTGTGCCTCCTCTTGTAAATGTGGACAACAGACGGGAGAAGTCTATTGTGAATGGTATAGCAGTCACAGTGGGTCATTCTTAAAGTGGCCTAATTTAATTATGTACAGCCATCTACAAAATGATTGTTGTTTTATCTGTCATGTGTGTGTGCTCAGTTCTTTTAAAAAGTGCTTTTCTAATTTTCTCTGTGTGCTCAGCTTATGTCCATGACAGCAAACATGAACAATCTGCTCTAATGGGGGAATATACATGCTCGAGTGTCTTCAGAACCCTGTGTTCTTCAATTTCAGTTCTTTAGCCTTCTGTTATACCAGACCCCTTTGGGGTTTGCAAGAAACCTGCAACATTCCAAAATTTGGAGGAAGGTTTCTGGCTTTAGAATTACGGGTATTAATCCTAACTCCAACCTTAAAGCTTACAGATCCTCATCCGTGGCTCTCTGACAGAATCCTGTTTGTTTTTCTTCCATATGGGATTTCAGTTTTTGCATTAATAACCAGGATGAAAATGTGGCTTAAAGAAAAATTTATCCTGTATTACAATAATAACAATAAGATGCAAAAATATTTCATTTGGCTGGCCAGACCTGGGAGTGTCTATGAATGCTGGGAAATGCAGTCAGACAGAAGAGTCACCATATGTTCAGTTTCCATGGACTCTAATCTTAACAGAAGAGAATGTAAGTGGGATTACCACGTCATGAAAAGCTTAACATCTTGCAGATGTTTATCTCAGAGTTTTCCTTAATCATTTTCCTCAATGGCATGGATCCAAAGCCTTTAAGTCCCATTCATTTGTTGAAAAGCACCTTCCTACTCCTTCCCCCACCCTTAGCTAGTTTTTATGGTTCATAATTTTAAAGAATTACAGCTTTCCAAAGATTTAGCATCTTGTTTGAGTCATGTTTCTAACTTCTTGGCTGCTGGTCCCGCCATTCAAAGCTACCACTTCTTTGGTCCCAGGATGCTGGGTTTAAATGGTGAACAATTAGATTCCTTGGATTGTATCAGACTGTAGACTGCAAAAACCGCCTGCTGAGCACAGTCTGCTGTACTGTAAGCAGGGCTGTCTCTGCCATATGCTGTTCTTTCTGCTGTCTCTATCCTTTTGGGGGAACTTCATGGAGCAAAAACAGCATTAAAGCTGTTTATCCTGGGATTTTGTGATCTGTTTTTTAATTTTAATTTTGTCTACCAACTTAGCTCACTTCCAACTGCTTTCAGTAGTCCCTCCTCAACCCCCACCTTATGTTGTAACAGCTGAGCCAGGGCTGGAGATTAGGAGCCTCACAGGAAATGTCCCAGGTGACAAGGGTGACCTGTGAAATGTTCCTAGACTCGCACAGCTCCACAGAATGAAATGGTGGCTGTAACAGATCATTAAGGATTCTTGCCAACTCCCACGAGAGTAAATTCTAGCAGAGAGAGCGCAATAAAAATTATGTTGTGTGGAAGTTCTAGGATACTCATAAGTAAAGTATTTGCAATTTGAATGAGAAGTATGAACAAGAGCTAAACCAAAAACAGTGCTTTATTCATTTACAGACTCATTTCTTCAACACAAACACGTGCATGAACGAGGGTGTGGGTGTCTCTCAGACGTACGAGAATATGTCATTTGTTGGTAAACGTGATCTACTCATATTTAAAGACTATTCTATAAAGATACCTATTCAGTTTAACTAAGACTTTAAACTTCTTACTAGGATAAATCTGAGACCATAAACAAATTAGAATACTATTTGGTACATTTGAAAATAACAGTGGAGTGGAGATTTCACCTTTGCTCTTAAAACATGGGGCGAGAGAAGGGAGCAAGGGAAGGACAGCAGTATATGCAAAACTCTGAAAAGCACCTTCATGAACGGGAAGACCTTCATCCTAGAGCTACTAATGAATGGATGTTTGAAAACAAACAGGAGCACACACACTACAGGGGGAGAATAAGATATATGGCCAAGGTGTAGTCATTTCACTGTCATTCTTTCTCTCTGCTTATGAGATATGGTTTTTGAAATTCTTAGTTGCACTGAACTTTTTATGGGATAGGACAAGAAATAGAACTCAGGCTAAGGAGGTCGAAGTGAACGTGATTGAAGCAGACTTCAGCTCTGCATGGAAGCCTGTCCAGGGCACAGCAGGCCCCCTCTCTTTGAGGTGGCGGGTATTCATAGGCAAGTCTATCAGGTTTTATTTAGAATACTAGGATTTTATTAAGCTTAAATCATTCACAAATTCTGAAATCTCAGGGAATATACCACTCAGACACTCGACTGCCATGCCTATGAACACAAAGTAAAGGACCTAATATACAGCTAGTAGATATTGGTGTCTTTTCTTCTACATGTTACTATATGTGCTATTAAATAGTCATTTGACAGAAGAAAATAAAATTTAGTGAGACTCACTCTTATTTGGAAACATCTGCTTGCTGTGGCTCGAAGGAGACTTTATCCTTTCTGATTGTGCATAACCCACTCAGACATCTATCCAAAGATTGGCTTTCTAGTTCTATGAGTGAATCAATTGGTGCTTCTCTTTAAGCTAGTTTGAGTACATTAATGTCACAAAAATACAATGAAAATTTGCACATGAAGCTGAGGTCCCCACTTACAGGTTCGATGAGTTTTCATAAAACATTTTTTTTAAACCTTCCTGAAGTATAGCATACACAAAGTCTACAAATGAAAAGCTTTTATCTTGATTTATTGTCAAAAAGAGATGTGGTTCATTTACCTTCAGGTTTGACTTATCAGTGGACATTTTTTTCTTTTGAATAATACTTTACTCCCTACTGTGTAGCTGGCATTTCATGCTTTTAAGGGGCAAAGCAGGCACTTATAATGTATTTTAAAAAATGTTTTATTCAATTTTAATTTATGTGTGTTGGTGTGAGGGTGTCAGAATCTTGGAGTTACAAACAGTTGTGAGCTACCATGTGGGTTCTGGGAATTGAACTCGGGTCCTTTGGAAGAGTAGGCAGTGCTCTTAACCACTGAGCCATCTCTCCTGCCCCTTATAATGTATTTTTTTTTTTCGAGACAGGGTTTCCCTGTGTAGCCTTGGCTGTCCTGGACTCACTTTGTAGTCCAGGCTGGCCTCAAACTCACAGCGATCCGCCTGCCTCTGCCTCCCGAGTGCTGGGATTAAAGGCGTGTGTCACCACGCACGGCTTCCTTATAATGTATTTTAAATGTATACTAAGTTCCAATTGGACTTTGGAGTCAGTTTGTGCCTAAAGTTCATGTTTCTCATCTTCCTTGTTTATTTGCTGAAGAACTCTGGACCAGTTTTAGCATCTCTGCTCCTTAACTAGTCTTCTTATCTGGAATATAAATACATTTGTTATAATGTGAACTGCACCCTACAGGCTCAATAGTTGAATGTTTAAACTGGTGGCATGGCTCTGGGATGTGGTGAAGGTTTTGCACATGGACACTACCTGACGGCGCCTAGGTGCAGACCTTTGAGATACACAACTCGGCCTTCCTTCTAGTCTCTGTTTTCTTATCTGTAAGAAGGAATTGCTATGGTCTAAGTGCCCACTACCACACTGAGGCTGTCCACCATGTCTTCCCCACCACCACAGACTGAAATCTGAGCCAACATAACCCCTTCTTTCTTTAAGCAATTTGTTAGGTATTTTGTTCCAGTGATGATAAAAAAATAACTAATGCAACGCCTACATATTTATTAAGTTATTGAAGCGATAAAATAGGTTAAGGCTTATAAAGTGTTTAGCACAGAGCCAGGCTCCTGGACCTACTGTTGCCTGGATCAGCAGTGTCTTCACACAGAGTCTTTGTGGTGAGGCTAGGGCTGTGCTATGGAGCAATTCCAGAGAGGGCACTTCTAAAATCTAAACTACCACCCAGAGCATATTTGTGAATGAGGGAGCTTCTGCCCCATACTCTGCATCTCGGTGGGGTGGGTCTGAGGATTCCTGGCAGACAAAATGGGGAATTTCTCATTCTAAAGGATGAAATATGCACAGAGCCAAGCCTGTTGGTGAGCATGTGTGTTCCTATGCAAAGCTTACACTTTTTATTTCAGGCTGAACATCTGTTGTTCCCTACAATGTGGAAACAACCAAGGAAGGAAAGATGTTTTCTTGGTCTTATTTATGGAATGGCAGGTGACCTTTCTTCCTCTCCCTTTCTCAGGCCAATTTGCCTCCCCACTCTCTGGAGAAACTTTAAAACCTAACATCTCATGCTTCATAGTGCCAAGGGCAGTGGATGTGGGGTAGGGCGCCACACTCTGTACCACAGCAAGCAGCTGCACAGGAGAAAATCCAGTGCGTTCTCAGTGTCCCTTCAATGCCTGTGTCTTGAGGACTTGGCTTCTTGTCCACAGATGAGGCTTTTTTTCCAACTGACTAAAGGACAAGGACTAAGATCTGACAGATGAGTTAATACTATGTATAGCCTAACGGGATGCTGGAAGGTCACCAAGGCTTGCCCTTGGAGTGTGCACTTTGTCCTCTCTTTTTTCTTTCCCCATCACCATTTGCTCCATGACACCTTTCCACTGTTTACTCTGTTCACCACAGCCCGGAAATAGCAAGAACCAGACCAGAGCCAGACAACCATGGATCAAAATCTCTGATTCCTCAAGATAAGATCAAATGTTCTCCCTTTAAGTTGCTTTTCTCAGGTTTTTTTTTTTTGTCACAGTAGCAGAGAGTTTACTAATATAGTGAGTTACTACAGGTTGGCTTCAATCTTTTTTAAAATTTGTATTTTCAGATTACAACTCAATTGTTATCCCATCACTTGTATCCTCCCGTTCCTCCCTCCCTCCCTCTTTCACCCTATTCCCCTCCCCTAGGTCTATGACTGAGGGGGACCTCCTCATCCACCATATGGTCACAGGCTATCAAGTCTCATCCTGGTAGCCTGCTTATTCTTCCTAGCTTCAATCTTTTTCCAATGTATAACGATACAATGGTAGTTGGGTGTTTCGGGAGTGCTGCTGACATACATTTGCATGGAAGCCTACAGTGATGCAGTTACAGAGAAGAGACCCAGCCTCACCCTCACCTGCTCTGCTTACTCAACTCAGCAACAACTTCTGCCCATGAGCCTTTCGCTGAATCCTGCTACTTATCTCAAATATTCATGCCACACAGTTGCCATGGATGTCACCAAGCAGTATAGTGTTTTTCTTTCTTTCATGCCCCCAATAATTGATGAAGATGGCATCTGACCCAAGCTACACTGTCCAACATTTCTCTATCAGAATTAGTCTAGATTTCTAGAATCAGTCAACAACCCCTTTCTTCTATGTAGATGAGTAAAGACCTGTGGTGAATGTATTAATTGAATAGGGAGGTCATGCAGAGAAAAGTAACTGTAAAACGTCGAAAGAAAATTCTACCAGGGTTTGAGATCCTGATGATTAAGTTCTGAGATCTAGGGTGTGTGTGTGTGTGTGTGTGTGTGTGTGTGTGTATGCATGTGTGCACGTGGGTGTGCACGTGTGTGTGCATGTGTGTGCGTGCATGCGTGTGTGTGTGTGTGTGTGTGTGTGTGTGTGTGTGTGTGTGTGTGTGTGTTGTTTCCATTGTTTTCAGTGTTCTCATTGTGAATCACCCCAAAACTCATCAGGGGTTTTAGAATGTTTTTGTCAACGCCCGCATATTAGCTCTAATCCTAACATAAGAGGTTTTTCACAGAGCCACTCTGTAGCTTGAGAAGAGAGATAAGAATAACTTTCTTCCTTTGATAATTTTTGGGATTACAAACTCGTCTCGCTGAAGCAGAGCTCTTGGCAGGAGAAACATAAGGTCAGGATTAGACACAAATATGCATTCAGAGATCAGTGGAGTCTATTGAGCCAGCCTTCACTGAGATCCTTAACAGTGGAAGTAGATGAGACCAGTCACAGAGCAGAGGATAAAGCTGTGAGCCTTAGTAATTATTAAGAAACATTGGGGCCGGGGTGTTGCCGTTGAGATGGCTCAGCAGGTAAGAATGCTTGCCAAACAAAGATAATGACCCAAGTTCAATCCCTAGAAACAATGGTAGAAGGAGAGAGAAACCTCCTGAACCTAGAGGTTTGTCCTCTAACCTGCACACACACACACACACACACACACACACACACACACACACACACACACAAACACACACACACACACACACACACACACACACACACACACACACACAGAGCTAAAAAGAATAGAAAGAGGCAGACACGGGGCCACTTTGCTGCAGCCAAAAGTAGGAGGCATCAATTCTGAGAAGTTTAACTATGATGTTCGTTCCAACACTGTGAGCATCAAGACAACACTGGGCTCTGGAGATGCTAAAATGAGACATCTTTGCTTTCAAGGGACCAAGTTTGCCTTCTAAAACCACCTGAAAACTTCAGTATGAGAAAAACTTCCAAACATCAAGGTTTGGGTACAAGGAACATATCCAGTCTGTCACCCACTGAGTTCTCCCCGCCGGATGCTCTCTTAAGCTCTCTCACAGCCTGCAGTAGGTGAAAAAGGCTGACTGCAGGACACTGGGAAGACTCTTTACTTTTGTTTCCTAAAGGAGGAAATTTTAAGACAGACAGCTGAAAACCAAGACATCTTGCTGGGCCACAACTGACAAAGAAAGCTGAGATGATAAAAATCACATATGAGTCCTTCAATATGCAATTTTCTGAGAATACTTTTCTCAGAGTGGGACAGTATTAAATATGTTCTTTTACTATCCAAGCCTGTGTTAGGAGATACACACCTACACAAGGCTCCTCTTGGAGAACTAAGAATCTAGGCTGTCAGATGTAATTTTTAAAATTATTAGTATTTGGTAAATCATTTTAAAAGAAAAGTGCTTCCAGGCAGCCCAAGTTTGTTTCACATTCAAACAAGGATTAAATTTAAGGCAAGTTCTTTCCTTGGAAAAACTCCCTTTCCCCATGTAGTCTTGACATGACTTATGTCACAATATAGTCACACTGACAGTACAAGATGCTGCTAAGTCAAAGCTTCCGCTTGAAGGGTTGAGTCAGTCTCCATCCTAGGAAGCATGGAGCTGACTGCCATTGATTCAGGATAGCTTCATCATGTAAGAAACTGGCTGGGCCACACGTAGCTCAAAAGCACAAGAAACTCAATGCTTTCCACAGTGACACTTGCATTTGATAGGGGTGACATTAAAAAAAAAAACATAGAACTTGGGCCCCGGGGCATAGTTCAGCCTGCAAGTGCTTGCTGAGCAAGCGTGGGCACCCGAGTTCAATTCCCAGCCTCCTTATAAATGCCTGAATGTGATGATGTGAGCTTGTGCTGTGGAGGAGGAGCCAGAGCATCCCTGGGGCTATTCAGCCAACCAGTGTAGTCAAGTCAGCAAGCCCCAAGCTGCAGCAAAAGACAAGATGGACAGTGTTTTGAAGTTGATCTCTGGTTTCCATGCATGTATACACCTACTCACATGTACCGGCACACATACATATACATGCTATCACACTTAAACACATACACAACTGCACACATACACACATTCACACACACAATGAATGGATGAATGATTTAAAAAATGAGCTAAAGCTTTACTTTTGTATATTAGAGACCTGGGGTTCCAACCTGGGCGGAAATATGCACTCCCAGTTGGATACCTCAGACTAAGGCTGAGGAGGGGATGGGAGAGGGAAAACTGGGCAGATTCAACCACCTGTTTCTCAGAACTGCTCCCCACAACTCACCACCAAAGACAACAGATGGATGGAATGCATACTGGTGAATCTAGAGGCTTGGGTTTGCTGATTTAAATTCATTTCACCTCTCAAAACTTTTTTTTCTAATGAATGATTTTATTTTTTCCTTCATACATGAATTTATTATTGTGATTCAAATCCACTTCTCACTCCAGTCCATTCTGGGTCCCTCCTCCTAATTGGATCTAAACTTCACAGCCTCATTTTAAATAAGACACACACACACACACACACACACACACACCCTATTGAGTCCAGCTAGGGCTGCCTGCATACAGTGGCTATCCACTGTAGCATGAGAAGTCTACCAGAGGGGCATCATCTCTTAAGAAATCGACTTTCTCTCTCCAACCAGCCACTAAGTACCTATACCTTCTCAACAAGGAAGGAGGTCTTGTGAACCCCCCCCCCCCCCGCAAGCCACCCATGCTAGAATATTGACTATGTGCAGGTCTTTCTCATGTTGACAACCAATGCTCTGAGAACTCATCAGATAGCTGCTTGCCATGTCCAAAGACACTATTTTGCAGCTGTACTCCCCAGCTTCTGGCTCTTTCCAATGTTCTATCGCCTCTTGTCTGTTCCCTGAGCCTTTGCAGGGAGAGCTTTGATGGCACTGTCAAACTAGCAGCATCACAACCCAGGCAACACAGAGAGTGACTGGTGGCTTCTTTGCTCTCTGGGACAGTAGTGTTTTATGAGCTGACCTGTTTCTATAGAACATGGTATGCTACCTAGGATGTAAAGACAAGATATTCTTTGATCCTCTACATGGAGGACTTACATCCCTCACACCGAAAGCTCTTGTTTCCGTCGTTCAGCTTAAAGTGCCCCTAGGGCTCTTAAAAACCACTTTTTTCTGGACTTCAGGGACTTGAAAACCTGTTGCTTTTCAGTGAAACTGCTTCTTGTTTCATTGTTTTTCTTTTGAATATATTAACATTCTCTTTGGCTTTGCTGCTTCTGAGGGAGGCAAGTCTAGATTCCTGTAGCTTTTCACTTAAGACAATGTTCTATAACCAGTAAGCCCTTGTCCTTCATCTCATTAGGATACCTTATGTGGGCATCACAGTTGGCCACTTGGGGTAGTAGTGTAGGATATAAGAAAGAAAGTCTTCATAAAGTAAGTCCTCTATTAGGAGACATTGACTATGAGTAAGAAAATATGTAATCCAAATAATTTTGTATCCTGGCTAATGTTCTGCAAAAGGTAAACAAGACAATGTGAAGGGAAAGTGGGAGGGGACAAACACCAGCATGTGCTCACCTAAGGCCAGAGAAACAGTACTGTGGGCCGGGGAGCAGGTGCGGAAGCCCGGGGCCCTGAAAGGCATCAGGATTGACAGCGAGGTGAGACAGGCTGGAGTTGCTGCCAACACAGCATGCACCAGGTGGCCTGGGAGGCCAGGTGGGGAAGCTAGGCACAGGCCTTTGACAGTTATGTTAAGACGTTCAGATTTACTGTCATCCCACAGAAAACCACTGAAATGTACTAGGTGGCAGAGTAATAGGATGCCATTGATACTTTACAAATTTACTCAGAATCTGGAGGAGATACAGTGTTTAAAAGGACAGGGGTCAGGCAGAAAGAATCATTATGTTTGGCTTTATCTGTGGTCAGATTTATTTTATTTAGTGACACACACAGAGTGAAGACAGAGAATAGTCATTATATTTCCCGTAGAATTATTATCAGGAGTCTTAAAAAAATCAAATTTAGTTTAGTATAACACGTAGTAAACTAGACCCGAGTGGAAGGCTCAACAAGGTGTATTCCAACATGCACCATGCAATTAAGACACACAATTTCTATTCCTTGAAATGTTCCTTCATGTCCCTTAGTGCTCATGCTTCCTCCTCCCTCTCCTTGCCTGATGCAACTGGTGCTCTGCCTTCTGTCACTGTAGCTCACTTCTTTTATGTTTTGGGCTTCCTTAGTACAATTTTATTAACTATTTGACTGAGTGGATCATTTTGAGATATTTCACCCTGTAGTCCAGGCTGGACTGGACCCTCTTGTAAACCTTCTACCCTAGCCTTCTAAGTGTATAGCCATGAACCACCATGGCAGCTTGTTTCTTTCTTTCTTTTTAAATTTAAGTATTTATTTTACTTTAGAAATTATAATACAGCAACCCTTCTTTTTATTTTCTCCTCCAAACCCTCCCAAATATTCCTTACTTATCTCTCAAATTTATGGAATACATATATATATATATGTATATATATCTTAGATATTAACACACACATATAGGTACATAAATACAACCTGCTGAGTCTGTACAATGTTATCTGTATGCATGTTTTCAGGGAAGGTCTTTTTGTATTGGATAACCAATTGGTGTGCTCTTCCCTGAAGAAGACTATTTCTCCCACAGCATTTCTTGGTTGTGGTTCTTTGTGCAAGGCTGAAGCCTCTTTAGCTTTTACCTGTCCACCTTAGCACATCTGGTGCTGTCGTTTTAGTTCAGCTCATGTTTAGGAGTCGTGTTGGTGAGGTGTTTAGGGCCATGCTTGTGACTACTAGAAGACACATTCTCAGGACACACTGTCTGAGGCTCTGGATCTTACAATTCTTCCACTCTCTCGTCTTCCATGATCTCTGATCAGGAGTTGTATGTACTGTTGAGGGATAAATTGGGACTGAACTCTATGACTCTGAAATATTATTGGTTGTGGATTTCTGTAATTGCCTCTATCTTTGGGGTTTCTTGTGATCCACGTGCGTTTGCATGGTTCCTATTGAGACCCTGGAAGTGTGGGGATAATATAATATATCACAATCATATACTTCATAGGTTCATGTTTTGTCAGACATGTGAAAGAGTTTGTGATACATGATGGACCAGTGAAGTAAGACCAGATAAGTTGATCAATACAGTAGATATAGGTATAGTTGAATTATTGCTTTTTGGGTTTTTATTGTTGTTTTAAAACACAATGACCAAAAGCAACTTAAGAAATAAAGGGTTTATTTCAGCTTAGAGTTCTGCATCGCAGTCCATTACTAAAGAAAGTCAAGGGAAGCACTTAAATAGGGCAGGAACTCATGTAGAGGCTACAGAGGAGTGCTGCTTACTGGCTTGTTCCTGATAGCTTGTTTAGCTTGTTTTCCTTCAGTGCCTGGGATGACTATCACTGAGTTGTCACAGGTTTCTGTGAGTTTGACATGTCTGGGCTCCGCCCCTGTACCACATCAATAATTAATTAAGGAAATGCAACACAAGCTTGCCCACAGGCTCATGTGGTGGGGTCATTTTCTCAATTGAGGTTTCCTCTTCCAAAGTGACTCCAGCTTGTGTCCAGTTGACATAAAACTAGCTAATATCATGATACATAGGTAGAATCAGAAATGATAAGAGAGGAGGGAGAGAGAAAGGGGAGAGGGAATAGAGGGACAAAAAGAAACTGTGGGGGTGGAGAGAATGGGAGGGAGAGAGGACCTAGACATATAAGGATGAAATAGAAAAACACTAAAGACAAAAAGACACTAAAGTAGCCAGGGGAGGTGATGACAAGTTACTTAAAAAAGCAAAAATTAGACTGATGAAAATTCCTCAACATAATGAACAAATCCACCTTAGCGACTTTGAAGAAATAAAAGTTAAAGAAAAATCAAAGAAATTCCTTCTTATAAGCAGGAAGAAAAGCCAGAAACCCCTGCTTCCATAGAAAGTGAACCTTATTACAAGTGTAAAATAATAAGCACAGGGTGCTGTTGGGAAAATACAGGTGAAGGACACCATAGAGCAAAGAGCAATCCAAGAAACCAGTTCACATCCATGAATAGCTAATTTGTGATAGGCGTGACACTGGGGTACATAGGTAAAGTAAGACTTCATTCAATTATTATTCAATCATTAACTATATGGAGAAAATGAGTAAGAGTTTTACCTCAGATAAATAACAAAACAATTCTGGATAGCTTAAAGAAAGGTAAAAGAACAAAAGTTAAAATAGCAGAAGGAAATAAATTCAAATATCTTTTTGGCTTCATGCCATGGAATCAGTTTTACAAAATACAATCTAGATTAAAATTAGCCTTAGAAGAAAATATTTATAAGTTCAACTTATGAAAATAGTATCATCTCTGTATTACATGGCACTAAATGTTTGCATAGTCACAGGACAGATGCCGTAGGCAGCTGTGGTAGTGAGAAAGGGATGGCTATTCTTAAGAGCGTGAGTCGATCTTGAAAGCAATGCTGTCTCCAGTAGAGAGAGCCTTGCAACATGGCATGCGATGCCATTTCAACTCATGTGTGTCTGTAACCTCAGCACTGTGTGGTACTGGCCAAGAGAGTGAGCCCTGGGAACCCTAAGAGACTCTGCTTCAAAAGTAAAAAGTAAATAAGCTAGAGACCAAGGTAGGAAGACATCGGACATTGACCTCTGACCTCCACACATGCACACATGGGTAAAAGCCCTGGGACAAATATAACACACTAAGGGAGAGTTTACACAGACGAAACCAAACAAAACTGTGAAATGAGTTTGGGTGTGGCACTGAGCTCAATGAGGAAAGAAAGGAAAGCACAGCTCAGAACTAAACAGAGAATTCTCAACAGAGGAATATCAAATGGCTGAGAAACACTTAAAGAAAAGCTCAACCTCCTTAGTCATCAGGGAAAGGCAAATCAAAACAACTCTGAGATTCCATTTTACACCCATCAGAATGGCTAAGATCAAAAATTCAAGTGACACCACATGCTGGCAAGGATCTGGAGAGACAGGAACACTCCTTCATTGCTGGTGGGAATGCAAACTAGTACAGCTACTTTGGAAATCTATCTGGTGCTACCTCAGAAAACTGAGAATAAGGCTTCCTCAAGACCCAGCTATTCCACTCTTTGGAATATACCCAGAAGATGCTCCAGCACACAAGAACATTTGCTCAACCGTGTTCACAGTGGCCTTATTCATAATAGCCAGAACACGGAAACAGCCTAAGTGTTCCTCAGCAGAAGAATGGATAAAGAAACTGTGGTACATTTACACCATGGAATACTACTCAGCTATTAAAAACAAGGAACTCCCAAAATTTGTAGACAAATGGACTGAACTAGAAATGATCATGAGTGAGTTAACCCAGAAGCAGAAAGAGTCAAATGGTTTGTACTCACTTACATCTGGACACTAGCCCAAGGAGCATGTCCCATGAAAGTCTTCACTTACCAGGAAAGTGGGACAGAGGGAAGGACATCCTATTGGGACTTTAGGTGAGAGAAGCATGGGAGAATAGGGAAATAGAAGGATCCAGAGAGTTCTAGAAACCTACAAGAAGAACATTATGACAGGCAGATTTGGGCCCAGGGGTCCTGCTCAAACTGTGGCACCAGCCAATGACAATATGTGCAGTAAACTTCGAACCCCTACCCAGATCTAGCTCATGCACAGGACATTCTTCACAGTTGAGTGGAGAGTGGGGTCTGACTTTCACATAAACTCTGGTGCCCCATATTTGACCACATCCCCTGCATGGGGAGGCCTGGTAACACTCAGAGGAAGGATAGCAGGCTACCAAGAAGAGACTTGATACCTTATGAGCATATACAGGGGGAAGAGATCCCCCTCCTTCACAGTCATAGGGGAGAGGAATAAAGGGAAAGTGGGAGGGAGGGAGGAATGGGAGGATACAAGGGATGGGATAACAATTGAGATGTAATATGAATAAATTAATAAAATATATTAAAGAAAGAAAGGAAAGAGTAGGGAACGTTTGCAGAGGAAGAGAGTATATTTTGCTTTGAACATACCTAGTCTTCACGGTCTGCCCTCAGTGCTTCAGTAAACGGAGCACAGCCCAGAAAGGACAAAATCATAAATTCAACAGTTCTGTGGTCCTCTTTTTTGTTTTGTAAAAACCCAAACCAAAAATGTTATCTTTAATATATCAGTTTTCACAAATAATATATTACTTACATTTGCTCACTTTTCGTCATTTTAAAAATGATATAAAAATGATATCAGAGGGGTTGGAGAGATGGCTCAGAGGTTAAGAGCACTGTCTGCTCTGCCAGAGGTACTGAGTTCAGTTCCCAGCACCACATGGTGGCTCACAAACATCTGTAATGATATATAGTGCCCTCTTCTGGTGGGGAGACACACATGCAGGCAGAAGATTGTATACATAATAAATAAATATTTTTAAAAAAATGATATCACATGTAGCACTGTGACTCGTCATTCAATACATCTGACTATGCTGAAACCTGTGGTGTTTTCAGTACTGGGAACTGAAACCAGAGCCTCTCTATGCTGAGTTAGTACTTACTACTAAGCTATATCCTGCCCGCATAAAGCCTTTTATTTTTGATACCAGGTCTTTCTTATTTGCTCGGGTTGGCCTTGAGCTTGCAATCCTCCTGCCTTGTTCTCAAGAGTTATGAGGGGGTTACAGGTGTGTGCAATCACTGTGCAAAAGCCAGTCAGAGCTCTAGAATATTCAGTTTTGCAAGCACATTACAAAATGATGGCGCTTATTGTAGGAACTTTGGGAGTACTCAAGGGTTGTGGCAAATCATCAGGTGTTAAACCACTGTGGGTCAGCAGCAGGAGCCACCCGAGGGCCATTAGAAGATGCTGAGGGAGAGTGCTCCCCACTGGCTCCCTTGTTTACCATCCAGACTCTCTCTCTCTCAATGTTGGGGTTACTGCTTGTGTTTACTGTAAATAGCAGCTCAGAAAATGATGAGGACCAGAAGGGGAAAAAAAGTGAGGTTGGGAAGGCAACAAATCTCAGAACCTCTTCCCCTTATTGACTAAGAAGTGCAGAGACAGGGGAGAGGTGGCTTAGATTTTACGCTTCTCAGATTATATATTATGAGCAGAAAATTGAAGTTGAGGTGATGAGCACATTTATTACTTTAATAGGTTTAGTCAGCATTAGAACCCCTGCCCCAGCATGACAGAAATAAAGAATTTCCCCTCCCCCAAATCGCTGGCACTGTATTGCCACACAGCCATACTATCATCCATAACAAATCAGCGCCTACTGTGCACAGCAATACAATATTTATGTGTAGTTACATGAACATCTGAGTTTCAGCCTCCTTCATTTTTGAAAACAGTTATTTTGGATGCTCTCCAGTTGTTTTGTTTATGTCAAGTTCAAATCTCTATATGTGAAGGAAAACTAGAGTTTTCAAAAACAGATACATTGGTGTTAAAAATCAGTTTCTGAAGCTTACCATAACAACAGTGAAGCCAACTCGCCACAATCTGCATAGACAGAAATGGTTAACTTAGCCAAGTGTATGGCCACCGAGAGCTATAAACAGGGGCGAGTATGGAAAATATGCCGGTGGGACGAGACGCATGAGTAGCATAGTCATCCTTTCAGCAAACTTAGAAAACACTTTATATACTTTGATTTTTCTGTAAGAATGAGGTAAGCTGATCTTTTTTATTATTATTATTTTTTAAATTAATTTATTCATATTATATCCCAATCATTATCCCAGCCCTTGTATCCTCCCATTTCTCCCTCCCTCCCATTTTCCCCTTACTCCCCTCCCCTATGACTGTGACTGAGGGGGACTTCCTCCCCCTGTATATACTCATAGGGTATCAAGTCTCTTCTTGGTAGTCTGCTATCCTTCCTCTGATGTACAGTATGATGCAGCTGCTGGTCCCTGGTCCCCAGTGCTCCACAGATCCCTTCTAAATGCAGACAGCACCTTCCTGGCTTTTGTTTTATGTCAAAATGGGCTCATGTCTTTTCATTATCTTGTTTTTATTGTTAGGCAGCTTCACCTAAATATGTAATGAGAACCCTGTGGATCTCTGGTTGCCTAAGAGCTACTTTGTACCAGTAGTTTCTTGAGTTTTCGGATTGAGTGAGTGTAGGTAGTTACGTTTATGCAGTTGACACGCCTGTTATGGAAGTGTTTCGCCTTCCATAATCATTGCTCTACCGGAGAACCAGTGTGATTGGTTGTTTCTGTGTCCATGTGTGGGATAAGGAAAGGTGTTTGGATCCAAATTTGCTGAGAGCACAGCAGCACAGCAGAGTGAGGAACAAGAATTTTTAGGCACAGACTGGCATCAGGTTGTAATTTTTCTTCAAAGTCAAGGAATGTTAGAACAGTTGCACGGATTTCCGTGGCACTATGGGATTACACAGAAAAGTGCTTCAACCATGGAACTGTATTCCAAGATTTTTGGAGATATATTTGTGTGGTGTGTGTGTGTGTGTGTGTGTGTGTGTGTGTTGTGGTATGCATACATGTGAATAAGCATTTTCACTGTCAATTAATCCAAAACAATAAAAGCCTCAAAAGAAAACTTCAATTCATATGTGTCCTCACATTTTAATAGATAAAACGTAGGATACCTTAATTTTATTTAGTGTTCACTGTTTTTATTTCTATTAACCTCTTTCAAAGCACTATTGGTAACTTTTTACAATGGCTATCTCTTTGTTCTGATCTTATCTCAGTCACTGGGTCCCTGTCACCAAATAGCAGCCCGGATTCTCCCAAGTACTTGGTGACATTGGATGATGGAGGGACAGCTTTGGGACTAGGTCCAGAGCAGCACCCATAATTTCTACTGTTCTTGTATCCACCCCTCTCTCCCAGTGTCTCCTCAGGCTCCCACTCTGTTCTACTAGGGAGACTCTTTACAAAGAAGCATTGCTCTAGGTTCCAGCCACAATGATACAGCCTGCATTGAACAGATCCTATGGCCAAAGGAACTATAAAATTGGACCAAATGCATTGATGCAATACATGGAGTAAAAATTTCAGTGGCTGTGACCTCTGGGAAAAGAGGATCTCCCCAGCCTGAGCACCATGTTGAGATATGTGTTTTTCAGGGCAGGGGAAGGTGGGGGCTGCTGTCCACCATTGCTTTGCAAGATGAAACAGCAACCTAAGAAAAGGGCAATTACACAGGGTATGAAAATCAGGTAAGCCATCCTGTGTGGGATTTGGGGAATACAGTCCCAGAGATGGGCAACTGTGTCATGTCTAGGCTTAGAATATTAGACAGCATCTAACCAGCATACGCAGGTCTCAACACACCAAGAAGCTTAAATGGAAGAAGTGTTCTGGGAGGAGACTAGATTGCAGAACTTAGATGCCACAGCCATGTTGGTTGAGGAACTGGAATCTGAGGTCAAGTTGGACCAAAGGAAAAAAAAAGCCTTGAAACATGGTAAGGTGTTAGCAGAGTCCAAAGAAACCATTTCAAGAGTGAGGGAAACACTTCAAGACTAAAGGACAACCTGAAACAGACCAGACTATAATGGGTCCAAGATGACTATGAACGTGACAGGGGTGACCCACTGATGCTTCCTCACCAGAAGAAGCCTATCCCACATAGAAGAAAATGTCGTGGATAACTTTCATAGGTGGCATGTACTTAAAGGAAATTATGACAATGCTTTAAAAAGAATAAAGTTACAAGATGGAAGAAAGAAAATATAAGAGAGAGGAAGGGAGAAAATGAGAAGAAAACAGGGAAGAAGTGGTAATAAACAGTCACATGAGAGTACTCAGATCCTGGAATTAAATCTATAAAGATTTAGTATTTGTTATCATTACCAATCTGGTAAATAGAAAAATAAGTGGACACTATTTTACAAATGATCTAAAGGTCCATACACACTGGGTGAAATTAGATCCGAATGT